>NC_133091.1:2402500-3602500 GCF_019914945.1 Typha latifolia
TGAAGAGTGACTTCAGCAACAACTCCAAGGCCACCCAGACCACAGCGAGCCAGATAAAACAGGTCAGGATCTTTCTCTCTTGACACCTCTATTGTTCCCTTGGCAGGAGTTACAAGTTTCATGCTAACAACTTGCTCATCAATGGGAGGCAATCTTGCACCAGTGCCGTGGGCACCAACCTGGACATGAGAAGAGAACATGACATCCTTTAACTGAACACTAAGATCAAAGGTAACAAAATGATCATGAAAAGGAACTGAGACAGTATAACAGAGTAAGCTTTAAATACTTCAATGGAAGACTTTCATCTTTTAGGCAGTTCTAGCCGAAATTATATGGATACCATCATACTATCTTTAGCCAAAAGATGTTGAAATCAAAATAAGTTATGGCCACTGAGGCTTTACTTTTGGTAATTTTTAACGAACTTCCAGGGGTTTTCAAAAAAAAAAATTAAGCTGAAAAAGTGTTAATGCTTCCTTTAGCCTATTTAACTTGCACTGCTGGATAGTTGGGGCAACCGGGCAACCAGGGCACGTGTACGATGAGATCATGAAAGTCCTCCTAGTTCAAGTAGGAAACTGGGGTTCAAGTTGCTCCGGTGACGGAGGTACGGTTATCCAAAAACAACAATATATGTATAAATTCGCCAGTAGTTGCTTGAATAAAGGACACCCATTGATATCAAATCAAATAAGATGATCTATTTCTGAGTCCTTTGGACTTCCTCCTAGGAACCAAGGTTGAGAGGATTAAAAAAAGTCATCTCAAGTTTATGTTACTCCCCGTTAGAAGACAATTCCCAGCCATTATATTTTTCTCGCATATCAAAGAGGTAAAGGAGACAAAAGAAAGCACTTCAGAAAACCCAACATCCAAGATCAAAATTTTGCTCCACCATTTATAGACAAACCTAAAAACGAGGCAAAAAAAGGAGCAAACCTGTATGATTCCACCAACTTGTTGCTCCCGGATCGACGCAAAATTCTGGAGCGTAAGCCCATGCTCCTTCAAGGCATCCACGAGCTCCGCGACGCGTATCCCCGCCTGCACGGTGGCCCTCTTCGTCTCGCGATCCACCTCGAGCACCTTATCCATGAGCGCAAGGTTCACCATCCCAGCCCTAGAAAGGCCGATCCCATTGGGCGACAACCCCGACCCCACAGGCCGCAGTTTGGTGCGCTTCTCGTCCGCTTCCCTCACCGCGGCCTCGAGGTCGGCTAGGGTTTCCGGCTGGAGAAGCACGCGGGTGTGGACTTCGTGGGTGCCGCTCCAATTGGAGACAGTGTGGAGGTCTTCGGGGAGCGGGGCGTAGCGAAACATCTGAGCTTTCTTGTGCTTGGCGTCGGCAGGGAAGGGGAACGAGTAGTAGGTGGCGGCGCCGCAGCCGAGGAGGAGCACGAAGTAGCCAGCATAACGACGGAGCTCCGCATCGGAGGAGGAGGAGGAGGAGGAGGAGGTGGTGGAAAGGGGGCGGAGGAGGAGGTGGGGGCTAGGATAAGTGTAAGGGTTTAGGGTCTGGGAGTGGCGGAGGAGGAAAGAGGAGGAGGAGGAGGAGGAGGAGGAGGGGCGGAGGAGGCGAGCGAAGAGGGGACGCATTTTTTTTTAATAATTATTTTCTTTGATCGTAGTGCGATTTTTGTGGATTGATTTGGTTTTAGCCGGTTGGTATTTATTACGGATAGAGATGTATGAATGAATGTATCAATCGGCAATTGACGCCGTGGAGCGGTGGGGCCCCTCCGCTGCCGTCCCGTTGAGAAGGTCCACTTTTAATATACGGATAGAATTACAGTTTGTATAGTAGATTAGAGAAGTTGCATTCAGATTTCACTCTAGAAATTTCGTATAAAGAAGTGTATTACAGTACAGAATATGCTCTCGTTGCTTTTAAAGAGCAACTTAATTTTCTTTTTGGCACACAAAAGCGATAGATTCATTTCTTAAATTTTTTTTTATCAAAATAAACTACGTTTAAATTTATTTATTAAATAGGGTCTAATTCAATGTGGCTCTTAAAAAATACTAATAATTTCAGCGTTTTTATTGTTAGACAATTTTTCTATAAATTATTAAAAGACTAAGTTAAAAGGATTTATATATATCAGCATTTTTGTCAAAGAAAAAAAAATACTAATTAATTCAACGTTTTTATTAGGGCTACAGTGAACTATACCCTATTTGATAAATAAATTTAAAGATAATTTATTTAGATAAAAAGTTTTAAAATATGACTAGTTAGGAGCTAATGGTGTGATTTAGGCATCAAATTATAGCACCCCTTCAATTGCGACATGTTCCAATTCACTATCACGGTGGCATTTTTTGGGATAATAATCCAACTCATAGTGCCATTTAAGGATACCGACAGGTTTTCATTAAGATTCGATGATGGATGGGTTCATCCCATACATGATTTGTCTTAGATGGCAAAACTGACAAGATTATGAGTAGTGTAATTATTTTCTCTCTGCTCGAGGAGAGAATTAAAACATCGAAATACACCAAATAGATTCTGTCTAAGATGAGTAGATGAGAGAAAGGTGTCCGTCAGTCAATGGGAATCAAAATGGGAGGTTGATTCCGTTTGCTGCATTCACCACAAGAAGACAATATGAGTACATACAACAAGGCTTAGTTGGGCTTTTGCTTGTGGAGTTCCTGCAGGCCGGGGAGAAGTGCAAAAGCTTCTCCTTTTTAGTTCCAAGTGTAGATGTTTGCAAACTTTTTTCTTTTGTTATAAACCAAAACTCTTACTCCTCGTTAACTCACCAACGGCTTTAAAAATTTAAGCTACTAAAGAACGATAACTTTTATATTTTATATGTTAACACTTATTTACAAGCACCACTTTTTTCAAGCCAACTATAATATTATCAAAAAGATGTGTGAGATTTGACAAAAGACTACCTCAGCTTAACTTTAGATTATCTGAGAACAGTTGAATGGGATCACATTCACATAAGATTTGCATCAGATTATGTTTTATTCGTCAATCATATCGAATCGTAGATCTAAAAAATTTACCACGTACACAAAAAGGTGTCCCATATAAAAATAACAATTGCGATTGGTTGATAAACTCGAGCTTTTGATCAAACTAGCCCTCTTTTATATTTTATTTAACCAAATAGAGTACCTCTGAAACCTAATGTCAAAATAGGTATGTGAGACACTATAGCTCTAGGTAAAGATTAGCGATTTACCTTTAAATGACAATGTTGAAAAGTTTGTTTTATAAAATGCTCGACTCTTCAGTATTTTATGTTTAGAAAAAGACTAATGAGTGGAACATTTTCTCTGAAAGAATTTTAAAAAAAAAATTAAAATAAAATTTGAAAGAGATAGCAGTTTTTTTTCTTTTTTGTGATTCTAAGCGTAATTGGTTTTGGAGAATGACTGTCATTCCAATTTATAAAACTCTTTTTATATCTTCATAATACTATATTTTATGACTAAAATGGATAACCAAGCATAATGTTATGACATCTAATCTTTTTTATATATATTTTTATCTTTCTTGTTTGATTTTTTTTAATAAAACGCTAAATTTTCAGTGTTTTATGTGTATCTATTTTTCTAGTAAAATATTGAAATGTTCAGCATTTTTCTTTCAATAAAAATGATGGTATTATCATCATCTTACTTTGGGCAAGTAAAATGCTTAATAGTTTAATTTTATTTAAAACAAATATATTTTAATATTAAACTAGGATTTAAGCCATTTAAAAAAAAAAATAGAGAGAGCTTAGATCAGCTGGTATTGCCTCTCCCATACAGGAAGAAGTCAGAGTCAGAGTCAATCAAAAATTGCAGATCGGGTAGTATGGACCTACCCCGTCCTATAAGAACTTCTATGGCTGAGGTCATACCTTGGTGCGCTGCCTAATCAACCACCATATTACCCTCTCTATAAATATGGGCTATTTGACATTCGATCAAACTCATAAGAATGGACTTACAGTTACTAACTACATTCCTAACCTGTCATGGGAAGTCACATTCTCCTCTGAAAATTCTCACAAGAGTTTGTGAGTCTGACTCCACCTCCACTTTGGAGCTAGGATCCACCATCCTCAGACCCATTCTTATGGCCTATGCCTCTGAGAATAGGGGGGAGAGAGCGCAGGGACAGGTTCTCATTTCCCTGACATTTCTCATCAGCATCGCAAACTAGAGCTCCATCAGTATTTAATTTCACCCACCCCTTTGCCAGTTTGGACTAAGGACGTCTCTCGCGCGTCCTTACGTGGTGGCGTTGATTCCTCCCTTGGCTAGAGCAATACTCTTTTGCCAAGTGAATTGCAACGCCTAGCCACATTGCATGCTTGCTCCACATTGTCACTAAAAGCCTCACCACAGTTTTTTTGTTTCCATATTCCTTAGTAGACTGCTGCAATTAGTGCCTTAGTTTGGGTACACCGTACACCTCCATCCATCTTTACCCAAGACACCAATAGCCAATCATTCCCATCATTTTGCGCCATCTCCACAGCCATACAAACCTCAAAGATTCACAAACGCAAAAGACTTAGAATCAGCTTGCGTCTCGTCGTAATCTAATAATTATAAATGCACAATCCTACGAATCTACAAAGTTGGAGAAGAATCTCTAATCAACAACTCAGAAAACTACACTACAATAAAAAAAATATTTAATGGCCAAAGAGCATAATTCCTTTCGCAACAATGGGTTCGACTGAGGCGCCCTTCTCCACTACCCTCTCGACCAAATCCAAAGCCAAGTGTGGCTCGATTTAACTAGAGCTGAACTTGTGAACCCCATAGAGGATGATGCAAGGTAGTAGGGAAGAAGTGGTACTAAGTGACCATAGCGGGCGACGGCAAAGGGGAAAGCATGACGGAGGAGAAATTGGAGTGTGCTAGAGGACGAAGAGAGCAAACTGTAGGAGCAAAGATCAGAGCAGGTGGTGAGGAAGAGAACAGTGTCGAAGCATGGCTAGAGGAGCAAAGCGAGTTGGCTATTAAAGCAATGACGAGAAGATTGGAGCGAGCAGCAAGGAAGGGGTGTCATAGTGTAGCTAGATGACGATGAAAAGAGCGAAGTGGGTCGACGACGGAGAGATCAAAGTAGGTAGCGAGGATGAGTACAGTGAAGAAGAGTTGAAAGGCAAAATTTTAAAGAAAAGAGAAAGGAGTAAGAAGAAAAGTGATAGAAGGGGAAAGTGGCATCTGTTTCTCGCTTCTCCCCTAGTCATTTGGACTAGGAGAGAGAGAGAAGGGAAGAAACACGCTGAAAGACCGAATCCTTATAATATGAACAAAAGAACACTTAAGCCAGATTAAGGATTTTTTTTAATAGATTACTTCTATTTTTTAAACTATTTGGAGAAATTGCATGGTACTGGATTTTTTAATCTCACATGCTCTTTTGCTCTAAAGAAATTTATTTATCGTAGTAGTTTAAAAGGACAACTCTTTAATTAATAAATTAAAAGAAATTAACTTATAAAAACCCGATGTACCACGAGGAGTGTTCTTATCTCATTTTGCAAAAAAAAAAAAGGATGGAATAATTGAAGTGCAGGAGTATAATTGATAAATTTGCTAAAAGAGAGGGTGCTATACGCAAACGTTTTGTTCTTTTTCGTACCTTTTCCAACCACGCCAATTGGCAGGCGAAGAAAGCCCTCTCCCGATTCCAACCAATTCTTCTCCTCCCTCCTCTCCCACTCCAATCGCAAGAAGAACAAAAGAAAGAGCCAAAGACATACGCAACGCAATAGAAGCCAAAACTTGTATACGAGAATTCCCACCCAAGTTTGAGAGAGAAAAACCAATATTTATCGGGTCGAGTAGCTTGATTATCCGAGGTGGGATGGGATTTTCCACCGATAACTTGAAGGGATTCTTATTGGCGCTTCTATCCAGCGGATTCATCGGTGCCAGCTTCATCATCAAGAAGAAAGGCCTCCGCAAGGCTGCGGCTGCTTCTGGAGTCCGAGCCGGTCAGAATTCGTTCTAATTCTTGGCATTCTGTCGAAATTTTATCTTTTTATTGGTTAGATTATCATGTGGGTGACGGAATCTTTGAGTGCAGGTGTTGGTGGATATTCCTACCTTTTAGAGCCCCTTTGGTGGGTTGGCATGATCACAAGTAAGCTCCTTTTTACTTTCTTTGCGTTATTTTGATTGCAATTAGCTTATTTATTCCTATTCTGAGTTAATCTCGGCTGAATCGCATGTGGGTAAGCAAAAATGTTCTTAGTCGAAGCTATTGATATAATAGGTTAATCACTCGATTACTGCTTGTTATTGTGGAATTTCGATTGCAGTATATATAATATTTACTCATATTACTACATGTGTAGGAGTTATGTGGACTTCATCTTGGTTAAATTTTGATTAAGCTAAATTACATTATAGTGATCGTTGGGGAGGTTGCAAATTTTATAGCATACGCCTTCGCCCCTGCAGTTCTTGTTACACCTCTTGGTGCATTGAGTATTATTGTTAGGTAACTCATATGTTGTGTATTCAACTTCATAATTTTGATTGCGGAAGTTAAGCTGATATTTGTTACGGTTCTGATGGAACTTCCTATATGTCTAGTGCTGTGTTGGCTCACTTTATTTTGAAAGAGAGATTACATGGCCTTGGTGTTCTGGGCTGTGTGATGTGTGTTGCTGGATCAGTAGTGATTGTTGTCCATGCACCACAAGAGAGAGAAATTACCTCAGTTCAGGAAATATGGAAATTGGCAACTCAGACTGGTAATCCTAGTTGCTTGCTTGACTTGTGACACATATGTTGGTTTATCATCTACTTTAGTGATTATCCAGTAAAGTGATTGTTTTTGCTTGATTGTTTTTCAGCTTTCTTGCTGTATGTGGCCTCAGTTATAGTGTTGGTGTTTGTGCTGGTTTTCCATTTTGCTCCACGGTATGGGCATTCAAATGTCCTAATTTTTACGGGCATTTGCTCATTGATGGGATCTCTCTCGGTAACATTTTCCTTTTCCATTCTTTTTTATCACATAAGTCTACTTTTCTATATTTATGCTCTATGAAACTGAAGAAACTTATTCTATATTCACCTGCGAATTTGAAGTCTGCTTTTACATATTAACTTGCTGTTATGCAGGTAATGAGTGTCAAAGCTCTGGGAACATCTCTAAAGCTGACTTTTGAGGGTACAAATCAGTTAATATATCCGGAAACGTGGTTTTTCATGCTGGTAGTGCTCACATGTGTGATAACACAGATGAATTATCTTAACAAGGTTAGTGATAATTCATTAGTTATCTGGATTTAATAAGCTTCTAGTCGTGCTTTATGATAATGCTCAAATTATGATAATATTTTGTCTGTTTGAAAGGCATTTAGAACTTGTTTTCTGTAATAACTAAGTAACCTAAGTAGGAATAGTGAGAAGATAGTATTGTGCCTAACGTTATGTCAACCCTCAAGTAACTTGCATCTGGCATTCACTCATGGATTCTACAAGAATGACTAATTCTCTTTTTATTGAATCTTTTCTTATTATATCCTACTCTCTCATGGCATTTGTTTTGTGCAAACTGCCATTGAGATCAGCAATGGCGTCATGGTCATATCTGTTTAAATCAGCAAGAAACTTAACATCTGAATGCTGAAGTGCTGTGCCCATAACATTATCCAGCTTGGATCTCCTAGAGCATTATTTTCTTGCTTTGTTGTTTGAATTTTAACTAACTGTTGAAGGCATTTATCGTGATAAAAGATGATGAGTCTGAGAATTTTTTAATATTTGGTAAAAGCAAGATAACAACTTGATTATCATTTTTCTGAGGTCATTATATGACACAAAAGAGTGATACAATCATACAAAGTAAACTACAGAGAAAATTCATGAAGTGAAATTATTGAGCACAGTATAATAGGATGATGGTTGACAAGTTCTCAAATTGCATAAGGGTTCCAAGGCATATAGACCTAAAGGTTTAAAAGGTATGGCTTGGCAGCTAGGTAGGTTCTAGAACAATCTTCTAAAATTTTCGATCTATCTTATATGCGTCAATATATTATATATTTATGTCCATACACACACACAAAAAAAATATCTCACAGATTTATGGTCAATCATTGCACATGAGATGAAACAACCTCAGGTAGCATCTAAAGGACATTTGATCATCACCACAATTATTAAGGAACAAAAGTTGAGTATGTTTGCGATGTAAGAGTTCTGCAAGGTTTATTTTCAAGTGTAATGTGACTGCTATTTTGCTAGGGTAATGGAGTGATTCACATGGTGGTTGGTAGCATTAAACATGAGAAAAGCAAAACAGATATCACACTCACTTAGTTAAGTCCTGTTTCAGGGACTCTAGAGAATTAATTCTGAAATTCTAGTTAATTAAATTGTCATGTTGTTAACCCTAAAGATTGTTATATCTCGATGTATTAGCAGCATTATGAAAAGGCAGAAAACACCATAACATGACCCACATATCATTGTTATCCACCCGATGAGCACTCTCCTTCAAGTTTATCTCCAATCTCGAAATATCATTTTGAGAGGTCGATGTTACTAGCATTAATTTTATTAATAACTAAGGGAAGTTGACTATGTCATGCCAAAGATAGGTTGATGATTTCTCAATGCAAGTCTAGTGGATGAGAGTGTTATTCATGCAAATTCAGGAAAGTTGGGGATCTGTTTATAAAGAAGTTGAGCTTAATCGTTATCATCTTTAGGTTACAATGGTAAATAAACCAGAAATATGCCCTCACAGTAGAAATTCATGACTTATTTTTCCATATGTTTAAAGTTTCACCTGAAGTCTAAACCTCAAGATTGCTCCTCTTTGAAAAATATGCAGTTTTGAATCAAATGTGTCTGTGTAGTCCAACACCTATTGGATGTGCGCAATGTGTTCGTAGGCCACATCTGGAATGTTCTTTTTGACACTGGTATGCTAAGTCGTGCACTTATGCATCAGCACCTTTTATATGGTTCCCATATATACAGAGATGGCTCTTTATTTTTTCAACATAAACCTCAAGTACTATCAAACATATTTTCTGTCAAGTACTTCCTTTTTCTGATTTATTATAATAAACTTGGATCATTGCATTATCTGTGTGATACTTCTCTTGGCATCTAACAAGCAGTGACACTTTAAATGGATGAATTAACTTATAGTCTTCGAATTTGAAGATCAGTTACTTAAATTTATAGTTATAAGTGCTTAGGTTGTAAATATTGCATCAATTTGTACCTATATGTTCCCTAAGGGATTATCTATATTATGGCACATTCTTTATGACCTATAACTCTATTAAGTGTATTAATGGTGTGTGGATATGTATTGTGCTCTTTCCTAAGAATGTTTGGAGGAAAGACCATAGCAAGATGCTTTAGGTGATTGAGAATCAAATTAGATCCATCAAGGAGTATGCTTTAATTGAGCACTATTTTTCAGTTTTAAACAAGGTTGACATGCTTTCGTGCATCACAGTGTTTCTAGTCTGTCTAAATGTATCCATGAGATCATTTAAGTATCATTAGTGATATGAAGCTGAGAACAGGTAGCCTGCATAACCTCAATGAATTATTATCATTCAGGTTGCTTTTAGCAACTACTATGAACTCATAGTAAGTGATAATGCTTCCAGTTTAGCTTTTTCTTGATATCAGCCATCCATTTCTATATATACCTTTACTCTCCTCAAGAGTTGATCAAGCTGTTTTTTCCCTTCTTTCTCCTCTAGAGTTATTGAAATTTTTTTATTCCTTCTTCTTCTAATTGCAGTTTAAATCTATCTCAAATTTTAGTACCAGCCTACTCAGTGCATGCATTCAAAAGTATTTCAATTTTCTCTGTATCTATCATGTGTTCCTCTTGTGGAATTACTTTATCATTTCATTTTGCAGGCTCTCGACACCTTTAATACTGCTATTGTTTCTCCAATATATTATGTGATGTTCACAACACTTACAATCCTTGCCAGTGTCATAATGTTCAAGGTACTACTAATAATGCTTGATTGCAAATTTGCAACAGTGAAAAATTCTTGCTCCATGGTATCCTATTCTAGCATCCAATATTTGTAATTACGTCTATCTAATTCATTTGCAGATATATTGTGGAATGAAAAATTTCCATGTATTCACCATCTGTGCCACAAGGACCAATCTCCTCATGTGAAATATAAGTAAAGCACCATTATCAAGATTAGTTGTTGTGCTGTAAAGGCTATTGCATTTACTCACCATAATAGGACCTAGTGCACTTAGATCACCCATTTGAGCTTTCTGGTACATCACACTTAGAAGAGGCCTTACCATCAGTATGCTCATAAAATAGGATTTTGTGCAGCCTTGCTGGTAAGCACAGGCAGCGTGTATATAAAGAATCCTGCATATCTCGTTAATTGCATAAAGGCCTATGATGAGTGGAACTATTATAATGAACTGCTCTTAGTACTGCTAGAACTGACACACCTTAGGAAGATTTCATAGATCTAGTGTTTATGAGGGTCCAAGTATAATTGAAGCATGCTCTACAAATTCCCAAAACATATTTTAGAAGATTTAGAAATATTCTTTACAACATATTAAATTTACTTAAGAACTAAAAGGAACTTCAAAAAGAAATTGTTCATTTCTCACCATGTGCTGATGCTTTCCCGAATCTACCATGTACGTGTTGGTACTGTACATTGTACTACTGTAGTAGAATATATATACATTTTTTGTGACTTGCATGTTGCTACATATAAGTGGATTCAGGGGAATGAGCTGAAAATGAATATTTGAACTACTTCAAAAAATAAAGAGGATATTGGGTGGCAGAAATTAGGAGGGTGTCCAATCTGTACATTACTCCCAGCTACTGCATTTGGTTGTGGCAGAAATTGGTGATCAGATATCAGTTTTGTTATGCTCATAAACCATAACTGTGCCTACGCTCCAGAGATACTTAAAAGGATGCCTTATAGGCGCCATCTAGAGTGTCATGTCCTCTAATTATATCTTTGTAATTTTTTTATCCTGCTGCTCGAGATTTTCAAGTTCTTAGTACTAGGATTTCCTTTTGCTGCCTCTTGGGTGGGTCATAAAGAATCACAACTAAATCAATATATGGCAACTCAAGTTTTAATGCCATTGCAGGATTGGGATGGACAAAGTATGGGAAACATCATTTCTGAAATTTGTGGCTTCATTGTTGTATTATCCGGAACCATCCTATTGCATGTCACAAAGGACTACGAGAGGAGTCCCTCTAGAAGTGAGTAGTATTCTGGTTCTCATACTCAAGTTATTCCCTTCTCATACTATTCCTTCTTTCAACTCAGCTCCTTTTCTACTGTTTGTGATTTTACTTTTACAAATGTGTAGGTATGTATGCGCCATTATCGCCGTCCTTGACTGCGACACTCTCTAGTGGAAATGGGGAGTTATTGAAGCATCTTGAGGATGAGATGACTTCTTCTCAAGATTTTTATGCTTAAGAAGACGTGAGCTTTAGTGAAGTGTCATTAAGTTATGCCAAAAGCATCTGGTAGTATTAAGATCACAACTAAAGCTTCCAACAAACTGATTCAATTGAACAGGGTCTCTAGCAAACAACGAACTGATCACAAGGACTCATAGTTCAAACTGTGGTGATGCCTTAGCAGCTTTGTGTATAGTTCTTGGTGTGAGGAAGAATGTCGGCTTTGAGCCTTTGGTCTCCAACAATGTACAGTGTGTAGTGGCATTCCGATGTCTCGGTGATTTTTAAAGAATGTGGATAGAAAACTTTTATTCTTCTCTCCTTACATGGGAAATCAAATCATTGGTATTACTTAGCCTAGCATTTTACAAACTATATTAAAAAGAAATTGTTGGTTATGCCAAGGAAATTTATATTCACAGGTTCTTTATTTATTGTGTTCTTCTGAGAGAGGATTTATTTTCCTACAGTTGATATGTGCATAATGCAACATGGAAAGATTCTTGGCCACTTGCTGCAGGTATTCCTTTTGATAGCTTCCCGTCAACCTGTCTTTGCTAATCATAGTATTGCCAAGAAATATATATGCACACACTTATCCAGCCTATCATATTCTTATCCATTCTCTCACCACCCAAAATTGTCCAATTCACACAAGTACATTGCACATATACTAGCATATAATTAAGAAGGGTCCCCTCAAGGTACAAAGAATTAGCTCTGTCATACTTATCCCCATTAATGGGGGGGCTTTCATTATTTTATTCTTTGTCTTGTGCTAGATTAGATATTTGAACAGTCCCCTTAAGATGCCAAGCAATACAATCATACAGTACCTTATAATATGTCAAGTGGGTGCATAGATCAATGCAAATGCTTAGGTTGGCCACCACCCCATCTATTATGTCAAGATTGCAACATGAGAAGTGATGATGTCTAATATTTGTATCTTTCCAATCTTATCATGAAAGAGAGTATCTATAGAAGAAAAGCTTATTATCTTATTACATAAAAGAAAAGGTTATTAGGAAAAGAGAAAATTAGAGAGAAGACAATGTGGATAAGATTTAGATAAGTAACAAACTCCTCGATTCCTAAGTAGATAAAGAGTCACATCAACACAACGTAATTGATGTGATGTGCAATTGAGAGAGGAGTCGGCCTAAAATAGAAAACAAAAGAGAGGACAAATGACAGGATTAAAATATAAATTGTACGATAAAGTCCAATCCCTCAAGCCATAATCAAGTTTAAGTATTACTTTCCTTCATGACAGCAAAGTTTGACATGAATCACGACACTTAATAAGTGATTCATCCAATTTGATAAGATGTCAAACCATATCGATTCATTTAATCAACAAACTTTTTAAAAAATAATTTTTTTCTTTAAAAGAAAAAAAAAATATACTTTAAGATCCAATTAAATGAGTTTGCCACCCTAAAATTAAATTACAGAATATTACCTAACTCGTGGCGTGTCGGCATCCTGCATTTGGACTGCCACGTGGATATTTTCCTTTCCATAGCCTGTTTCTTTTGAGGATTACCTGAAATCCCTACTGTAGGGAGCTCCAACCATAGCCAGGCAGAGGCGGCCAAGTACCCGTACTGTAATAAATTCCTGCATGCGAAGAGTCGAATTCCAGTCCTCTGTGCCACAAACATTCTAGAACAAGCAGCTCTTAACGTATACAACCCAACAAACGAACTCCACCCGTAATTGACACTGATCTCTCTTTAATCCTGACAAGAGGAGTCTTCCAAGAGGGCAAGAGAAGAATAGATTCTCTAAGGGTAATCATTGTATCATATCCTATTCATGCTTTGATTACTTCTTTGTATCGATATCTTATGCAAATGGATTCATCTTTCTTTTTCTAGCTCTCTGTTGTTTAGTGCCCAATTGGGTTTGGTTGTTGGTTGTCTCCAGGTTGGTGGTGGTGTGCTTGTGTGTGGGGAGTTGCGGTTTGTTTGTTTGCATCCAGGAGAAGTAGAGAAAAGTGGGCGTTTTGTTTTGGAAGAGGAGGGGAGAAGGGGGAAGGGAATGGCGATGCCATGGGGCTTAGCAGTGTACATAATGAACATGGTGTGGATTGTATTGGACGATTGGATTTCGTCGTGCGTCACCGTCGCCGACGAGATCGCCCGCGCCCTCAGGACCGGCGACATCGGCCCCTTTCCGGTTGGATGATCCTTGTTTTCGATCAATTCCGGCTTCTGTTTAGGTATCACCACCATTCTTTGTCTATTTCAATTTCTGAGTGATGGTTTTGCTTAATTGTGAAGTTTGAATCACCTATTAGATCCACCTTGAATGGTTGATGCTATAATTCTGATCAATTTCAGCAAAAAGCTCTGTTTTTTCTGTTTGTTTTCTTTCTTTTCTGCAGATTATGCTTGAGTGTTTAGTGGACTTGATGAATTAATGAATGATGTGTGATATTCTTAGAAATTGTTGGTTGGAGTCTGTGCAAGCTTCACCTTGAAGTAAAGTGGAAGTTGTGTAGAGATGTTAGCATGGCAAGATTTGACCAAATTGTGGAAGAATTGGATTGAAAATCTTATGGAATCCCTCTGTTGTTGAGCCAAAAATGAGGAGATAACTTAACTTGCTCATACTGATGCACATTATCAATAGCTGCAAGCATGCTAGGAATAGAATGTGAATTTTACAACTTGTAGCTCTCTTTACTTCATTAGTTTCAGTCATTACATTCATTTCCGCATTATATGAGTCGAATTGAAACTTTAGATCGAATAATAAACCGATATATGCACTCAAATACAATTTTCATCCTTCACTTTTCCTTATCTCCTTTTGTTTTGTTACTCATTTATCCACATGTTTGCAAAACTAATTTAGTATATTTGGATTGTTTTATCATGATTAAAAATTTTCCCTATGGGTTCTTGTCAAAATTCTCTATTACTCACCTTGGTCAGAAAATGAAATGGTAGATATGCTGAATTGCTCTAATTCTGAAGCGCGTAAACTTAATTTAGCCACTTTTATTATAATCGCAGAAGGCGTCGGTGAGTCGATTCAGCTTGGATTTCTTGTATAGCTTCATATTTTAGAGAAACAACAGCGAAGAAATGTAGACATTGTTCATAGATCTTTTAATTCCTGAAGACAGAGGAGGTCAGCAATGGTGTTCCACTCCTTTTTGTTCATTGTGTGGGCACTCATAAAGTGACTCCATAATAATTCAAGAATTGGAAGGCATGTTCTTGATTCTTTTTTTTTTCCCCTATTGGAAGTGTTTGGCCATGTTGGAAATTTTTTATTCTATGTTGTATTAACTTCTCAAAATAAAATAGATTGTGAAGCAAATATCCAATAGCTTTTTATACATGGAGATGTAATCAATTGATGTTTGAGCAATCAATTTGATCTTTTAATGTTGGTTTCTTAATTTTGAGATGAGATAAAGAATTATGTGTGATTTATGTCGTTAAGTATTACATAGTAAATTAATCCAGTAATTAGTACTGTCATACTATTAAAAAAAACATTGTAAAAAGCAATCAATTCAGAAAATGGAGACATAATTTTTTTTTTTTTTGGGGGATAATCTTTGTCTAATACTCATTTGTCTCAATCCATGGTAGCTAGTAGCAGTGCTGTCAATTTAGCCAGTTGTTCACGAATAATTCTTCGGTTCAAAATTTTATTCGAGATTAGTTTGCTTCATTTAAAAAATGATATATTCTAACCAATAGATTGAGATTTAATAGTTTATATCTTTAGTTTTTCACTTGACTCACTGTCGAATTGAACCGAAGATAGCTAATATTTTTTGCTTATCTTGTTCGAGATAAATTTAATTTTGAGGTAAATATGAGAGTTTTTTTTCTTATCGATATAGATTGTCAATTAAAATTATTATTAAATAAAATTTAATTTACTGTAGCCATAACAAAAATAAAAATCCTAACCTGTTTAGTGTGTTTATCCTCAGACTATCGAAAGATTAAGTTAAAAAAATTTATATACATAAAACACTGATCATTTTAGCATTTTAGAATGAGATAAAAATACTGAACTGTAAAATATTAAACTAGCCAGGGCTACAATAAATTATATTATTTTGGTAATAAGTTTGAATAATTTATTTTGATAAAAATAAATTATAACAAGGCTAGTTTGGTAAACAAAACAACTCTTCAATTTTCACACGATAGAATATTTTGAAATATTTATGAGGCGATGAAATAGTTTGAAATATACGAATAGTGGTTTTGTTAGCTTATGATTAATCCGCTGGACATAATAAAGAAACTATCAAA
Organism: Typha latifolia; assembly: GCF_019914945.1. NCBI lineage: Eukaryota > Viridiplantae > Streptophyta > Magnoliopsida > Poales > Typhaceae > Typha > Typha latifolia. The sequence goes on from NC_133091.1 coordinate 2,418,236, forward strand.
ATAAATAAAAACAAATAAAAAAGTAGTTATTGTCATTCTATCGGGTCGGATTCGTATAATGTTACCGGGCCGGATTGTCTCGGCTCCTAGTTCATTAGTTCGTGCCGTTCACATGTTTCTCTTGTCGATCGAGAGAGAGAGAGAGAGAGAGAGAGAGAGAGAGAGAGAGAGAGAATGGAGGAGGGGTGCTGCTTGAGCTCGATGGTGGATCACGGGAGTGTGGAGAGCCACCGGTACTTCTTGGCTCGCCGCACGCTCCTCGAGATGCTCCGTGACCGGGGCTACGCCGTCGACGCCGCCGAAATCGACCGCAACCTCGCCGACTTCCGGGTGTGGTGGGAGGAGAAGCCCGACCTCGAACACCTCGCCTTCAGCTCCCATCTCCTCTCCGATTCCTCCAAGGAGGTGTCTTTCTCTCTCGGCTCTGCCGCTTTCTTCTTGCTTCTCGCTTCAATTTGTCGTTACGCCGTAGAAACCCCGCACAAAGAACCCTAGTTATTCTGTTCCGCAATGGAGGAGCTAGGAGGGAAGTAGGGCAGGAGATTGGGAGTGAAACGGAGATAAATGGATTAAGGGTTGAAGTCTTCTATTGTATAGGCCCTAGGATATGAGAATCCCGAGTTGATGGTTATTCCATGTTCGCTCTACAAGATAGCTCTTTTTCAATTCGGCAGTGGAATCGCAATCATCACCAAGAAAAAGAAGAGAGAAAGAAACTATCTTCTTATTTTGGTTACTCGAACACTATGAGGTCTCACTTATGTTTTGCTTTAGGTACATGCTATATTTTGCGGAACTGACCCTGTCAAGTTGGCAACGATACGTGATATTTATTCTCGGTTTAGCAAGGAAAACTTGAGTCGATTAATTGTTGTCTTACAAAGCAAAATGACATCCAAAGCTCGAGAGGCCATCAAAGATATTTCCAAATTTAAGATAGAGACGTTTCAAGTAAGTGTACCGTTCAAATTGTAGATAAATTTTTTTCTTATCCCTTTAATTTATAACTTTTCTCCAAGGAAAAGAAGTGGCTCCACCGTGCTTACTTGCATTTTACATTTTACTCTCGTATGGAAGCCATTCATCATTTGCGCATTCTTAAACCGTCGGTGGTGTAATCTCCTAGATAATATCACTATTGCATCTAGTTGATTCTTCTGCTTGTGTAAAGTAAAGTCCACAGTTTGTAAAACTGTTTTGCGGCTTTGTTTCTTGATTCATATCTGCTTATTTATAATTATACGCTTAACATTTATCTCTGTCCTGATTATGTAAGTACAGGGAATTGTCAATGTGTAAACACGGTAACTGAGTTTATTGCCAATGAGTAGCAATATTTTCAGATTCGTTGAACCCATGCTTTATAATAGAACAAACTGAACAATCTACTTATTCTCTTTCTAAAGCAACAAGGATGTTCTTGGACTTGCAATGTCAACATTTATCTCCTATTACCTGTTAAACCGTCTCAGTTGAACTTCTCACCATTTTTACCCATATATATTCGATAAGCCTTCTCAATTTCAGATCACTGACTTGCTGGTCAACATCACGAAGCATGTTCTGATGCCAAGGCATGACGTACTAACAACAGAAGAGAAAGACAATCTTTTGAAGAAGTATAGTGTGGAGGATAAGCAGGTATGATGGTTTTGAGTTTATAGATTCTAGAACAAACATTAGAATTTAAAACTGATTATTTGTGTACCTTTAAGTGGAAGCTTTATATTATCTTCTCCATTTGTAAGAAAATAGATAAATACTATACCAAAAGAGGAGAGCTTCTTTTTACCTTGCATAACTGTGCCACCAATTATGTCAACAGCATAGTTCGAGATCTTTTATATTCGAAGAAAGTCATCATTTGCCCTGTTCCTATTAAGATGTTCTAGAATTTCCAAGCTATTGTACCTCTACAACCATTAGGGATACTCTTCTACTATTACAGATACTATCATGTCAGCATGGCATCACATGTCAGAGTACATTGCATTCAATTTCAGCCTAGTGATCAATCTCTCTCTAGCAAGATGATTCATTATATCCAGCCTTTTATGCATAGCAAACCATGAAAGGCACTGAACTGAGAAGTTAATGCATGCCATGTTTCCTTATTTAAGAAATATCATGGCAACGCCTTTTCTTTGCCCTTTTTTGAGAGTGGGATCTTATGGCATCCAAAGTAAGCCATTAGGTGCCATTGGGAATCAATTCTGGGAATGGTTATATTGGCCTGGTCCTTTAACCAGCTGATTGCATACCGTTGGTGTCAACACAACCCTGTTATTTCCTTTTGTATCTCATTTCTTAGAACCATTTTTACAGTAATTTTTTTTCTGGAATTGGTAGTTCTTCCATTTAAATCAAGGTTCTTCAGAACAGAAATCAAAAGTGATTGCCAAATTTAAAATTCAGAATCTTTCTACTTTTTCTTTTATAAATGCTGTCAATCTAGTTGTTAGATAGTTTGTGTTCATCTTGACTTGGTCTTCAATATTGCTGAAAGTTGAATATCCTCTCCTGGCTCCAGTATAATCGAGCAGGTTATCTCTTGTCAAGTCCTGGAGGTAATTAGCAGTTCAGAATTCTTTCCTTCACGTTGCTAAATATTTTGTTTTATTGCCCTTCAGCTTCCTCGGATGCTTGAGACTGATGCCATTGCTCGATACTATGGCCTCGAGAAGGGAACCATTGTGAAAGTTTCATATGATGGAGAGCTTACTGGATCTCATGTCACGTACCGCTGTGTTTTATAGTGCCTATATGACTAACTGGTGTAACTAATGGCTACATGTGTTCTGAATAGTGATATGTTTTTGGGTTACATTTACCATGTCACTTTCTATATTCTTCTCTCTCAGAAATCTTCTACCAGAGTGAAACTAATACACTGTAATATTAATAACTATATCGTCTCTGTTGAAATTGGGAAATTCTCAGATCATAGAAAACGCTTCTATGATCTGTACATGTTCAGATCATACATGTATGTTCAGATCATATATGTTCATAATCAATTCACACATGTATGTTCAGATCATACATGTGTGAATTGATTCTTGAACCTAAAACCTTCTAGACGATATGGGAGTCACGTTTCTAATGATGTACTCACTTTCCTCCTCCCTCTCCAAAAGTTTGAATGCAGTAAGTGCGTGCTCTTTTAAGTTTCTATAACTGATGATTAATGGAGACTATGCTCATTGGATGAGATCAGGATGCAATAAATGAGCACATAACTTACAGCAAATATTGCAAAATGAAAACGTACGAGTCAAAGGAAAGACCTGCAAAAAGAATCCGTCGTTGGTCATTTCCATGCACCTGAAACAGAATGTGAATAATTCCAAGCGTTACACTCATAAGAAAGGTCGGTTTCATTTTCTAGGAAGAAGACATAGGATGATGCATCACTATATATATATTAGCCTTAGAGGAAGAATTAGAAGATAAGTATAGAGAGATTAAAAATGGCTACACTTAGCGTTCCTGAGCCTGTTCCTTCCTCTATTGAAGATGCTGAGAATCTTAGGAAGGCATTTCAAGGTCTCTCTCTCTCTCTCTCTCTCTCTCTCTCTCTCTCTCTCTGTGTATTTTTTTAATTTGTAGATGTATCTTTCAAAAATATTTGGTTTGGCATACTTCATAATTTTTTTTTAATTTCTTTTGTATGGATACTTCTCAAATCTAACTAACTATAATGATTCATTCTATATTAAAAAAACAAAAAAAAAATACTTTCATTCTTACTTTCTTTCATATTTATTTCTTTTCGTCTACTAAATCACAAGCTTTTAAATAATTTATAGGTGTTGAAAAATAACCTAAATGGTATCCGTACAAAACCCATGAGCAGGGGATCGAGGGGTATACGTACAAAAAGCTTTTCTTCTCACAATTTTTAATTCGATCCCTGCATTTAGAAACATGTCAAGAAACCTTTGCATTTTCCACTGAATGAGCAGGATATAAACAGATAAGATTGTAAATAGTGAAAATGCATAATAAACATACAAGTGACTAAAGCTATGTAGTATTTAAATCAATAGAATTAAAGCTATGTATCCAATCAACTATAGTATATTAGTTTATAACTCCAGATTAATGCTAGTTGCTTAAGCTTTGTTCACCATGATGGAAGCAGTTAGAATTGCCTACTTGTTTATCAAAACTTAAGGAAAATTTTCATTTTTCTACTATAAGCTCTATAGTTTATGCATTTCATTACTCTGAAGATCATACTTGTGCTACTACTTCGTATATATTCTATATTTCTCTTATGAATTCTTCAGCACTAGTTTGCTCATGTTTTCAGACTATGTGAACAGAGAACTTTTGATTTCTTGATCCCAGGATGGGGGACAGATGAGAAGGCAGTGATTGCTATTTTAGCACACAGAGATGCAGCTCAGAGAAAGGAAATTATGTTGGCCTACGAAGAAAAATACAACGAAAATTTCATCAAGCGGCTCGAATCAGAACTGTCTGGAGATTTTGAGGTATCTATCTATGTAATGTTAAATATGTTATGTTCTTCCACATGTTACATTTCATAACCTTCACGGCCTGCAATTTTTCAATCTTATGACTCCTTATATTATTATCATATTTTCGTTATCCAGAGGGCAGTCTATCGCTGGATGTTCGAACCAGTTGAGCGCGAAGCGATCATGGCTAATATTGCAGTGAAGAGCAAGACTGTCGATTACCAAGTTATCATAGAAATAGCATGTGTGAATTCACCTAATGATCTTTTGGCAGTGAAGCAAGCCTACCAAATGCGCTATAAACGCTCGCTGGAAGAAGATATTGCTTCTCATACTACTGGAGATTTTCACAGGGTATGCTTTTCAGGAAATTTTCATCAGACGCATTGCTTTTTTCTGAATCTTGGATTTTGAATGAATGCAGCTCCTGTTTGCATTGATGAGCACATACCGTTACGATGGCGAGGAGGTTAATGCTAACTTGGCTAAATCTGAGGCTAAGATTCTTCATGATGCTATCACAAAGGGTACCTATAACCATGAGGAAGTCATTAGAATCTTGTGCACTAGAAGCAAGGCACAGCTCAATGCTACGTTTAATCACTTTAAAGATGAATATGGGATTTCCATCACTAAGGTGAGATACTAATTACTTGCATTCTAAATCAAACATATGGCTAACTATTTTTCCAATATGGCTAGGCCTTGTCTTGTGAAACTCCTAATGATTTTGCGCTAGCACTGCGATCAGCAATTCGATGCATTGCCGATCCTCATAAATACTTTGTGAAGGTGAACAGATATGAATTAGATTTTTCAGAGTTCTCCTCATCATTCTCACACAATCTTTACTAATTTATATACGTTATTAGGTTCTGCGCAATGCACTGAACAAATCTGGCATAGATGAGGATGCACTCACTCGCGTTATCGTCATGCATGCGGAGAAAGATTTTAAGGAAATTAAGGAGAGATTTGAGAAAAGATCTAATGCTACTCTTGAGCATGCAATAGGCAAGGAGACTTCAGGGGATTACAAGGCATTCCTTCTTGCTTTAGTAGGGAATAACTGAACAGTGTTTCCTATTTCCCTCCATTTGCATTGCTACCTGTCTTTCTTAGTTATTTCCTCTAGTTTAATAGTGTGTCAAAGAACTCAAAAGATTGGATGGAGTTGTTGGTCTCGAGACAATGTCTTGTTCCTATGTTGGTCATTAGTTTTATAGTTCTTCTTGTCATCAATGTTAATGCTTGCTTGTTACATTGAATCAAATCACCTTTCAAGTGTCTGCTCAGATCGTTCGTCAGATCTCTGAAGATTCTCTAGCAAGACTTTCAGCATTGGCTTTCATAGTCATTAAATTTTGGGTTAAGAACATCTAGACCCCATGAATTATTATCCATTTTTATATGGATACTTTGACCGCATTGACTATCTAATGGTCATGTGATATTTTTTTATTAAGAAATTTAAACAAACACTTAATAGAAGGAGTCCAGATATAATTATTCCCAAATTCTAAAAACTGGTGAAATTCATAGACTTAAATTATAGAATTGGTTGATGGATGGTATGACCCAAGTTTTATAACCATGGTATGGTGTTCTCAATGCAATTTTAAATGGTCACTGGTGGAGGTGTGTATTGGGGGAGTTATCAGATTAATTCTTCATCCTAATTGAAGAAAAAAAAATGGCAAATTAAAACTCAAGATGAGAACAAAGGCTTTGGTAAACCATCGCTTTCTGGATGAAATTCTTATGTCACATTAGAAAACTCTTAACAGCAGTAGTTTTAGTTTTGTGTCTATCTCACTCTCTTATAGCCAGCGAATAGTTTGATGGGGATGAGGGAAGGGATAAAGAGCACAAATGGGTCAAGAATCAGGAGGAGATCGCAGGGAAATTTGCCTTCTCTATCACTTGATCTCCTAATAGATTCTGGAAAGGACCTAAAATGATCTCATTTCTCAAACAAGTTGGAGATTAAAAGAAAAGGATTGGAGCCCAGCGTCACAGGATCTGGAGGTAGGATTTAGGTGGGTCCCTCGCCACCCACACATTGGACTCATTCCATGTTACATATTACTACCACTACTGTACTACCATTATTATTATTATAAACAATCTAAAACTGTAGGCCCTCTCTAACAATTTCTAACACTCAATTCCTGCTCAACTAATTTCTCAGTGAAAATGTTAAGAATATATTATAATCCCAACCTCAAGTTTAAAAGTTAGTAAGACTGGTGGCTTAGAATAATATTACATCCTTCTTACTAAACCAGATGAATTTTAATAGTCTCTCCTATTGGTGGGTGAATTCTGCTTCACAATAATAGGAAAAACTATTGAAAAATATTAAGTGAGCTAACTTCGCAACCGAAGTGCCACTAGTTCAATTGTGTTTATTTTGCCCTTGATAACTATTCTGCCCTTTTAAATTTCTTATCGTCGGTATGTCTTGTAACTTCTTTTCCAATTAATAGAGAATCGCAATCTTGTTTGCCAAACATTATATTTTACTTATTTTTACTTTGTCGCAATCCAAAAAATAGGTGTATTGCTTGTGAAGCGAACGGCTGGCTTAACTTTGCTACTTGGAAGTTGAGCGCCGCGCGGTATTATCGGAGAGGACTAAAATGGTTCTTAAATTATAAAACATAATAAGAAAAACTTATTGTAAGGTTAAAGAAAAGGTTGGTTGTATATATATAAATCATTATAATTTGAAACAGGTAGGAGAAGCATGGCAGACCCACTTGGGGTAGCCCAGTAATCTTAATAGAACTTTTATGGTTGCAGAAGAAAACTAAGAGTAATTAGTGTGGGGTCGCCCTTGACACGATTTGAGAAAGGGAGAGGAGAAAAAATTAATTAAAACGAAAGTGATGGTGCCTTTGCTTGCTCCCTTATTCAAAGCTTTATGGGTCATCGAGGAGGAATTCCTGTGAAGATATGGAGCAAATCTGGTCGGATCTTGCTTTCCAAAACGCGGGATTTGGTTGTTGTTTATATATCTCTCCTTTCCCTTTCCCTTCCTCATATCTAACCGAATCCTTCTATAAACAAAGCCATTCCACTGCCTATTTCCCCACACCTCACCCCTCCTTTCTCTCTCCTTCTCTGTCTCTCTCTCTCTCTCTCTCTCTCTCTCTCTCTCTCTCTCTCTCTCTCTCTCTCTCTCTCTCTCTCTCTCTCTCTCTCTCTCTCCTTCCTGTGAGTTGCTACAATGGCGATTTCCGCAGAGACCCAGTTCCATGTTTTGGCTGTGGATGATAGCCTCCTCGATAGGAAGCTAATTGAGAGCCTTCTCAGGACCTCATCATACCAAGGTATAAATTCTGATCTAAAAATGACACCTTTTTTTTTTTCTAGTTTTGATTTCTTCACTGGTCTTATGTTCTAACTTATCTATTGGGGTAGTTACTACTGTGGATTCTGGGAGCAAGGCTTTGGAGTTTCTTGGTCTACAGGATGAGAAAGCAAGCCCACTTTCTTCTTCTTCTTCTTCTCCTCAAGATCAGCAGGTAAATTTGTTATTGAGTTCTCTAACTTGGAATAGTTGGGTGAATTGTGAGAAGGTGTTTATTGATGAATTGTGTTGGTTTTGTTTCTCTCTGGGTCTCAGGATATTGCGGTGAATTTGATTATTACTGACTATTGCATGCCTGGAATGACTGGGTATGATCTCCTCAAAAAGATTAAGGTACAAACTACTACTTTTTAAAAGAAAAATTGGCATTGCTTTCATGGTTGTTCTTTAGAGGAAATCTTATTGGATTGTTTTATTTCTGAATTAGGAATCATCATCTCTTAAAGACATCCCTGTGGTGATCATGTCGTCTGAGAATGTCCCTTCCAGGATCAACAGGTGAATTTTGATTTGATGGACCACCCACAAAAGTTCTCTTAAATTTATTTTTATAGAGATAGTTTTGTCTCATGATTGTGTTAACTTTTTTTTTCCTCAAACAGATGCTTGGAAGAAGGGGCAGATGAATTCTTTCTTAAGCCTGTACAGCTCTCAGATGTGAATAGACTCAAACCCCACATAATGAAGAGCAGATCTAAGGAGCAACTGATGCAAAGCAACAACAACAGCACTGGAAGCAAGAGAAAGGCAACAGAGGATGAGATTTGTTATCAAAGAACAAGGCCAAGATATATCAACAGTGTCACAGTGCTGTGATACTTTAAAAAAAAAGTTTTGTTTATTTATATTCCACTTCCTTTCTAATTTTGTACTGATAGTTTCTTTACTATCTGCTACTTTTCTTAATTTGGATAAAGATATAGGGAAGCATGAGAATCATATAAATGCGAATTTTCATCAGAATCCAATTTTGTTGTGCTAAGCAATCAAGAGGGAAAGATTTGCCTGTAAATATAGCAATTGAGGAATGAACATTGTACTGAGAGAATTGCTTTTGGGAAAAGCAGATGCTTTGCTATTTCAATTCTAATTTTATATTTTCTTTCCTAGGCTATCACAATAAAAAGTGGTTGTTGCTTTTATTTCTATATAGTTTCTAAGGAAAAGAAAACTTGGTATAGAAATCAAATCTCCTTTTAAATCAAATTTACTTGTAAACTAATAGCTATATTTGATATCCAAATTAGCTCACAAGCAAAGGCTTTGAAGTAGAAGTGGTCCAAGGTTATGATTGCCTCGAATCCAAAATGGCCGACATCGAATTCCACCATAAAGATTTGACTTGGGACATAGCACAGTGTTTGAAGGTATCAAACAATTTGAAGAGACAGTGAAGGGTGAGATCAAGTTGTTGGCTATCATCAAGTTTTGGAATAGTTGCAGGCCTATTTGAAGGGCATCAATCAATTTGTCCACTCCTTGCTTGGATTAAAATCAATGTGGTCCTCTTTGAAGTTTGAAGGGAACAAATATATTAGGTAAAATTTAGAGAACTTTCATTTAATACTACTTAACCTCTTTGTAGTTCTAATAGATATGCAACTGATATGAAATAAATGTAACACTAGAGAATTTTCGACAAAAGAATAAATCTATTTTTATTCTGTTTGTTGTGAAATAAAAAGAGCATCTTAGATTTATCTTTTCAAATCATGAATGTAAAAGTTCAAGAAGACAACTTAAATTGTAGTAGCTCAACTATAAGGAAGTATCAGTTAGTTGGTTTAGGAGGGAGAGTGTAAACTCCAAGAGAAGGCATAACAACAGACCCAACCCACAACCTTCCATTCTCTTCATCTACTTCACTAATGAAGCTTAGCTTCCTCCCAGCAGAGCCTTCCAGTACTTCCAAAACCTCACCCTCTTCACTAAACCTCAGTGCCATCACCTGTGAGTGTGAACCAAATCCACTCAACAAAGATGACACTCTTTGGATTAGCCCAAGTGGTACTCTAAGCAGCACTTGTCTTAGCCAAGGAAGAGAGAGAGACCATTCCACAAGCTTCCCTCTCTTGGAGTGGATTGCCACCCAGAACCCTCCTCTTGGGCTTCTCTTGATGTTGTCTGGAAACCCTGGGAGCTGGGCAATTACCTCAAAAGTTGAGGCTTTTGGGGGCTGAAGCCAGTACTTCAGGATTCTGCAAGTGGTGGTCTCTGCAATTAGGAGGAAAGAGCCATCTTTACTAAGTGCTACCCCATTGGGGAAGGACATGGCATCCAGGAGGACTTGGACTTCTTTGCTGGTTGGGTCAAACTTCAACAGCCTCCCAGTTTTGTCACCTGATATGACTGCTGTCAAGAATTGCCTGAAGGAAAAAAAATGGGAGAGAGAAAAAATAAAAATTGTGATAAAAATTAATGAATCAAGCTTGTCTCAGTTATAAAAGACTGTCAGGCTGATTGATAAAGCTCGAGCCAGGTTGATTATTTTGACAGCCCAGCCCTTGACTCATCCCACTGTTGTCTCTAAGAATAAATATTTCATTCTAGGAGATGATAAATATATTGAAGAGATATATATTTTTATTATTTAAAAAATTAATTTATATTATTTTAGATACATCAAAAAACTTATCTAATATTTTACTATTTTATCTATAATGAGGATCTTCAAATTTGACATTTAATTTATTAAATATGATAAAAAGAATAATAATTAGTTAAGCGCTTAAATTGAAAGTATAATATAGTTTTATACAATCGAGCCAAATCAAACATAAGTAAAATATAATTAACTCTAAAATATATGTTAAGAATGAGATAACATTTTTTTTTCTCCATTCTAGAAGTCTTACCTAAAGCATTATTTAGTGCTTTGGTGGACCTACCACCACCTTCTTAAAACAAAAAGAAAGAAGTTAATAGAAAGGCATGCAATCTAGTGCTCTTTTTTAGTAGACAAAGAGATTTGGATATAAGATATTGTTTGTATACCTTCTTTGGTAGAATGTGCTGCTATCTGTGAAGTAGATTACTCCACTATCCTGATCAATATCCAAGCTATTGGTGAAGGAGAATGGAATGCCTTGCGCTTGTGTTGCAATTGGTATTGTGGCATTCTCCTTCGGCTTCACTAATAGAAGCCCCAGGTATGCATCTGCAACAAAGAGTTCTCCAGTCTTCTCATTAAATTTGAGGCCCAATGGACGACCACACTCATGCTCTAGGTTTGGGTTTTTAGAGCCTCTGCATTTATCCAACCTGGACAAATAAGCCACATAGTTCATCAGCATTTTTAAAAAAGGAAAACCACAAATTAATTGACAATATCATTTATATATCAACAACAAAATAAAAACTTACCGTTTGTTTTTGTTATGAGTATTTATAGATTATGATTCAACCCCCTCCATTTTATTTTTATTGCCTCAAAAATACTATGTGTTACTTTTCTTAATCGAAGATTACTATATACCGAATGTTTGAAGTTAGTTTGAAGGTGAGTTAAACATTTTTTATGAGATCGGCACGGAATGCTAACACATTCAGACGTGCAAAATGTCGTCGAACGCATCAGCAGATCAAAGATGAATTTCAACTTGCTTTTCTTTTTGGAAACATATATACAAGAGATTTCTAAGGATTGACATGAATTTAAAGGCTATAGAGCACTTTTATTGAAAATATGAGAGGACCTTAAAGAACAGAAGAGTATTTTATACGTATTTGATCATGACCAAGTTTACTATGTTACAGACTGTGTTTACTTTTGCCTCGATGGTCAATGAGGCGGCTCTTGAACCTCGAGAATTATTGAGGTTGGTATCAAGCACAGAAAATGATGTATTGAAAGGGATCAAAGAAATCATTTTAGAGATAATTGTAGGCATCACTAGTTTTCATAGTACTTGGTTTGATCTAAGAGAAAAAATTCGTGATACTTTAGCCTTAGTTAATAAGCAGTTTTTTAAACGTAAAATGTTCTTGTATTTGTGTATGCTTTTGTGTATTATATTTGATTTTTCAAATGAGTTTTAATTTGAGAAACATCATCTAGATTGATATTAAAATTTTCAGTGACAATGAAGGCAAAACATCAGGGTCAAATGATAAAAACTATAGGGTGCAAATTATAGATTTTAGTGAAGCAATGCTTGTTTCATAGAGATGAATTTCCTAAAGAGAAGAAAGTTGCATCCTCTGAAAAAGAAATAGAAACTAAAAGGAGGTTTAACTTGACCTCCATGTTTATAATGGCATTGCCAAGAAGAAGAAGAGAAGAAGAAGAGAAGAAGTAGTAGAAGAAGAAGAAGAAGAAGAAGAAAACAAATTCATTTCTTGCAACTATAGCATGTGGCAGTCTTCAATTTATCAAATTAGTTTAAAAGTTGGTGCAACTTGAACTGATGCATGTGACATTCAAGGGCTGCTAATTAAATATGAAATATTGTGGATAGAGGAATTTTTTTTCTTTCTTTTGTTAATATAGAGGAAGTTAAGCCTAAGAAAAAAAAATTCCCATCCTATTACTAAAAGAAGAAGAAAAATTCATTTAAAACAATGTCATATCTCTGGAGCTTTTACAATTTAATTACATTTAATTTTTTAATTTAACATTTAAAATTGAGTGCATGTATTTTCTATAAGTGATGATGTATATTCTATTATAATAAAGTGCATAATAGAACCCATTGTTATAAATAATGGGTTAGCTGTCATAAACTAGCCATGTGTTAGTTGAGCTGATCCATGCTTGAAGTCCATCTCAAGTAGATGGGAGTAATTAATTACTTCCATTATACCAATAAATCATGCTCAAGCAAGTTAAAAGGGCTCATTTTGTATCAGTATTAACTTAAATCTCAATGACAAGAAATACTCATTTAATTGCCCATGCACAAGTTTATAACTCATTTAATAAATATGAAAATAAATATTCTTGTCATGATGTAATTTAATAGGATTTTTTTAATGAATAAATAATTTAATAGTGATTGATCACCAACATATCACTTTCTAAGGACCACATCAACAGCTCAAAAAATGGATGATTCCTTGCAACACAATTCCTTTTACCTTTTCTTTTGAGTGTTCTAAAATGTAAACGTAGTTACTAAATGTACATGGCCTATATATTTACTGCCCTCTAGATAATTTCATAAGATATTGTTTGGCCAAGAAGTCAAGATCATGAGAAGCATATAAAACTCATCAAGACTATTAGAGGGAGAGACTTTAGATGTATCAAAGACTTTCTTTTATGGTGACCACATTAGTTTATATATATATAGGAGATCTATAGATTAGTATCACGAGGTGATATATATGTCTACCTAACAATATTTTTAAATGCAATCGTACATCCCCATGATATTTGATATCTAAGTTATGGGAAATTCCAACGTCCAATTTAATTTAGGGTTTTCATTGGCATGTATATATACTCCTAAAACGCTTTCAATAATCTTCTGAATTTTGTATTTGCATGCATATATACCCTTCAAAATCTGGCCTATTTTTGTATAGATATCATTCTAGTTGCATTTCGATAATTATATGTTAAAAGATGAAAAGATATATATATATTTATATATATACCCTTAATTAAGAGTAATAGATACAAAAAAGAAATCAAGCTATTCTTATCTTTTTACTCTTAAATAGATGAAAAAGTGCCTTCTAGTAATTATATTTTTAAGAGACATGCCATCAAGCTTTGTGCAACTTATGAAACATAGTTTCTTGTAAAACTTTTGAGATCTATTCTTTCCTATCATGTATCAATGAACACTCTCTCTCTCTCTCTCTCTCTATATATATATATATATAGAGAGAGAGAGAGAGAGAGAGAGAGAGAGAGAGAGAGACTCACAAATGAGGAGTAGATGAAGCAAACTCGATCCATCTATCTTCTATCTCTTGCCACTTCAATATACGGCCATCGGATACGCCGGTATATGGCCCTTCTCCGTTCCCGTCGAAGGCGAAGCTCTCCGGGCCGTTGACGCCATCGAGTGATATAATCTCGAGCTCGTCGTCCTTCAGACGGGAGACCTCGAAATTGCGACGAGAATCCAATGATAAGATCACTGAAACAACTACTATGGCAGTAGCAACCAATACTAATTTGGTGTTCATGAGAGAGGGAAAGAGAGAGAAAGAGAGACAAAAGATTGATATATCTCTATATGGTGTAGGATATATCCAATATTTAAAAAGACGTAACACCTAACAAGATGTCTATATCATCATATGAACGGTATGTTTAAGATAAACATACCTTCACGTCAAGCTAATTAGTATTTGTTAATCTAATCTTTGGGCCACCTATATCTACAATCCACATCAAAACATCTTTTAAGAAAAGGGATGAAACTGATCGATTTAGATAACATTTATGAGGAGGGAAAGCAGAGTTTGTGATGGATTGAGGATACCAGGATTGTATTGACAATCGTCGAAGGAGTTTTTGGTCATTTCGTGCCCCTGGATTTGCTTACCTAATCAACATATTAAGCTCTTAATTATTTCCAAGTGTGTTGTGACATGCTGGCATGATTAATATGAACAACGTTAGGAATCCTTATCGGAGTTTTATGAAGAAAGAGACTGTTATCTAAGCTCTTTTACGTGGGTTTGCATATATTGGTTGCGATCCTATTTTGGTGTGACAGCATTAATGGAATGAAGCAAGATTCTCTTGTACGATAATTAGGTTTTGTGCTAAAGTGGCAAAAGAATTTTTGTTAGTTTTCTCGTAAATTTTATTTATCAAAATAGATTATATTTAATACTTAAATGAGTCTATAAATGCTAAATTAATCAGCATTTTACTTTTAAAACAAACGGCCTATAAGTTTAGCTTTATCCTGTCAAACAAAATGTTGAAATATTTTTTTCTCAAGGACTCACCTGTTCATTGCAATCAACCATCTAAATGGTGATGCTGCATATTATGATACAAATCTAATATTACAAAAAATAGTAGAGGTTATAAACAATAACTGGATGTCTTGTATAGTGCATTTATGTTTCAGAAAAATATACACCAAAGGAAAGAAGATAGCATTACAGAGCTAGTACGATTTCGAAATTCAGTCAAAACTCTTCTATACATTTCTCTGTTAACATCAAATAATGAAACCTCAGAATTTCATTACCTCCTGAGGGAAAAAAAAAATGGTTACAAAAAGATAAGTGTTTGGTCTGCAGAACCTGATAGAATCATATGCAGTTCTTAGTCAGCTTGACATTGCCAGTAAATTCACTGTGTACTATGAATAATTATATAAAGGATCACTATAATAGCTGTCGAAAATGTAACAAATCTATGGATAAGTAACAGTAAGAGAAGTATGTTGGATTGTGTGCCGAGCAATTCCAGTAACTTCAGAGAGATCCTTCGATGGCGACGAAAATGTTTCTGGCAACTGCTTCCAGAGTGATCAATGGGGTAATCTACAAAAGATGTGAAGCTGAACAAAAAATGAAATCATCACTTGTCGAGATGCAATTTATTTTCAACATAGATCTGTTAGTGGAACACTCAAGTCATGGGAACAATGAAGTCATGCATCTTCTGTATAAACTCTGTAAATAAAGTCACGAAACCGCTTTGAGTATTGCTTTGGATCAACAGCTGATATTGAGGTTGGGTCATACTGGATAGACTTGTATGCATGTTCAAGCTTCTTGCTGATGTCGTAATCTTGCAGGATATCAATGATTCCAAAGAACAACACGACATCATAAAACTCCCCTGTGGGTTCCCCAATCAGCAAAGATTCTCCGTCGCCTCTTACTATCTGTTCAACCCTAGCTGGCATGTTCACACCTAGTTTGATCGTCGCCCATCTGCATAACTCACACATGACAACTTTAGAAAGAGAAGTAAACTTAGATATATAGAACTGCAGAATGAACTTATTGAACAACCAAATCAACTAAACTAGGGAGATTCAAAGTGGGCTGTGAGTTATATATGGCAAAGCACCATAAATTGTTTAACTTGGATTATTTGCCATAGCATGAGAGACGGGATCCATTGATTTGGTCTTAGAATTATTTGCTAGTTTCAAATGGAATCAACAAAATGAGACACCCTATTTTATTGACCACATGTGTTTTCCTATACATTATATGCAAACAAAATGACCGTAGTTAATAAGCTTCTAGTTGTACATTCATCCTTTGCAGCAATTTTGGATCAAAGCACCCTTCACTGGAGCTATTTAAAGATGATTATGTATGACGAGATCTACACATGCAACAATCAGGATTTATCTGTTCAAACTCAAAATGATATACGATCTGACTCATATTGTGAATTTCTGGCCATCATGATCATATGATTCCTAAATAGTTTTCACGAAATTGAGAATAGCAAAACTACATCTGGATAAACAATCAGCAGACTGGCCATTTTCTTCATCCATACCGTGTAGGATCACAAAGAAATTGGTCCATGTCTGCCCGAGGAAAGCAGGGAGTTCCTTCAATTACGCTATCAAAATCACCACTACCTGTGGTCCAAAAAAGGAACCTTTTAACCTCACAGCTGAAACAATAATACACATATTTCAAGAACTGCTCAAGTTTGAGAATAACCATCAGCGGCTAGCACATCTTGGCATGCATCACTAAAATGGACCCCCACCAGAAGACTGTAATCCATAATCCTCTCCTGCTCCAGAAACTCACAATCTCTATCCACTTGTCTGAAAAAATAATCCAGGCCCAATATCAGAGTTTAATTCCAAATTGCCCAATTTTGGGCAAAAGTTCCAAAACAATTACCTGCAGAACTCTTGAAACCAAGATCTCTGTAACCGGAAAATAAAATTGAGATCGAGATCTTTCAATGTAGTGGTCTCATCGATTTCTGCTTCAGGTTTATCAGTAATACGACCATGGGAGGATCCCTTGAGGTCAAAACGACGATGGATCGGATACTCAGAGCAAAAAAGATTCCCCATTATTACAAAGCGCACCTGCATTAAGTTTCAAGAGAGATGATGAACACCTCAATATTAATGAACTCTAGGCCATCTCATTGCTGGCTTGAGAATTTGCATCCTGTTCTAACCTTTCTCTGAGCAGCGCCAGTCAATTTGACACAGTGCAGGCCGAAGAATTTTGTAACTAGAGTGTTCTCAAATGCTCGGACATGGTTGTAGTAGGCTGGAAGCATCCTGAGAAGCACCTGTTCGATGGGAAGTGACATCAAGTTAAATCACGAATTGTTGGATCTCTTCTAACTTTGATTTGCATTCTGCTGCATGCCATTAATTCCAAAATACCACATTTACCTCTATAGAATTGATGACAATTTATGATTTTACAATAGAATTTCATATAGGACAAAATATTTGATAAGATATAGTGGCATGTGTAATAGTTTGCACATTTATAGCAGCAATTTTTATACTAACTAAAGATTTTAAGGATGAATAGATAACTCCCGTCTAATATATAACAACAACACATCAACCGAGTAAAGTGCACTTACTTTTACTTCTGATTTCTTCACTGTCTTTATCATGTACTTATCATCGTTTGTTAGGTAAAAGAAACTCCCACTCTTTCCAGGTGAGGAGAGTTCCCGAAGGGCGTCATTCCCGCAGATAGAAATCATATAATCTCCGGGGTCAACCTTGAAGAGCTTGCGGAGAGTCCTGAAAAACCCCACCATTTACAGAGATGGATTCATTGTGTTAGGAAACAAAGAAAGATTTACATGCCCAAATTCGGAACAAAGAACACAGTTCCTAGTATCTATCTTATGAGCAGACCTGAAGACCAGTGGACAATAGTCCTTCCATCTAAAATCACAAGATTGGTGTGGAGGTGTTTGCTTGCTTCCTTCAGGAGGGAACTTTGTCCACACCTTCTCCTTAGGGTCAAATGCTGATGCTTTGAGATCAAGGGATGTGGGAGCAGATTGCTTTCCTACTGCATGCCTATTCAAAAGGAACAGAAATCAAACAACGGAGATGTAATTAACAATTAGTATAGATGAAGATATGAATTCAAATAAAAATATTTGTTGGGCATAAAGATCCATATCACAATTATCACTATAAATTCTTCAAAAGATCACTACGTCATTTGGTTCTTTCAAAAAAGCCATCTCGTCAGTTGAATCTAACATTCTAAACTTTAGGCAAGATGTTTTAGATGCTACCAAGAAGGAGAAGTACATTACCTGATTCCAAGCTGGAGATTGAGCATGAGATCATAGTTCTTATGCCCCTTAGATATGGTCTCCCCCTGCTTCTTGATCTCCCTGATTGACCACCGCATCGGCTGCGGCGACCTCGCCGTCGTCACCCTCCCATCCTCATCCAGCACACCCTCTCCCACCACATTTCCTTCCTCCCCATTTCCATCCAATTCCAAGACCCCCCCATCACCAGCATCAATTAGACTCTCCACGTGCCCATTCGACTTCCGGAAGACATCCATCGACGCCCGGCTCTTCCTCCGGCGGGAGTAGGACGCCTTCCCCGACCTCCACACCGCTTGCTTCTGCAAGAACTCGGCCTCCACCCCCGACCAATTCAACGTCTTCTGGGACGGGAGGATCGATACCGTTTCGCTCTGGGACACCCGGCAGTCCCCCAGCCCGGCGAGGAACGCGTCGTGGGGGTCCCTCGCCGTCGGCGACGCCGCCGACGCCGAGGGGTAGTAGACGCCCTTTTGCTGCAAGACGCCGTTTTCTTTGCTCCAACAGCCCATGTACAAGCTCCCGTCCGCCCACCAGAAGTTGCCGTTTCCCTTGGGAAGACCGTCCTCCCATCCCCCTTCGTATTTGTTGCCGTTGGCCCAAATCAGGGATCCGCGGCCGTGGCTTACCCCTGTCCGCCATTGCCCGACGTACTCGTTCCCATTCTTCCATGCATATCTGTTAGTAGCCTAAAATGTTATAGGAGAGGACTCGAGGAGAGATGAGAAAGTCACGGGAGATAACGATTTTTTTGTTATTATATATAGAAATTATATTAAAATGGTACGTGAGCAAGAGGTAGAGATTTGAGTTCCTGAGCATATAAATTAAAATGTCTCTAAAGCACCGTGATAAATGTTGGTAGAGAAGATTGGTGAGTTAACAATCGTACCGGCCCTGGCCGTCCTGGAGTCCGGCGCGCCACTCGCCGTCGTAGTAGTCTCCATTGGCGAAGGACTTGACGCCGAGGCCGTGCTTAAGGTTCATGGACCACTCGCCGCGGTAGGTGTCGCCGAGGGAGCCGGTGTAGGTGCCGTACCCATCCATGAACCCGTTCTTGAACTCGCCCTCGTAGGTGGCGCCGGACGGCCACGAGAACTTCCCCTTACCCATGGTCTTCCCGTTGAGCCACTCGCCCTCGTACATGCACCCATCCGTCCAGAGGTACTTCCCGACGCCGTGGGGGAGGCTGCGCAGCCATTGCCCGGTGTAGAAGTCGCCGTTCGCGAGGAGCCGCTCCGCGTGGTAGACTTCGTCCTCGGAGTTGGGATTGGGGTTGGTGTCGTCCAACATTATAACATGACAATGGCTATAATATGCGTGGATTCATTTGTTTGAGATGGATGCATGCAAGATGTTTGATTCTTCTTCTTCTTCTTCTTCTTCTTCTGTGAGGTGGTCATGGTGGTGGGAGAATGGTTTGAGGTGGAAGTGAGAGTTTCTTGGGTCCCGAGGAAGGCGGTGGCGCCCAACACTTGTAGGCGAGAGGGAGGTGGAGACTTCTCGGTCTCTTGCTGGAGAATAGGAGGAGAGGAGGTGTTATTCTTAGTCGTTGCTCGCGGACAGAGGCAAGGGGACAAAAAGGAAGGACTGGAAATTTGAAGATAGCACCCCCTGTCGTTCGTTACATTTGTAGTAAAATATCTTATTTCATATGTAAAAGGCAGGGTCTGAATTGCAAATATTGAGAGTGTTTGTCACTGCAGTCTGCAGGGAATGTGATGTGAGGATGAAACCGGAAAATCACATAAATATTTCAGTCAGGTCTTCTTCTTTGATGTCTCCTTGGGCAGTGTAGTGTTTCTCTGCGTTGAAACAGAGGGCCGTGGGCTCCATTTGTTGACGTGTGAAAAAGAGTAGGCTGGTTTTTTTGACGAGTGCATGCATGGGAGTGGGTGTTGTAACAGTCTCTTTTTACCGACACAAGAGGTGGACAAGAAAACCAGGAGGGCTTCTCTCGTCAAATGAAGTAATTAATATCTCAATTAATTATAATTACTGCGAGATAAATATAATTCGATGTCTTAAAAAGAATGACTCGTCAGTGTGGCGATTTAAAATAATATCTCAAACATCATTTAGTTTGAAAAGAAATCGGTAAGACTAAGGACCTCTGTAATGTAATAAAATCAGGAACTAAAAGCTTTATGACTTTGAACCCAAGCAGATGGAAGCAGCATATATACTTGTGCTGAGAGTGCGAGCTTACAATTCATTACCAGAATGATGTAAATGTCACAAACAAAATTACAGTGATTTCACTTTCTAACATAAAAACACAAACACTTCAAACCCGAAGCTTCTTTCCACTCGGCAAATCCTCATCGTATTGCCCGCCATCATCAGTTCCTTCCTTTTCAGCTTTCTTTCTTGCGAGGATTTTGTTAATTTTGTGAAGCTCATTTGTAAGCTTCTGATCCTTGTTTTGCTTCCTTGTCTTCCGCCCATCTTGCATCTTTACTCCGAACTGGAATGCTGCCTTTGGCATCGCCTCCTTTTGCTCATTATATGTAGCCCAGTCCTCTTCCGTCTCAAAGTCCCATCTATGAAGACGACCCTTGGCCTGCTCCAAGATTATATGTTAGGAGTGCTTCAAATGTAAACCAGCATGAATTATCGTGTCAATGGTATCTAATCTGCCTGAAGCCAGTCTAAACTGACATGCATGCAAAAGGTTATCATACAAGGAGCGAATATCTTACCCGGCCACCCATGTCCATTTTTGACAAGTCATCTTCGTCATCACTATCTACTACCTCATTATTATACTCCTGATAACCAGGATAACATTCTGAGTAACTCTCAGAAATAAAATTTGGGTCCTTCTCCCGAGCATCCTTTTCTCTGAGTTGTTGGAGTCTCTGATCGTCACGCTTGAAAACAGATCCTAAGCCCCGATCTTTGTCTTCTTGAGTCATGAACCGTGGATCCTGTGCTACATTAGGCCCTGCTACTGCATCATATTCCTGAATATTTTGCTGCAAATACTGTTCCGAGTATGCCATTTGTTCAGCATACTGATAATCTGACCATTCTCCTTGGTATCCAGCAGCCACCATTTGAGCTTGAATGGCATCATACCCATTCTGCCACATGAAAGAGCAACAAAATTGTTTAAAATAATTACAACAATAAGCATGTCCTAATTCCTCAAAGATACAGTGCTCACATGAGAGAATTGGAAATGAATCGATGAATATTAAAAAGAACTCATGAGTACACAATCTGTAGCTGGAATATGGTAAAAAGGACCAACTCTATACTATACATCAACAGTTTATTAGTAGTTCAGAATTTTACTAGATATATAGGTTTACTTCTAATTCCAAAAGGAAATTCCACATATCAAACTAAAAAATTTTCAACTCACTGTTTGTTGCCAAGCCTGAGCAGGTTCAGAAGGTGGAACTGGGCCATAAACAGGCTCGCTGAAATAAGATTGCTTGTCACGGTTATGTGGAGATTCTTCCATGTCCTCTGAAACCGGGCTCTGGCTCATTTCCTTAGTAGGAATGGAGTAGTCAACTCCATCTCCTACAAATATATCCTCTTCTTCAGCCCTAGCAATGGGAGGGGCTTGTTTTTCTTTTCCATTAGCATTGATTTTGCAGGGTGGTGGTGGTGGCGGCGGTGGCGGCATTTCTTTTTCTCGCTGATACTTAGGAACAGAGCCATCAGGTTGTACAATCTTTTCTTCATCATAACCATTGCCAACAGTAGAATTTTTCCCTAGCACATAAAGGAAATATAAGCTAATATCCAAATTCCAAGATTCACTTTCATTTTCAAGAAAATAAGTCATACATCCTTGTTCCTTGTTTACATGGAGGTGAATACTGGATCCAGAAAATTCCACTAGTGACTGCACATCTGATAGTATATATCCTTGTGCAATATCATGTCAGACATCACCATTAAAGGGCGAATAATTGGCACATTCATAGATGCTTACAAAATTTAATATAATATAGTAAAAATATGGGGAATTTTTTTTATCTTTGGTAGCAGTAAATGTAATACTCTTTCCAGATACCTCTTGGTCTTACACTTTTAACCTTTTCAAATTAATTAACATTATGTAACCACTGGAAAAGAAAATAGAAAAGAAAATTCCAGTTCTTGCCTATCCATTCTTATGTCCTCTAAGACTAACAAGTCCTCTATTAAATCCTCTCTTCCGAATACCAACTCTAGTCCTGATATAGGACATTTAAGAATGAATTTCCCAATTCCCAAGAAGACATCCCAAACTGAAGATTTATATACAGATTTGCCACTTTCTCATTTATTTCTACTTACAATGATAAAATAACCTACCTTTGGTATCTTTATCCTTCTTCTTTTTCTTGAGGACCTTTCCAGATGATCCAAGGCGAAGATATGACATAATCTTAGCAATCCTATCAAGTACAGAACCATCCACATTGACAGTTACCATTTCCTAAAAGATCAAAAATATTATGGTCATGTGAATTATATAATCACAATAATGGCAACATGTTAAGAAAGGAAATAAGTAGCTTATACCTCAGGAACTGGGCAATCAGCTTTACTTCTATGGAGGGTAGTAGGGATATCATGAGTAAATCCGCCCTCCTATTTACATTAAAAAAAATAGATTACCTCTTTGTCCCTCATGGTGGTCGTTTTAGCTTTAAAAAAAAAAGAAAAAGAATTGAAACAAGAGGAGGAATATATCAGTGCATGTGAACATCTTTATAGAAAGAGGAATTAAAGTACACTGATAATCACTTACTCACAAAGTTCCACAAATCTAAATATAGTAGCATCTTATCACAGAGATACCACAAAAATCTCTTAGGAAAAACATACTGACACCGCTAATATGAGTACCAAATATTCGCAGCAACAACAATAACAACAACAAAATGAAGTTCTAGTACAAATTATTTGGAGCTGGCTATGTGGAGCATTTCCGAGGTTCTATATCAGATCCAGAGATGTCATATCATTTCTTACATAACAATAGTAACAAAAGATAAGCACACTACCTTTGCCTTCACTTCTACAAAATGAGACACCAGAGTGCAGGAAAAACACAGTACAGAGGAAGCAATAGAGTAATAAACAAGGAAAGTCAGAAGGAAAAAATAACATACCAAATCGTATATAAACACCATTCGACCAGGAAGAAACATCTCATTTGCCTTGATTACACTTTGTGGTTTTACGATCCACTGATACACAGACTAAAACAACAACAAAAAATGGCATCAAATAGTTTCCTTGTTCAAGGGTTTAGCCTTCTGATTAAATGTTTAAACTCATATTTAAAAATAATTCAAAGTCAATGACTAAATGTACCTTTGCAGTTGCAGTACGGAATGAGACTGCTTGATCTTCTTTTGTTACTCTGTGGAGAGACAATATATCCTTGTCAATTGTTATAGAAGTGCAAACATGCAAATGATGTTCAAAATTTTATATCAAGAAAAACTGTGAGCATGATTGCAGAAGTCAAGGGTTACTGAAGAAAAACAGATTATATTTTTTGGGGAGTTTGCGGTAGTGAAATACTACTCTCAGTTATCATGCAAATAGTTCATATAAAGGCAACAGCTTCACTGCAGATAATTGAATGATATATCTTTTATCATGGCAGGAGAACCAGAGAGAGTAAATGGCAGTACATAATATTTGGTGTGCTCACAAGAAAATTGCTTGCAAAATCTAAAGAAATGAGACGGCATACAAATTTTCTAGTGAGGCCAGCCCAAGCCCTTATTCATGTGCATACACAAAAAGATGATATATTCATACCCAATCTCCAACCAATCAAAGTGCTTAGAAATATCAAGAGAAAAGTGAATTTATGTAAGGAGAGAAGTAGAAAAGTGCAAAAAATAAAGAAAAGAGATTAATAGAAAAGATAATGTAACATGATAGTGGGAAATTAATCAGTCATAGTATCTCTTTTAGATATCAATAAACTCTGGTTTACATATAAAAGCCATCATGAATATTCCCTGTTTCCTAATGTAAAGGGACAAGACATTGAAGGTTAAGTGCAAGTGAAATGAAGTGATTATGCTCATGTGATACATAGCTTAAGTTTAGACCAAAGTATCTGTGATGTATCCATAAGAACGCAGTTCAATTGCTCATGCAGGTCATATGAGAAAACTAATAACTCTTCCAATTAATTTGCAAGACTGAAATCCTCTATTTACTAGCAAAGGTTAACACAGTGTAAGGTTTAATTTAGGATTCTGGCATAGTTTTTTTCTCCTTTCTTTCTTTTGTAAATGACTAATTTCATAGCAAGAGTGGGTTAAGAGATATATATATTGAGACTCAGATAATCAGATTAATCAAATATCACTAGTGTCAAGGCCAAGAATTAAAGTAAGTAAAAATAACAAGGAACTTTGCCTAAGAACTAATAACCAATTCTTCAAGCTAGAGCAGGACGTAATACAGCAAATTCTACATTAACAAAGAAACACACCTTGGCTTTCCATCCTTTCCATCTTCGGCATCAGGTTTCTTATCAATTTCACTCTTTACTTTATGAAGCAAAGCATAATCCAAGCCTTTAACTAAATGGGTATGCTCCAGGTCACCTGAAAACAAGAAAAAGGTTTCAGAACACTCTTCCAAACAGCTAATCAAGACAAATATAGTCTCTTCTAAGTTGGCTTCAAATGTCTTGAGCAATGTTGCCAATCATATATCAAGTCATATTCAAAATAAATAAATTTAAGACAATCTATCAAGTTTCTTTTCTCTCCTAAATCTGGAAGAGAAAGATGACAATTCAGACTTCAGAGACCTAACAATGTTGTCAAAAGCATTTCCAATTAAACTCAAATATGTCAATAATACATATATGAAAGAATTCATAAAAGAATGGTAGAATAAACTGCTTAACAAAAAGATTAAATGATAAATTAGCATGGATAACTCGTGTTTCCCTTCAAATCAGTCAAAAGGTAATCAGCCTACAAACCTCCAAGGTACTTGCTGTTCTCGATAGATATTTTATGTGCATCTGCTAGCCTGAAAAAATGAAAATAGAAGACACTCGGTATATTCTCAAGCAAACAAAGGAAGATGGATAAGGAGAAAGTCTCATAGGTAAGAATTCAATGATGAATTACCTCAAATCAACTGTCCCTGGGGGAGCTACTGCATGAAACGAGCCAAGCTCTGTGGGCTCATAGTCAGGGTTTTGATCTTCTCTGCGCTCCTTAGCACGATCTCGATATCT
Organism: Typha latifolia; assembly: GCF_019914945.1. Classification (NCBI taxonomy): domain Eukaryota; kingdom Viridiplantae; phylum Streptophyta; class Magnoliopsida; order Poales; family Typhaceae; genus Typha; species Typha latifolia. The sequence continues at coordinate 2,443,555 of NC_133091.1, forward strand.
AGGTGTTTCTGGTTCTTCCCGCTTCTCCTCTCTATTATTCAGAAGAGGTTAAATAAAGCTTGTACAAAACACCATAAATTGGAGAAAGGAAATGAATTGTGGATCTAATTGTAAGTTTGGCATCGCTAAAGTTTTCTGTTTCCATAACTGTTAAACAATTCTAGACCAGAAAGAAGTATAGCTTCATAGATGCTACTGTTCTTTCTATAACTTAGCACATGCTACTGTTTTTTCTATAATTTAGCACCTCTTCTCAATTCCATTAATTGGAATCCATAAAGTTCTGGAACTGCTTCTTCTGTCTACTGATATGATTGAAGCCCTCACCCAAATTCAACGCCAAAACAACAGTTTCTTAAAGTAGAAAAAACACGCATAGACATCAAATATGATTCCAAAACCAAAAATATATAAAATAAAAAAGAAAGACAACTTATGCAAACAGATAAATACATCTTCCAAAAGGGGATGCGCAATGACCCCTCAATTTATCCAAGTAATAAGAACTTAAAAATAACGAGCAGCACTCTCGTGTGTATCAGAAGTAATCGAAGGAACATACATGGCGTCCACAATTTTGGCCCATAATTTGCACTAGTCGCATGTAGCCTAGCATCAACCCTAGCTTCATCCCAACACTTAATAGATGGCAACAAACTTATAAACCAGATAACACTACCGATTCATTGATGAAATGTCGGTGAATTAGACAGTAGACAAATCAAAGATCAAAATCAAAGGCTTTCTTCCAGGTCATCTCAATTCCTTTATCTAAAAGTATAAACAGGTCCCCAAATTGCACTATCTAAGTTGCAATATCATACCATATGTAAGAATAAGAAGAAGAAATCCATGGGGCAAAGTAACACGTACTTGCGGCGCATCATCTTCTCCTTGTAATTATTCTTCTTCGCCGAAGCCATCAGAAATCTTGTAACTTTATCTTCTCGTTGTAATCTCTCTATTCAACTGCACAACTTCGCTATATACACAAAAAAAAAGGAGCTTCATGAGGTAAAATTCGAACGAATCAGTAAATAAAAGAGATGCCACAGCTCACATGCCTTTGCTGCTAGGGTTTCCTCTTCCGTATTCGAGCTCGATTCGATTGTTCCGGTGTTCGATTCGTCGTTAGGGTTCGACGAAATTTTTTGAGGTTTTCTTCAAGTGAGGGAGAGACAGAGAGAGATCGAGGAGGAATTGAGATAATATTGGGCTCGTGCTTGGCCCAATATTCCTCGGTCCAGATTAGCATGTTAGGCCCAAGTTAGGGCTACATATCCCACTGTAAATTCATCAAAAGCACCCTAACTTTTATTTTTATTATCATTCACACCCTATAATATTATATCATAAATATTTATTATATTTTAACTTAAACCTTACAGCATTTGATAGAATAAAACATATTCCATTTTACTTTAAATAAAAAATTAAAATACCTAAAATATCTCTCATTTAACCTTAAAATTTGTCTCTCTATTTCTAACATTCTAAGACCAAGATATCTTGTACTTTCTAACATTCTAACATAATAACATAGCATTATTTTGCTCGAATGATATGCTTTTGAATACTTTTCTCATATCCTTTTGTCCAACTGCAATGTGTAATGCAGAGCATTCTTTTGCTTGAATTTGATTTATACTTTTAGATACTTTTGATGTACAAAACAACACAGTGAAGATGATTCGAACTGAACTCTGATTACAAGTTCCTTTTCCTTTCTTGGTCCTTAAGAGATGGATACTTTTCCATCCATAGATTCTTCCTACAATAACGTCCCTTTAGAAACTTTATGCAGGGTTTAAGTCATTCTACGAGCGAATATATCAGGTAGCTTTGTTCCAAGCTAAATAAAGTATCTCTATACAGGCTTCAAAGAATTGGATAAACTCCCAGAAACTCATAGTTTATCCACCTTACGAACAACTTATCCAGGCAGCATCTGCATACTAGTCAACCAGATAATTGAAATTGCAGAACATCACATAAGACTAGATAAATAAATTTTCTATCCAAAATCTGCACTATGGTATAACATTTACAGGAAAAAAATATACATTCACCGTTGTAGTACTCTCTCTCTCTCTCTCTCTCTCTCTCTCTCTCTCTCTCTCTCTCTCTCTCTCTCTCTCTCTCTCTCTCTCTCTCTCTCTCTCTCTCTCTCTTTCTCCTTTTCATTTGTCATGAGCTCGTAGGTTATAGGTCAGAGACACAGGCGCTAACATATTTAATCATCGAATCTATAACCTTTTTTTTAATAAAATAGTAAGACTAAACAACTGAGCTACCAAAGCTTATCAGCTTATGCTTCTTCTTTCTCATCCTCCTCAACGCCAAGTATTGATAAGCTCCTGCCAAATGCCGTCGAAACCGATCTAAATCTAGCCTCACATTCTGCCCATCCAAGTAAACTTTCTTAGTCACTTGCCATCCCTTGGCGTTGACACCATCAGGGTCTTGCAAAACTGGGTCATTCTTGCTGTACTTTTGATACAATGAGCTCTCTCCTGGGAGGATCTTGTAAGCCAGGTAGTGCAGGCCAAGCTTCTTCGCAGGCTCGCCGTAGTACGTCTCCGCCGCCCAATCGGTGCCGAGAGGCACGATCTGGATGAACACCGACCCGGGCCGCATGAACAAGAAGTGCGTCATCGCCGCGCCGTGGACTCCGACCATCGCGTCGCAGGAGTTCAACGCGCGGTAGATCCTTGCCAGCTCCGTGCTCCGCTTCGGCCTCAAGACTTGGACGCGAAACCCGAGCTCCTCTGCGGAATTCGCGAGCTCTCGCTCGTTCTCGATCGCTCTGGATCCGTTTCTCGACACGATTACCAGTTTCGGCTTCTGGGACTTGCTAGATAGGCGGCTCGAGTGCGATTCCTCGCCATCGATCGCCATGACGCGAGGTTTGTAGGCCTCGTCGAGGAGATCCCGGAAGTCGAGTATGGACTTCTTGTTGTTGTTGTTGTTGTCCATCCGAGAAGGGTCGATGGTGAGCTCGTCGTGGATCTTTAGACCGACAACGGTTTCCGGGAAGCAGTGGATCCTCCGATCGCCGGAGAAATCGATCGGAGGGTAGTCCGAGAGGCGAGAGATGACGTGTCGATACTTGGTCATCCACCAATGATGGTACTCGAGCATGACGAAGACCACCTTCCTGTTGAAATGCTGTGAGGTGATGTAGAGCGGGATGAGCCCATCGTTGAACTCGTGGTAGACGTTGCCCGTGTATCCTCCTGTGGAGAATACGACAGCGGGGACGTCGTGGTGGACGTCGCAGCGGGGAGCAGGGGACTCGTCGGCATTAGAAGGAATGGCGCGAAGGCGGAGCTCGTCGATGGTGTTCATGACGGCGGCCTCCCACTTCCGGGTGTAAGGTCTGATCCTTTCCTCGATTGGGTTGGTGGAGTTGGTCAGAAGGAAGATGGAGTTGGAGGAAGAGTGAGTTCGGACGTCGCCGCGCAAGAAGCAGACGTCGGTCCGGAAGGCGGCGCGATCGCAGCATATGGTGTTGTTGGGGAAGGAAGAGCATGGAATCGCCCACCTCTCTTCTTGGCTTCTTGCTCTGAGCTCTGCCTCCTCCTCTGTCATAAGAGAATCTGCGACACAGGAAAAAAAAATTCTAGTCCAACTTAGTTGGAAGAAGAGAACGTAGACTAAGAGATCATATATATGTAAGGGTTATTTTGCATATACACCCTCTCTAATAATATATGTTTATAGGAGTTTAAAATCAATAAAACTCATATTACCCCAAACTCTTCGTCATAGAATATTTTGATTTCAAAGGAGGTAAGTTTAAGCATAGATGAGATTGGAGCAGAGAGAGAGAGAGAGAGAGAGAGAGAGAGAGAGAGAGAGAGAGAGAGAGAGAGAGAGCTTACAGGAGAAAGGGCGAGGGTAGAAGAGCAGGAAGCAGGAGATGAAGGAGAAGAGAAAGATGAGGCGGAGGAGAACTGTGCTCGATCTCCGGCGGTGGCTAAGGTAGTATAACATCGCCGGATTCTCTACTAGTTCCTCTAAATCACCTTTCCTTTGTTGCTGGAAATAGCTACGGTGTTGATGCACCATCTTTGCATGTACTCCTTGATCACTCCAGCTAATCAAACTTGTCCTCGTAGTAGTCTTATATGTGTATGTATATATCTCTTAATGAATAGAAGATTGAGGAGTTCTAGAGGCAGAAGAGGAGAGGAAGTGGAAGGAGATATAAAACCATTGGGAGTAAAAAGAATGGCGTGGGGGATTGGAATTAGTCAAGAGACGTGGGTTTATAGGCATGGTGGAATGGGCTGATGGTGGTATAAAGGGGAGTTGGGTGATGCCCACTTTGTGGGTTTATACCTAGCAATACTTGGCAAGAAAGGTTGCTTTAAAGTAATGGGGAAAAGGGAGGTATCTTAGAAGCTTGCTGGTGTAAAATGTTCTTCCAACTGGGGAGATAAAGATTTATATATACCTCCACTCATATGAATTTTTCTAAATTTTGAGGTATAACATAGTTAGTCCAACTTTCTGATAATAGATTTAGATGATGAAAATAGTGATCTAACTTGTTAAATAACTGATTGACCTAACATCTAAATTGTAAGGTAGCACGAGCCTCTTTAATAGAATTGGGTATCATGTACGTCGCACTTGGATAGATAAAAAGATAATATAATTTGGTCCTCTATGTCATGACATAAGAATAGATAGTAAAATTAAATAAAAGTTAAAGAGAACTTTGTGGTGACCTTTGCTTTATAAGTTCCAATTACTATGATATTTATCATCATTCATCTAAGTTTGACAACTAATGGGTGTCTTAATCATATCCTAAAGATAACCTTGCCAAGACAAAATGGATAAGTCTCGTTAGTGTAATTGCTGCACTCCTGCACTTGGATAGATGTAGATTCTTCCAAACAGAAATAAACTACACGAACTAAATCTGCACTTTGTTGCTGTTGACTCTGATGCATCCTTGCAGCAAAATCTTATCAGAAAAGGTTCAGAAACTTGTCTTACTTCTAGTGTTCATAGAACATTCGTGGCTGTATCTTTCATCTAATAGTGGGATTCTAAAGGCATGCACGAGTAGATTGTGCTGTTGAAAGTTGTGTTACACGTGTCAGTCCAATTATGCTCCAGATTTGGATTCAGCTGAGAAAGATTTCATTGGTTCACTTCAGATGCAACTCAATCTAGTGGCAATTCAAACTCCAGAATTGGTTGCTCATAGCTTGACTTTTACTTGTATCACTGTTCTATGAAGGTCATCCATGACTATATAAATACCAATAAATCAATCAACTGGGGGAAGAAGATGACCTGAGTAATGCTCTGGCTTTTTTTGATTTTGTAAATTTCTGTCATAGGCCTGTACATAAGATATGCACAAGCAATTATATGTTGGAGAACCTTGTATAGACTTTTGAATGGTATAATTTGCTAACTGTTTTCAATCAAACTCCTCTCCTCTCGCAGTCTGGCTATCGCAGTGCAATGGATTTGTCGAATTCTCTCCCTTGAAAGGTTTAGTAATCTTCCAATCTCGTCGCATGATCTTGCTGATTCACCGTTCAGACCGTAGCGTAATCTTATGATGTATTCTTCCCTTGGATTTAGTTTCTTGAGAAGCTTCTCCAAATTTTGCAGGGCTATTTTTCTTGCAATAATTGGTTCTGGCCTTGACTCATCTGGCCCTGCAATAATGTCCTGCATTAATGATGAATGAGGAAAGTTAGAAGTAAGCTTTTCTTTGCTTCTTGGTGCAGTGCAACAAGCTATCAAATTACTTTACCTTGAGTGTCGCTCCTTCGCCGTTCACCGGTTGATCAATTGAGATCGGATGTCTACTTTTCTCACAAATAATTCGAACACTAGAGACACTGATCTCAAGAAAATCTGCAATTTCTTCATACGTAGGCGACCTTCTTAATCGCCTCCTTAACGTCGCAGTAGCTTCAGTAACTTTGTTCATCCCCTCACACAAGTTACCCTAAGAAATGCTAAATATGAATTTATTACTTATTGACTTAGTACAAGTAAGGTAGAAGATGCACTGAAGAAAATATATTAATCAAAGTTCTAATAACTTACTGGCAATCTAACAATCCTCGACTTGTTAACGATAGCTTTAACAATCGCTTGTTTGATCCACCAGTAGACATAGGTTGAGAGTTTATATCCTTTCTTGTGATCAAATCTCTGCGCACCGCGAATAAGTCCTATGCACCCTTCCTGGAATAGCTATCTATAGTCAGAATAAAGAACATATCAAACAAGTATGCTGAATGTTACTTGAATGAGAAATAAACTAATAACAGTTCTAACCTGGATGAGATCCTGAATGCTTAGTCCTTTACCCTGGTATGCAGTAGCAATCGAGACTACAAGGCGCTTGTAGCTCAAGATGATCCTTTCTTTACTCTCTCTTGCCCTCAGCAATGCCTTATCTCTGCTTGTCTTCTTCATCCAAGCAGATGCTGCAGGAATTCCTGAGTTAGATGGAGCTGACTCCCCCATTTGCATGCTTACAGTCTCAAGCAAGGCTTCTTCCTATCACCACAAGCTCAGATTATTATTAGAAACAGAGGATTTATTAAGTTACAGTTCATTCAATGTGTCATTTTGAAAATCTCGAAGAATTTAAGTTACAACCAATCCAGCAAAGTGTTCCCATGATGATCAAATATCTCAAATTTTGAAATGTAGCATCTGAAACCATGAATTGAATTCTAAAACAGAATTTATATAGGCTTTCAAGGATCTCAACTTAAAAAAAGAAAAAAAGAAAAAAAAGAGGCTCTTTAGACTTCTAAACAAAGTTCTAAACTAGCAGCTACAACTGCTGCCATTGAAAGATGAACAGTTGCCTACCTTGAGATAACGAGAGAATTCTGCCTCTTGTCGTGCTGTAAGATACCCCGATCGCTGTGTCCTCGACGAGCGGCGCCCCTCGGTTAAGTCAAACACATTTCCATCTTCATCCTCCTCGTCATCAGACGACAAGCCTGAATTCTTTCTCCTCTTCCTCCTCCTCCTACACCTTCTTTGCTTCCTACGTTCCAACACCGCGCTTTCTTGCAGAATTCCACCGGTAAGGGCTAGATTGAGAGCTTCGGCAGCGGCGGCGGCGGCGGCAATTGCCAAAGAGTCCTCCTGAATCACTACTAGTTGAGAATTATGAGTGGTGAGGGCAGAGGAAGGGAGGAGGAGGGAAGTGGACTGGTGTTGTTGTTGTTGTTGTTGTTGTTGTTGTTGTTGAGAGATTTGGAGGGAATTCCTTGGAAGAACGGAATGGTGGAGAGGAAGTGAGAGTGCATGCATGACTGTAGATGGATGTTTGAAGAGAGAGAGAGAGAGAGAGAGAGAGTTTACAATTGCTTATAATTGCTAATACTATCCTCTGTTTCCAACTCTCCATGGCCAAAGATATGTTTTTGCTATGTGTGATGCACAACTTGTTTCCATGTGGGAAAAGATAAGATAAAGTGGTTGGGTGTGTGAAGCCTACCTCTCTCAATCTCTTTATTTATTTATTTATTTGTTTTTTTCATCTCAATGATAAACTAACTAAATTTCAGATCAATAATGAAGGTAAAAGCACAATAATATGTAGGATCTTTTTACATAATTGTGGTACATTATTTAAAATACTAATTTTTTTTTTTTTTTGAAGAATCACCATTATGATTTACTTCCATCAAGATTATCATCAAAGTTAACAAATACATATAAATGATAAATATATATATATAATTTAGAGTGTAAAATATTTATTAATATATTTTTTATCTCAGATAAAATAGAATATGAAGGTATTAATATACTGAAAGAAACTAAATTGTTGTTTAGTTACTATACCATAATAATAAAACTTATTTTAGAGAAAAAAGATATATTCATATTCTACAAGTAAAAGAAAGCTCGGCAATGGCATCTTCTTGTTTGATGTTTATGTGCATCACTATTGAGCTAAGATTAACAAGTGCTCATCTGCTTGAAGGGAGTCTCAATCATTCAATCCTACTCTCGGCCGTTTCTGTACAAATATTGTGTGATGTATTAAATTGTCGCGAAAAAAATAAACTTGCTTCTACTTTGCTTGCTTGAGTCTGTCTAAGAATTCACGGTTCATGAACCATTTCAATTCCTCAAAAAAAAAAAAAAAGGGTTGCATTCACAGGCTTGAACAAGAGAAACAAATAGCTTTTATAAATCGAAAAAGAGCACCAGTGAAAGACAATAATGTAATGTTTTCCTATCCACCGACCAAAACTTATGCTTCCAATCAATATAACGCCCACAAGATACTGGTTCAAATATGTCACACATACTCAACATGACAGAAAAACCGTGAAAACCTAAAGATGGCAATATGGTGGCTTGCTAGCTTTGACAGAAGCCGGTGGTGGATCTGTACACAACTTGAAAGAAAAAGCATAAAGAACAAAAGGGGTGTTCAAAGGAATATAAATCTATTAATGTGTTTATTTGCTGATTCAAGACACTGCCGAAGATTTTCAACTTGCGGTGTTCTTTCTTGATGCGTAAACCCGGTAGGCAGCCATGCCAACGACTGCTAGGGCAGCTCCAACTGTGACAGTGAAGAAAGGTAGCATTACTTTGGATATCGAGGAAACAATTACAGAATGTAAAATTGTATATTACAGTATCTTTGTACTATTCAATGAGTTGGAAGAAATTAGCTTAATTTAAAGACAAGAATGGCTATCAACAAGAAATATGCTGCTATCTTTAAATTACACACAATCATGCAAGCACAGACTAGATTGGTTAAATACTTGACAAGGGGAGGCATAACATACTTAAATCTCTATAAGGATCTTAAACTGAGAGCAAATGTGCGTTCTGAAGAACCATTTGACTAGGCACACCAATAAAGTGATAAACAAACTTGAACAGTTTGATGTCCATTGCAAGTGGCATCAAGTTCAGATAGGCTTCCATGAGCAACCTAACCTAATCTGCAATTTAGTTCTCTGAGAGACTGATGCTGCATCCCAAGTCAATTCACTCTAGGTTTGGGTTGGATGGGGAGAAGAGGGCAACAGAACAAAGAACAGTATCCAAGTAGTACAAAAAAGGGAAGAGAGACATCTGAAGATCATCAGCGCACATGGTTCCCAAAAATCATGGGAAAATTAAAGAAGCAGTAAACATAAATCATCTCCTAGTCAGAAAGAAGGGAAGGGTAGAAGATACATGTCAATAACCGAGACTCTTGACATCAGCAGAATTGCCGAAATAGATTTCATAATTTTTGAAAAAGGAACAGAAAATGAGTCTGCCAAGGGTACTGTTGTAAGTCCTGGTTATTTCTTTTTTGCAATCTGTGCTATAGTTCGTATTCTTCAAAATGAGTGACAACTGCATCAAAGATAAAGTTGCATAGTGCATACATCTTGTTCTCCTTAGACATTACAAGATGGAAGCTCTGCGACTAAGATGCTTTTCTTTTACTTTACTAAGATGCTTCTCTTCTATTTTTTCCCCCCTTTAAGCTTCAAATTGAAAATGAGAAGTAACATAAGCCTGCTTAATAAGAGTAAGCAAGGCATACTTATCATGTTTCACATATAGAAGCATATCAACACAAGCGAGGGAGTCAGTTGAAAGGAAGTAACAAGAAAGTTACCTGAAACAAACATGAGGGACTGACTTACAAACCGCCGATATTGCTTACGGTTCTTTCCAGCCTCAGTTTCTGGAATGCTCATATGGGGACGCTGAGCAGCAGTAACTATTCGAGAAAATACATTATTGAAATCTCTTAACCTCATACTGACAGGTATAGGTGTCTCTATTCCCATATCCTGACTTACCTGCCAGCAGAAAAGTATGAAACTTGTAATTAATGAATCAGTCGCTACATAAGTATTAATTCAAACATCAGGTTTAGGAAAATTAGCATGAAGAACCAATTATCAACTACATTGGGTGCCAGTGCACGACATAATACCCAACACTCCAACAGTATAATGCAATAAAGATGCTGAATAGGTAACAAAAAGCAATTATCATGAATAACATGAGAGTGCCGTGAAATTACAACTTAGAAATAGAGATTTAGGGTAACCATCCAAGAGGACGCCATACCAACTAAAGTAAGATTAATCAAGTAACCATTTACGACATATTGATATAGCTAGTGAAAGAAAATCTTAAGCTCTTCATCAACCATGAGTGCGAATGTAAAAGCAGAAAGCAAAACATACTCTTGTTGAATCATGTATGGCCAAGGGATATGGATCAAGATCGTCCTTGGCAGAAATAATAAGGCAAGGAACTTCGAAGCCGCTATTTTCCCCATGAGTTGCAACTTGCACAAGCAACTCTTTTGCCCTTTTAAATGAATTTTCATCAGAACTGCAAAAGAACATCAATTATGTTACCCTCCACAAAAGGTGATGGGAAAAAAGAAGGAAAAAAATGGCATAACAAGATTAATTGTAAATTACATTGATTATAGTACTGATAATGCATCATGACAGTACAGTATCCTCTTTAGAGTTTACTGACAACTACAGTAAATCATTCTGAGTCACCTTAGGATGCTTCTCTTGACATAAAGCAATAGCAATGGTCGCCATGTGATGCAACGAGAAAACTATCTGAAGTTTTTAAGCACAGTAGTACGATAAGCAAAATCTAAATTGATTTTCAAAGAAAATATGAAAGAATCCAATGATTCCATGCCATATTATTAAACGAGAAAAGTATCTTAAGTTTTTAAGCACAGTCGTATGATAAGCAAAATCTATAATGGATTTTCAAAGAAAATATGAAAGAATCCAATGACTCCACGCCATATAATTAAACGTGCAATCTATCTGAAGTTTTTAAGCACAGTAGTAAGATACGCAGAATCTATAATTGATTTTCAAAGAAAATACAAAAGGATCCGATGACTCCATGCTATATTATTATTCTTTAAATCAAACTGTTCCTTCAAGCAAAAAAAGATTTAGACATTAATCAAACAAAGAAAAGCAATTTGTGTTTAATGTTTCTATCTACGGAAACCAAACAATATTAGACTGCAGTAAGGCTGATAATAACTTCTATAAGTTCACATAATTCAGATTTGCGGCAAGATGTAGCTCATTACATTAGATAAAACTAGTGAAAAGCTTATATACTTAATATAAGAAAGAAATAAATTTGGCAGAATTTAAACCTATCATGAACAAATACTGCTAGATCACAAGCTGCCAAGGATTCCTTATTAGACAGCACAGGTTTGACTTCATCTTCAGGTACCTCTCGCATTATAAGTGTTTTTTTAGTCCCCTTCATGATAAACATACAAACACGTTAATAGAGTGGGAAAATTGAACATCATAAACATAAAAACAACTGACAAAATTCACATGTGATATTGACACTCATATAATAGTATATTGTGCTAACTGGTATTCCAAGATAAAAATAACCTAAATGATCTATTTGTCAGCCTGTAAAAATCAGAAGACCTATGGCTCTATAACACTGCAAATGGATTACATCACCAAAATGAATTCTTCACTTTAAAATGATCATTTTGTCCATACAACTTAACATAGGACTCATCCTTTTATTGATTATCCAGAATAACATAGGACTCATCCTTTATTGATTATCCATAATACTTTTCTTGACTACTTTTGATCCTTTAAATGATTTTTCATAACCTTTTAAACATGCAACCACCTAATTTTCTACTCTACTGTTTGTGAGAGAATGATACCAAAACCAATTCCATCTGAGGACTAAGTACCAATAAGAAACATGAGATTCTTAAAAATGTCAAAGTTAAGAATGGATAAGCATATGCAACAAATATGCCCAAAAATGTCAGCACAGGTATATGCTTAAATAGGAGATTCAGATAAAATTACAAAAATAAAATTTAGCACTATAGGTAGAGTCTTGAATATCCCATATAAATTGTAGATTAAGGAGCAGTTGCATGTGAGCTTGTTATACACTAGGAGGAGTCAATGGTGTAAGTATACTTACTCCTGGCAGCTCAACAACATTAGCTGCAAACCTTTCACTGGTTGTTGGTGTGTGCTTATCAACAAATGTCCTGAATGTAAACCAGTAATGCTATGTCAGCACAAAGAAAATAGCTATATATTATAATCTTCTATTACAGGAGAAAACTAATTTCCGGACCTTCCAATAAATGAATTTAGCAATGCAGACTTCCCAGCATTTTTAGGTCCAAAGACATAGCACTGAAAAACATTTCTCTGGGACTCGTGCCGTTTACGATCTAAGCGCCTTTTTCTGGTGATATGAAAAGCTGAAGCAGGATCACCGGGGTATCCAAGGTAAATCAAGTTAGCTAGACTACTTTCTGGGTCTAGAAGTGTCATGAGGGCCCACTGCAATTAGAGGAGTTATAAAGTTTATGTGAGATCTCAAAGAAGAAAACACAACTTACGGATATGTTGATGTGACTAATTACACATAAATCTAATGAATCAACTAGGCATAGCTACATCTACAAGCAGCAATTTGCTCCAGATATGCTCTAAACAGAACACATCACTCCGTTGCTGCATCTTACAGTTTCTGGGCAGTATGCTATGAAGCAAGCATTATCCTGTCCATCTTCAACATGTTCACATATTTAGTAACTTCCTACCCTCAAGAACCAAACTCTCATCCAGGAGGTCCTTCTGCATATGATACTTTACCTAATTTTTTTACATTTCATTTATCTAATGGCTCCTTTTCCTGCCAAAGAAAATTACAGCCCTCTCTTTTCCTAACAATAACAAATAGAAGATAAGAAATTAAGATGGCAATCAACATCGCATAAATAGAACAATGACCAAATAACTTGAAATACTTGATAAAAATAATTATCAAGAGATTGTTTGAAAAAAAAAAAAAAATATGCAAGGAAACAGATGGTTGGTCTTTCCATCATATACTAATTTTCTTATATAACCTTACAATATGAAAAATTCAGTACATCAGTTTCTCCACTATTTGCCTGAAGCAGGAGCAGGGGCGATGATGCAGGTATGCATGTGAGGAAGCAGCAAATTAACAACAGTAAAGTAAGAATACAGAAGTGCTCAAGGAGACGAAGCAAGTTCAAAGTACAAAGATGCAGATATGAATGTGAGAGAGCAACACAAACAGAGAATTAAAAAGGGAATTTCTCAGAAAGCAAATGAATGACTATGATTTGAAGAGATTGCAGGAATAGTTCAGCGTGTCGGTAAATATTCCTGCTACTAGAGTTACATTATCATGCATCCTTTAAGAACAACCGGATAACCATGCCAGGACTTGTACAAATATTTTTTCCTTCAGTAACAACCATGTCAAGATTCAGTAGAAAAATTTCTCCTTTCGGAACAACCAAGTAAGGACTCAGGACAAAATATTAAAATTCTTTAGCAATGCAAAGGTTAAAAAATAGGTATAGTAAAGCTAATCCCCTATCATATCCCGATAAGAGGTAAAAAGGAACTAAATAAAGAGAAAAAAGGTATAAGGATGCTAAGAGGTCATAGACAGCGAAGAAGTGCTGATGCCTCACTGAGGTGAAAAAGATCATGGTTATGTTAGATGGTGATCGAAGGAAAAGAGGAGGGAAAGAGATTTTCATTTCTTCCTACTATGACAAGAAAAATCTGGTACACTTTTGTCTTGTTGCCACCAATTAAAGATCAATGGCAATCTACATAACTGTAAGAAAATAATTTAGTGTTGAATTGCAAATACAAGAAAAGTGGACCAAAATCAATCTCAGCTCGAAAATATTGACCTGTATAGAGGATTTATGCAATAAAGGTAAAAAAAAATTGGCCTATTTTTACAAATTTATGCTCAGATATTTTATAACCTATATAATTATCTGAGTCTAAAGGCAAATTCAGCATCTAGAAAGGCTGCCAACCAAAAGGATTCATATTGGAACAATCTAATTTATTTATTCTACATTTCTTGCACACAAAAGAGACAACTATGCACAAAACCAGTACTACAGATGAAGAGCAGTACATGACAAGTTTTGTAGCCTTATGATGAGAACTTGAAAAATTGAATGCTGTGGCCGCATTTTCTCTTCATACAAAATTACATGATGCACTATCAGATGATAATCGTTGTGAAATTTAAATAAATAGGACAGCTAAACAACCCACAAGGAAAAGATGAATGCACTGCAGTGTTCCAAAAGGAAAAACCGATGCATGTTAACAAAAACATATAGATACACATGGAAACAGTACATAAGGCAATGGAAATTACGTCAACTGGACAGTAACTTTTCTACGGTACAATGGAAATGTAAGCAGTTTCTCACCAAAAAGAAAAAAGAGTAGATAATATAGAGCTGAAGAAAATAATCAAATAGTAAAAACCTGAGAGAGAAATCCTTCAAGTGTCAATCCTCCCAACACATTCTTTTCTGCAGCATCTTTATAAGGACCATCAGCAGACCAAGGACTGATGCACATAAGAAAACAGTAAGGTAGAAAAAGTTTTAGTTTCAGTGATGTATTAGATCAAAGAAATTAAGTAACATATATGAAAACAGTAGATTAATCATTACATAAGCTGATTGATTATCAAGAGTCTAACTACTTTGAACTTTCAGTATCAAATTTTGTCTAACTAAATTCTGTATGCTTTTAATTTCTTAACCTAATTACAAGATTCCTGACCTTCTTTGGTGAGTAGATCATAACAAAAGAATAATGAGAATTTCTTTCATCTTACTTTTCAGAATGAAAAATATATGAGAAAGCATGAATGGTATACTGATAGTCTGGTATCATATCTGCATATGATATGGACTATAGTGAGAGTGAGATACATATACAATTATTTGATTGGTGCAAACTTTCAGCAAAATGATGAAAGAGCTCAAAAAATGTGCTGTACCAACACAATTGGTGATATAATTGTGGTTATATAGATATTTTTTATAGTAGGGTTTTTTAGTTTTTACTATAGGTATAAGAGGAGCCGACCCGTCTTACACATGTATTCCAACTATCAATGAATCCCTAAAATTTTAGGTGGAATGGGAATTGTAATTCTTAGCCTGCGTAGCTGCTTATGGTTACAACTTCCAACCCAGGTTTAGAATTATATCCA
This sequence comes from Typha latifolia, assembly GCF_019914945.1. Classification (NCBI taxonomy): domain Eukaryota; kingdom Viridiplantae; phylum Streptophyta; class Magnoliopsida; order Poales; family Typhaceae; genus Typha; species Typha latifolia. The sequence goes on from NC_133091.1 coordinate 2,458,672, forward strand.
CTGAAACACGTCCATTTTTGTGAATCAGTTTTGGCAATATCTTCGGTTGAACTGCTCAAGAAGATGGCACTAAGCTATGGCTACTTGCTTATTTATTTGCTCAGATGATTGTCCTATCACATATATGATAAAATAACAGTTGAGCGTTTGTACATAAGATCAGTCAATCTAGCTTATCAGAGACTGAATTATACTATCGCACTAAAGGATGGGTTCGGAGAAAATCTGCAGCAGCATCAGACCAAATAAAAAAAATTGAGAATTCTCATATATTTTTCTAACCTAAACATCATATTGAGAAACACAGTACTCATGCACTTAATATCATACATCATTGAATACAAAGAGTCTAGAAAGTTGTGCAATGAACAATAAATTATGGTAAAAATAGTAGGAAAAAAAGTAAATTACTAACAGACTGCTAGTGTTAGTAAATGGGATGACTTGTAAAGAAGAACAAAATGAATGTTGCTCTTCATGAAAAACACATTACCTTTCAGGTGCAGTTGAGAATAGATCGTCAAGCTCATCATGTCGCAGAGCCCCATCCTGCAAGTACATAAACTAAGGAGTAAATAATGAAGCCTAGGGATAAAGAAGAGGGCATTTTTGGCTTTAAATGCATCAACTGAGTAAAACTATAGGAATAGTAAAGGAGATAAGGGCACGCAAAGTCCAACAAAGAGAAGTAGATCTCTACAAAAGCATTTCATGCAGAAACCAAATTTCAGCTCGCAAAAATAAGTTAGAAAATTGAAAAAATTGCATACTCATGTGAGAGCTTGTTACAAATTTGATATGGATAGCATGATCGATATTGATAACACTAAGTATGCATATACAAGATAGGAAAATGAAGCACAAGATAACATTGTTCCTCTCCATTATGGATTCAGAGAAAGGAAATAACTTTACATATTTTTAACTTCTCCAAGAGCAGAATACCAATTGATCAACATTTTTCACAATACATGAATGAAAAGGGCACGAGGAGTTAACAATCGATCAACATTTTCCACCACATGGGGATCACGCTAACACATGTTAACAAAGGGTAAAGCCTTAGCATTTCAGCACGCGAGACACTCAAGAAGAGACAACAATATTACACTACGTATCTACCTGCCAACAAGCAAAGAAACTCAAGTTTTACCATGAATCAATAAACTAAATGGTTTCAAATGAAAATAACTAATGTTAGAGGCTAACATAACACAAATATTTGTGTTAATTTTATATAAAGCATCTACACACTTAACAAGATGGTAATTATGCTAAAAATGTAGAAGCATTTGTATACCACAACCTTCGTAGTTATGGAAGAGTAATAGAACATTTGCTGTATATGAGCATTATATGCTGCAATTAATGGAAAAGTTGAGTACCAGAAAATTGAACTACCCATAGGAAAGAAATTACATCATATAACAAGAGTGCAAATGTAATAGTTTAATCAGAAGAATAGAGTAATCCATACATTGTCAACATCAAACATTAGGAATATTCCTTTCAAGAATTCCAATGCTTCATTTGTCAGCTCCACACTCTACAAGGCAAAAGCACAAATCTAGTTACTTCATAGATGATAATAACAATGACTGTATAAACAAAAAAATAAAAAATCTTCCAAAATTCAAGACTTGCTCTTCAATAACTAATTGAGTTTGACTCAACAGAATTTGATCAATCCTACTTTTCCCCTACCTAGTGCCACTATATGTATTCCAGGAATAATTGGCACCTGAAAAGTAAAACTTTAGAACAGTCCTAATAGATTCAACTCATTTTGAAGCTAGCAATAAATTATTAATCATCATTCATTTGTGTCTCATTTTCATATTATAGTCTAAGTTATTTCCAACTTATTCAGAGGGCTATCATTTAAAATGTTAATTGTTGAACCTTGAGAGGTAGTTAAAGCCCATAAGAATATAAAATAGCTCATCAAATGATTGCTCACGTATTACAAAAACATGTTGATTTTGTAAAAATGATATTGGCAACAAATCTAACTCGAACTTTGATTGTGCAACTTGTATTGAATATTGACAAGTATTATCAGATGAGATGCAAATAATATGTAAGAGTTCTGAGTAAATTCCTGCTAGATCAATGTACAAGTATCATCCATTATATGATGATCAACTAACACCTCAGTTCAAAACATGCACTTGAAATGGGCGCAACAGGCCATAAGAAGATAAGATAAATCTATTATCAAAAATAACAAAGTGAAAACAATGTAACATAAGTCAACCAAAAATTACTTGATCAGGGGCCCGCTTGAAATTTGTTGGGAGGAGATCATCTCTAAGTTTAATACCATCATCATAACCGAATTTCCTTAGTGCAGTCCATGTTGTTTCCAGACGGCCCTTTTCTATGAATAGAGCATGCAGGAAAAGGAATCCAGTCAAGGTAAGTCCTCGCTCATTTACTCCTTCAGGCATCTTCTCTTGCACAACCCTCTTGACACCCACAATTTCTGTAGGCTGCAGAGGTGCATTGAAACATCTAACCTGAAACGCACTCGCAACAAAGTGTCAGCAAAGCAGATATCGAACAAGCAAAAACATTCTAACAAAATACTAACAGATGCAAAATTGTGGAGAAATCAAAAGTAACCTGGAAGTCATTTAACTCTGCATCACTGAGAGCACCATCTTTATCATTATCACAGAGAATGAAAATCCTTTTCAAGGCCCTCACACACCGAGGCTTCAATGACTGAGTTTCTTGATCAAAGAGAGGAGCAGTTGGATGGAGGACTGCTTTCTGAGCATAATAGAATACCTCGGGCACCTGTCAAAGAAGGCAGTTAAATCGACAAATAAAGTGATCTCTCAAACAAAGATCAGAAAACTACGACTCACACAAACTGTGCAGACTTACAATCATTATCACAATTTACTAATCAAATTTGATCATTAATTTTGATGCTAGGAGTTTAAAATACTAAGTAGAAATCTTGTTTACTTCAGCGATGAGTAAGGGGAAAAAAAGAGAGACCTGAATCTGCCTGAGGGCGGAGCACTCGATGCAAGTTTCAATCTCTCCAAACTGCTGCATGATGGGAACCATCACCTGCTCGAGGCTAACCTGCTCATCCCGTAGATCCAGCTTGCAGCCGACCACGATCACCGGCACCTTAATCTGCAAGAACCCGAAAAGGTTAATCCCACAGAAGCAGCCGAAGACAAATCTTTAGAGTTGAAAAGGAAACTTCTTTGAAGCAAAGAAACGAAAACCTCGAGCCGGCGGAGCTCGGGAAGCCAGAAGGTGCTGAGGCGATCGAGCGTGGCCGGGCGATCGCACGCATAGGTCAGCACAATGGCGTCCGCCGCCTGGCACTCGGCGATCAGCTTCGCCTTGTTCTCGAGGCTGCAAAAAGGCCAAAATTTTGAAAACCCAAAATGGAAAAGGAGAAAACATTACAACAGAGAAGCCACAAGGAGAAGGAGGAGGACCTGGAGGAGATGTCGATGATGGTGATCGGGACGCCATCCGGGTAGTAATCGGCGGGTAGGAGGGTCGGGGGCATGACACGCGGCACGTTATCGGGGAAGGACTCGGTGGCGACGGAGACAATGAGGCTCGACTTGCCGGTGCCCTGGTCGCCGATCACCGCCAGGCGGACGCTCGTCCGGCCGACGTAGCTGGCGCCCGCCGCCGCCACCGACGGAGAAGCCATCGACGACGAGCCAACAAACAAAGAGAAGAGAGACGAGAGTGGAGAAGGCGAGGTAAGGAGGGTTGTGCGATTGCGTTCTTGGGATTAAAAGGAAGGGAGGAAGGGAAGTGAACAGTAGCCGGTAACGGTGTAGGGTGCCCTAAGGTTGCCGAGGAAGCAAAGAAGAGTTCTTCTGAGTAACTACTGGAAGCTTTGGGTCTGGCCCGGGGTTGCTCTTTGTTGGGTCGGGCCGGACCCGGCCTATGCTGGAGCTCCTAATGGTCTCGGGTCTACCCGATAGAAACCCAAGCCCGCTACGAGGTAAAATAAAAAAAATAAAAAAAGAGAGAAAAAAAATGTACGTCTGCATTTCATGCACACCTTAGTTCTCTTAAATTAACTATAATTGCAAAATAATAGTAACACCTTTGAGTAAAGTTTTGAAGGTTAAGGAAAAAAATAGAAAGGGGAAACAGTGATTGAGGTCAAATGAGGGATATTTTAGATTTTTTTTAAAACTTTCAAGACATATAATTTTCTCTATTTTGGCATCTGTTTTAAGTTTAAAGTTAACTTAAGATATTTGTAAGACATTAAAGGAAAAATACAAGGAGTTTTACAAAAAAATGCCGCTGTGCCTAATGAGCTTGTATTGAGCTCGAATTTGTACCCAAATAACTAAGCCAAGAATCTTCATCAAATTTAGGTAGCTAGGTACAAACAAATGCAGAGAAACTGATGCTTTTTTATGTTCTAGGATTCCAGTGTTTACATTACAATTATATATAACTTGGATTTGGAACTACAAGCCAAAGAACCGATGCAGGTCAGAGGAGATTTATCTTTTCTGGTAGAATTGACGGGATTCCTGCTGATTGGTCTCAGCTTTGCTTTGCACCGTACTGAGATTAGAAACTAATAAAGCCCTTCACTTTCAAGCTTTCTATGGTTTCCTTGATGCACCTCTCCAGTGGAATAAACTCAATACCCAAGGCTTGGTATATTGGGATGAAGGGCTTGTCATCCGCAGCTGAACATAGCTTGGCAATCAGAACACCAACGGGAGCGATCGGAGTGTGAAAGTATTTGGTCTCAGCTTAGGGAAGACAAAAGCATGATCTTTCACAACTAGCAATGAGATGCAAGAGAGAAACACAAGCTGGTTTATATATGCTTAAATCACTAGTAATGATAAGACTTGTGATGCAACAGATATGTCGCTCACACTGTGGATAAATGTTACAACAAGAGTAAAAAGGAAAGATAACGATAATATGATAGGATACGAGTATTAAGAGATTCTCAGGATAAATTATAAGTTGTGTGCTTGGTAATTAGAGTATGCCTCAAAGAAAGATGAAGATTCAGATTGAGATGGAATTTCTAAGGAAAGGTTAGGCAACCCAAGGAAAAGGCGCAAAATTTGCTATTATCTGTCCTATAAAATGGGTTCTGAGACATGAATTTCTATTGTAATAGTCCATGCCAACAAGTAGGAGAGTAGCATTGCTTTGCAAAGAGATGGCATATGGTTGTGTAAAGACTAAAGGTAAAGAGAATGCTGGTGAAAATGATGACTTACTTCTGAGGGAGTTGAAGAGAAGGATACAGGTCATGTATAATCTTCACAATCTCTGAGTAGTGAGCAACTTGAGCAACTCTTTCAACTAGACAATATCTCCCTGTTGCGGAGGGAAATTCGTATGCCAGGATATGTGCCATAGCAACATCTTGAACATGCACCCACCGTACACTCAAATTTGGAAATGTAGGCGATCCTGCCAGAATACATCTCATCATTTCCTGGATAAAACGTGAAACATTTTTATCAAAAAGGCCATCCCAATGCACGAGGTTCCCATCAATATATAATAAGCTAATGAGCAGTTAATACTCAATGCAAGAAATAGGAAGAGAGATTGACATCTTGGTCATGCCGATGGCAGGTTTGTAGGTTAATGTCTGATCAGTTGAAAAAGGAAAAAAAATCTGGATTTAGGAACTTCTAATGTAATATGAGAGTTAGTTGGGAAAATTTTGAAGTACAGGTCCAGCATATAATATTTAAATGATATAACATATATTATAAATATATATTCTATACTAGAATTATATATTATTTATAAATTATGTATATTATGTATATATAATAAAATAGAAGTATATAGTATATAATAGAACATATTCTATTCTCAAAATGAAAGGCCTCAATAATAACTGTGAAAAGATATGGGTCCAGGGATCTCCCTGCTGCAACCCGCTTTGAGATTGGAAGAATCCAACGAGGACCTGTTGACAAGGATGGAAACCATGAGGTCACTGATGCAGGCCTTAATCCACAAGATCCAGGTTGAAATAAACCCAAGAAATAGCCAGCTCACACTATCTCTGGCTTTCTGAAGATCTGATGTTTTGTTCGCAAAGGTCTAGAATCTGAAGTTCAATTAACCATGGAAAAAGAATTGACTTTTGACCTAAATTGTCAGATATAACTCAAGCTCATATTTAGCTATTAGCATGAAGACTAGCACCATTCCACGCTGATGATAATATAAGGTCAAACTTCCCACTATAGGTAACAAGTCCGCAAATTGTACGCAAATCTTCAGCTAATTTATAGAGTAATATGCAGAGCAAGTTCAATCCACAATCAGCAGGAAACAAGCTTTCTCTAATCAAGCAGAGCAGGAGGACTAAAATCTACCTTCCAAAAAGCTGGGAAAACTATCTAGGAAAGATGCCATGGTAAAGGCTAAATAAGTTTAAGGCTTTGAGATATAGTGTGACAGCATTTGGTTGTAAAAGTTGAGACTTCCAGGCAGCAAGTACTACTACTACCTTCTATCATCCATAAGTGGGAAAGGAAAGCGGATTTAGGAGACTGGATTTTGGGATGTAGATTAACCAAAGTTTCCATATCCATGTTACAATAGAAAACGAAAATTGTAAACTCATACCTAGAACTCCAACTTTTGCAACTAAATGCTTTGTTAGATGAGTAACACAAAAATGCCAAAATTTAATTATATGAACAGAGCTACAGACCATCTATAAGTTCAGTATTGTAGCAGCACTGCGATTAAGTGTGGGCTGTAGAAGGGGACCAGTGACCATTCCAGGGTTCATCATAATCATTATCCCTTGAAAACTTCCAAGCAGCTTCCTCTGCCGAAGTTTTTGACAGTGGATACCACCACTGATGGAAATTGGAGAATTGGTCAGAAATTTTTCGATGAAAAAGCTACAAAAGTGAAACTTATAGGCTAGCAGGCATTATTATGATAGTATGGTAACAATGATATGCAATACTTGCATATGCATGTTTGCAACTACCACTGCCAGAAATAATGTATTGCATACTACAGTCTATATATCTCACTCCATAATCTGTACTGAGAGAGAGAGAGGGCATCGGCAAAGATCGAAGAGGCGTAAATTGCAAACATGGACATGCACAGGAGTTTGCATAAAGGATGAGCAATACCTTGGATTTCTCACAAATTTCATGACTAGAAAACCATGTCTCATCAATTACAACATCGGGAGTTTTTGGTCTCCCATTATGTTCCACAGCAGCCATGGATGATGTTATGACCACCCTCTTAACAAAAGCTTTAGCGCAGGAAGCCAATACATTTAGTGTGCCTTTCGCTGCCGGATCAATCAAATCAACCTAAGATTTAAAACCCTAAAAATATTATAAACTTATAGCTTGTCATCCTTCAAATCCACGGAATTAACGAAACAAAGAAAAAAAAAAGATAAGAAAAATGAATCCTATATCCATTAAAAAGTTAGATTTCTTTTGTTTAACGGCGTGAGACACTATCTAAAGAATCTACGACCCGTATCGAGATAATCGATGAGGGTATCAAATCGAGTTTAAAATTCAGGAGAATGGAGGCTAATTGCAAGGATTGGGAACAAACCGGGGTAGCGGACGGAGGCTCAAACGGTATACCCGCGCTGGAGGAGAAGCTTAACGAGCCAGGAGGCGACGTAACCGGAAGCACCGGTCACTCACACCACCTTCCCGGCTCCGTTCATCGTCTTCGGCGGCGGATAGATAAATATACTGTCGAAGACTAACAAAGAAGTGAGACAAATTTCTCTGAGACGTGCGTATCCGAATGAGATTTGAGAAGTCAATTCTGTGCTCAAATAAGTGGACTATTTTTTTTATTTAAAAAAGAAAAAGGTTTACTACTTAAGCGCTATTAATATATGTGTGGACCACATTTATTGTGAGCAATGAGGTTCTAAATTTAACTTCAACTCTAAATAATATTATAAAAAAATTATTTAATGGTTTGATATTTTAGTGTCGACTCAGTTGATGATTCAACCGTGAGATTGGAGGAACAACTTGGTAGTATAAAAGCTTGGAGCAGATCTCGACATTTAATTTAAAGTAATTATTCGACAATGCACATAATTTAAAATCTAGACTAGACAACTTAGTAAAATTTAAATATCTCTTTATTTAAAAAAGATTGTCCGTTTAGCTCATATCTAATCCGTTTACTAACTTTTCTCGGTACTTTCTTTATTTTATTTAAAAAAAAATGTCTTGCGTGGGCATTGATTCATGTCCGTTCTGTAATGATTCCGATTGCAATCTTTCGATTGCACCTAAAATCGAGTAAAAGTTTATTTAAGTTATTTATAATTATAATTTTGTCCGTGCTATAAATAACCTAGTTAGATGATAAATAAAGTATTCAGATCAAAAAATTAAATTAACATATTATAAAAGAATTATCATGTCATTAATAAGCTAACGGATCTAATTATAAACGAGTTAAAAGATTATGTGATAATAAACATGAATATAAATACGACTTATTTAATAATTAAATTAAGTGAATCATTCAAATCCAATTATATTCTTGTCGAATTATTCAGTCGGGTTAAAATTTGGCATCCTGACAAAGGTAAAAAAAAGACGTAATATACAAAGTTCGACACACTCGAGTTTGCTTATTACGGTCTGAGTTATTCTCTACGCAAGCGCAAAGTCCAGCGGTGATTGTTAAGTAAACCACAACAATCCAAACGATGTAGAGTTGAAGCTTTTCTTCCTGCTAATTGGTCTCAGCTTTGCTTTGCAAGTGCAATCTTAGAAACTAACAAAGCCCTTCTCTTTCAAGCTTTCTATGGTCTCCTTGATGCACGTCTCCAGTGGAATAAACTTGATACCCAAGCTTTTTACTTTATCCTTGGAGACTTGGTATATTGGAATGAAGGGCTTATCATCTGCGCACCTGTGTATACCAACATAGATTGGCAATCAGAAGTCATCAGAAATGCGAAAGTATTTGGTTTCAGGTTAGGGAAGACAAAAGTTTAATTTGTCACAACTAGCAAAGAGATGAAAGAGAGAAACAGAAGCTTGCGATGCAAAAGATATGTTGCTTGCACTGGAATAATGTTAACATAAGAGTTTAAAAGAAAAAGGAAAGGAAAGATCATGATAACTTGATAGGATGTGAGTATTAGGAGATACTCGAGATAAAGCTGCAAGTGACACACCCAAAGATGAAGATATATATTGAGCTGGAATTTTTATGGAAAGATTGGACAACCCATGGAAAAAGGCACAAGATCTGCTATTATTCTGTCCTATAAAATGAGGTCTAAGTCATGATCTTTCTTTGGTAATTGTATGGTCTAATAGTCTGTTTAACCACACAACAAAGTTATACATGTAGACACGGCAAATGCAAGTTTAAGGGAGAAAACAAGTCTAGCATTGCTTTGCAAAGATATGACATAAGGTAGTGTAAAGACTAATGAGAATGGTGGTGAAAATGATAATGACTTACTTTGCAGGGAGTTCAAGAGCAGGATACAGGCCGTGTATGATCTTTACAATCTCTGAGTAGTGAGCAACTCTTTCAACTAGACAATATCTCCCAGTTGCTGAGGGAAGTTCATATGCCAGAATATGTGCCATAGCAACATCTTGAACATGCACCCATCGAACACTTGAATTTGGAAATGTAGATGATCCTGCCAAAATATATCTCATATGTGAGAAGCTGATGAGTCAGTTAATATCCAACGCAAGAGGGAAGCTTGGCTGTGCTAACGGTAGATTAATCATTAATGCAGGATCAGTTAAAAATTGCCTGGACTTAGAACTTCTAATGTAATCTGAGGTATTACGGAGAAAATTTCGACTTCCAGGTGCTGCAATATTTCCTGCTACAGGTCTCAAGTCCACAACCTGTGGGCAAATCTTCAGCTAATATGTAACAAAACCAGAAATAAGGTAAGATGCAGATAGGTTCAATCTATAATCTGTGGGAAGATAATGTTTCTCTAATCAAGCAGAATTTGTGGGAAGATAAGGTTTCTCTAATCAAGCAGAGCTGGAGGAACAAAATCTACCTTCCTAAACTTTTCAGTGAACATAATCATGGAAATGAGAATCACATTTCGTGCCAGTCCTCTCTTTCGCTCATTTTTTTTTTTTACCTTCTATTCATTCAGCCATGATTCCCTTTCACTTCTTTTTAACATAGCTAACAGCCTGACATTTTCCATTTATGGAGAAATAGCTTGGTCACAACTCACAAGCCACCTATGGTGGCTCATGATAAGTTGTCCTGAGTATTACTTTGACGGCTTCAATATTGATGAGAACACTTACATGAGAGTATAGATGACCTTGACGGTTAGCTTTTGACTATTTGCAATCAGAATGTTAGACAAAAAGTAAATGCCTATTAAGAACTGAGTGAGAAGTACACACCCTATCAACAAAAAATAAAATCCAAGTATGTGGAGAATGACTGGGCTTATAACCATTTATACCTTAGTCAACATAGTCCCATTTCCACCCATCTCCTCAGGATGTTATATGCAACAGGGTAAAGTTACAAAATTAAATATCTTGCCTCTAGAAATGTGAGGGCAGAAGCTTTAGTTTTCTAGGAAAAGATGCCCTTGTAAAGGCTTTAATAAGTTGTAAAAGCTTTGGGATATGGTATGGGAGGGTTTGGCTGCAAAGTTTGAGACTTCCAGTTGGAGGGTAATACTACCTTGTGCTTCAATACATTAGCTTCTAGAAAATGGAGTTTAAAGGAGTGGAGGCCAATGATAGAACAGGAAAGGCAAGGAGAAGCATTCATAGGTTGGAAGGGAATGTGGATTTAGGAGACTGGAGAGGAGTTGGGAAGTGGATTAACCAAGGATTTCATATTCACTCTATACTAAACTACAAATAAAAATTGTGCACTCATTCCTAGAAGTCCCACCTTTTGACTAAAGCCAAGATTTACTTACACGAACGGAGGTACTTACCATTTATTAAGTTCAGGATTGCAGCAGTGCTTGTGTTAAGTGTGGGCTGCAGAAGAGGGCCTATGACCATTCCGGGATTTATTGTAATCATGTTGATGGCATTGTCCCTTGAAAACTTCCAAGCAGCTTCCTCTGCCAAAGTCTTTGACAGTGGATACCACAACTGATGGAAATTGGAGAATTGATTAGAAATTTTTTGGTGAAAAACTATAAAAGTGAAACTTATTGGCTATAGCATGCATTATTATGATAAAATGATAACAAACAAATGCACTACTTGTGTATGCATATTTGCAATGACCATTACTAGAATAGTGTATTGTGCACACACTGTCTGTTTACCTCACTCCACAATCTATACAGAGAGTCACAGGCAACAAGGGGGTATCACGTGAAAATGTGGACATGCTGGATGGAGTATGTATAAAGGAGCCACACAAACCTTCGATTTTTCACAAATTTCTGGAATAGAAAACCATGTCTCATCAACTACAACATCAGGAGTTTTCAGTCTCCCATTATGTTCCACAGCAGCCATAGATGATGTTATGACCACCTTTTTCACAGAAGCTTTAGCACAGGAAGCCAATACATTTAGTGTGCCTTTCAATGCCGGATCAATCAGATCAACCTAAGATTCAAACCCTAAAAATATTAGAAACTTGTAGCTTGTCATCGTTGAAAAGCCCACGTAATTAAGGAAACAAAGAAAATAAGGCAGAAATGTTTTGCCTTGCCTTTTCTAAATTTCTAAAGACAACTATAACTCAACAACTGGTACAATATTGAAATTTCTATAAACTGGAGAATGACAATTATTATATGTCAAGAGGAATCATGATATGAACCTGAGGGTCTGTAATATTGTAATGGAAAGGAGATGCTGTATGGAAAACACCTTCACAGCCCTCAACTACATCATCAAAAGATCCCTCTTTTAACAAGTCTGCTTCGAAAAACTGCAACCTCTCATCGGCTCCATCGAGGGCATGCAAATGCTCAGTTTTCTTCGGATCAGCTAAAAGATAACACGAATGAATGCTATATCTATTAAACTTTAGATTTTTTTTTTCTTGTCTCCACGATCACTTTAAATAGAGAAAATGTTCACAAATCGCAACATATCCAAGTAGACACTATCTAAAGTATTTACGACCCGTGACGAGATCATCGACAACGGCATCAAATCGAGGTTAAAATTAACAAGAATGGCCCGATAACCGCAAGGATTGGGAGCAAACCAGGGTCGCGGACGGAGGCTCGAACGGTGTATCCGCGCTGGAGGAGAAGCTTCACGAGCCAGGAGGCGATGTAACCGGCAGCGCCGGTCACGCACACCACCTTCCCGGTTCCGTTCATCGTCTTCTGGGAGTCGGAAGCAGCAGGGAGAAAACAATCTCACCAAAGAAAACTCATTTTGTGGTTTCATTTTCTACACTAAAATAAGTTTTGTTTTTTTCTTAAAAAAAATTACAAATAACACCTTACATTTTGACTATATTACAAATAAAGCTCTTTCTTATTATTATTTACAAATAAGCCATTCTATTTAGTGGCTTGATAACTTTTTAGCAAATAAGGACCTATTGTGGATAATAAAAAGAGAGAGAGCTTTATATGTGATATAGTTAAGGTGTCATTTGTAATAATTGTCTCTTTCTTTTTCCTACTCAAATAAGGCACCTTCTTTTCAGTATGCCCAAATAGGGAGCAATAAAACAGTAAGAATGAAGGCCATAAGAACTCTAACAAGAATTCACAATGCAGTTTAGAGACATCATAATGGTTCGACAAGTAAGGTCTACGGACCTTATTTCATAAGCAAAAGGAAATTTTCAACAAGTATATTGAGCATTTAGGAGACTATCTTCTGCTACTACTGAAGTGTTCATCCTACTTGATCTCGCATTCGTTTGCACTTGTGCATTTTAGAAATTCACAAGGCCGTTTTTCCTGCAGCTTTCTATGGTCTCCTTGATGCTCGTCTCCAGTGGAATTAAGTTGACAATGCCCAAGGTTTTCATCTTATCCTTCGAGACTTGGTAAACTGGAACGAAGGGATTGCCGTCAGCGCACCTGCCATCAGACATATACACCACCATCACAACACTGGAAGTGGAAAGGAAGAATGAAAATATTTTGGCAACAGAAACTATAAAATTCTAGAGAGCATACGATGTTTGATGCAGAAAAGAAAAGAGGTTGAGATACCAACAATTGGCCCAAAAGTTCCCGCAGAGAGATTCGAGCCCTCTATTATTTTGATGCACTCAGAAGCCCCAGTTCAAGATTTAGGAAACATGAAAAGGAAAAAAATGAATTGAAGCTCCACAAACGGGATTATTAGCATATATACTGCAAAGAAAGACAGGCTAAAGGGATCCTCAGAAATGAAACTATTTGGTAATCCGGTGGTCCAATAGCCCGTTGGGCAATACATAGAAGCTTTAATCAGTTGCAAAGCAAATTAAAGTACAGCTTTCTCTCCTCAACTTATGCTAAAAAACCTGTGAAGAAATTAACATTATAAGAGAGGCTCCAAATATAGAGCCAAAAATTGAGCAAGAGCCCGATGCACTCTAACGCATGGGCTCCATATATATTAAAATAATAATATAATATTTATTATTATATTAGTTATTTTAAATTATTTAATAGGTCATCTTAGCATTATTATTTTTTAGTAAAAAATATCTTGTTAGAAAACTCTCATCGAGATCAAGACTAATATTTAATAGTTTCAGAACTAACTTTAAATTACTAATTTTTTAATTAAACGCATCGAAATTAAATTACACGAAATAAACATCGAAATAAGCATTATATGTCATTAACTAAAAATATCAAAATTACATTACATAAAATAAGCAGAAATTAACCAAACATAATAAAAATAATAGATGTTTAATATTCTGGTAAGTCATCTCTATAGCCACCGATTCCGGTTCCATAGCCATCGGTTCCGGTTCCGGTTTCATTTTTAATGTATTTCATATTTGATGTATTTCATATCTAATGTATTTTAATATTTAATATTTATATTGAAAATAATTTTGAATAATTATATTTTAGGACACATAATTTATTAGACTCATTTTTATAAATAATAAAAAAATTTAAATTTAAATTAACTCAAAAATAATTTAATATTAGATTTATTTTAAAGGTCTCGATGAGAACTTTCTAACTAAATTATTTAATAAAGGATACAAATAAAATTAAAATTATTGAGTAATTTTGGTATTTGAAAATGTTGAAATGACAAATGGAGTCGGGCTCTTTAGAGCCCCATTAGAGTTCAATCGGGCTCCAAATTTAGATTTTGGAGTTCAGTTAGAGTTGCTCTAAGACTGAGGACTCTGATGCAGGAATAGCTGGTTTAAAAGTCCTGACCCAATCAAGAAGAAAGCTTACCAGGGCCACAAGAAAGAATGCTATGCATGTAGCTGAAAGTGGCAAACTACAGATCACCGTAACAATCAGAACAAATTATTGTATTCTTAGTTTAAAAGAGAATAGTTAAATATGGTAAAAGAACCTCATGAAGATCATGGGAAGATGGAGGATACATCATTCATCTATTATATCAAATCATGGGAGATATTTTGTAATCATGAATAAATACTTTAATTGTTCTTGCTATGGAAGACCCAAGGCTCTAAAGTATAATGTTTTCTACTTTTCTCTCTAGTTATCTTTGTATTAATCACGAAGATCATGATTAGGGATTTGATAAGAGTCTCAGGCATTATAAATATCCACTATGTAGGCTTTTTAAAAGACACTTGAATGAAGTCAAATGAATTATAATCTCTCTGAGTAAGTTGTCATTTTGTTGTTCTCATCCTTGTATCTTGCTCAGTCAGTTTGTTGGCTAGATCCGTGGAGTTTTGTTCGCCAAGAAGATCCTAGTAGATTTCTTGTTGAATATATAGAAATATTCAACATGTGCAGATTGTGTTACTTATGGTCGAATGTTTTACGACCAGAAGCACAAGAAGAAGAAAGATGCCACCAGTGGTAAAGAAAATGTCGATGAAAACACTGACTTACTTCTCTGGGAATTGAAAAGCAGGATATAGTTCATGTATGATCTTCACTAGCTCTGAGTAATGAAGAACTCTTTCAACTACACAATATCTTCCAGTTGCCGAGGGAACTTCATAAGCCAGAATATGAGCCATAGCAACATCTTGAACGTTCACCCATCCAAATGTAATATTGGGAAATGTAGATGATCCTACAAGAAACAAAGTAGAATCATTAAATTTTATCGTCCTTGAGACATGCACTGGCACCTTTTGTAGTTAAGGATTTCAAGTATCAGTACAACAATATTCAGTTGGAGTCCGTTGCATCAATCCTCTCTCCATTCCACTCTGTGCTGGACAATGTCCATCAGCAAAAAGGCCCTTAATCTGTCCAGCTAATGGTTATAATTCACGAAAATTTGTGTTCTTCCCAAAGCCATTAAAACATCTAAAATACTTTTTATTATCAACTATATTCTTCAAACTAAACTGGCAGATACAATATCAAACACATTTCCCCTCAGTATGCTGGGAGGAGCTTTCTTTCTCTAGAAACATAGGGCCACTAGTAAAGCAAGATAAGTACTAAATAAAATTGCAGGCTTGATTAGTGGGCATACAGTTAGATAACTAACTTCAAGAATTTATTTAACATTCAATGGAGCTACGAACCATTAATTAAGTTCAGGATGTCAACAACACTAGAGTTAAGTGTAGGCTGCAGGAGAGGACCAATGACCATTGAGGGGTTTATAGAAACCATGTCGACAGCATTATCCTTTGAAAACTTCCAAGCAGCTTCCTCTGCCAAAGTCTTCGAGAGACCATACCACATCTGATAGAAAATGAACTGTTAACTGGATATTCTTGAAATAATTTGCAGAGCAAAACAAGTTAAAGGAACAAATTCAACACAACCTTGTAGAGCTCTTCATAGAGAACATACTTTAGGCTCACCACATTACATATGAAAAATGGTAAGCAATAACCATTTGGCCTTTTAAGCTGCCAAACAACATCTAATTCAACAGGGAACTCATCTTTCATTCTCATATATCAGAAACTGATCCTTTTAGCCCCCCCATAATGAACCATATACCAACTTTTTTATCTCTCCAAAACTTTTATAGAGATAGAGATGGGGGGGGGGGGGAGAGAGAGAGAGAGAGAGACAGGAGTTTGTATGAAGAATCGGTACATACCTTTGATTGCTTATAAATTTCTGCAATAGAAAACCATGTCTCATCAACTACAACATTGAGAGTTTTTGGTTTCCCATTCTGTGTAACAGCAGACATCGATGATGTTATGACCACCCTTTTAACAGAAGAAGTTTTAGCACAGGAAGCCAGTACATTTAGTGTACCTTTCACAGCTGGATCAATTAAATCAGCCTAAGAATTAAAAACAAAGTTTGTTATCCTGCAGAATGCTCACCTCACATAAAATAGGGGAGACAAGAAAGTAAGAAGGACAAGGAAAATGTCACCAATGGCTCAATAGGATGCATTAATATCACTCGCCTAAAGCATCCATTTGATAAATTTAGTACGAGATAATAACTTGTACTGCAAAGAAACATCTAAAAAGAATTGGAAAAATCTTGACCCCCTTGAGAAAATATTCAATGCAATTGAAATAACTCAAATACATCTTTTTCTGGTCTGGGAAAAACGCACAATCCGAACTATTACAGTTATTATTCATATTTAGATACATAGTGGCTTTGTATAAATAGGGCTAAGGCTCTTCTTTCATCAATAGGGCGAGAAGATTTGGTGAAAAATAGTGTATTTTAGTATTTTGATGAAAGAGGGGCCTTAGCCCTATTTATATGAAGCTATCGTGTATCCAAATAAATAAATAAAATATGACTCTAATAACTCGATAGGAACCAAAAGCTGAGAGTTAAAGCTTTGAAAAATGATGACCCATGGATAGAGAAAGACTATATCAACATCAGAACTACATCCGAACTCACCAATTACTCCAAAACGAGAGAAAACAAGAAATACTGGATTTCAAACTGTGTTATCTAAAAGTTAGTCTTCCTGAAAGGGGATGAAAACCTTTCAGTTTCTTAAGCTAGAACTACATCCGAACTCACCAATTACTCCAAAACGAGAGAAAACAAGAAATACTGGATTTCAAACTGTGTTATCTAAAAGTTAGTCTTCCTGAAAGGGGATGAAAACCTTTCAGTTTCTTAAGCTAGAACTTTTTTTTGTTCACTCTCGATACAGGTAGAATTATCTACTTTACATTTAATAAGAGTGCAGCATTCAGCATGGAGATAAATCCGAGCCTAACCCAATATTTAAACCACTGATCGAGCATGAAGCTAATCCACATTCCAAGTTGTGGGTACCCAACCCAAACCCAAATTAACTGTGAAATAGAGCTTCAGTTAAGAGACAACCATAACTAAAGCAAAGAAAAAATTGAAGTGTTTGCAAAATTGATAGGAGATTCAGATTCCAACAGAAACAGGGATAATTGACATTGAAGTACCTCAAAAGATGGCTTCAGGTGTGACCAATGAAAAGATAAGTTGGTACATGCCAAACTAATGTCATCCTAGAGATCTCTAGGATTGAAAACAAGGCTTAGGAATTTGAATGAATTAGTGATTATAATGGAGGAGAGAGTCACCTTGATCACAAGAGGAGATGAAGAATTCAAGAGGGCTAAAACAGAGAGGTTCCGAAAGTCACAGAGACATTGGAGTAGAGGAAGAAAGTAGGAAATTCTGCATAAAAGATGAGGTCACACTTGCTTTCTACTAGTATGATCTACAAGAAAGTTGAAAGCCAAAATATGGAGGGTTTTCTCATTATATTCATAAGGAGTATGAACATAATGAACACCAGCCAATCACATCAGAACCTATTCTCTGTGTCAGGTTGAGGTATTTTAGCCCATGCCGGACTTAGGCTGCAAAAAAACCTGCACAGAAAACTTAGTACTGATTTCACTCCAATACATCTTCATCATAGTCAATTACTTAAGATATTGATGGCACCCATGCTTTCAGCATTAAGGCTAAGAAGTTAGGGAAAAAGTAACCGATGAAATACCCGCTAAATAAGATCATTTCATTTAGAAGGCAATAAAGTAAAAAAGATATAGATGATAGTTATACTTTCAACTTTCTGGCTAAGAAGTCAGGAAAGCATCAAACAAGTAAAAACCAAGTACATAAAGTCAATTAGGTATCAACAAGGATCATGATATGAACCTGTGGGTCATGAACAACGAAATGGACAGGAGATGCTGTATGAAAAACACCTTCACAACCCTCAACTACATCATCAAAAGATCCCTCTTTTAATAAGTCCGCTTGGAATAACTGCAATCTCTCTTCGGCTCCATCGAGGGCTCGCAAGTGCTCTGTTTTCTTCGGATCAGCTAAAAGATAGCACAAAAGAATGAATGATCTATATATATATATATGTACACATATTAGAATTTAGATTTTTAACCTTCATCCATACTTCGAATATACCAATTATTTGCCAGAGAGAAGCATCACGGAATGAGATAGAGGATGCTACTCATCAAAAACAAGCTTAAAACTGACAAAAATGGAGAGTAAATGAAAGCGTCGGAAAACTAACCGGTGTCGCGGACGGAGGCTCGAACGATGTACCCGCGCTGGAGGAGGAACTTCACCAACCAGGAGGCAATGTAGCCAGAAGCGCCGGTCACGCACACTACCTTCCCGCTGCCGCTCATGGTGTTCGTTTTCTTTTTCCTGCCTATCTCCGACTTCCGAGAGGAGTATGCTGTTGAAAGACTAATAATAAATAATTGGAGTTTGTGTCCACGCGTAATACTGCTGGCTGCTGATGGAGTGTATATTATTTTTAAACTATTTACGTCGGCCGACTCGAAACAACATTGTTTAGTGGATTAATTAATTTTCCAATACACAAAAAAATTGTCATGAAAAATTGTTATATTATATATATATATAAAACGCTTTCAGAAAAATTGATTTATATA
The DNA here is from genome assembly GCF_019914945.1 of Typha latifolia. Lineage (NCBI taxonomy): Eukaryota > Viridiplantae > Streptophyta > Magnoliopsida > Poales > Typhaceae > Typha > Typha latifolia. The sequence continues at coordinate 2,477,686 of NC_133091.1, forward strand.
CGATTTATAAATTATTATATAAAACTTTTGAAATTAAAATTTGGAGGGCTATGATTTTTTTTTTTTGTGATTACGAGCACGGTCGGTTATAAGGAATAACTGTGACTCCATCTTTTAGATCTTTTTCATATCTTTGTAACGATATATTTTATGACCAGAATAAATGCTCACGTGCAGACTTAGGAGAATCTAAATTTTTTATTTCTATTTTAATATATATCATTTTTGCAGGAGATCCCTTGACCTTGATGTATTATGTCAAATTGTTTTGTTAAGTTTTTTCAAATAAGTCATTTTTGGAAAGAGCAACTCACCTTTTCAGGAGAACAATTTGTTAATTATTTTTATTATTAATTTCTAAGCGTATGAAAAAATTGATTAATTTACTAAAAATATGTCTGACACAACAATTTTATTAGTACAGTAGTTTAGAAAATAATTTAAATATTATAGTTTGTGAAACATTAATTAGTGTAGCAGTACTTTAGTCAAAAACTCCAATACGATGAAGACCAATGCAAAGACATCGAAGTACTACGTAGTAAAACATTGAGCTTTACGGGAAGCCCTACAAAAGGCGAAGGACAGCGGATTTAGGAACATTACTGTGGATACTGCTTCTCAACTCCTACTCCAATTAATCAACCAAAAGACGAGCCCGTGGAGGATAAGGAGATTAATTAAAGACTGTACACCGTGAGGCCACTGTTGGGATGGCTTAGGATTACCTGAGTTTCAAACTATTTTAACTAGAGATATAGTTGAGATGTGCTAATTTCCCTAAGGTTAGGTGCATTTTGGAGCTTATGGCTTTCTTCTAATGAAGTTTATTTATTTATTTTTTTTAGAATTTTTTAGTTTTATATGGTCGCGAAGACCGCGGAGTGCGAAGAGAATCTCCCCAAAAGTCATATCATGGTTTATTAAATATATTTAAATTTGACCTTTGATATTGCGACAATAATTTGAGAGAGCCTTTTACCAAACTTTTTCAAGTATAACACTGTTTCAATTATTGTTTCAAATGTCAAAAATTTGTATATAACATCGTCATTTTTAATAAAATTATAATTTTTTATATATTTTTACTATTTACAATCGACTCATATGATTTTAATTAATATATACAGAAAACGTTAAGTTGAGATATTTTATTTTTAAAATAACTAAAATACTTTTATTTCTAAAATAAATAAAATAACTTGATTGAAAATATTTTCATACAGTTAACTTCGTCTAAATGCTTCGTTAAGTTTAACAATTCAAATGTAGAAAATAAATCATATTTTTATTTAAAAAATAGGGTGTTATATATAAATTTTTTTTAAAATAATTATTACATGAGACAAGACAACTTGGATTAATTAATTTCTTAATATATTGAAAAACTATAAAGAAAATTATTTTTTAAAACGCTTTCACATAAACCAATTTATACTAATATATTATTATTTTAGAGAAGCTGTGGTCCTTTTATGATCATCTAAATTTATTTTTTTATATTTTAGCCTATAACTTTCTCGTCGGAAGTCGTTCATTCCTCTCTCATCTTTGGGGTGGCATATTATACGTTCTAAATAGACTTTTAGTTTAAAAGTTATGCCCTTCCAAAAATAATCTGATAAGTAAATTGTTTTATTAAGATAAAATATATTAGGGTTATTTGTGCTGAAAATTTACTTGGTTTTTAATTTGACAAGGCAAGATCTTTTTTAATTTTTATTGCACTTAAAGTTTTTTCCTTATTTTTCTTCGCTCATTAAATATTGACAAGATATTATAAGAGAGAGAAATGGCTACTTACTCCTATTCTTCTTCTTCTCCTACTTCACATGCCGCTACTATTTATTTATTTATTTTTTCTATTTTTCTTCTTATTTTGCTGCTATTGCTCCTTCTTTCATCTCTTATTTTTTTTATACAAGTCTCTCTAATCACTTTTTAATTTATAAAATAAGTGATTAATAAGGGATCATAGTGAGATAATTAGGATTAGTTAAATAAAAAAATGTGACTCTATATAATTATTATTTATTTATTTCTATGTAAATTGTAATTGTAAAATAGATAAATTCTATAATATATAGAAAGTGTATAGAAAAAACAACGAAAATTATTTTACTTTCTTCTCTTCTTATGCTGTTGCTGCGGGTGGTGATTTTCTTTCTTCTCCTTTCTCGTTTTACTTTTTTAGCTACTACTGTTCCTTTTTTTATTTCTTAATTATTTTCTTTCTTTATACAAGTTTCTCGGATCGCTCTTTATCTAATAAAAATAAATATGAATAATTTTTGTAAATATAACAACAAATTCAGTGATTTAGTTCGCTCCAAGGAAGTTGTGCGATTTCAGCTTACATAAGTCGCCTTCCAGTTCAAGTTCAGTGATTTATATAAAAATTCAGCATCCTTCAACAGTTTTTTTTTTTTATCATTCAATTTTCCTTAGCAATTTATGTTGTAAACTGATTTTCGCATAAGTTGTTTCTGGGTTGAACAATTATACTTGAATATTAAACGAGTTTCTTGAGCTGTATAAATATAGCACGGCAAAACTTAACAAAATTCGTTATTTAAGTTTTAAAGTAAACTAACCCGTAAAAATAATAATCCGAAGCTTGTCGCAACAAGGGATCCCAATACTCAAATTAGACTTCTTTCATAAATATCTCTAACTAAAGCTCACATAAAATGAGAGGGTATAAACAAAGAAGAAAATTTACATTTAACACCCAGTATTCTTGCATTTACATTTTTAAGCCCCAATACTAGCTGAAAAACATAGAGAACCTGCTGCCTTTATGTTGTAGAAACATCAATGTATTAAATGACAATTATCTATGAAAAATTCAATTTGACACTACTTCCCATTGAAGACTGTTACAAGAATGCCCAAATAGGAGGAATGCCTAGTAATAATAAAGTCCATAAGAACGCTAACAAGAAGATTCAATGCAGTTCAGAGACATATTAACAATTCAACAAAGCTTATCGTGTGCTGAGGAGAGTATCTTCTTCAGCTACTATCAGAGTTTTCCTTGCTACTTGGTCTCAGAATTACTTTGCATGTGTGAAATTTGAAAACTGACAAAGCCCTTTTCCTTCAAGCTTTCTATGGTCTCCTTGATGCTTGCCTCCAGTGGAATATAGTCGATACCCAAGCTTTTCGTCTTATCCTTCGAGACTTGGTAAATTGGAACAAAGGGCTTGTCATCAGCGCACCTGCCAAGGAACATATATATATATATATCACACCCACAATAATGAAAAAAATAAAGGATGAAAACATTTGCATACTTGTAAGGAGGATGAACACACAGCTTTAGATGTGATATGACACAATGCTGGTTCTGATTTGGAAGGAGATAAAGAGGCTCCTTTTTTTAAGGTAATTAGAATTGCATTAATCTGGAAGGCAAGGTGCCCGAAAATAATTACACCCTGCTGTCTCGCCGATGCAAGGTATCAGCAACATCAAGACATAAAATAAATATGAACTTAGGCATACCGAAGCATTCCACAAAAGGAAGAAATAGTTAACCTAGAGTGAGTTGCTAACCAATTAGCAGTAAAATTTACTTCTCTAAGAATGTGATTAATGATTACTCTTTTGAAAGAGTGAATCAGGTATTAAATATCCTTGACAAGATTTTTGATGATCTGGTTGCCATCTCCTTAGCAAATCATTGAGATATTTTTTAATCCTGAATTACAAAATCTCTTAGTGATTTGGCTTTCTTGCTGTTTTCTTTCTCGTATTTTGCCTACTCAGATTTTGTTAATCTAGAAGACCCCTCCCCTCCATCATGTTCTACTTCTGGTTATGACGATAGTGTCAAGTAGATTTCTTGGTCAACTACAACATCAGGAATTTTTGGTCTCCCATTATGTTCCACAGCAGCCATAGATGATGTTATGACCACTTTTTCGCAGAAGCTTTAGCACAGGAAGCCAATACATTTAGTGTGCCTTTCAGTGCCGGATCAATCAGATCAACCTAAGATTCAAAACCCTAGAAATATTAGAAACTTATAGCTTGTCATCCTGCAAATCCACGGAATTAATGAAACAAAGAAAATAAGGCACAATTGTTTTGCCTTGCCTTTTCTAAATTTCTAAAGACCACTATAACTCAACAACCGGTACAATATTGAAATTTCTATAAACTGGAGAATGACAATTATTATATGTTAAGACTTAAGAGGGATCATGATATGAACCTGAGGGTCTGTAATATTGTAATGGAATGGAGATGCTGTATGGAAAACACCTTCACAGCCCTCAACTACATCACCAAAAGGTCACTCTTTTAATGAGTCTACTTTGAATAACTGCAAGCTCTCATCGGCTGGCGGCTCCATCAAGGGCATGCAAATGCTCAGTTTTCTTCGGATCAGGCAGTCAGCTAAAAGATAACACGAACGGACGATATATCTATTAAAATTCTAGATTTTTGGTCTATATGATCACTTTAAATAGAGGAATTGTTTACAAATCGCAACATATCCAAGTAGACACTATCTAAAGAATTTACGACCCGTATCGAGATCATCGACGAGGGAATCAAATCGAGGTTAGAATTCACAAGAATGGCCCACTAACCGCAAGGATTGGGAACCTACCGGGGCCGCTGACGGAGGCTCGAACAGTGTATCCGTGCTGGAGGAGAAGTTTCACGAGCCAAGAGGTGATGTAACCGAAAGCCCTTCCCCATTCCGTTCATCGTCTTCTAGGAGTTGGAAGCAGCGGGGAGAAAAAACTTAGTGGTTTCATTTTCTAAACTAAATAAATATATTTATATGAAGGAGAGCTCACTCGCGCGGGAACTTTTTTTTAAAAAAAATATTACAAATAACACCTTACATTTAAACTATATTACAAATAAAGTTCTTTTTTGTTTTTGTTTACAAATAAACCATTCTATTTGCTAATCGTTATGAAGGAGACATCATAACAATTATTAGCATATATGCTGCAAAGAAAGACAGGCCAAATGAATACTCAGAAATGAAAATATTTGGTAATCCAATTGTCTAATAGCCTGTTGGGCCATACGTAGAAGCTTTAATCAGTTGCAAAGCATATTAAAGCAGAGCTTTCTCTACCCAACTGATGCTTTAAAACCTGGGAAGAAATTAACATTATGTGGCTGAGGGCTCTGATGCAGGAGCAACTGGTTTAAAGGTCTGACCGAATCAAGAAGAAAGCTAACCAGGGCCACAAGAAAGGATGCCAGGCATGCAGCTGAGGTGGCAATCTACTGATCACCATAACAACCAAAACAAATTACTATATTCTTAGTTTAAAAGAGAATAAGTTAAATATGGTAAAAGAACTTCATGAAGATTGTGGGAAGATGGAGGATCATGGGAGATATTTGTAACCATGAATACTTTAATCGTTCTTGCTATGGAAGATTCAAGGCTAAAAACTATAACGTTTTCTACTTTTCTGTCTAGCTATCTCTGTATTAATGGAAGATCATGATTCTGGATTTCATAGTCTCAGGCTCTATAAATATCCGCTATGTAGGCTTTTTAAAGACACTTGAATGAAGTCGAGTGAATTATAAACTCTCTCAGTAAGTTGTCATTTTGTTGTTCTCTTCCTCGTATCTTGCTTAGTCAGTTTGTTGGCTAGATTCGGAGAGTTTTGTTCCAACGATGGTCGTGCCAACCAGCATGTGACACGAGGGGTGCCGCACGACACCTCTCCTAGTAGCTTCGCCGCTCGTCGTAGACCAGCCGACACCGCTCCCCGCCGCCTTCATCATCGTCGTTCGCCGCTGTCTCGTGGCCCTTGGGTCCCGAACTTAAGTTTTTCTTTCACCTGACCTAACCCGCCACTATTTCTTCCTCCTCAAGCTAGGGCACCCCATTGCGTGTGATTAGCGGCCCGAGCTCGGAGGCGATGAGACAACGGTGAACAGCAATGACGACCTCGTCAGAGAATAGCGACGACGAGCGACGAGTGATGAGTGACAAAGGGTGAAGGTGAGTAATCTCCTTTTTCTCTCCCTCTTTTGCGGCACGTGCCGTGCCATGCTGTGCCAGTGGCACGACCATCCATGTTTTGTTCATCAAGAAGACCCTCCCGGCATCAGGTTCTACTTCAAACAATAACGAGAGTGCCTAGTAGATTACTTATTGACTATCACACAAGTTCAACATGTTCAAATTGTGTAACTTATGGTCAAATATTTTACGACCAGAAGCACAAGAAGAAGAAAAGTTGTCCGCCAGTGGTAAAGAAACTATTGATGAAAACACTGACTTACTTATCGGGGAGTTGAAAAACAGGATATAGTTCATGTATGATCTTCGCTAGCTCTGAGTAATGAGCAACTCTTTCAACTACACAATATCTTCCAGTTGCCGAGGGAAGTTCATATGCCAGAATATGAGCCATGGCAACATCTTGAACGTGCACCCATCCAAAAGTAGCATTGGGAAATGTAGATGATCCTACAAGAAATCAAGTAAAATCATTAAATTCATCGTCCTTGAGACGTGCAATGACACCTTCTATAGTAAACAATTATCTAGGCCATATAAAGTGACAGAATAGCTTGATCTTGATGTACAGACTTGATCACTGAACAGTAGTACATAGTATATTGGAGCACAGATTTTTGCTAGATATAATAATACTAGAGATGAACTTCCTAGATATGAAATGTTGATAATTTTCTAAGAAAAGAAATTAAATATAAGTTAGGAACTGAATTTGCCAGAACCAGTAGATCATCTATAGCATACAACATCCACATCAATTTAGAGTATGTTCATAAGTCTTGACAACTAAATCATATTAAACCATAGACATGCTCATTATCAATAGCTAACTAGCAGTTCCTTTTCATGCATTGTTTCAGTGGGAACAGTAAAACATATTAATATGCTCAAAATTTTAAACCTATCACTAGGCTAAAATTGTTCTCACCAAATCCTTAAACTTCACAACTGGGTGATGCAGATCTCAAATTCCTTAATGAAAAATTCAACTCAGAAATGAGGGGATAGAAAATTCGTACCCTTGTTTATGCATATCATCTCAACCTCAATAAGGTTAACGGATCCATTGTCTTACAACCAAAACATCTACGTAGATGACAAAATCAAGAAACATGTAAACTCTATTAAGCTTCTCATAATTGGGAACAACAAATATTCCATCACAGTCAATTCCTCGACAAATCAAGTCAACAATCGACGATGTAACCCAATAAACTTACATCTCAAATTAAGACTGGTCAGTGGTCAACTATATATGCAGCCAAAATTATCATGAAAGTGAGACTCTCATCATAAGAAACTTGAAGATCCCTAAACATACTTATTCTCTGGAATTTCCAACTGTCAAACTCTATTATCATCAAATATACTGCAGGACATTTTTTTCGGGCACATTTGCTGATTTTGATTTAGTTATAATTGTCAAGCTTCTCAGTTCTCACACTAACGAAAAGAGAATATTCCACCTTTGATCCAAGATAAAGCTTCTTGATATATGCAATATCATCCTACTATTTACATACTCCCAATTCTCAAAAGACCAAAAATAAAGACTAACTAAAACTAAAAAACTTATATCAGTTTGGTTTGAAACAACTTGGAATAGCCATTATTTCCTTTATCCACATGACCCAGAAAATTATAAATAATCTAAGTAGTGTTTCCCTCCCTACAGACAAACAGGAAATTGTCCAAGGAGGGCTAGAAATTCCCCTAATTTCACCAACTGATAGCAAAAAATCTGTGCAACAATATACTATTAATCCAATCCAAAGAAGTCTTTCAAGTAGGCTGTACATCTTGATAGCCAACTGCCTCACAGCAAACTACAAACAATGCATGTGCCTGGATACAATTGTGTACTTCAAAAATCATCCTTCCAACCGAAATGACTAAAGAAGCCTACTAGTACTTAATTTCAGACAATTGGAAAACAAGCATTTACACTACAAAATTGAAAAGAAACTAACTATGGAATGATCCCACGGAATCCAGCTAAACAATGTAGAACAAGAAAAAGAAGATCATTTGCGATGAATTGCTTTTCAATACCATAGTATCAATAGGGTCAGTCATAATAATGATGCTGCACTATAATTTACCATTTGAAAGTCACTGTAAATAATCGTACAGGAGTTAAAGAAATATTACCTTCTCCAATATGTATTCTAATACTTAAACAAGATAAACAAGCAGTGAGGAAGTTATATAAATAAGGATTTCAAGTATCAGTACAGACAATATTCAGTTGGGATCCGTTGCATGAATCCTCTATCAGTTCCACTCTATGCTGGACAATGTCCATCAGCAAAAAGGCCCTTAATCTGTCCAGCTAATGGTAATAATTCACGAAAATTTGTGTTCTTCCCAAGCCATTAATACATCTAAAATACTTTTTTATTATCATCTATATTCTTCAAACTAAACTAGCAGATACAATATCAAACACATTTCCCCTCAGTATGCTGGGAGGAGCTTTCTTTTGCTAGGAAAGTATGGCCACTGGTAAAGCAAGATAAGTACTAAATTAGATAAATAACTTCAAGAATTTATTTAACATTGAATGGAGCTACACACCATTAATTAAGTCCAGGATTTCACCAGCAGTAGTGTTAAGCGTAGGCTGCAGGAGAGGACCAATGACCATTGAGGGGTTTATAGAAACCATGTCGATAGCATTATTTTTTGAAAACTTCCAAGCAGCTTCCTCTGCCAAAGTCTTTGAGAGACTATACCACGTCTGATAGAAAATGAGAAGTTAATTGGATATTCAATAATTTGCAGAGCAATACAAGTTAAAGGAACAAATTCAACACAACCTTGTAGAGCTTTCATAGTGAACATACTTTAGGCTCACCACATTACATATGAAAAATAGTAAGCAATAATAATTTGGCATTTTAAGCTGACAAACAACATCTAATTCAACAGGGAATTCATCTGTCATTCTCATAAATCAGAAACTGATCTTTTTAGCCCTCCCCATAATGAACCACATACCAACTTTTTTATCTCTCCAAAACTTTTACAGAGATAGACGCGGAGGGGTGAAAGATGGGCAGAAAGGCAATGTAAACTGAAAAGAAGGTGGACATGCACAGAAGTTTGTATGAAGAATCGGCACATACCTTTGATTGCTCACAAATTTCTGCACTAGAAAACCATGTCTCATCAACTACAACATTGGGAGTTTTCGGTCTCCCATTCTGTGTAACAGCAGCCATCGATGATGTTATGACCACCCTTTTAACAGAAGAAATTTTAGCACAGGAAGCCAATACATTTAGTGTGCCCTTCACAGCTGGATCAATTAAATCAGCCTGAGAATAAAACAAAGTTTGTTATCCTGCAGAATGCTCAGTATTAAGGACCTCACGTAAAATATAGGAGACAAGAAAATAAGAAACATAAAGAAAATGTCACCGATGGCTCAATGGGATGCATTAATATCATCGCCTAAAGCATCCATAAAAATATAGAAAGACGCAAAACATGAAATCCAAGTTTTGATCACTTTAGTACAAGATAATAAATCGTACTGCAAATAAACATCTAAAAAGAATTGGAAAAATCTTGACCCCCTTGAAAAAAGAATCAATGCAATTGAAATAACAGAAATACCTCTTTTTCTGGTCTGGGAAACTCAATCCATTTCAAGCTACCTCAATGTAATGCTAGCCTACCATTTTTCTATTGTCTGAGAATTCAGTTATGAAAGATCCAATATCAATGCATAATCCGAACTATTAGAGTTATTAGTCATATTTTATTTATTTATTTGGATACATGGTGGCTTTGTATAAATAGGGCTAAACCCCTCTTTAAGCAATAGGGCTTTGTATAGAGAAGATTTGGTGAAAAATATTGTGTATTTTGATGAAAGAGGGGCCTTAGCCCTATTTATATGAAGCCACCATGTATCCAGATAAATAAATAAAATATGACTCTAATAACTCTAATACGAACCAATAGCTGAGAGTTAAAGCTTTGACAAATAAAGATACACCAAATACACTCAAACTCATGACCCATGGATAGAGAAAGACTAGATCAACATCAGGACTACATCTTAACTCACCAATTACTCCAAAACGAGAGAAAACAAGAAATAGTGGATTTTGAACTGTGTTTTCTAGAAGTTAGTCTTCCTAAAAGGGAATGAAAGCCTTTTAGTTTCTTAAGCTAGGACTTTTTTTTGTTAACTCTCGATATAGGTAGAAATTATCTACTTTATATTTAATAAGGGTGCAACATTCAGCATGGAGATATAAATCCGGCTAACCCAATATTTAAACCACTGATTGAGCATAAAGCCAATCCACATTCCAAGTAGCAGTATCCAACCCAGACCCAAATTAACCAATGGAGCTTCAGTTAAGAGACAAGCCATAACTAAAGCAAAGCAAAAATTGATAGAAAATTCAGATTCCAACAGAAACAGGGATAATTGACAATGAAGTGCCTCAAAAGATCGCTTCAGGTGTGACCAGTGAAAAGTTGGTACACGTCAAACTGATGTCATCCTAGAGGGATCTAGGACTGAAAACAGGGCTTAGGAATTTGAATGAATTAATGGTTATAATGGAGGTGAGAGTCACCTTGATCACAAGAGGAGATAAAGAATTCAAGAGGGCGCCGCAGGCTCTTACTGCAAAGACAAAACAGAGAGGTTCCAAAAGTCACAAAGGCATTGGAGCAGAAGAAGAAAGTAGGAAAGGCTTCGCGTTCCTACTAGTATGATCTATAAGAAAGTTGAAAGCCAAAAACAAGGAGGGTTTGCTCATTATATTCATAAGGAGTATGAACATAATGAACACCAGCCAACCCCACCAGAACCTATACTCTGTGTCAGGTGGAGATTTTTAGTCCATGCTGGACTTGGGCCGTAAAAAACCTTGCACAGGAAACCTAGTACTAATTTCACTCCAATACATGGTCATCAAGGCTAAGAAGTTAGCGAAAAAGTAACCAATGAAATACCTGCAAAATAAGATCATAACATTTAGAAGGCAATAAAGTAAATAGAGATATTGATGATAGGTTATACTTTCAACTTTCTGGCTAAGAAGTCAGGAAAGTATCAAGCAATTAAAAAACCAAGTACATAAATTAACTATATTAAAAAATTTGAGTTAAATTAACTATATTAAAAAATTATAAAAATATTCTCAGTCAAGTCATATTAAAAATATTTTAGTTAAAACTCTTATTCGAAGCTTGTGGCAATAAAGGATCCCAATACTCAAATAAGACTTCTTTCATTAAAATCTCTAACTAAAGCTTGCATAAAATGAGGAAAAAACAAAGAAAATCTACATTTAACACCCAGTATTCTTGCATTTAGAATTCACACCTTTTTCAGCATTTAAATTTTAAGCCCCATTACTAGCTGAAAAGGAGAACATGCTGCCTTTATGCTGTAGAAACTCCAATTTCTTAAATGACAATTATTTATGAAAAATTCAATTTGACACTACTCCCATTGAAGACTGTTACAAACATGCCCAAATAGGAGGAATTGACAGTAATAATAAAGTCCACAAGAAGATTCAATGCAGTTCAGGGACATAGTAACAATTCAACAAAGCTTATCGTCTGCTGAGGAGGGTATCTTCTTCAGCAACTATCAAAGTGTTCCTTGATACTTAGTCTCAGCATTATTTTGGATGTGCGAAATTTAAAAACTGGCAAAGCCCTTTTCCTTCAAGCTTTCTATGGTCTCCTTGATGCTCGTGTCCAGAGGAATATAGTCGATACCCAAGCTTTTCGTCTTATCCTTCGAGACTTGGTAAATTGGAACAAAGGGCTTGTCATCAGCGCACCTGCCAAGGAACATGTATATATATATCACACCCACAATAATTTAAAAAAAAAGGATGAAAACATTTGCATACTTGTGCGGAGGATGAACACTTAGCTTTAGATGTGATATGACACAATGCTGGTTCTGATTTGGAAGGAGATAAAGAGGCTTCTTTGGGAAATGAAGGATTCATCTATCCTATCAAATCATGGAGATATTTTTAAATCCTGAATTACAAATTTTCTCTTAGTAATTTGGCTTTCTTTTAGTGTTTTCTTCCTCTTACCTTGCCTATTCAGATTGTTGGAAAGATCTGTGGAGTTTTGTTAATCTAGAAGTCCCCCTCCCTTCCATCATGTTCTATTTCTGGCTATAACAATTAGTGTCTGGTAGATTTCTTGTCGAATATCACACAAATTCAACATTTGCGGATGGCCTTACTTTTCATGAAATACTTTACAATCGGATGGAAGTACAATAGCAAGAGAAGATGCCACATACGATTAAAAAAATTGCTGATGAAAACACTGACTTACTTCTCTGGGACTCGAAGAGCAGGATATAGTTCATGTATGATCTTCACTAGCTCCGAGTAATGAGCAACTCTTTCAACCAGACAATATCTTCCAGTTGCTGAGGGAATTTCATACGCCAGAATATGAGCCATGGCAACATCTTTTACGTGCACCCATCCTAAAGTTGCATTAGGAAATGTAGATGATCCTACAAGAAATCGAGTAAAATCATTATTTCATCCTCCTTTGGACATGCAATGGGACCTGGAGACCAATTCTATATGCCATATAGAGTGAAATAATAGCTTGATGCAGAATTTCAAGCTTCTCATATTTAGGAAGAGAGAATATTCCAATTTTGATCTTAACAGTTACATGCTCCAAAAAGACCAAAAGTAAAGACTAATTAAAAGTTAAAAAAAAAAGACTTAATTAGTTTGGTTGAAAACAACAATTTGAAATAATGATTATTCCTTTTACCTACATGGACCAAAAGAGTAGACAGAAATATCTAAGAATTTTCTCCTCTAACTATATCGATATAAATAGGCAATGGTCCAAGCCGACTCCAAGTAGTGGCTAGAGTTATCCATAAGTTAAGCAAATGAAAAGATTATTCTTTCCTATTAATCTAATCCACAGAAGGCTTTCAGTCCCATAAAAGAAAAGGTATACATTACTTCAGTAGGCTGCACATGTTGATAGCCAACTGCTGCCCAGCAAACCATGAATAATGCAAGTGCTATTTACCATTGTGTCCCAAAAAATTTCATCCTTATCCCGCAAAAGTGCCAGAATACCATTACTTAATTTTAGCCACTTGAGAAACAGGCATTTACTATACAATTTTTGAGAGAAACTGAAAGAGAAGTTTTGCCATAGAGTCCAGCTACACAATCACAGAAAAAGAAAAAGAAGACATCTGCCATAAAGTTGCTAGTACTCATAGGAGCATTTCACAACTAGGTTAGTAGTAAATTGTAGGACTTGAGTTGTGGTCAGACAAATAACTTCAAAAGTAAATTTAACACTGAGCGGAGATACATACCATTGATTAAGTTCAGGATTGCAGCAGCACTAGTATTAAGTGTAGGCTGCAGGAGAGGACCAATGACCATGGCAGGATTTATAGTAACCATGTTGATAGCATTATCTTTTGAAAACTTCCAGGCGGCTTCCTCTGCCAAAGTCTTTGAGAGAACATACCACGCCTAATAGATACCAAAAAGTTATTTGGATCATCCAAATTCTTGAAAAAAATAATTGCAGAACGATACGAGTTAAAGGAACAAATTCAACATAGCCCTTTACAACTCTTTTATAGTGGATGCACTTAAGGCTCCACTCATTTTATATAAAATATAATATACAATAACCATATTTTGACTTTAATGCTGTCAATCAACACCTAATCCGGTAGGATTATTTTTTTATTTTCATAAGCAACAGAAATTGATCTGTTTAGCACACCCCAAGTAAATTAACCACAAACCAACTATCCTTTTACTTCCCTCAATAATTTATCGCAGAGAGAAACGTGAGCAGTGATGTGGTGTAAACTGTAAAATGACAAGAAGGTGGACTTGTACAGGAGTGTGGATGAAGGATCAGCACATACCTTTGATTGCTCACAAACTTCTGGACTAGAAAACCATGTCTCATCAACTATAACATCGGGAGTTCTCGATCTCTCGTTATATGCTACAGCAGCCATAGATGATGTTATGACCACCCTTTTAACAGAAGAAGTTTTAGTGCATGAAGCCAATACATTTAGTGTGCCTTTCACTGCTGGGTCAATTAACTCAGCCTAAGAATTAAAACAAAGTTCTGTTAGGAAGTTATAGGCTGTCATCCTGCAGGATGTCCAGCATTAAGGATCTCACATAAAGATATGGAAGAAACAAAGAAACATAAGGAAAATGTCAGCAGTGGTTCAAAAGATTGTATTGATTTTACTCGTCTAAAGTACCTTCAATAATACAAAAAGATAGACAAGATGAATAAAAAATTTAATAATTTGAGTACAAGATAACTCTACAAAAATGGAGAAAACTTGGCCCACTCAAAAGAAGATTCGATGAATTTGAAAACTTGAAATAACTGATGTTAATGAAATAGCCTTTTATGGTCAGGAGAACTCAGTCCATTTCAAGAATACCTCAATGCAATGTATCCTACAGTTAAAAAAATTCAATCCATTTGAAATAATGGAGTTGGAGATGAAATATCAGATTTAAAAGTGATATTATCCTCCATTTTCTATGCGACGATCATGATAGAATAATCTGGCAACTCCTCCGCCTCCGATCTTTAATTGGCACTCGGCAGATGGGAGGACCAGATATGTAGTATTCAATTATCCACAACAGAGAAGTATATGATTGACCGCCTCCGGAGCATCGTTGCAGAGGGGACATGACGTCGAGCCTGACAAGCATTTGGAGGCCAAGAGAACTGTGGTGTGAAGTTTCTTACGGTATACCATCCAAAGAAAAGCCTAATGTTTGGATTGCTACTAGTATGGTCTATTAGATAGTTGAAAGACAAAAATGACAATGATTTGCTCGTCATATTTTGAAAGAGAACAAACATTTTAAAAGAAATAACCAGCCCAACACTTGATTCTTTCCTCATTGAAATGTTTTAGACTTTTAGGCCTTTGGCCCACGCACAACTTTGGTTTGCTCGTCTTATTTTGAAGGAAAACAAACATAAGAAAACACAACACAAGCCCAACCATGCTTGATTCTATCCTCTGCGCCAGATTGAAATGTTTTAGGCATTTAGCTCATGCCCGACCTTGGTTGAAAAAAAACCACCAAGTACTGATTTCACTAAAATACGATCTCATCATATTTAATTACTAAATAAATTGATGATAATTATGCTTTCAGCATTAAGGCTACAAAGTTACGGAAATAGGAAGTTAGGAACTAATAAACCCCTTGCCAACTAAGACTATTATTAACAGCATCCAAGATGCAAACCTGTGGATCTACAGCGTTATTGAAGAAGGGAGACGCTGTATGAAAAACACCTTCACAACCCTCGACTATAGCATTAAAAGAGCCATCTTCCAATAAATTTGCTTTAAATAAATGCAATCTCTCACTTGCTCCATCCAGGGCACGCAAGTGTTCAGTTTTCTTCGGATCAGCTAAAAAACAACACAAAGTATTCGCAGTGAGTGATTGATTCTGTTAAAGGCTAAGATGGCTAGTGAATGCAAAATTAATAAGTCGAGCGACATCTTGATCTGAAAGGAAGGTAGCATCATAACAAAAATACAATATTTTGCGGTAAAATGCATTAATTTTACGGCGTTAAAAGATGTAGAAATATCAAAATAGGGGAAAAAAAAAGTCTACCGAATTGATTATTTTTTTCGATCAGAAAGCAACGAAAGCATTAAAATCAGGAAACCTCAAATCGGCAAAAGAAGCAGTAATCAAAGCCAAAGAGTGGATGAGAGGGCATCAGATCGAGCTTATAATTCGGAAGAAGGGCGATCAATTGCAAGGATCGGGAACAAACCGGGGTCGCGGACGGAGGCTCGAACGGTGTACCCGCGCTGGAGGAGAAGCTTCACGAGCCACGAGGCGATGTAGCCGGACGCGCCGGTGACGCACACCACTTTGCCGGCTCCGCTCATCGTCTTCTCAATCCTATCGCACTTCTGCTCGCTTCTTACTAGCTTTAGGTTCAGGGAGGAGAAGGAACGGAGATCAGAGCGTCCTCTATATAGGTATGAATGGGAGGCGAGCGGGTTTGTGGAGCACGGCACTTCCACTCTCCAGTAGTGGGTACCTGAAAGTGATTTTCACTGAACTAGCACTTCCAAACATCATTTCGGTCGTCTAAGTATATTTTAAAACTTAAATTCAAAACTATTTCAGTTGAAAAACTATTTCGATTCAGCGATCGACTTTTAAATTTATATATAGATCACCGAACCAGACAGTAGTAACTTATAAATTAAAGTTATTAGTTGTTCAATTCAATAATTTTTTTACTCATATAGTTTCGTATTTAAATTTATGCAAACTTAAAATAATCAAAAACTCCTTGTGAAATAGCAGGCGTCTCCGGCGAGAAGGAAAATATCATCGATGGAAGCGTTGAATTGAATATTTCTATCTACATCTCAAGCCAAAAGTTTATATTTGATATTGTGGGCTGTAGCTCGAATATTAAACAAGCAAAGAATATGACAAGCTGAAACACATTCAACACCAGAACCCCTTGTTCTCTTGTGCTGCTAGTCTTACTTGGTAGGTGTTTCTCACCACCTGCGTCCTGTCAAATATTTAAGTTTACTTGTCCTTTTCCCTACCAATTCCACGAATGAATCTATTAAGAAATTATAGAAACTTCAAAGATTTGCTCGTGTGATGGAATGTCACCAAGCACACAACAGAATGGATGTGCAGGAGTGTAACAAGCAAGGAGGTTAAAGTTGGAGAACAAATAATCAAATACAAGGTGTTTCATCGAGTATAATTACAGAATTAGTTCTGCTTCTTTATAAGGGCATTCCCTTGTAAATAATCATTAGCAAGTGTTCAGAAAAATGGCCACTGTTACCATAAGAGGAATAGTTTCAGATCATCCTGCATATCCTCCAATTTGTTGCAGAAAAGGGCCAATTTATCTCTCAGAGATTTTAAGAAAGACATTGCTTTATTCCTATCCACCGAGCTGATTCAGATAAATGTGGTTGTGATTTGAAGTCACAATGGTTTCTCTGGTAATGGATCAGTTCTGGACAACTCCACGTACATATCGGCAATTGGCTTGGCAAAATAAGCCTTTGCCTGAGGTCTCTTAATCTGAGAAAGAGAATTCAAGAGTAAGTTTGCTATCCACAAATTTGTCGGTAAGTGACTATCCCTGTGATGTAAAATGGGGGAGAACTTGCCTTAAATGTTGGAGTGAGGAGACCATTCTCTAAAGTGAATGGTTCTAACACCAAGGTAACAGATTTTGCAAATTCAAAGCCTCTTAGCTGGTAGAGAATGGGTGAAAAAAGATCAAGATCATTTGCAACTTAAAAATGCTACAGAAATATGTGGGCATACCTGGGCTTCCTTTCCTATCGCATCCATATCAGCAAGGACAGCAGCCCTTGTTCTTGGATCAGCGCATAGCTGTCCTAGATCCTCATACTGCAGAAGTATTGCAGAAGGATTTGTTAAACTGAAGTGCAAATGCAAGTCCTATGCCCGAGCAGTCCAAAGCACCAATTAACAACAATTTGGAAGAAATTTTTATTACATAGACCCAAAAAAAAATTAATTGCCAAAAAGAGTAAATAGATGTAAGCTCCAACAATTTTGAAACTTCAGTCAAATATTTCATTGGAGCCCTTTTAATTTTGACTTATACTAAAGCTAAACAGTATTTAATTGGAAAAGGATTGAATAGGTGATTGGTTTTGATACTTAAGTCTCGTGCTTAAAACTCCAAATTAGGAGTAAAACTACATACCTGTCAAAGCAACTGATTTAATGTCATTAACGCAATCCAGAAGATAAACTACAAAGTAAAAAACTAAGACTATGTTCCATAATCTAGACATGCAAGCAAGGGACTAGATAAAGGATGTAATCAAGGACCTAAATCCCAGAGCATTAACGACCTTTTGTTCACAAAAATATACCTTAAATCACTTGTAATTGGAACTAGTCACTACATATTATATTTTAGTGGAGGACTATTAGCCAGAATGACTTGCAAGCTGCTACAATAGCAGTCCTTAACATTAGATCACAATTACCATGTAGCAACCAAATTGAAGCTACAAATTCTTCTATGCTTACGCCTGACTTCTCGTCAACTTTATTTGAGGAATTCATGCAATTGTCCAGTATGCTTGTAAGAGAATCTTAGAGGCAAGCACAAGCTATGGGTTTATGTACTAAGAAGTAAATAAGTAAGATTGGCACACCTTGATTCCTACTGATGCAGCCCAAGCCTTTAACACCTCCGGTTCAACTGATACTATTGCAACTAGTGAAGAGTTTAAACTATCACCTGGAAATGTGAACAAAGCATAAAAAAATGTGGTTCTCAAGTCAAATAAATACGGCGACCTTAAATAACTTACCATAGATAAAACACTGAGAAATGAACTTGCACTTGGCATATACATTCTCAATCTTCTCTGGGGCTATGTATTCTCCTTGGGCCAACTTGAAAATATTCTTTTTCCTATTATGACAAAGGAAATAAATATAATTGAATATGAAAGAACCTTAGAGGAGAAAAACTGATAAAACTACTAAAACCCTCAAAAGTTAAGTCTACGAGTGTAGAAATTCAATTAGTTATTTTCTATAATCATTAAAAGAAATAAATCTCAAGAAAAGGAAAGATAAAAGATCTTGTAAGTGATATTAAGGAAAAAAATATATAGATCATGTAGTTCAGAGTTGAAACTTTTACAACATATTTCCTTTTAAACAAGCACAAATAATTGAAACTAAAAAAAATGAAATATCTATTATAGAATGTATTATCAAGTTAGCTTACAACAAACATTTAATAAAAAATCTAACCTGTCTATGATCTTTAGACGTCCTCCAGGCAACCACAAACCTATGTCCCCAGTATGCAACCAGCCTTCCTCATCAATGACCTCTTTCCTATGCAATTAACAGACATATTAGTGGATTCATTTATAACCCTGGTGCATGAAAAGTATTAACAAAAAAGAGGCCCATTATCTTACGTCTGTATGTCATCTTTGTAATAGCCTTGGAAAACTATAGGCCCCCTGACACAAATTTCTCCACGAGCATATGGTTTGTCATCAGACGTATAATTCATTTCAGGAACGTCGACGAGTTTAACCTCTGGAGTAGAAAGAGATTTTAGTGAAAAGGTAAACATGGAGAGTTATCGGTAGAAAGAGATTTCTCTGAAAAAGGTAATCATAGAGAGTTATCGGTAGAAAGAGATTTTAGTGAGAAGGTAATCATCGAGAGTTATCGCAAAAGATTTTAGGAGGAGAACTAACAGATATATTTGCATCAATAAAATAATACATGTGCATCTAATGTCAATACAAGAGATTTGAAGCATATATAGCTTCATAATTTTAGTGCAACATGGCATGAATTCACAACCTTGCATGTACAGCCAGATAATTTTAAGAACAATATTTGATACTAAAGTAATATAGGATCTAAAACACAAAATCATGCATCCTAAATTCCCTGAATTGTGTTAGACAGATAGAAATGAAACACCGCCCCTTAGAGATCATCTTGCAAGGTTGCAACTCATCTATCACCGAAATCAGGTATCGATCCTTAACTACGATGTCTATGAAGGCTTAATAGTCCACACAAAATCGCCACATTCTGTCCTTTTCTTGACCAACAGTAGTGGTGATGAATATGGGTTGGTGCTCATTCGAATGATAACCTCCTCCAACATCTCACAGACTATTTACTCGATCTCAGTCTTCTGATAGTGCGGGTAACGATGTGGTCATACTTTTGTCGGATATGCCCCAAGTGTGATTGGAATGTGGTAGTCAAGGGCCTTTGTTGAGAGTAGAACTCGGATCCAACAATACTGGCCTGAATTCCTCCAATCACCTTTCTATCTGTTGGCTATACTCTTTACTTTTTAGCATCTGAACCATCAGGCCCAGATAGATTTTGTACGGTTGTCGATGGTTTCCATCCACCCCAGATAGATTATGTATGGTTGTCGACAGCTCAAATTGGGTTGTTTCTGTCCTCATGGTTAAGAATGCGCATGCTCTGTAACTCATCATCTGTTGCATCAAGTCCACCATTCCTATTAGAATGTCTGCCCCTATATCTCCCTGAAATCAATACTTCTTTCTCGCTGTTTTAAATTCCATAGTTAGACTCTCATAATCAAACATGAACGGTCCCAAATTTTGCAACCACTGCACCCTCAAGACAATATCAGAGCCTTGCAATCCCAAGAGGTACATATCAATAAGGAAAATATAGTCTTGCAACCGAACCTCTGCATCACGACAAATCTCCCTGCACTCTAGCCTATTTCCATCAGCCACCAATACCAAAAACAGTGCAGTAGGTACTCTCTTAAGTCGAAGCTTCCAAATGATAGATTTGCTCAAAAAGTTGTGAGTGCTCCTATTGTCAACCATCATTGGCCTCCATTCCAATAATCTTGCAATCCACAAAGTTCGCAGCATCACACACCCGAATAAAACATGCAAGATTATCTCTGTTGGTTCCGCCTCATTCTCTAGGAATGCTTCTACTGTCTCCCAATTTGTTGCACATCGAAGTTCAATTCGACAACCGATATAAACAATAATTTTCCCTTGCATTGGTGTCTGCAAACAAACTTCTCATCACAGTTAGAGCATATTCTTTACCTATCGCTTTCGCATCTACACAAAAGTAAAACGTTGAAAGACATTATCCGATGGAGCTACGGCCTGTACTGTTGCCAATTAGTCAGTCTCAAGTCTTTCTAGAACCTAGATTCCGACTGAGCCCAGTCAACGCTTGGTTCCCCCTTGGTAGTCTGCATGGGTAAGATCCCCACCCAACCTTATGTTCACCTTCCCCTTGCTAGTTGATCCTTGAGTATGCGCACCAAGTCCATGGCATGAGCTATAGTTTGGCTTAAAAAGATTCACCTTCAGTTGTATTTCCTCCCGGAGCCCTCTGATGAAACAACCCAAAAGTACCAACTTCGGCCATCCGTAGATTCTCAAGGCTAATTTCTCGAAGTCATGCTGATATCCACAGGCAATTCCCGTCTGTTGTAACTTCTTTAAAGCTTCATCAAAATTATCATATACAGACTACTAGAACCTTGGCATTAACCCTCGAGTAAACTCCGACCAATCTACTAATAGATTTATTTTTTAAAATCACTAAAGCCATTGCATGGCCTTATATTGTAGGTGAAGGCAAGCCTAACCCTCTCCACCGGTTGTGTTCCTTGATAGGTGAAAAATCAGTCCACCTTAAATATCCAACCTATAGGATCTACCCTAGAGAACTTCAAAGAGTCTAAACGGGTGACTCAGCTTAACTCCCGCAATCTGGACACCCTCTCTCAACCACCCTAGCAAGAGCGGCTACCAGCCTCCTCTCTATCTTGGCCAATGTCTTTACAATGCAAAGCATCTACTCCTTCATCTTCTCCATGTTATTATTTATTGTTTGTATGACTTTCCAACGCATTGAGACGGTTCTCAATCGACGCTGCTTGTGTCTTTGACATACTCCCAAACTTTGCAAGTTGAAGAATAGAGTTTTGTCAACCAACCACAAAAGCTATAATACCATTTGATACATTCTGACCCGATAGAACCCTATCAAGCAATACCATAATAGTTTAATATTGAAATAAAAAATAAATCACAAACCCTAAACCCTTGGCTATACTTGAGGGCAAGGTTCTAAGTACTGGGATCGGCATCGGCCATCTTAAAAAGCGATACATACCGGTCGTCGACCGTATCGACCTATATTTTAAAATAATTTCTAAATTACAAAAAAACTGTAAAAGTTTTAGACAAAATAATAATAAGATATAAATATAAATTATTCATATATGAAGTCTAAATAATAAGAAAAAATATTATTTTCTCAATCTCTATTGCTTTCTCTTTCTACCACTCACACACACTCTCCCTATCTCACACAAACAATTTTTTTTCCTTACCCTCTAGTACTCTCTCTCCTATCTCCTTATCTTTAATCTCACTTCCATTCAAAAAAAAAAAATGATGCTCTCGCCTTCTACAACTCCCTCTCTCTCTCTCCCTTGCACTCTCACTCTTCCTCTCCCACTCCCAATCCCTCCCAAGTCAATGCTTCTCCGATGTAGTTACAGCCTTCATCAATGTTCGGTGAATTCTTCCAATGCAGATTCGACTCCATCGATCTCTAGCGATCTTAGATATGCAATTTATTTCCTTACTCTCATTTTCCTCTCTTTCCCTTTTTCTTTCTTATTATCGCCGCTCTCTCTCTCTCTCTCTATATATATATATATATGTATGTATATTTCAGTTCATTTCGACTGAAACTTGCTCAATCCGGATCGGGTATTAGCTGATCTGGTGGGGAAACCAGTCAATAGACTAGTTTCGTGGTGGGATCGGGATCAGCTAAACTAGGAACCTTGCCTGACAGGAAAGAGAAAGAGAAGATAATACTTCATTGTCTTCCAAAGTCGAGTAAAACAACATATTTATAGTCCCCTAATCGAACTAATCACTTAAGAAAATAAAACAAACTCAAACTCAATCAAACTCTGAAATTAATTAAATGACCCAATGAATTGTCCGTCAGGCATTCAACCGCATCAAAAGATGATGCTCTCAGAAAATTGCATTATGGACTTGTTCAAACGAGTCTAGGCAAACCGGACTAGTGTTTGAACACTAGGAAGGCCATTTGAATACCTATGAGAGTTTTACTCTTGGGAAAATGCATCGTCAGGCCATTCGAACGCCCAACTAGGCGAACAGGACAGCCATTAAAACACCTTGCCCAGAAAAAGTTTATTCTGCTGCTGAATCCACTGCTCTTCCACTAGCTATCTAGCGCCGCCTCCTCTAATAAGTAAATTGAAATGGAGCTGTTAGAATTTCATTCCTATCATGGTTACAACAAGCAAGATGGAAGTCTTTAGGATGTTTTAAATTTACTAAATATGTCAAACTAGCAATTAACAAATGGAAGAGACCTCCAAAAAGAAAAGAAAAATATAAGAACCTAACAAGGCATTTCAATTTAAAATTATGCTGGCAATGTAACAAAAGAAAATTGATGTTGAAGGTTAATTAAGCTAATGAACATGCAAACTTCAACTTCATCATGAACATAAAGCTTCCTAGGCTCCTAGAACCGTAATGCTTTCTTTTGACATGAAAACTACATTCATCAAGATATTATCTAAAACATAATATGAAGAAACTCACATTAAAATGTCTCTAGAAAAGCTTCAAATAATTAAAGCATTAAGCAACAACTTAACAAACTAAGACCTACTCTTTCCAATAAAAAAGGCCATTTCCTGCATAAAGAGTTATTGATGATCAATAAATAAAATCACAACTACATATCTGAGCTATACACGATTTTTTTCCTCGAAATCAATGAACCAAGCTCACCGCAAGCCGGATTTGGAGAACCAACATGGCCCGTCAAATTGTCGTCCTCGTTCATTGAACTTATGACACAAGATGTCTCTGTCATTCCATAACCTTCAATAATTTGACCACCAAAGCATCTGCAAGAAAGTTCAGTAAAAAATTATAGCATTAGAATTCTATGGCAAGATATAACTATATAAGCATGTTGCAACAAATATTAAGTTGAATTCAACACAAAAGGCAAATTAGCTTACACTCTTAGAAAGTCCATGACATCTGCCGACAATGGAGAAGCACCTGAGGACATAAACCGGACCCGTCCTCCAAGTTTGTTTCTTATTTTGTTGAATACTAGTCTATCCCATATTGGAGAAGGATTCCTTCCTGAGGGCATAAAGATGACTTAGCAAATATAAGAAACAGAACTATATCCGCATCAGAATGCAAATCACACATGATCAAAGATAAAGTCGAGTATGGCTGTGTATCTTTTCCCTGCCCAAGACCCCGGTAGGCAGGAACTTTATGCAACTGCACACCCTCCTCTTAATATAAATCATTATCTGACACAAACATTATATGTTTTCAACTTTTTAAAATTTTCAACCTTCAAGTACTATTGATATAAAAATTTCTATGCTACATACTGATTAGCCTCATAACCTTCAAGTACTATTAATAACTTTTCCAGGTACCAAGGCAAAAAAACTTTCTGGTTTAATGTTTTGACAAAAATGGCCCAGCCATATAACTGCTGGTCAAAACAGGTCTCATATGATTTCTTCAAAGTACAGAAGCATTTATGAGTTTCGGCAGAATTCAACTAACAATGATTTTACACTAAGATAAAACAGGTTAGTGAGATGTTGAGCCAGACAACAGAAGTTTAATTAAAAAAAGAAACCTTTGATCTAATAACCAATAAGCAAGAATCTCATGGACCTTGCACAATATACAAAATAATCATGCTACAATAAGGAATTTTCCAATAAAGTTGCATAAACCAACACTTTATTGACTTTGTTGTCCATTTCGCTTATCTGATATACTTTTAATTGAAACAGGAATCTTAAATTAAAACTTAACAGGCAGGTATCTGTCTTCAGCTTCCTGCATATGTTTTCAGACCTGATAAGTTGAAGCAAATGAATTTCTTACATAACTTACCATTCAGAATTGCTTGCCTCTTGGCATTGTAGGCAACATTAAATAACCTCTCCCTTATGCCACCAGATTCTTTTACGGCATTTACAATGCTGTAGTTCAAGAAAACCAGTTATTAATTAGTCCAAAATGGAATTATATAAAGAATGTCATATATAGAATTAGACTGCCATATAGTGGTTATATACCCAGCATAAATTCTGTTGTACAATCGAGGAACACTGGAAAACAATGTGGGTCGTAAAGCTGCCAGATCATCCATTAATTTCAAATTATCCTGTAAGCAGTCCATCATAAATTGGTAAAAATAAAAAGAAGAAATGCATTTCAAACAGTGATTGTCTCGCAATGATAATATGATTGTAAATAGTCATCAATAGAACTGCTATTACTAGCTGCAGAAACATTGATCCAAATATCTGATTATATGAATTACTAAAATGCGGGACCTAAAATTCAGTAACCAGTGTCAAATGAATAAGTAAACATTCTCCATTTTTTAACTGTCACACATATGCCCACTGCTTTCAGGCTGCATTTGAAAATGGAATTGCTGGAAATAATTTATCCCCTCCTAATTCCTTTGACTGATCAAACATCAAGGATGACCCATGCTAAATAGAGGGATAAAATAATTCCACATTTTTTGGTGGAGCTATTTTTCCTAGGATGAGAGAACAAACCCACATTTTTGCTTTCTCAAACTGCCAATATTGGCTGTTTGACTGTTTGTTATTCCTTCACAAAAGTTGTTTGGAACAACTAGAAGCATAGATGGGGATAAAGTTATTTTAACATCTATCCAAATACAGTGTTAAGTCTTTTTTCCATCAAAAGCAAGTCATCAATTTGCTGTACTCAACTCCCATGTATCATGACTCTGAATGAGAAAAGAAAAGAAATTGCAAGACAACATAACTAATTCGAATAGGTAAAAGTAACATACCCCCTGGTAGAAACCAATAGCAACACCAAAGTGTACCATTGCAATTTGGTTGGCCCTCTCATAGATGTGTGCTAAAGGTAAGTAGGATATATATCTGAGGAAAAGTGGCAAAAAAATCCCAAGTTATATCTGGAGAAGTAAACAGGTGATATAAATCTTAATTACATCCAAAAAAAGAAAAAGAAAAAACATGTCTATATATATATAAACAAAAAAACTTATCCTCACACATCAGAAGGGTAAAATTTAACAGTAAGGCTAGATCCTGCAACATTTGCAATCAAGTTCTCATGGGACAGAACAGCTCCCTGAGAAAAAGGGAAAAAGACAAACATATCCTCTTTTAGTTACCTAAATAAACAAGAAAAGAAAAAATGAATCAAAATTGCCTGCCAAAAACAACTCTGTGAGCTATGAAAAAGTATGTTAATCATTACCTTCGGTGTGCCAGTTGTACCACTTGTATAGCAGATTGTTGCAATATCTTCAGGTTTCGGAGGGCGAAAAGGGTGAAGATTTCTATGGCCCTAAACTCATCAATGCAAAAAAATAACAGTCAAATAAATAAATATATAGGGAGTACTAAATCATAAGGACGAGATCAAATTATAAATTCAGAATTCTTCGAGGCCAGTTAAAAGCTGAAAATATCTCAACATATGAATTTAAGTCGCATTCTAAAATGACTTCTAAGAGAGAAAAACACAATAGTATTAAGATGATAAAACTGCATATTATGTATTGATCACATTGCCACTATGTAACATGATAAAATGTGCTCAAATAAGATGGGCCATCAAAATTGTTATGCATGTCAATAGGTCAATGAGGTGAACTTAGTACTACTAACATTAGGTATTTGGGTTCATCTAATCCAATGTGTTAGTAATTTGAAAAAAGAAGTACTGAATTATTCATAAGAAAAAAGTACATAGCAACTCACGCACAAGATACAAAAGTTGAAACAAGACAACCTAGCCTTCTCCAATTACTTCTAATCTACCTTTGCAAGCATAACCCAGGGAATAACACACATCAATGTTTAGCTTGATTTCCAACAAAAGAAGAAAAAAAGAAAATAGAACTTTTAGATGAAATTCACCTTGAACCATAAATTCAGGTGATTAAAATTTTAACTCTTATACTTCTCCTAAGACCATAGTAATGAGACATAGATGAAGCAATTGCTCTATCCAATCAACTTATCAGAACAAGATGCCAAGAGAGCATGCAAGATTTTGAATAAAAGTCACCTGGCTGTGTAGCTTCGAATAAGAAATAATCTCCAGTCCAGTTGTTGATGGAAGAGAAGGCATGTTTTCATCAATTCCTCCAACTACCTGTTTCAATGTAATTGAAGAGAACATGCTCATCTGAAAATTCTGGAGACAAATTCTCTACTACAAAACTGTAAATTTAAATGCTCCATCTCTACTTACCACAATGAGACGGACAGATGGAATTTGGGATAAGAAGCTTAACAACTGTAAAACATAACAGAAGTCCAAATTAGCAAGGTTTAAAACACCGAGTCATGTTAGAAAAACTTGCTACATAAGAAAAAATGGACCAACAGTTTGAATATCTAAACACAGTACATACCAACAAGTTGGTATATTAAAAATATATTCCTACTTGTCACAGCAGCATTAGCTGTGGTATACATGGAATCCAATTCCCTACTGTTATGCTGACAAGGTGTCAATTGCAAAAATTCATTTCCCAAATTTCACTAAAAATTCTAGATAAATCTAACAAAACTAATTTAATTTGCTTGAGCCTAAAAATTCCAGCTTTCTCCTCACCTGGACTTGTTTGAGTAGTTAATGAGCTTAAGAAGTGATTATGATCCCATGATCCCATAAGCTACTCAGTTGCTGAATACATCCCCTATATTGTTCCAAACCTGAGGGGCTATAAGAGTTATCAATTATCATGGATACCCCATTGTATTGTTGCGATACAGTGTTGGCTGTTGATACAGCAACCCTTGCTATGTACAAGGTTTCCTTCCTCTTCACTATTAGAGATCTAAGAATTGTTTCCGACATCTAAGAAATAGATAGAAAAAAGTTGAAGTACTGGAGCTCACAATTGTTAGTGTTTGTGGTACACAGAAAATAGCTTGTACAGCACCATGATTCACAATATACTGAACAGCATCTGGACCTGCATAATACAAGACTTACTAATTGTCAGAGAAATCATGAAGAAAAGATCATCAATTTTCTCCAAAAGTCCAAATCAAATCATACCAAGAGTGTCATAAAGAGGGACAGATATGTATGAATATGCAGAGCAAGCATGGTCCACGATAGCCCACTCAGGTCTGTTTATAAAGTAAAGTCCAATTCTTGCACCCTGTTTCAGATAGAAGGATAAATGAACTGATAGTCTGAAGATGTTACCTATCACAAAAAGATCTCTTGACATCCTACGGAATGTAAATTACTGGCAGAAGAAATCAAGATGAATAACATGGTACTCACCAAACAAATGCAATAAATAGCATACAACATTATGACAAGGTATATGCTAATTGCTAAATAAATGTAATACAACACACACAATATCTTAAAATACATATTACAATTAAAATTACTCACTTCAGGTATCCCATGACAAATCAGACCAGAGCCTATAGCAGATCGATTTGTACTAGCTTCTCCGTAAGTCATCCACTTGTACCTTCAAGATAAATATATACATATATATAAAAAAACTCAATAACTGAAAATCCTTATGATTATATGCTTGGCAACAGAAAATACAGGAAATTAGAGAATCCTTACTCCCCAACTGTTCCATCTACACGAACTCTTGTACCCAAGTACTTGTAATCACGGAAAGTCTCAACAGCATACCTAATCAATAATAGTCAAATCAAGACAACATTTCACCAAGATAGATACAATTATCAGTCGCGAAGAAGTCGTGCTTTCTGATAAAAGATATAACTGATAGCTACTAAAAAAAATTTTAGCAAAGACACTGACTCATTCGCATCTTGACAAGATATGTGACCCACATCAAAGAAGATTGAAAAAAGTCTGAAGATAAGACACACACACACAAACAAAAAAAATAATAATAAAAAATAAAAAAATCTGAAGATACATTATGACACTATTACACTAAAATAAGCACTTTCATACTTTGGCATGCTCTCTCGAAACCAAAGGAAGAGAAAAGTGATTGAAAATATATAAGCATTTCTTTTATGGGATCAAAGTAAGGAACTGTGATTGAGAAAAAACTAGTATGCAAAGGATGCTTACACAAAATTATCATGTAATGTTCCAATTTCAGGATGATCTGGAAATCTATCCACAAGCTTTAATGGTGAGCGTGCAGATCTGCATTAATAGAACAGATATTGATACAGAAGCTGTCTGCTGATCTATAATTTACAAATAAACGTCATACCTGTACACATTCCACTTTCCCGTTTGCAACTTTTCTGGAAGAACTACACTATAACCCTGCACTGCATGAAGGAAAACCAACAAAAAGTGAGTTCCTCTGGTCAATTATTTGATCATGATAAATGGAAACAATCGCATTGCTCGAGAGCCTTAAGGCACTTTCTTTTCGTGTTTACATGAGAAAAGGAAAAAAGAGAATCTGAAGCATCACAATCACATGAAAACTCTACTACAAACTATTAAACGTTATATGGAGACATAAAATCATGATATACTGAAAAGATATCTTGACATCTCTACAGTATGTATATTACCGACAGAAAAAAAAAAATCAAGATGCATCAACATGGTACATTTAAAACACATGCAGTAAAAAAATATACATTATAATCACATGATATATGCTAAATAAATGCAAAACACACAAAATATCTTGAAAGAGATCTTAAAATCAAAATTACACAATTCAGGTACCCAATGACAAATTATTCAATAATTGATAGCAAAACAGTTCGTATTTGCTTCTCCTCACTCCTCAGTCATCCACTTCAGAGGTAATGGATACCTATAATATTATGAACATATTTAGGGTACTCAACATTTTGATTAATATCTATAAATTTATAATAGTATGCCATTTAAGATTCTCAAACTTCTGGACTTAAGATGAAATTAAATTTCAGTTCATGCTCCATTAAAAACTCAAACTTGATTTCGGGCTCATAGTTTCTAATATATTCACATTATTCTTAATCCTAGCTCCCAAATTGATAAAGAAAAATCCTAGTTAAGTTAGCATCAGTATCTCCCATGAGCATCAGTATCTGCCAGTATTGCATGTTCATGGCTTTATAGTGCTGCTCTTTATGGGATTGCAACTGTTTGAGTACAATATCACAGCAAATTACAAAATGTCAAAAACAACTCATTTTTCCCCATTTTCTGAGCCATTCCCCGTCCCCTGTGTTAAATTTGATCCTCGCACAACTAGGCTACCAGAAACCAAATTTGCATTTACTTAAACCAACTAGGCTCATTATATACTCGAGATCCTCTTAGCCTCCTAATAAGGGGGCGTATTCGCTCTTAAAACACCAATGTCAAAGCTCTTAACACCAACGGCATCTTGTTTCCGATCCCAAATTTCCCTCATTTCTTGTTTCTCTCAGACGTACATGTCCAGCCTGAAAAGAAATTTGACAATTTGTCTGTAGGTAGAAGTTATCCGTTGAAAAGCTCAAATCTATGATCCTTCCTTCTGCTCTCCAACCGATCTAAAGATAAAATTTACCGCAAAAGGAGGAAAAGTAGGTGACCAATGAGATAGAAGGAAACCATAAATTAAGGAGCAGGAGACCCACACGACCCTTCTAATGTGGGCCCACCACAATTTGATGAAGTAATGTACCGTGGAATCTAATACCAGATTGGTACAAGAGCTGATCCAATTAACCATCAAAAGAGAGAAAAGGGGAGTTACCGTCGAAAAACTCCCCGGCGGTTGGATTGGTGCTTAGCCGAGAAACCCGATCGCGATCTCCGGAAGAAGGGAGGAGATGGCCGGAGATTGCCCTCAGGCGACGCTCCGCGGCGGAGGAATCCATGAAACGTCGCGAGTCCTCCTTCTTCTTCTTATCTCTCTTCCCCCTTTGCAATCTACGCCGCTCTGGATATGATATGATTAAAAAGAAAAAATAAAAAAAAAACTATGACCAGTCTCCCATATTTAGGACTCCTCTCGGGTTCGTTCGAAAGCAAGGGTAGGCTGTACAGCCCAAAACACCGAACACGGCAATCCTCAGATAAAGATGATACACATGTAAGTGTCGCAGGCGCAAGGGAAATGGATGGGCACGCTAACCGACGCCAACGTGACGTAATAATTGATAAGATTTGGTAGAATGTGACGGCAAGCTAAGTAGATAACGATGTTTTTAATAAAATAAAATAAAATAAGGAAGTGGATAACGATATAGGGATGGCTGCTGCCAAATACCAATGTCAGGGGAGTGATTGACCAAAGTAGCCCTTTCTAAATTTTATTTACCAAAATAGATCATTCTTCAAATTTACGTTTTGAACCCAACCACTTACTAGTTCAGTATTTTTTTTTATCTGATACTAAAAATATTTTATTTATAAGAACTTATTTAAATTAATATTTTAGCTACTTACGTTAAAATTTTATTCTTATATAAAAAAACTTATGAGTTCAGCATTTTCTTTAGAGCTACAGTGAAATAGATCTTTTTTGATAATAAATTTTTGTATAATTTATTTACTCAAAAGTAAAATAAAATCTGTCAAAGTTTTTAAACACGTCACATAGTACAAAATTAGATAAAGTTCTCAAATACAAAAGTATATGCTAAAAATAAAACACAACAAAGAAGAAAAACACATTCTATCACAACACTACTACAAGATAAATAATAAAGCGGTCTAATATCTCTCCAAGTAAATTGTTACATAAGCTACTACTAAGACCGTAGTCAATCTGTAGATGAGTCTAACACTCACAAGTAGCACTATTTCAAGTATGATAATATAAAATAAAGTGAATATATAAGTTCACACAACAAAATAAGTGTAAAAATAAATATATATTGCATCATTCTACATAATAAAACTATCCTATTGCTAATGTCATGTGGCGTACATATATATTACTAGCTAATATAATTCAACTCCCCACCAAAATATATATATATATATATATATAATTATCTATCGTTATTCAAAGAACAACTGACTAATCATCTATGAGCTCATCACCATCTTCATAATTATTTATCTATGTGCGGTAAACAACATGCTCCATTATCTAAGATTAATAGACTAAGACTTTAAGAAACCTTAAAATGTGTTTAACTCAAGTCAAAAGTACAAAGTGAAAACAATAATAAATCAATATATATATATATATATAATAGTAATGTATAATTTGTTCGAAACAATTTCGTTTTCTAGTAGAGTTTATAACGAATTATTTAAGAATAATGATCATTGTACTTGGTTGTCTGACCACATTTTTTGTTATAAAGTATAAAAGCATATATTTCCCATTCTATAAATTAAATTCTAACATAATTAGTGTAATAATTCAAAATTTTAAAACATAAATAAATACAATAATAAATAATTTTTCAAAAATCCGAAATTTATATAAATTGAAATACATCGTGATAATTAGTGTGTCATTAAAGCTATATATCATATCATAGCATAGATAATTTTTGCCTAATGCATCGTGTTGACATGAAAAAGTATTAATTTTTCTTCAAAATTAATACTTTTTAATATTATATCAAATGTAATAATAACACTCCTAGGCTAGTGCACAACTTAATACTCTATTTTCTTAGATTAGTTTAAATTATCTAAAACTAAAGCTAAGAAATAAGTCTAGCTAATTGCAATTATTAAGTGTTTCTACTCGGGCAAAGGGAAAAGTTTATGATTATAAATACTGCATATGGAATCCACACATATTGAGATAGATATGTAAAAAAAATGTTCATATATAAAAATATCCTTTCTTAAATGCTTTGACTTATTGCTAACTTCTGACATCTCTATGTAAAATATGAACAAACTACACACACACATGGGTAAAACATAGCATATTGAAATGAATTCCAGGCAAATTGGAACTGTAGAAAGTTAAAATACTACCTTTTTTTTTTTTAACTCAGTTGACTAATTTTGGCCAAATCATCCTATAAGACAACATTAATACAAAATTAAGTTCGGGAGGTCAGCTGACCAAATTAAAACAAAAAGAGTGGGTCGGACCGTAAAAAGTCCAAAAGTTGGGGTGTCCATGATAATAAGTAAATAATACAGGGTGTTATTTACTAATTTCTCAATTCCCGCGCGAAATCGTATTCGAGTTCTACTGTACTGCTGGCTATCGGATTCCGAAACCTATCCGGTTTTCCGCTCCATTATCCTATTAAAGATCTTTCCCCGACCCGAAACGAGCCTCCAGACGAAGAATCCCTTCGTATCTCTATCTCTCGCTCTCTCTTCCGAGATTGCCAATGTCGACGAGGAGAGCACCGTTGCCTTCCGGCTTCCACTTCCGCCCCAGGGACGGAGTGCTCGTCGGCTACTACCTCCGCAAGAAGCTCGTCGGCGAGAAGTTTTCACCTGGATTGATACCCGAGATCGACCTCTACTCCGACCACCCCAAGAATTTCACTTGTAAAAAGAAGGTTCTTTTTTTCGGTTGTTGTTGTTGTGTTTCCTTGATCGAATAATCTCTTTGTTTCTTTCGTTGGGTTTTCTTGGTCTCAGCTCAATTCGCTCCCCACAATCGCTACTTCGAGTGGTACTTCTTCACGTCGACGAACCGAAAGCATGAAAGGAGCAGCCGGCCATCGCGAGAAGCCGGGCCTGGCCGGTGGAAGTCCACCCAGGCGAAGTCCGATTTGAAGGTCAACGGCTTGGAGGCCACCAAGCAGAGCTTCGCCTACATGGAGAAGACGAAAGAGGAGAACGAGAAGCAAACGGACTGGCTCATGGACGAGTACACCATCAAGAACTCTTCTGGGTCTATCAAAGATCCCAAGAAGGTAGCATACATCACAACTCCTCCTTTCTCCATTAATTCTATCTACTTGCGGGCGAGTAATCTTACTGTCGTTAATTTAATTTGTTCCAGCTGCATGAGTGGGTGGCGTGCAAGGTGCACTTAACGCCGAAAGCTCGAGCCAGAAAGGAAGCAGAGGTGGCCGCTGCCTCAAGGAAGGGGAAGGCGGTGGAGGCGGAGGCGGAGCCGTGGCTATCTTCTTCCGATGAGGCGTTTGCCCAATTCGGTGCCATCAGTGTCAGTACATCTGGGGAGAAGCCGACGACTTCTAATCGCCAGCTCCAAGAAAGTCGTAGTAACAGCCACCAAGTTGCTCACGTCCAATTGCTGCTATCCAAGAAAGATCTCGTGGCTCCCGATCAGGAGTTGAGGAAGAGACCCCATTCGACTTTCTCAGTCGTAGACGATGTCGACAAAGGCAACTGCCTCATTCCGGAGCACATCGTCGGTGACGACGACGATGTGTTCCTCCTCCGCGAAGCTGGCTTGCTCGATGACGACCGCGCACCGAAACGAACGGATCGCGAGACTTCTTCTCTGGTTGCAGAGCCAAGCGTCGATGACTCGTTTGCTGATTTTGTCTCCATGATTAGAAACTCGAATTAATTCAACACCATCGGGCTGAGTAAATAATAACTCCAGATAGTTTATTATCTTGCTTTAATCCTTTTCATGATCACTTTGGGTTGCATATTTTATAGTTTGTCATAAAATCAGTAGCATATGTACGTAGTTGTAATTTTTGAATTTGTAATATACAATGAAAGGGTGCAAATAAGGGTATTTTTGTCTCCTACCCTTAACTTAATGAAATTTCAACGGTTAATTATATTGGAACGATATTCATGTAAAAAATTATGCCTAAATAAAGTTGATCCGTTTGCATGTATATATAATACATAAAAAGACACTAATCCTCGAACTACAATTACACAAATAAGATATTCTAGTTAAGGGTATACATGCTAGAAAACATTAAAAAAAATGTAATTAGTGGTAATAGCAAGAATTTATTTATAAAAAGTTTATCACAGCAAGATTTCTTCTCCAGGCCCTTATTCGAAATCAAGAATTTTTCTCCCTTTTTCTCTAACTTCTATTTGAGAACAATTTGATTTTAATGTATAATATTTTATGTAAGTCGAGTTTAGTGTTTAATACTATCTCTTCAAGATTAATTTATTATTCATCGATTATTTTTAGAATAGTAGACATCGATTCTCTTTTGTGTACTAAGTTGAATCAGACAATACAATACTCTTTTAATACAGAAACAAAAAAATTGAAAATATATGAATGAATTGAGACTTTTTTCGTATTTATAGAGGTAAATAATTTTGATGACATGTATATATATTTTTTCAGTCACAAAATGGGCCTAAAAATAAATGGAATTGGTATATTATATACCATACCAATATTTTCTAATGTAATTATTTTATTATTTTAAATAAGTGAATATATAATATTAAAATAAATGCTCTTCGTGGGACCCCAAATTTATATAAATTTGAGGTTCAAATCATGAAATTTGCAACAGCTCCGTATCGATAATTCCTTCTCTCTCTCAGCAATGGCGACGACGAGAACGCCACGGTTGCTAAGATGGACAAGACGAAATGGGGGAGAAGGAGAAGACCACCAAGTGGCTCATGGATGAGTACGCCATCAAGAACTCTTCTGTGTCTGTCGAAGATCCCAAGAAGGTAACTTTTCGATTCCTATCTCCATCAATTCTAATTTTGTTATAATCTTCTTGTATCTGCCTGCGGATTGTCTTACTTCTGTTTTGCTGCAGCTGCATGCGTGGGTGTTGTGGAAGGAAGCAGAGTTGGCCGCTTCTGGGTCGAGGAAGAGGACGGCTCCAGGGACGGCGGCGCTGGTACTACATCTGCATCAACTTGTGTTGGGTTTTTGTTCCCAGCTCCAAGAGAGTAGCAGTACCCAAGTCCCTCCTGCTCCTGCTCAATTCTGTAGGTCTGACCTTTCCAAATTGACGTTTAAGGAGATAGATATATGGAGTTTAATATGAGTATTTAGGTTAATTAGAGTTGTTGATTGATTGTGTGTGTGTGTAAGATATAAGATCAATTTTGTCCTTTGGATGTCTGCTCACTCTGTCGTTGGATATCTCTTCTAGTTTCTGAATCAATTTTTGGTTAACTGATTGCTTTAGATGGTTATTGGTCTATTTGGCTGTGAAAGATCATGTAAATTTTTTCTGCTGAAAGCCCAAAGATGATTATTGTTTTTTTTTTTAGTATTTCTCTGCTGAATTGCATCATCTGAATATTGACTGAAAGAACTGAAGTGGATTAAGACAAGGAATGTAGTTCACAGCTTTCAATTATTCGTTTCAACATTCTAGTACTTAAAAAGAATGTTGGACAGATTTCCTTTAGAATCTTTGTATCGTGAATCGAAAGTCAAACTTTATGGATCCTATCCTAGATCTGGTGAAAACATTTGAAATGAGAAAAAGATAATTTACCAAATTGGTCTTCTTTTTTGTCTGCGGAAGTTATTGAACTTAAGATAGGAAGCCATGGCCCTTACGAGCCTAAGGAAAGTCCTACAAAGATGCATCTCCAAGCAAGAGGATAACAAGTGTTAGGCTCGTAAAAGAGAACTGAAAACTTTATTTTGCATCAGAATGATATTTGGTTATACATATAATTATGGGTTGATACAAAAAGGAAAGCAATATAATAGAAGAATTATAAGGACCAGCATCCAACTATTAGAAGCATCTTATGCTGGTAATATTAACTATACAGTGACCACAACTTTAAGAGACTCTAATATTTTATCATCTGTGTCAAATTTTATCTGCTTCTTGTCTCTGCCAATACTAACATACTCAGCAAATCGCTCCTTCAGGTCTTCAGGAAGGTTTGTACTGCTAGTCCACCCAAGTATCTCTTTTGCTGCTCTTGGTTCGGCATAGAAATGCTGCAACACAACATCATTTTACATGAGAAATTTGGAACAACAACTTATCTTCCATCATGTGGTAGAACTATCAAAGATATTTACCATATTGCGAAAGGGAAATGCCTTCTTTGCATCAACTCCAACAGCCTTTGGATCATAATAAACAATCTTGAGTTCACTGCCTGCAGCTTGAGCACAGAGTTTGGCCAGTCCATTGAAAGTAACAGCACGATCACTTACACAGTTAAATATTTTGCCACTTGCAGCTGTAGGGTTCTCAACAGCAAGCGACAGCATGCTGGATAAGTCTCTCACATGTGAGATGTTGGTTAGCTGCATTCCTGATCCAGGAATTGGAACAGGTCTGTTGCGAACAATCCCTGTGGAAGTAATAAAGAAAAGGAACTTGGATCACTAGGAACTGAAGCAACCTAGCATATCTCTGCATTTCACATCAGCTTGTTCTTATCTCATGGCAGCAAGTCTGGCATTTCATCCAAGATTATTCGGCTTTGGACTTCTACTTACTGCTGAAGGGTTTAATATTGATACATGTACTCTATTATGCTGACCAACTAGAAGGCTCTTGAGGCAGCCAAGTTTATCCATCGATGTGCAGATCAGACAGTAATAAATCGCAATTCACTAATTATAGCTTAGATGTTTTTGGCTGCTAACAACTTTTACTGTCACAATTTTTTAAAGATCTCATCCTTCATTTGATTTCTCATATAGAGAAATGCTCTCTGTTTTATCAATCAAAAGTTCAATAAGAACAGTCAAGTGGATATACCTTTTCACAGTATGTTATATCTAGATTAGTTATAACTCTTGTTCTTTTCTTTTAATTACATGATATAAGCAGTTTCATCATAGTGATGCATATACCATAAAACCAGGCCTACAATGTAAGAGCTAATATTAAAAGTTATCCTGCAATAGTTTTCAGGTAATACTGAAAGTTATACTGCAATCATTTTCAACTATGTTCTCAACTGGCTCTTGTTAGTTCTTTTCACATGCTTTCACTAATGGTTGGTTCTGATATCATTATATGCATGTAAATACGGATCTTTTAGGTCCGCAGTCCATAATCTCGTAGCAAATTTAATATTAGTAGTTTAGTACAACAATGACGTGGACACAGGATCAAATGCTTGGGTTGATAGACAGTAGTAGATAGAAGAGAAGAATAAGACAAGTCAGAGTTCTTACTGTCAAAGAACCATTCCTCACAATCTTTGTTGTTTCCAGAGCCTATCATATACTGTGGGCGGAATGCTGCCCAGCTAGGAAAAGATAGATCTGCAATGTAATTCTCGACCAATACATGACCTGCATCACCTTTGACAGGGTCCTGCATTGATGATTCATACATTATAAAGTAGCAGAGTTACTATGTAAGACAATTTAGACAAGTGTCAGCATCTCATTCTTGATTAGTACCACTAGTTAAAAATGATCATCAGACCGACACGGATATGTAGTTTACTCATTTACTGTTGCATAATGGAGTATATCCCTACAAAATTTCAACTTGTATTCCTTCTCTGGCTACTCCAATAGATTTTCTTCTGACGGTCATGCAAATAATGATGCAAGTCTCTTACAAAGGAATAATAGCTTCCGTATAGAATCAAGATGGTTCTCATTAGCTTAATATGGTTTCTTTAAAGAGTGTAAGGGGTCAAAGCCAACATTTCACCAATATTTGTTGCTTGGGATAGATAATTTGATTTCCAATGTTCTTTATATACATGTAGCTTTCATATTACATTCCGACATTCCTACTTGAGAATTGAAGTTCAAAGCAACATAAAAATTTATCTGAACAAGAGAACTAAGATGTTAGTAAAACTTTTACAGATTGCTATCATCAATGTCCAGTGGAGGTATAACACTTCAAGAAGTTTCATGTAAAGAGAGTCGTGTAATTCCAGCAAACGTAAATCCATGAATACATGTACACATGAAAAATGTGAGGAATTCCAAGTTGAATCCATACCCCTTCAACATGAGGAACTTCATCACTAGTCTTGTAAATTCCAGCACTACTGATGTAGAGAAATTGTGTGACATTGGCAGATTTTGCCCAATCTGCCA
Source organism: Typha latifolia (assembly GCF_019914945.1). Classification (NCBI taxonomy): domain Eukaryota; kingdom Viridiplantae; phylum Streptophyta; class Magnoliopsida; order Poales; family Typhaceae; genus Typha; species Typha latifolia. Next base: position 2,516,314 of record NC_133091.1, read on the forward strand.
CAGGCCTGCATTGGGTAATCAATATTAGCATCACAACAGGAATCCTGATAGCAATGCTGACAGCAGTATTAGAATATCACTATGAGTTCTGTTACATTAAACTGAAATGGCGATGCATTGACAACTTCATACAACTAATTTTTGTCCATACACAGTAGTTAATATAAGCATGTATTGTACAGTTCTCTCATGTAATTTAGTGTTCAGGACCAAAAGTTCTTGAGATTCGATAAACATTGGAATCTTAAGATCGACCAAATTGTTACATTTGGAGAAGTGCCAACTAAATTAAGTACAGTCCACTACTTGATATCAGGTAGTTTTGGACTATCAAACTAATTGATGATACTTTGGCAAGGAAAAATTTCTACAACCTGGTGAATGTATCAATGCGGCAAGGAAGCAGAACAAGGTTAACCAAATCCTGGTTGAATGTATGCCACCAGACAAGGTACTTTCCTGTTAACATTCTAAATATGCATCAGGAAATTGGGCAAAATCAGAAGGGATCAGAGTACTGTGGAAGCCGATCATTGGGATATCCTTGTAATGCTACATGCTACATGCTTCAAGATATGAAAGGGAATGATAATAGAACTTACAAAGCCAAATAATCTACAATTGTGTGTGGAACTGGTTAATTCCACACACACACACAGAAAAACCTTGTTGTTAAGGCATGCTATACAATTATACATTATTGATTTTTTAAGTAGCAGCTTAATCTTTTAATGATTTTTGTAATGATCTATACTCTATACTAACTTAGTCTATGATCACATGATACCCCATGGAAATTTTCTTCTTGCCCCTTTCATTGTAAAAAATTAACAAAAATTCGAACAGATCTAACAAAGAGAATGAAGAGTACAAACAGCTTACATACTTCACGGTATCCAAATCCTTCCCATTGTTATCCAAAACAACATCAAACGCGGCTCCGCCCACGATCTTCCCCACTTCCGCGGGATTCCCCCAAACCGTTTGACCTCCAGCACTCACCAATTCCTGGAAAAATCCAATCAATTACCAGGAAACAAAGGGCATGGAGGAAACCAAATTATGGGTAAATTAGAGACTCTACGGAGAATCTAGTAAACGGGGGCTTCTTCATCTTATCGGAGCTCTCATCCCCGACGGTGAGCACGGTGACGTCGTGCCCCGAGCTCAGCAGCTGCTGCGCGAAGTAGAAGCCGATGACGGCGTGGCCGCCGCTGTTGGTGTTGACGATGAGAACCTTCTTCTTCTCCTCCCCCGCGGCGTTGACATAGAAACCGGAAGAAGACGAAGAATTGGTGGGGAAAGGAGAGCGCTTGGAGATGGGGGAGAACGAGAGGTGGGTGAAGGATGAAGAGAGCGAGTTGGAGGGGAGAGAGACGGGGAGGTGGAGAGAAGGGAGCGAGTAGGTGGTGAGGGGAAGTCGAGCTGGGGAGTGCAGATAGAGAAGTGAAGCGGCGGCGGCGGCCATGAGGGTAGGAGAGGCGAGAAAGAGTGATAAGGGGGGAGTGGAGGAACTGAGATAGGGGAAGGAATAAGGAGCAAAGCCCAACCACCCAAGAATTATTCCGCTTTTAGTAACGGCATAACGGTTTCAAAACGCGCCAAATATGAGCATTATATTAACTATCTAACCGATAGTAACATTATAAATGGAAAATAAAATTTCTCTCTCTCTCTCTCTCTCTCTCTCTCTCTCTCTCTCTCTCTCTCTCTCTCTCTCTCTCTCTCTCTCTCTCTCTCTCTCTCACCTTTGAATATTATAGATGGAATAAAAATATTAAAAAATATTTATTTAAAAAAAAAAAACCCCACCTCCTATTCGTAGTAGCAAATTATGCCTCGCAATTAACATCGGACTACAAAAGCTACAATCTACTGAATTTTAAATAACAATTCCATTTTAATTAATTAGCCCACTGCTTTCGAAAACCTCCTCCTACCCACCTTATTGTCCATGAAAATAATCATCTAATCTATAATGCAGCAAATCACCCATCGACTCATTAGCAAGTCATATTAAATAATTAATAATAACCCACTCAACCCCTTTACCTAATCTTCGTTTAGAGAGCCACTGAGCCGTTCAAAGATCTTTTAACACGTACTTAGCACCATAATTTGATCACGGTGTCATATTTTATAATTTATCAAAAGTTTATCTGAAACGTTCTATCTTTTGCTCTCTTTATATATATATATATATATATATATATATATATATATATATATATATATATATCTGTCACATTTTAGCAGACATATATGCGTTAATTGCATATTAACCCTCAATTATTTTTCAGTTTCATTTTCACCCTCTCAAATAAATATTAGATAAATAAGCTCTTGAAACTATTTAAATGTATTAATAAGCCCCCATATGTTAATATTTTGTTAGAAATTTTGATATAAGTAATTTTAAAAAGTTTGACTAACTTAATAGATAGATAAAAAATGCGTATGTTTTCTTTCTATTTTTCCTTCTGTGTTCTTCTATCTTTTTAGTGGTATTTATAGTTACTTTTCTAAATATCAAACTCGAAATTAATCTTGTCCAATTTGTTATCATTTTAATAGTAGTGGAGAGGAGAATATGAAGGTATTTTTATTCATCAAATTAGCTACTCAATTATTTAACATTTTGTCTAACAAAATTTCCATCGGAGAGGCTATCTCCCTTTTTTTAATTTTCTTGAAGGATAAAAGTGATACTCGACAATAATTGAGATAATTAATATATAATTAATCTTACATATATTTATTGTTGGACTCCTAAATTTAACTTTAAATCTTAGTTCTCTATATATTTTTACCTTAACCTAACAAACTTATTCAGGGGCATTAATATTATTTTGCATTTATAAGGTAACTTACCGTTAAAGAAAATTAACGATAGCCTATTTCTACAACATTTTGACTAAAGAACACAAGTGCGAATGATAAATATCCCTACATTTGAGTGTGACCGATGATACAAGCAAACTGCAAGGTGTTTGATTTTTTTTTAATAAATTATGTATATATATATATGGGTAGATAGCTAGCCATGTTTTAATTATATTAAGACGAGTGTGTGGTTATCGTAGATCGATCTCTTGTTGTTTAGATGAATCCGGTGTGCAATTTCCCGCGAATCCCAGTGCAGGAGTTGTCAATGTGCGTGCCTCCGTCGTTCCCCGCCGGCTCCCTGAAGAGTGGCGCTCAGAGAGTCCGCGGGGTGGACGTGAAGGAGAAGGTGCTGGTGGTGATAGGGGCGACGGGCACCGGCAAGTCGCGCCTGGCCATCGACGTCGCCCGCAGCTTCCGTGGCGAGGTCGTCAACTCCGACAAGATGCAGGTCTACTACGGCCTTGACATCGTCACCAACAAGGTCACCGCCGAGGAGCGGTCCGCCGTCCCCCACCACCTCCTCGGGGTCATCCCGCCCCGGGACGACTTCACCGCGCCCGACTTCCGCCGAGAGGCCGCCGCGGCGGTCGACGAAATCCTTTCCCGCGGCCGGCTACCTATCATCGCCGGCGGGTCGAACTCCTTCGTCGAGGAGCTGATCGAGGGGGGCGGGAGGGAGTTCCTGTCGCGGCGCGAGTGTTGCTTCCTGTGGGTCGACGTGCGCCTCCCCGTGCTGCACCGGTCGGTAGCGGAGCGCGTCGACCGGATGGTGGAGAAGGGGATGGTGGAAGAGGTGAGGAGTGCGTTCGACCCCGACGACTCCGACTACTCGCGCGGAATCCGGCGAGCCATCGGGATGCCGGAGCTGGACCAGTACATGAGAACGGCGGGGCTCTTGGGAGAAGCAGAGAGGGAGAGGATCCTCCGGGAAGCCGTGGCCGAGATCAAGGCGAACACCCGCAGGCTCACGCTCCACCAGCTGGAGAAGATCCGGCGGCTGACGCAAGCGTACGGGTGGGATGTGCACCGGGTGGAGGCTACGGAGGCGGTGAGGAGGAAGGGGGAGGCGGCGGCGGAGGCGTGGGAGGAGGCGGTGGCTAAAAGAAGCTTCGAGATAGTGCGGAGGTTTTTGGAGGTTGGAGATGGGAAGAGAGAGTTGAAGGAGAAGAAGAAGAAGATGAATGGTTTGGGTAATAAAAGCGTGGTGATGGGTTTTGGAGAAGGGGAGGAAGAGTTCGCCGGGAAGTCTTTGGCTGCCGTCGTTGGGGTCACAGTTTGACGTTAATTCTTAAGATTGTTATTCCATCTATGATCACCTCAAATTTAAAAAAAAAAAAAAAACTCCAAAATTAAAACAAAATATTGAGGTGATTCATATATGTAAAGAGTAGTGATGTGTTTTCCAAAGTCTTTTAGTGCAAAATAAATGATGTGTTCTTCATATTTCCTTTGTTCCAAATATCTCTATATAGTTTTTAAAATAATTTTAGATTAATTTGGTTTGAGTTATATACTTAGATTACACTCATTCATATTCATACGATCAAAATCGTCAAATATCCAGCATTTCTAGAGATATCATGCATATGTGGCACATAGAATGTCCATTGCAATGGATGGAGCAAATCACGCATGTAATCCTAAGAACATACAAATTATGGTACTAACTTTGTTTATATTAATACCATTTCTTAATTACATACCATTCATATCATCCAAACTTTTTCTTGTTAGTTGTGTGGTGTGACAGATGGGTCTAAAGATGTAACTCATCACACAGACCATCCACCTTAGCCTTTGTTTAATTTATATTCTCCTTGGATGATTAAGAACAAAGGAGTCAAAGACATACCTTCCAATCATTTGTTTTGGCTATCAGAAAGCTATTTGTTTTCTTCCATTAATTATTATTTTTTATCAACCATCTTTGCTAACATATTGAGTGAACGCACATAGTTTGTTACACTAATAAAGAATGTTATAGTTAATTTCATAAGATATCACTGGTTGATACTTGGTTGAGGGACTAGTTTATAATCACTTCTTTACCGATTAATGACACAATTAGTGGGGTAGTGGTACTATCATAAAAAGTGATTAGAGTACTAAACATGTACTAAGACATCTTCGAATTGAACCCGCAACCTTAATTAAGTGATAGATCATCACAGTTTATTGTTATTAGGTAGATAAGTTTTAGTGATTGTGATATTTTTAGAGTTCGCTATCTAATAATTCAAGCCTTTTAGATTATTTGATATGATATCAAAGCTATTAATTTTTTCCAACTTGTTAAAAAAAATTAATTATGTGAAATTAAAAACTTATGAGAAGGAAACAACCTCTATAGAGAAAAGCCACTTTAAGCTTTACTATTCATACTCAAGAATGGAGCGCCATCCAAGTATAATCTTATCTTATATCCATCATGATGCATATTATCTTGTAATCATTGGTAGACTAGAGCATATGTAGCACATCACTTAGCAATAGAATGGATAGAATGGCCAGAATGGCCATATGCTTTCCGAGGATGCATAACCAATTAACCATCCTAATCTTTCTTAGGCAAAATCACATCATTAGCAATCATGGGTGAACTCTAGGGGTGTATAAATGAATCCAAGTTACCTAATCCTGAATTCACACTGAATCTGTATCTGACTAACTGGAATATAAATCTTAATTTCTTTTTACCCATATAATAGATGTGTCGAGTTTGATATATATGTAAATTTGAATCCCATCGGACTCAAATTTGGAACAGAAATGAATATCTAGCGAAGCTCAAATACATATATAAGTATCTTAATCATTTCACGCAACTAATTACAAGGTGATACAAAAGAAGAGAGAAGAAATATGACAAGAGCCCTAAGGACAAACCTACATTTGGTTGTATTACATATCCAACACAATTGAAGTAGGTAACTAACTAAGCAAGCACTTAAGCACAATAATACATATGAGATAGAACAGACGATCTAGAAGCAAGCCTTAGCACGAGTCTTGAAAGATTGAGTACTCTGCGAAGGAGCAAACTCAGGTAGGAATTCATGCTCGCCAGTGACAGAGTTTAGTGACAAATCATTTGGAAGATCCTATTTGAGAAATCCTGAGAAATAAGAAAAACCACCAAATTTAGAACAAATAAAAAAAGAAAAATAAATAAATATGGAGTGAAGGAGGGCAGCTAGGGTGTCTAATACATCCTTGATACAACCACTCGGCGCAATCTATCTTCTAAAAAAAATAACCCAATGCAGAAAAATCATGGCATATCTTAACCACAGATAGAGCTAGAAATGAGGTGGCGAAGCTGGAGGTGGCGTCGTGGAACTAGAAGTGATGTAACGAAGCTTGAAACGGGATAGACGCGACAAGGCATGGAGCGAGGTGTGGACGGGGCAAAACCAAAGACAGCAACTGTTGCGAGTGGAGAGAGGCCGGGACCGGCTAGATCTACAACTCCTAGCCTAATCCATAGCAACACGAAAGGCCAAGGGAGGGATCAAGGTGAGATCCATGTTGCTCAACTCCGACAGTGACAACGTGGGCGACCAATGAGGGAGTCGGGTTGAAATAGATGGCAGTGACCCAAATGAGAGAGGGGATGTGAGGCTGATGGTAGCCGGGTGAAAAGGGATAAGGTGAAAAATGAAAGAATAAAAAGATAAGGTGAGAGAGGAAAGAATAGAGAGAGGAAAAGAAAAATAGAAGAGAGGAGCTAGCAAATCCACTATTGGGGAGAAAATTGATAAATGTTGTGCGTCAAATGGAAATTGGATTCATGAGCAAGAATATATATTTGAAATTTGGGAATCAAATTATATGAAAATAAAGAGTGGACTTTGAGACCAATCTTTGTGTTCATAGAATCCTTTGAACCCAATGCCATTTTTGATAAGATGCTGCTTTTTTTTAACAGTTATTCTACTTATTTTAATGCTCCATTCGGCAATTATATCTTAATTCTAAATTATTGTCCATTTTTGTGATAAGTAACCTCCCTCGACTATATAAAATCTTCGAAATGCCCCTTTCATTCGTCGTCCGTTTTAACTTATTCGCGAAAAAAAATAATCTGACTACCATATAAATTTGAAAAGAAAAAGATATTAAATGTAAAATAGTAATTATATGTTTTCCTAGGCCGATTTTGGATGGGTCAAACTGTCCCAAAGATTTATGTGAAAATCATTATGGCATAGGTGTAATTTAACCTTAAAAATATATATTTTATATGATTATGGAAAGAAAACAAAATCACAAGCCCAAATGAGATAACCCAAGCCTTCTCCAAACGGGCCGAACCAAGAGAATAGTTGGGCTTTATTCGTGATTCCTTCGAATCTTGGAATAACGTGCGGAATAATAAAGCATATTCTCCTCTACTCTATCAATCCTGGAATCACAACAGCAAACGTGCCGGATAAAATTAATCCCGTCCCTCTTCGTAGACCACCGCTCCTGATCTCTTCTCATCGTCTCTTCCTCTCCATTTGCCAGCAAGAAGAAATCGAGAAAGAGTGAGCGGCAAGCGTGGAAGAGTTAGTCGTTGGTTATTCCCCCTTTTCTAATCTTTTTCATCTCTGATGGCGAGGGCCGAGATCTTAAAGAGGGAGGAGGAATTCCTCTCCACTTCCATCTTTGACTTGCAAAAAGGTATTTTTTTTTATTTTTTATTTACTTTCAATGATTCCATTCTTGAAATTGTTAGTATGTTCTATCTGCAATAGATCTTTAGATATGTAGCGTTACCTATATGGCTATTTGTTTGTTCCAAAAATTTATTATGCCCCTTTGTTTATTCTCGGATGAAAGGTGAGACAGTGAAGTCCCGTGGGCAGTTGATTGAGAAAAAAATTGACATTCTTGAAAGCTTGGCAGGAAAGGTATGGGCTTTTCCTTTTGTTGTCTTGGCTTTCTCTTACTGCATATATACTTATTTAGTAGTTGAAACATATTAAGGTGGTAAATAAAGTTGTGGGATGATACAAATGGAGTAAGAAAAAACTATTCTTTGGTCCATGGATATCTTTCTTAAATATACCTTTTTGAACCATACAAATCTTGTCACTACATTCAAACATGACTAAAATATTCCTTCACACTGTCACACATTTCAAATTATAGAGTCAAAAATTACAACATGAAAGAAGAAGAAAGCATGGAGAGAAACGATAGCTGACCTTGTACTGTTTAAGGAGATTATTCTCTAACACTTCAGAAACTTGTTCGCCTGAGAAGACCATTGAGAATGAGAGCTATTTAGCATGTCAAGAAGACAATTAAAGCCATAGCTTTCATGGGAGGGACTTCCTACTGTTTAAAATGTGGAATGTATGTAGTATTTCATACTATGGGCCAGCAAATGAGTTTTTGGTTGTGTAGTAGATTTAGACAATTTAACTGCTATCATAACCATTTTGATTTTTACCACTAGTGCAAGAACTGGATCGCTTTCTGCTTCACAGAAAAGTAGCTTCTCAGATTGTCATATCAATAAAACCAGAAGAACCCATTTAATAAAGCTGATTCTGTCACCAATATATACTGGAGGCCATTAAACAACTTCAAAATGTAAACAAAATTACTATAAGTTTCACTATCTTTCAAATTTATGACCTGCTGAAGTTTGTTATTGGTCTCTTATTATTTAGTAAAGAAAGCTTATGCTTAGAAAATTGTGTTAGTTTCTTTTTAAAATACTCAATTCTCAATGCTAGCAGAGAAATATAAACATGATTTTATTGGATGTTAAGAAGTATTTTACTTTGACATGCTAGCATCAAAAAATCTACGTAAGTTCTTCAAGTCATTTCACTGATTGTGCTTGATTATTTTATAGGTTGACAGTTTGCAATCTTACAGGTTAGCAATCGCCGCTCACGCAGATGGTTAAATGATCGTTTGCTAATTGAACTTGTTCCCCGATTAAATGTTGAAGAAATAAGAGGCCTTTTTGCTCCACCTCCATGGGGTAAATTTTCTTCTTTTGTGTTGCTTCCTTCTGATAAATTATGTCTGTGCTCTTCTATATTGAAGTTTGAGACCCTCTGAATTTAAGTTACTAGTGTGCTTAAAAGGGATACTGTTAATTCAAGAATCAATGGCCTCACTCATACTTGTTGATGATACATAGCAAGGCTGCATCAGCATCAGGATTGTAAGACTGTTTATTCTTTTCTTTTTTTAGTGATGAATAGCAAATGCTTATTCAATCTTGTGATAAGCTGCTATACGATGTTGTTATATGCGTGACACTGTAATATAGGGTTAGAAGTTCGAGAAGGGAAATCTATAGGCTTAGCACTAGAGTACAAATTGTTTTAGAAAGAAAGCAAAGTACTATCATTTATAACCAAACTTCATCTTTTAGTCAAAATGACAAACTAAAGTGCGGGAGCCGCTCGATCTGACCTCTCTAGCTACAAGCGTTGCTGATTTTTGAAATATTTTATATGCGATTAATTACCGGCTTTGATTGTTCTTGATTTTAGAGTTTTGTTTCTAGTCTAGGACCGATTGGAAGTCACATTTATTAGTTACTAGTGGAAAATGCTGAAAATTTAGAGAAGCCAAGAGAATATCAAAGTATCAAAAGAATAGTTTGTACAGCCTTTGTGCAATTTGTTGTAAAGCAGACTGGTATGTTCAGTTAGTATAATCATTCAATTATCACGAAATCATGTTTAAGCCTTAGAGAGTCTAACCCTAATTAAAGTAAGCAACAATGTTTGATGTGTACCCTATTTTCTTAGGTGGAATTTGGAACGAGTGTAGAATTTTTTTTAAGCTAGTCAGGCACTATCTAGATTTAGTGACCAAACAGTAGTTTATCCCTACCCAAGTATGATAGGTAAGAGAAGAGAGAGAAATTAAATGGTTACAAGTTTGAATTTGTTTGAATGGTGATAAAGGAGTTCTCAAATTATAGATTTACTGCTGAAATAATTTATACTTCTTTTTTCCATGTCCTCTTTCCTCCCTCTCATGGTGCACTCCTCTCTTATAAAGGGGTACATTTTGAGATAATTTCAACTTTATTGGAGGTTCAATTTAATAATAATATTTCTGTGCTAATATCCTTCAACTACAAATGACATCTTTTGGGTGCTTTTACTAGATATGACTTGCAAGAACTGTTTACAAACTTTTATGTACAATATTGTTCTCAACTTCTCATGAGTGATTGCGATCCTGTTTACCGTTATTGTCTTGGAATTGCTTACTATCTATTGTTGTCTTGTAAGTCAGCATTGATGATTGCTTGCAGTCATATTTACCATTGTCTTGGAATTGCTAAGTATCCATTGTTGTCTTATTAGACCGTTGCTGTCTTGGAATTGCTCATTATGTATCCACCATTGTCTTATAAGTCAGCATTGATAATTGTTTGCCGTCGTGTTTATCGTTGCTGCCTTGGAATGACTTACTAAGTACCCATAGTTATCTAATAAGATCGTTGTTGCCTTGGAATTACTTACGGAGCAACTATTGTTGTCTTATAAATCAGCGTTGCTGCCTTAGAAGGATGCATTACAAAGAAAGCTCATTAAAGGGGATATTTTTGAGACAATTTCTATTTGATTAGAGATTAAATTTAATATTAATATTTTGGTATTAACATCCTTCAACTACAAAGAGTATTTTGGTTCATTTACATGACATATCCTTACATATTTTTATGTAACATTAAAGGTAATAATGAGTTAATGACACTTATTATAGTTTACAACTAAACACCTAACTTCCTTTAACTTATTTAAGATATATAAAATAGGGTAAGAAATGGGTGTAGCTATCCGCGTTCAAGTGCTACACTCATTTCAAATGGACCCTGTCTTATAGACGAATACATGACTCCATCCATAAGAGATTGAATCTGGAACAGTCCTTAAGATTTCATCTTATGTAGGGGTCTAAGATTCTATGAAATGTTCAACATCTATCAGATGCCATATGTGCTTTCGTAAATGTGCATAAAGAGGTATGGAGTTTGGAACAACTTTTGAAGTGTAATTCACTAGTTAGTGAACATCATATTGAAAACCCTAGATAAGAAAGCTTCAACTCGGCAACTTGGTTTCATGTTTATTGTTATTTTCATCCTTTACACCATTTTGACATATTGAAGAGGAGTTGGTTTCTCTGTAGTTGGTGACTTGGTATGACTATGTCATGATATGAATCATTGAATCGTTACTTTCATAGTGCGGCCTGCAAACACCTCCCTTTAGTGAATGATGGCATGTATGTTCATGTCTTCCCTTTGCTGGAATATCTTGTTTTCTATGTGCTTTCCAGTGAATAGGCAAAACTTACTTAAGCTGAATTATTTTGTCTGAAGCCCAAGTAGGAAGTAACAACAGATAGAATTGGTCTTCTTTGCAGTAGACTATGTTAGGAAAATATTGGTTTTCCCGCGGTTCTCTCATTAAAATTTTACGACATTCTCTAAACTTGTATTACTGGACAAGATCACTACATTTATTTTGTTGACATGTTAGCATCTCTCTGTTTGTAGCTGTGCCCTTTACATTTTATGGCCTTCTATGCACTACTTTCTTTTTTATATACTTTTCTGTACTTTATCAATGATGCTATATGTCACTGGTTTTCTTCTAATAGGTGAGAATACACCATTATCGGCATTTTGCATGACAAATGCTGGAGACTGGGATGCAATTAGAAATATTGACATGGATGTTGAGGTTAGTTAATGTAATTTCCTTCCTAGGGATATTCATGCTCCGGTAATCTGAAGTTCTTAATTTACTTTTAAGGTATTTCCTGTATAATCAAGTAATAAGTTTATATATTGCAACATGGAATGAAGAGGACAATATGAGTAGAGTGGATAGATGGAGCGCTCCCTCAAGTTGTTCCACATGTCCCGGGATAGAAAAGAATTAGCTTGATTGATCCTTATGTAAACTATACCGATTTCAGGGATAACTACACTCATAACATCTCCACTCGTTTTTTTTTCTTTTTCTTTTTTTTGGGTGGGTGGGGGGGGGAGGACATAGTTAGAGATAATTGGACAGAGCAGTTTCACTGTCTTGGTTTTCTAAAGGAAGGTAATGTTGCCCTCTTCTAGCAAATGTAGCAACATTTGGCAGCCTATCAGGGATGAACCTGACTTTTCTAGTCTAATTCTTGAACTAAATACAGCCTAAAGGTAAATCATTCGGTTGTTTTTGAGTTGTTAAAGGAGCACATTTACTTAAGCTAGTTGATAAGAGGCAATTCCCAGGGATGCGCTTATATCAGTCTGTACTTCTCGAATACTATTTATTGGCATGAGAAGGAATCCACAGGTTACATGAATTTTTTACAAAAAAAAATTTGCTAGATTTTTCTTTAAAGTTATTTAGTATATATTTCACTTCTCTGTCTTAGGCAACCATCATACAGAACATGAAAAACTCTTCATCAAAAAGAAAAGACCATGCTGATAAAGATAAGCTGGTTGCACTGAATGCCTGGCATCGTGTGGATTGCCGAACAAGGGAAGCTCTAAGACGGAGTTTTCTCTCAGATCTTGTTGAGGGATATGAAGTATGTTTTTTTAACTATTAAATCTCATTTGTTATTAGGAGTCAGAACTGTGTATTTATCTGTTGTGTCATGCTTTTCTTCCTTGCATGTGCTTTGGTCCTTCAATAATGTTTTTATTGATAGATTTTAATAATCTATTTTTGGTATGTTTACATGTTGAATGAATGCTACCTCAACTTGGCACACTGTAAGCAAACTTATTCTTTTGATCTTGGCATGTAATTTCTATTGTTTGTATCCTTAACCTTAATAGCACATGTATTTCTATGTTTTGGGTGGTAATTTTACATGTTCAAATGAAGCATTTGGACTTATAATAATGTGATGACATAAGCATCAGATGTACTGACATTAACATGTAGTACAGTAGATAGAAAGTGATAGAAGAAATATTCAAGATTCAGCAGTTGCCTAGCAATGTAGTAAAGAACAGTTAAATATATCTAGCCTGCCAGTACCTTTATAGGTTTTATGGCAAATACATTATTTTTGTGATATCCTCTGCTTCCATGAAATTGAAAGTCCTAATCTGATAGTCAGGATGTAATATATATTATTATAAATTAATTATATATTTTCTCTGGATCATTTTTCTTATGCTTTTATTGCATCTTTTATAATCCAAGAACTAGAAATTTCACCCATCTTGTGACAATCTTCACATCCGGTCCGTGCTGATACATTATTTCTCTGCATTAGATATATTTTTAACATTCTTATCTTATTACCATGTTCTTTAATACAAACAAGGTCACATCTGAATGCCAGTCAATGAGATTCTAGTGCTTTGAACTGTGTTACTGAGTCAAGAATATCTTGAGTGTTACTTTGTAGATTTACTTATTCCAGTTTATCATGCATTATATTTTGCCATGCTTACATTATGCTTTTGCCAGGATACTGCTAAATCGCTTATACTTTCAGGAACGTGTACGGGTCTTCATTAGAGATACTGAAGAAGGAAGTGTTCTTGTGCTGCATGTTCAGGACCCATTTCACAGATTGCTGCTTCATGGTGTATGTGAGGTAAAATTTTATTAGCCCTATGGATGCTATCAGGATCAATTTGACCTCTGGCTTTATTAGACAAGCTGAGGCCCATTAAGGTAGCGACATGCTTCCCTTTTTTGGTGAAGCTTCTTATACGAGATGAAAATACTAATACGACTCCATGACCTTTTGAAATGAAAGCTACTAGTCTCTGTAATCTTAGTGGAGGAAAAGGATCATGGTAGCGGACTCTAGATAGTCGCGACTTATGGCCTGTTTTTGTTGTGCTCTATCTTGTTGCTCCGTTGCATCCTGGTGGAATTTCAAGATAAATTTATTAACACCGGCGACCTTCTTGCACTTTCTGGATACAGTTCTACAATCTAATCTCTGCAACTGATACAACTTCGAGGGATGGAAAGATATGGAAGACGACGAGAATAAAGAAGAGAGCTGGCTCGCGAGAGATTCCTCCAAACATTACGCTCGTCCACTTCTTGAAAATGGCAAAAGATGGGGTTCTTTAACGTCTGACGGATCACCCTTGTTGTACAATAGAGAATCTTTTTTTAAATGGAATGTAGATAAATAACCATACAATTCTGTACATTTCTAGGGTCACATTATAGCGTTCTTCCAGTCAATGTGATCATGCATTGCTGCAAACTAAACAGTAGAACTGTTTGCCAACAACTCTTCATTCAGTGGACGGTGTTGGTGTATTCAGTTAACATTGGTGTATCTCTTGAAGCTCCTTGCTCCTCTGAATTTCTCGGTGTTTCAACACTTAACCAAGTTGTGTATTTCCTAAGGATAAGATCTTTAGATTGTTTCATATCTGGATGTTTGACAGGACTCCATCATCAAATGAATATGTTTCTTTTTAATGCAGAACCATTTTTCACATCTCTCCTGAAACTTTTATTATTATTATTATTATTATTATTATTATTATTTTCTGACACATCGTACACAGATAAGCTAAAAACTAAAAATGAGTAAATTGAAAATTCTCTCTTCTTTTCTCTAAACTATAAAGTTAAAATATATGATATGGTTGTAAGTTGAGTTCTCAACTAATGAGAGGAATCGTCAAGTATCGATTGCATCAAATTCCTACGGTTACGAACGCAGCGGATCCTAACCGCGTTTCTCAAGGAAGTCGGCAGCCAACATATAATTGTTGACAGCTATGGTTGAGCTCCCACTTATCAATCTCAGATCCAAAATTCTTTACGAACAGAAACACCATCTTCTTTTATTTCCACATATTGTAAGCTTATTTTTAGATCTTAAATCAACGATTGCTATCCACTTAATCAATCCCAGTGTGTGAAAAATAGAAGGACAAAGAATCAAATTAAAAGTAGTGTAAAATGAGATTGCTACTGTATACTCGTGATTGAGTCCTATCGCACCACCGCCCGATAGATATAGCATTATCGTATAGATTAAGGCCGAACACAAAGGTATAATTACATTACGTAATCAAAACAATCATATCACGCAAGAGAGATTAGAGAATGGCCTAATAAATGAATCGCCTGTGTAACATTTAAAAGATAGCTTAGCCCAATGAGTGTACATTAGAATAAAGAATGCGTGCAAGTTATTATTATTACAGTTAGTACGTCAGTTCGAAGGTTTTGATTATTATTATGATGGCCTTTTCAATCATCTTATAACTTTGGCTTTTATTTTTTTATCAAAGAAAAAACTTTGGCTTTTATATCAACTTCGAGACAGAATAATTAATAATATAAATAATAATATGCGGAAGATGTAACAAATAATTTGATAAGGCCAGCTTATTCCTTTTTTGGGAATCCAATGAGGTTTATTGCCGGCTAATCTCACTACATTTTGATTAATTTTGGAGATTAATAATGTTGTTATCTTTATCGGATCAACTCACCATTATTGGGGTCCAAGGAAAAGAAAGAAAAATTAGTGACTTTTTGTTTTTGTTTTTTGGAAGAGTCCATAGATACAAATTTTATTAGACAAGAAACTAGTAAAGATCTCTGAAAGGAACCACACACACAAGTCTTTAGTATAGTGGCCCCCAGTGGTTTGACAAGCAAGATTATAGATAGCGATGTTGTTACATCTGCTCGTAAAGCTCACGTTAATATAAGAAAGAAAAAAAGGATATATAAAAGAAGAGTAAATCATCCTTGGACAATGCTAAAAATAACCTAATCCACCATTTTATCGACATCATTCACCGCTTAAATCACTGGAACGTTAGACTTTAATAGTTTTAAGGCCTTCTAGTAGACAAGAATGGAACTAAGCACTATACCTATGTATCCAGAGATAAATAACTCCTTTTTTTTATAATAATTTAATATGTTTGTGTTGTTATAGATTAGACAGTAAAATTAGCCCTCCCGTGACATCGAATCAATTCGATTAGTAACTTTGTGCTAAGAATAATTGAATTTGGTTATCTTATGAATATATATATAGAAAACCATTTTATTTACTTACAAATGACCTAATTAATTTTTTTATTTACATAGCTAAACTTTAAGACAACTTTAAATGCAAACATGGCATACCTTACAAGACCTTGAAACCAAGCATTTATGACATTAATAAGAGGCTCGCACATCATGAGGGAAATGCATAGACGTTAATGCAATGTCTCTCCATTTGCCCAACTTAGCCCTTAGCTGGCTTCTTTTATTTATTGGATAAAACCTCATAAAAGACCAAAAATATATTTATTCTAGTTTTTCTACCACAAGTATGTATGTAAATATATATATATATATATAAACTTTAAATTTTTTTTTAGAAATTCACATAATAAGTTTAAAAATTCGACCTATTGGGCCCCAAAATTACTGTCTCTACGATAAGCCCAGCCCACTTAAACACAAAATGGCCCATCTTGCCCTTGACGGCGACCGCTTAACTCTCTCCATCGCCATCTTTCCACCGTCCGATCTAAAGGCATTTTCGGAAATATCAAGGCTAAATAGTCTTTTTTCACCTTCAAACTATGACTCTTTAAATTGTATACTTTAATAAAGAATCATGTATTCATGTGAAAAAATAATTATATTATAATCAATTTTTTTTCAAAAAGAGTTCTTGCTTAAAAGAAAATAATGGATTTAACTCGTCGGTCTATTTATTAGTAGATTATTTTATTTTTTTCTAACTTATAATTATAAATTTAAAATTTGATTATAGTATCAATCAATAAAAATAAAAAAAAATAAAAAAAAAAATATATATATATATATATTGTTGTGAATAAGGAAAAGGATAAGGTGTGAATCGTAAATTTCCCAAAGATCTGCAGTCGAGTCGGTAGACACGGTGGGGCGGGGGGCGAAATCGTAATAAGGCCAAAGATAGGAGGGTATTACGGTAAAAAGGACGGAGAGGGGGGAAGAGGGGCCAATAAATAATGGAGTTAATGCGGTTGCCGAATTCGAGTGCATTCCCTCTGACACGGTGGGACACCGTGCTCGGCTCCACGCCATGTGACTACTATTTTTCACGCGCTGCGGCTCTCGCTCACCGTGCGGTGACCTGACCACTCTAATACTCTACTCTGCTCTGGTTCTGCTGCTCTGCTTTCTGCTGCTCAGGTTCCTCAAAAACTCCTTGGAGTTTTGCACTTTAACTCCCCATTTGATGTAATAATATTAAACCTCGAAACGTAAAATATTTCATCACAGTACCTACTACTACCTTCCAAACAAACTCCGATGACTTTCTTACGTTATATACCCTCCAAAATCGCAAATTACACCTGTAGTGATGGATAGCTTTATTAACTGCTATATAAGTCTTAATTATACTTTCATAGAAGGGCGCATATGTAAATTAAGAGTGATGGTAAGAGACTTGGAGATGATTGAGAGAGAGTGAGGGAGGGAGGAAACTAGAAAGCACTTGTTCTTAAAAGGAAAATGTTTTTAAAATTCTCGAAAGTTAGCTAAATAGAGGGCAAAAGAGAGGTGTTATTAAGAGCTGGCTTTGCCATTTGCAAAAGCTCTCCCCGTTCTTCGCCTCTCTTTCTCTAAGCCCTTCTAAGTGCAAGAGCTTACCCTTCTTAGTTATCTTGCAACTCTCTCTCTCTCTCTCTCTCTCTCTCTCTCTCTCTCTCTCTCTCCTTCTTTCTTTCTTTCTACTCGTGAACAGATAATATATTATAAGCAGTATATCTGAGCTTGTGGTTCACTTGAGGCTGGGAAGGCTAGGAAAGGCAAATTCATTCTCTCTTTTCTGGGTTGTGTACTTGTAGGTTGCTTTCTTCCTCTGATTTGAGACTTGGGTCACCCAGATCTCTTCAAGTTTCTTGCTTCTTTAGAGTGCAATAAGGTTGGGGTAGGTTGGTCTCTTTGGTGCTGGAAGGCATGAGTAAAGAAGAAGACATTAAGTTCCTCAAGATACAGGTACAACCTTTCTTTCTTTCTTTTTCTCCCTCCCCGCCTCTTTTGCTTCCATGAATGGTGTTCATGTTGCTTGGGAATCAAGACCCACATGAGAAAGTTCCCTGTTTTCTTAGTTTGGACTCATGCTTGTGTTTTATTTTGATTTCTTGGTTTTGGTTTTGTTTTGTTGCTGTCCTTTCAATCTGCAGACATGTGTTCTTAAAGTAAACATACACTGTGATGGATGCAAGAAGAAGGTGAAGAAGCTGCTTCACAAGATTGATGGTACTTCTTCTGCTCCTTGTTAAAAATTCCATCCTTTTTACTCCATTTTTCTTTAGTTTACAATCTTTTCTTCTTCTTTGTTAGGGGTGTATACCTCCAACATAGATGCAGAGCATGGGAAGGTGACTATTTCTGGCAATGTCGACCCAGCTGCCATCATCAAGAAGCTTAACAAGGCTGGGAAGCATGCAGAGCTCTGGGGCTCAAAAGGTGGTGGTGGTGGTGGTGGTAATACCAACTTCAACCTCAACAACCAGCTCCAAAAACTCCATCTTGACAATGGAAAAGGCCACAAGGAGAATGGCAAGGGCCAAAAGGGTGGTAATGGAGGTGGAGGTGGAGGTGGAGGTGGAGGCAAAGACCAAAAAGTTATCCAGCAGCCAACTGCACAGCAACAGCTGCAGCTGCAGCAACTACAGCAGCAGATGAAAGGCTTCAAAGATCTGAAACTCCCACAGCTGAAGGACTTCAAGTTCCCCTTCCAGAAGGACCAGAAGGACCAGAAGACAGTCAAGTTCAGCCTCCCGCCGGAGGACGACGGCGACGAGGGTAGCGAGTATGATGACGAGTATGATGACTTTGATGATGAGGATGATGACTTTGATGACGGGTTTGATGATGAGTTCTATGATGACCCCAAGATGATGAAGGCCATGAATGAGCAAGCCAGCAAGGGGAAGGGCATGGGTGGTGGTGGGAATGATAAGAAAGGCAATGGTGGAGATGGGAAGAAGGGAGGCGGTGGGAGTGAAGTCCCAGTGCAGAGCAAGGCCATGGGTGGCAATAATGGAAATGGAGGTAAGAAAGGTGGTGGTGCTGGTGGTGGTAAAAATGGAGGTGGGCCTCAGAATGGTGGAGGGAATCATGGCAAGGGGGTCAGAGTGGAAACGGCAATGGTGGAAATAATAACAATCAATCCAATGGGGGGAAGAAGGGGGGTGGGAAGAATGATGGAGTGGGAGGGGACCATCCCATGGGCAAGCCCACCATGATGGGTCTCAATGGCATGGGCCAGATGGGGCCCATGAATGGTCACATGGGCAATATCCCGGCAGCAGCCGCAGTCCAGGGCCTCCCGGCCGGGGCGGTGCCGCCAGGGTATTACCAGGGCTCGACGACGGCACCGGAGATGATCGCCGCAGCCGCAAACCCTTACCAGCAGCAGTACATGGCTGCCTTGATGCAGCAGCAGCAGCAGAGGATGATGATGAATGGCCACGGCGGGCCGGGATACCCGCCGCCGATGGCTTACGGGTACGGCCGGCCGCCCTACATGCCGCCCCCGCCACCTCAGCATCCCCATGGAGAGCCATACACTAACTTCTTCAGTGATGAGAACCCAAATAGCTGCTCAATTATGTGAGCAAACTGATGGAGAAGTTTAAAACGAGTGCAGTGCAGAGGAGAGTCTGCTGCTGGATATAATACATGGAAACTGGAACTTAAGTTTCTCTTCTTTTTCCCCCCCCCCCCCCTTTCTTCTTAATTTGTGTTCATCTTGCTATAAAGATCTTCTCCCTTGAAGCTCAAGTTAGGTATAGTATTTACTTATATAGATCTTTATAGGGTTTTTATATTGAAGGCTTTTCTTGTGGCTCTCTCTCTCTTTATATATATAAGATGTGAAAGAAGTTTAGAAAGACTAAAATGGAGGAGTTGGAGCTCTTCTATGGTTGGATTGTGTTTATATGTGATTCTACAAGTTGGAAATCTTATGAAGATAATAAAGATGATAATAATAATAATAATAATAATAATAGCAATGGGTTGTGTTCCATTATCCTCCTATGCTTTCATCTTTCTTTACTTGGTTAATTAATGACGAATAATTATGGAGATAGATGTTGGAGTACATTAAAAGATTTATCTTCTAGCTAGGGTACTCTCCCGGGTTTCACTCCAGGTTTTGTGGGGGCCATTATTGAATCATGGGGAGTAGTTGCTTCAAAGATTGAACTAGTTGCATATATGGTTGTTATGTTGTGGCTCCTCAACCAGAAAAGTTTTATCCTAAAAATGATTGCTAGCTTTGCTTTATTGTTCTTTCTCACAGTAGCTGGAAGATGTTAAGTTGGATGGATCCATCAATGCTCAATAATTTTGGTAATAGATCCAACAACTTTCCTGCACCTAATTTTAGCTAGCTTGAATAGTTGATGAAAAGAAAGCATGGTGGTCTTGTAATACTGAGTTAAGCTTATTAACTGCTCACCATGGCGAAATGGTAATCCACTTGGATATGCTTGTTTTTTTGGATTAAATGATAAAGAAAGATGGAGGCCTTTAATAAAAGATATCTGAAACTTCTGTGTGCCGAGTTTTTTTTTTTTTTTTTTATATATATATATTTTGAGTGAAAGCTAAGTAGGCATAAATTTTAGGAATAATTTTATTTAAACTCTCTTAAACTATTATCATTTTCTATCAATCGTTTCATTAATTTTTTTTGTGAGATATTTTTAATAATTTAGATAGTTATTATATACTAAAAAAAATTCTATTGTGAAAAAGAATGATAGTTTAGGGAGTGAAAAGTAATTTTATTCTAAAATTTTATTTCATTATCTAAATGTGTCCTAATACATAATGAAAAAAAAAGATAGAGAGGCGCATTTTTTATGTAAGCTCTCCACTTAATTATAACAGTAAACACTCCAATATAAGAAAATAAGACATAGGGCGCTAACAAAATATAATACGAGAGCTAAGATTACTTTACGACTTCATCACGATCTGGACAAACATGTAATCATCAAAAGATAAAAAAAAAAATTCTATTATTAAAATAAAGACACATATTAGCCAGCAAACCGAAAACAAAAGACCCACACACTTTAGGCATCGGCGGAGAAGTTCAAACTAGACATATCAGAATTCGGTGCATCTTTCACGCAATTTAATTATGAACAACTAATCTATTGTTAAAACTAAAAGCTAGTTCAGTTCTACTGTCATTTAGTGATCAAAACGCACCAAGGAGTGCTTAATTTAAAAAATTAGCTCCATTTCTTAACTTCGAGAATTTAAAAGTAGAATCATAAACTTTCCTCTCTACAACATCTGGCTAATTCTCAAAAGAAGCTTTTGACTCGATTATTTTTTCCTCATGATTGCAAGTTTGATCTCCGATCTACACAAGCATGCTTATATTTCTCATCATATCCATACTTTCTAAAGACTGAGATCAAGCTTTAATTCGAGATCAGATAGACTTTGTCCTTCATATTTATATATATATTTTTCCCTATCATCATGCGTGCTTTCACAAAGTTCAATATAAGTGCTTGTACGAAAGCTTACTCTTATCACAATGCCTATTGCCTAGGATGAATATACGTAAAAGATTGGGAGTATTTTGCAAAACGAGGAGGTGTATGTGAAAGTCGTAATTAACCCTAATTTTTTGGGTTAAAATGAAAAGCATTTATCTTGGAAGGCTTTTTATTTATTTATTTATTTATTTATTGTTGCGTTACAAATTAAGCCAATAATATTAGCGAGCAAGCTCACATGATGCATGAATGCAAGGTGAAATAATAACGCTTAGCTTCTCGTTAGTCGTGAAGAGCGTGTGAACGCAAGCAATTTTACTTTTTAACCCAAATAAAATTCTACTCTTCGCTCTTATTGACATAATAATGTATGTATGTATGTATGTATGTATGTATGAAATTGAGTGGTCCCCACCTCACATGGTTGTTGCCGTGGCTGCTGCTTCTTCCTCGTTTTGATGGAATTTGTTTTCTTAACGAGGATGGAAGCTTGGGAAAATTTACATTTTCATCCCTCCAAGCCTAAATAAAGAAAATTCATTAATTAGAACACCGCTCGCATAAAAAGACATACAAGCTCACAGAGAAAAAAAGATCATTCTTAAGACAATTAAGCGATACAAAAAGGCTCCGAATTTCGCACTTTTTTTAGGCTTTATCCTTCCCACTTAGGCTCTATCGAGTTTTTAACTATTTAGTCTAGGCTTAAAGTCATATACGTTGCTTGAACAATTACTTGAACCAAACGCCGTCGAGACTTGCTCCAAGCCGTTGCACTGTCGAGCTGTTCCTTCAAGGTTAACCGCACTGCTGAGCCATCGACCGAATCGAACCAAACCATCAAATCACCAAATAATTCCTTCACAATTCTATTTGGTCATAGAAAAGGTACCGAGATCGATAACTTCGCACTACTTATGCTAGTGATTGGACTTATAAAATTATATTTATAATTTAAAAAAAAAGAAACTATAGTTAAAATTTAACATAAAAAATAATTAATAGAGACGAAGCGGTGAGTCACATGCTCTTTCTCTACATTATATATATATACATAGCTCCCAGACAAAATTTATTTTTGGGAAGCAAGTGATGGCGATTTGCACGTTCCCTATGTAGAACTTTGTCTATAATTTATTATTATATGTTAGGGGATTTGATTTGACGTTCATAACTTTTTCTTTTGTGTTCCTAACTTTGCTTCATGAACTATAGAGGGGAAAAAAGTACACCAAGTTGGTCGCTATGCATATATCATTGAATAATATGTTTGTTTTGCTAGAATACATGGGGGACAATGGGCACTACAAAGTAGGGTTGTCAAACTAATCGATCCCCAGTGGACTCGCCTGTTTATGAATCGATTAAAAAGTTTATTAAAAAAAATAAAAAAAAGGGGCTCGATCAAGCTTTAGCTTGAAAATAAGTTAAGAGTCAAACTTGACCTTAAAGTTTAACTCGAAATTGAATTTCACCTGACTTTAATCTCGAGCCGGCTCCAGATATATAAATCATTAGATTTTTTGATTTAATGACCCAGTTTTTTTTTTTTCTCTCTTTATAGTTGAATTAGGTTTTATTTCGAGCTTAATTTAAGCTTAAATCAATACAAACTTGCGGAGAATGACTTGAATTAATAATAAGGCTTGAAATTACTAATTGAACAGCTCATTTAAGTTCAAAGTAAAATAATTTTAATTAAAGTTTGATCACAAATCTAGGCTCGAAATTAATTTCAGTACGAAATTTAGTATTAGTACTAAATTTTTATTTTTAAAAATAATATAATAGAGATTATGTCAGATTAGTTAGATTCGAATCAGATCATAGTAATATAAACCAAATGGATCAAAATTTTTAAATATAAATATAACTTTTTTTTAAACAGGTTATAGAGGTGATAAATGAGTTATGCCTATAAATTACTCGAATTTATATAAGAGTTATAAATAAATTATTTGATTATAAACAAATTTATTTTTATACTATAAAATAATTATTCAAGCGATGCTATTTTGGTGATAATTAGATTATCGTGTTATAGACGGATTAACTAGAATACGATAATAAATATAAACATAACCTATTTAGTAATTCAGTTCAACTCATTTGTAACCCAAACCCAATTATATTAAACATTAAAAACCTTCGAATTATTATATCGGGTTAAAAAGAACCACATTATAGTTACATGTAGGTTAATATTAATTCAGAGGTAATAAATATCTATATAATAGCAATAGTAAAAAAATGTAAGGTGATTTTAATTCGTGCAAACTTATCCCTATATATATATATATGCCCAAATATATACGAGTAATTATTCTAAGTGCATGATGAGGCTAGAAAGTCATCGAAGCAGTAAATGCCGCACTATGAAGCCTCCAATTAAAGAATCAATAAGATAGTAGACCACTTGGTATGTGTGTGAGTGTGTGTTAAACTACTCTTTTTTCTAGGTCAATAGTGCATCCATAAAAAATTTATTTACCTAAATAGGCATAACCTCAAAATATTAAACAGTCTCTTGTTATAAACTCATAGCTAATTATAGGCTAAACAAAAGAGTTCTGTCATCTAAAACATAACTCAACTATTGTTTATAATTATCAACCTAAAGTTTAATATAATTTCTGCGGGCAAAATAACTTTCGCGTTAAACTTATAATCTACAAAAAAATTCAATATTATACATGCAAGGTTAAATATTTTATTGGGTATTTTATAATTTATATTTCGTCGTTTTGCAACTTGACTTTTATTTTTTCTCTATAATTCTCATTTAACACTCTAATATTATTTTAACTAACTGATATCAATTAAATTATTAAAATACTCTCACTATTATTTTGTCATTAATCTGATATTTACTATTTTTTTATAATACAAAAACCTCAAAAATAGGGTGTGAATGACAAAATAAAATTCCCTATTTTATAATTATGCTACTAGTAAATAGTTTTTGAAATTTAAAGCATCACTTGCTTTTAATCAAGAATAAAAATAAAAAATAAAAAATAAAAAATAAAAAATAAAAGTACCACTTGGCCATGGCAACTAGTGAGATTTGAAAAGGACAAAGCATAACAGATTAGGTCTGCTGCTATCTCTGCTTACCTTTTACCTTGCAAGGAAAAGACACATTTCTTTACAAAAATAAAACTTATGCATTTAATCCTAAATTAAAGTTGCACTGCATTAAACTACCATAAAAAATATCCAACCCAAAGATTATCATCCACAAATTCACAAAATGTAAATATTCAAATAACACTTTGCCTCAATTAAATTGTAGAGCAAGAATAAGCTTAATTATTCAGATATAAATCTCTTTGTACTTATATAATTAATAAATAATTACTTAGATTTAAGTTGTTGATTTTATTTCAGAATTTTACTTTTTGCTTATAATTTATATACCACAATTTGATCAATTTAAAAATAAAATGATGTCTAAATAAGAATATTTCAATAACAACATCGAGTCCACCTTTTTAAAATATAAAATAATTTTTTTTTTCTTTTTGTTCTTTCAAGTTTTTCATATGCAATTTCATTTATAGAAGAGTAGTTATAATCACAAAACATTGCACAAATAAAAAACCAAACTATTCGAGTTGATTCTAAGACTTATTGGCGGAATGTTGACGCATCAATCATACACATCTAATAATTCCAATTATATCTATCCGAAGAAAAAAAGAATAATAACAAAACATCCCATAAACTAAAAGAATATATATAGATATGAAAAATCTTTTCTTTTGTCAACAAAAGAAGATAAAGAACTCTTGTTGGGGAGGGGGGTAGTCTAGTCTGACAAAAAGAGGAACAAGAAGGTCTGAATTCTCGCAAGAAATCTAGCCTTACAATATGCTTCTGTCCTTGTGGGTGGGCAAGGGGAGAAGGGGAAGAAGGGAAGGGAAGTGAAGTGATAGAAAGGCAATGGCATGCTGTCTCTCTAGTGGATGTGATGGAGATGTGAGATAACTAACTCCCAACTCAAAACCCCACCACCCCAAACCTTTTAAATTTTCAAATGCCTCCCTCTTCCTCTCCATCATCAATCCAAACTAGTTGTTCCCCCAATCACCAACTCCTCCCATTGTAAAGCTATTGCCCACATTCTTCCCTGTTGTTTTCTCTTTGTAAGCACTTAACCTCCTCCTCTTATTTCTCTTCTCTTCTCTTCTCTTCCTGTGGTCCGGATTAAATTATAACTATTAGTCAGCTGTTAATCGAGATGTAACATAGAACTGTAGTCTAAAATTTGGAGATGGTAAGGATAGTTTGATCATTGTTTTGTAATTTATTCGTGACGAAAAATAGTGGCATAAATAAAATAGCTATTAGTTTTGTAATCTTGTCGGAATCAGAGGAGTTAAATATAAAATTAAATTAAATCTACTTTTTGAGTTTCTCGTAATATGTCGGACCCTAAATGAGCAGGAGTATTAGAATATAAAATATAAAAATTATAATTTTTTAAAGCTTAAACTTTTAGAGTAGCTATCGGGTTTTAGGGTTTGGTCCGATAATAATTTAGTACTGTATTTATTTGCTGAAGAATAAAAGCATACAATCTAGCTCCTGACTTTTATAATCTTTTACCCTTCTATGAAGCTGCATGTTGCTTTTACTATTAAGGAAAATTAATAAAATATACCCTGCTATATTTTCAATATAATTCTATTGTCTTAAAAAGTGTCATAATATTATTATATTTAATTGATGGTTACCTGAGTTAAATTAATTATATAGGAGAAGTTAAACCGGTTCCACTCACCTTTGTGATGATATCATTGCCTACTTTAATAAACAACTTTATCGATGAGTATTTAAGTTTTTTATTTTTTTATTTTTAAAATTAAAAAAATAAAAAATATATATATATATCTCACGATGTTAATCTACCATATTAATGAAAAGTAAAACCAAAAGATGGAGTCTAAAATTATAAAATGTAAATATTAAAAGATAATAAAAACAAAATGTATGTATTTAGCTTAATATTATATTATGCTACACATAACACAATAATCATTATGCTCCAAAGGCTCAAGTTGCAAGAAAATAATGAAGCTATTGTCCACTTTTATGCTCTTTTTTCTTTAATTTTTAACAACAACAAGCAATACTTAACCAATTTTATGCGTGTACGAATCACACATTTCTTTCCAAGAAGTAAAAGAGACAACCCTGAGTGCTCTTCATAATAAAATTAGTGCTCTTATTATCATTCACACACCAATGATATGTATATTTATGAGCTAACTTTACCCTAATAGCAAAATAAAGTAACAATCTATTACACTTAAAATCTTGCTCTTATTTTACCCTCAACCTTAAAACTAATCTAACTCATTCTGAGCATTAAGAAAAAACTAAGAAAAGAGATATAATTTGTATCATTTGAATAAAAAAGCCCAAGTAATTTGTGCCTGTGCATAAATTTCGGTGCATAAAAATGGCCATTAGGTATCTTCCAAAAGCTTAGCTAAATAGCATGCATGTGAATGGCTGCAAATATACCCAGCCCTTGACTTGAAGAACTGCAGCTAAACTTTGGCATCTAGTGTTTTGACTGCCGGCCATTTGCCACTGCTCCAATGATTCCAACACCCCCCCATGGTATTCTGGAGTACACTAACACAATAATAACACACACACACACACACATATATATATATATATATATATATTAGTATACTTGAACCTATCCATATGGAGGGATTCCCAAGAGAATATATATACATATATAAACAACTCTCTTTGGTTTGACTCATTGGCATTGTGATCTATGGAACAATGCCAGTTTGCCAGTTCCAAGAAATGCCATTTAGGGATCCAAACAAATGGCTTTTTGACATGAGGAGTGAAAGCTTGAAGTAGAGCCTTTGTTTGTGGTTATCTAAATCTTTGGCAGGGTGTTAAATAACTTTGTTTATTATCGCGATGACAGAACCGAACCGAATCGAACCGGACCGGGTCGAATCGGATCTGATCGAATTCGAGCTAAAGTTTTGGGCTCTAAAAATACTCATATAATATAAATTCTTTTAGTTAGCTAAGAATAATTCGGTAGGGTAGTCTTTGCCTAGTGAGGGTTATATTATTTTCTCTAGCATTTGGTTAAATACCACCTTCGATATTTATAAAGCAATAATTATTATTGACAAGAGTAATTATAAGTAAAATAACTATTATATTCCTACTCGATCTCGACTCGACTAAATTATTTAGGAGTTTTCTTTTCTTGAAAAGCTTGATAATGTACTTGGCAAACAACAATTTTGGGATAACCAATAACTTGCGCAAAGTTTTGGGCCAAAATTTTGAGTCAATATTGGGTCAGGCCGGAATGGTTCAGCCAATGGCATTCGAGGCCGAAGGCCCAATTCGACTAATAGATGTATTAATAATTTGATTGTTCTTTGTAAATAAGGTCACAAAGGTCCTGTTTCATTGAAACAAATATATTAAAGGGTGTATATAGATTATTTTTGCATGTATACATACCCAAATTTATAGCTTGATTAGATTCTCTATAGCGGCGAGTAACTCTATAGTTTTAATAATTATGAGTTAATGTATTAACATTAACCAAAAGTGAGTCCTAAGAGGTGTTCGCCCTTCAAAATGTTGACCAGAAGAAGCAAATCTGTCTCGATCCTCCAAATGCAGCAAAGCTACATGGACTGCCACAGCTTTGAATTAGGGGATAGGAGCACCAAAGTATTGGTTAGGGATGAGCTCAACTCACATCCGAATCTATATTTTTAATCTAATTACACATATTAGATAAATAGCAAAATTTAAAATAATATTCTAATTAAAAAGATACGAATAATTTTTGGATATAGGATTGGATCTTAAACGCATGTTGATAAAATTTTAATTAAATTATGTTATTTTATTTAGAGATAATTAATATTGTTTTAAAAAATTTGTAGGTCAAATACATATAAAATTATAAAAAATTAATCTTTACAAATAATATATAACACATCATTAATAACAACATCAATATTCACTATCTAAACAAGCAAACTAAAAATTATAAATTATTTAAAAAATATGCGAGTAAATGAGTATCCGATATTCGTATCCGATATTCGTATCCGAATTCAAAAATTATATCCGAGTATTCGAAACAGATAAAAAAAATTTTATCCGAATTCGATCAATCCAACCCGTTTTCACCCCTAGTATTGATAGAAAAATATACTTGTTTGCCGGCTTTAAATCTATAAAAGCATTTAAGAAGCAGCGCCGACTTCAAGGTATAGCACTCCGGCAATCAGTTAGAAAACAAAGCCGACTTTAGTTACTCCAAAGAACTACCTTTTGCAGTTTTGCTTCCCACCTCTTTCGGTGTTGTCTCCGTTTCTTTCGAGAGAGGGGGAGGGAAGGAAGAAAGGTCTAGGCAATGGCGGCTAACGCGGCGGCTGACGTGGAGGTGGTGGATTTCGAGCCAGACGAAGACGATCTTATGGACGAGGATGGCGGCGGCGAGGCGGTGGAGCCCTCCCCCGTGGTCCCCAAGATCCGTTCCACGATCACCGGTGGCGACCCCCCGGCCGCAGCTCTTAAGAAGACCAAGGGCCGTGGGTTCCGCGAGGAGGCCGCCGCCGCCGACCGCAACTCCCGCTTCGCGGCAAGAGATTTCGACTCCCTCGCCTCCGACGGCGGTCCTGGTCCACAGCGATGTGAGTAATCTTGCTGATCTTCCTACAATTCCTCATCCATTGTGTGCTTCTTTCTTTCTACGGTTTCCTGTTTTTTTTTTATGCTCTCAGCCAGCGCGGTTTGAAGTAGTATAATTAGGGTTTCAACTTACCCAGTACTAGTCACCACACTAGATGCAAAAAAGAGAGCTTTATCGAGGTTAGCTATGTTAAAAGATGCACCCCCTACATGGAAAATCTTGAGTTTGCTTAGAGCTTCTTTAATCTCAATCATATTTATGGACAAGTGCTTGAAAATTTAGTGCGCTGCTACTATGGATACAAAGTTCTAAAAGATTGTAGGCGGTAGACAGGCGGACAAGGAATCATGTAGCGCTTAAGTGCTAGGCTGGTGCCTGCCTAGGCACCCAAAATTCAAGAAGGTTAAAAAATAAACAAATAAAAGAAATAGTAGTTAGAGAACAAGTTAAAATTAGTACCTACAATCTATGACAGTATACTAATTCTTGTTAAGAACTGTAGTAAGTTATGAGAATCCACTAGTTTATCAACATGTACAATAATTCAGGTTTTTAAAGTTGATGTATATGCTAATATATGATAAGAGATACTAAGGCGATCAGCTAGGCAGGACATAAGCGGAGCTTAGTTATATTTTATCTGAAAAAGGACCCAATATGTTAAGGTGGAAGTATTTTAAAACAATATATGAATATATAAGAACGATATGAATAGTCTTTAAATCTATATATGCAAGGAGGAGGATAGGATGATTCATGACCCCCATGTACAAATGTAGTGTAGGATAATTCATGGCCTCTCTGTTACATCCCTTATCATTATGTATGTTGGACAAATATACTCCATCCTTGCTCAGTCACTGATGGTGTTACATCTAATAATTGGCAGCAACTTTGTTATTGACATGGACACCTTTGTAGATCAGATTTTAATTTGATTTATTGAGCATTGCTAGGAAAATGTTTGCTATAAAGCATGTATACTCTATCCTTCCCAGTTATATCTCTGAAATCGTGCTTTGCCAAGATGGCCTTTAAATCACTCCAGCTTAATTTATCGCACTTTTCCTATATTCTTTGGATGTTTATGGTTTTTCCATAGAAGTTTTTTTGTTGATTCCACTCATGCGCTTAAAGAACAGTCCTTTTATTTTGTGAATACTATTATGTTGCTTAATGATGTTGGCATGACAATTTCTTGTGTTGAGAATGTCAAAGATTTGAATCTTGTACAAACATTTCTGAATGTTAGTTGTTGAGATTTGCAACAATAAGTAATAATTCTATGATAAATGGAGAGACTGTAAGAAAAAGCATGCACAGCTTAGTTTCTCTACTTTGAGATTGCAGATACCACTATTCTTTTGGCAGTTCTACATTATGGTCCATTAGAATATTTTAATTGCTTTGTACAACAGGCTTGCATTCATTCTACACTCTGAGGTTGCATGTGTTCCTTTGTCCATTGAGCTGCAGAATGAAAATTTTGCTTGTTTCATTATCTGGTTAATTATGTTATTTTTTTTTATCTATTCCCTTCTTAATATATACAGCCATTGAGGGGTGGATAATACTCGTAACTGGAGTCCATGAGGAGGCGCAAGAAGATGATCTCCATAATGCTTTTCGTGAATTTGGTCAGGTCAAGAATTTGCATTTAAATCTGGATCGCCGAACTGGATTTGTCAAGGTATATATTGCTATCTCTGCCGTCAGAATGGTACTTAAATTGGCAATCGACAACATACCATGTAATATGGTTTAAACTTTGTGGGTATAAGCCTTTACATGTTTCTTTCTCCTCTGAATGCTTTTGGTGTAGTTATTTTAGGATGAACAATAGTTGGAATTATTTTCTTTATTGTACATCCTCGATCCGGAGGCTTTCACCTAGTGTGCTTAATGAAGCAAATAATATGTGAACCAGACCTGATAGCCTGATTATGTATCTAGTCCAATCATTAAGGTTACCAGAGAAGTTCCAACAAAAATTGGATCCTTGAATTATGCAAAGGTATTAGAGTGATATGGATGAAATTACCAGTGGACATCAGATCAGTATGCAGCAAATCAGAAAGGAGGTACAAGATGATGTTACCAATCATTAATTACCTAAATATGAGCCATAATGGATAAAAACTTATGCTTAAAATTGATTTGAATCATTCATCATTGCATTATTGGGTCTTCTCGGATAATGTGTTTTTAAACGTGATATTTCTTTCTGATTCTGATTTTGGTTTTTTTTTTTAATCTTCTGCTAGCGGTGTGGGATTCAATCTGTTCTCTTAAACTCAGTTATTATCTAGTTATTATAACATTTAGTTATTTTTTAAACTTATATTTCTGGTTTTTGCAACAATGCTTCACATTTTGGACTGCCATTTGGATACAATTTATCAGATTACATGGACTGCCATTTGGATCATGTATATAAATTTTGTTTAAATTATTTGACAATGGTTCACATTTTATTAAATCTCACATATTATTAGTCTTGCCATGAGTTTGCAAGTTACTAGTGAATGAGATTCTTGATTGTTGGGGCGATGTTTGTCCACAATTTCTGGTGGATGTTTAGTTACTGAGTTATTACATTTGTACTATAACAACAACAATTACAACATTAATAAGAATAAGATGCTGGTCCCAACTACAGCTTCTTGACTTCTCTCTTTGTTTTTATGGTTGACAGTGATTTATTACACTTGTAGTATAAACTAAAAACAAAAACAATGCAGAATAATTTGAGTACCACCATAGGAAGATATAACAGAGAGAATTAAGAAATGATGAGTTTGTTATACATAATCTATCTTTTCTAGTTTTCTTTTTCTGAGAATGTAGCCTGCCATCTTTTGATGAATGAAAAATGTGAAATTGAAAGAGCAATAGTCTTTATCACCATCTTTTAGATAGATTCAAAATCTAGCAGATTCTTTGTATATTTAGATTGAATGTATTTATGATAATTTGTTGCAACTGTAATGCTAAATGTTTTATTGGTCAGGGTTATGCTTTGATCGAATATGAGAGTTTTGAGGAAGCCCAAGCAGCAATAAAAACACTGAATGGAACTGAGCTTCTCACACAGATTATTTATGTTGATTGGGCATTTAGTAATGGTCCTTTCAAGCGTCGGAATGCAAGGAGAAGGTAGGTTTATATTTGCTCTTCATTAATTTCTATATTGTTATTCTTGTTTAATTTTCTGATTTTCACTGACTGATCTTTTTGAGGGCACTATAATTGTCAGAAGTTATCATCTGGCAATTGATATGTTTATCTCACTATATTAACTAATCTTAAGCATATTGGGGGCTTTTTCTTGAACAAGTGATTCATTGATGTTTCACTTTACCACTAACCCATCAGTTTGCATATGGTTTGAAGAAGTGGGAATTTTCATTTGACACCTTGCTTTGTTGATTTAGTTTGGTTTAAACCAACTGTAGAGGAAAATACTAAATATGTTGACATGTGTTAACATTGGGAAAAAAAGTCACATTATTCTCAGAATCTTGAATTTTTGTTGGCTGAATGGCTGCAGTATGTTGCTTGTGGACATTCTGAACATTAAGCTGTCCGAATAAGAATTCTCACTGTGGTTTGTTTATGCCAAGTGCCCTATATTTTAGGCAGTGATATGCCTGTCATGTTGCTTTCAAATATTAACTTGTGGATGAGCTATCAATTATCTAACACCATTGGCATAGTATTGTATGCTTAATGGTTCTGGCGCATCTCTTTTCTTCAGATCACCACGTGCTCATCGATCACGGAGCCCCCCAAGGAGGAGATACTAAGGTCTTTCTACCACCGTAGCAGAGGTAGCAACTGGGAGTTACTAGATGGGAGATTTAAAACCTGCTTTTTCGTTTGGTCAATTTGACATTTGATGCTAACTAAAGGATACTTGATTCGTATAACTTGATTCTAATGTCATTTTCATGATTGACTTTATTGTATCCTTTTTCCGATTCCTCGAGCATTGTTTGGTTTTGGAAAGCTACTTTCGTACTTGTTAAAATGGTGAAATGAACCAGCGAAATGGTGATATATCATTTGCTACTTGTTTGACAGACGTGAAAGTTATATACACTTTGTCTAAAATAAAAAATGTAGATATCATTGTTTTATTAATTACTTGGATGATGCGTTTACTATCTCTATTTAACTATATGTACTAGTGAGTGTGCTTTACAGCCTTTGGCCTCTCAAAGGTCGTGCGGAAAAGAATCAGATACTGTCATGGCACGTCTGATGTTGTTTGGTAGAGATGCTTCAAGGAAGAGAGACATCTTTGGATTGTGTCAAGTGGCAAAATTCTTTGTGGTCGAAATTATTGCCAAGCATTGGAGAGTTTCTTATGTTTGCATTATATATAATTACTACTGTCATGCTTTTCCATATCTACTAGATTGAACTCTTTCTTCTCAGCACAATCTTAGCTGGAACAAATCCATTCCCTTAATCAGAGGTTGCAAGCAAATCTTATCCCAGAGAAGAAGAAGCGACTAGAAGATTTACATGGATAACAGGTCTTGATTACATTGCAGCAGTGAAGGAAGATTATTCCTAGAAGATTACACCATAACTGACCTAAAAGAGACAAACATAAGCAAAGCAGCACTAGCACATCTCACAAGACACTCCTTTTATACAATGATGAGCAGTTACAAGTCCTGTGCTTCCCCCCATAAACCACCCTCTGCATAAGTTTGACCCAACAGCTACTCTGAAAAAGGATAAACTTCTCTTCTAGTGTGTTGCTGTGAGAACTGCAGATCCTTCCACCTTGAAAGTTAGGTTAAGAAACTTGGGTTAAGAGAGAATTATGGTCGAGTTTGCATAAACATGTAAATGACTCAAAAGTTTAGAAGCTTGGGCTTACTAGTATTTGCATGGATCATTTATTTACCTTGAAAGTGGCACCACATATCTCTTCTTCATTTGCTGGAATGGCAGTCACTTTGTGCTTAGGGTTCTCATAGCATTTCAAACCTCCTAGGGCATTGGAGTAGAAGCATCCTGTATTTCACCAATCAAACCACTAAATGAGTTAAGATTCTCTTTATTAATGGAGATTAGCATATGCTTGTTAAAAAGATATTCTAGCATGGATTGATTGGATTCCTATTCATCTCAGATATGACAAAGTTGATTCTGCAAAATTGATTCCTGTGATAAAAAAGTTAAGCTGATAATTTAATCCTACCTTGAGGAAATGGGGCTAGTGATTTGCCACAAGATCCTTTGAGCAAGTCTAAGTTATCGCAAAAGGCGACGCATCCATCGGCAGTGATTCCCCAGTACAGAGGCACCTTCCCATCTGGATCCTGTTACATCAAACCAATATTCCAAGCATAATTAGACTTATTAGTTACAAATGTTTGCATGATTCCTAAATGCTATACAGATGAAGTTATTGACTCACAGATGCAACAAGCAGTGAGGAAGTAGACTTGTCAAAGAGCACAAATGCATAGCTGCCACTGAGGTGAGTAAGCATGAAGCTGGGAGGATATGGTGCTCTATCTCTCAGTGCCTTATAAGCCTCAATCACCAGTGTCACCTCATTGGCACTCTTGGACAGCCCATACTGCTGCCTTAAGCTCCCCAAATTATCAAGAACTCCCTCAAAGAGGCAAAATATCTCATCCTTTGCTGCAAAGGACCTGCACAAATTGGCCACTATAATTATTGAACAAAGCCATCACAGCTGAACTTAGTGTTATATAATCAATTGACCTAAAAACTTAAGCTATTAGTTAACGGATCATCAATCTATATCATACATTTAACACGCCCTCTCATAACAGCCATGACCTAAATAATCAGTTCACCTAAAACCTTAAACTATTATGTAAGGTGATGGTGCACTATCTAACTTTGGAACACTGCCCAACTATTGGATATTGTACTACCCAACTATGAGAGCCATTATATTTCCTACCTAACCTTGAACATGCACTTGGCCCCATTCTTTGCAGGTGAGGTGAGGACCATGCATATATTGATGGAGGACTCAGAAAAACTTTTGCAAAAGAGAAGAAGAAGAAGAAGTTAACACCAAGATGCTCTCCTAGGCAAAATGAGCATCAAATAATAGTAATCATTTACTTTGGTGCTGTTCAGTACTTGCATGTAATGTTATAACTGCAACCATAAAAGAGAGCATATAGACCTTAAGAGGGGGGTTAAAAAAAACATTGAAAATCTAAGACTATGCCATATCTAGAGCATAGATATTTTTCTTTTCTACATCTGACACAAGATTGGAAGTTGGATTCTGTCACTCACTGTATGTATGGGCCCAACTCCTCTTAAGGATCCAACATCATTTTGCTCCCAGTACTATTGAGCTAAAGATTATAATATTCTAGATTCCTCAGAGGTGTATGTGCTACTAAATCAATCTAATAGTCATTCATATATGTTGTATATACAATAATTATACAGCTAAACATAAAATTTTAAAAGATAGTATTACTTTTATTAGGTTTTAGACCTTAGATGCGAAGGGTAAAAAGGACTTTTTACATGGGTAAAATCGAGGTTTTTTTTTTACCGTACTTTTTACGAATCTAGGTGAATTTTATATGAAAATTTACTGAAGGATGAGTCGTTGTATATAAGTTGCAGAACCGAGGAAAGTCAGTTTTTGATTCAGCAGTTTTGGGGAGTTGGATCCAAGATAGTAAAACTCATAATAGGTTGTGGCCACGTGTCCCAGATCTTAGAAGGATTTCATGCCGGATAAGATCGACATGGTTGTCTTGGCTTCTTTTACCGGAATAATTAACGGGCCCCACGTGAATAATGGAAGTCAGTTCCGTAGTGTTCACTCTCTACCATTGCCCAAAACCATGGGCTCTGGATAGCACCACTCTCACCATCTTTTTACTCAATTTTAATTCTAAATATTATTCGAGTTAATATATAGTAAATAATTTTGCGGAATTTAAATTTTACACGTATATTTACTGAACTTTTTTTTAAACTAAAAAATATATTAATATACACCTAATTAAATTAAAAAAAAAGTAATTCTATTCAACTCTAAAATAAACAAAATTTTAAGTCAGAAAATGTATCGTTGTAACAAAAAAAAAGGTGATAATTTAGGGGTCTAAATAGAAATTTTTTTTATATTTAATCTACGGATCAGGAAAATTGAAGGATAAAACTAAAAATAATCAGCAGCTCAATTATTAGATACCTTTTTTTTTTAAATTCTTTCGGTTTAAGATATGTAGTAACTAGTACGTACGTAGATAAAAAAAGAGAGGAGGAGTTAGAATAAATATTGAGAAAAGATGGGGGTGTTTTATGTGAAAAAGAAATAAAAATAGTAACCTGGGCCGGAGGAGGGCTTGGTTGGTGTGGGAGTAGGCGAGGTGGCCGAGGGAGCCGAGCTGCACCGAGACCGCCGGTGCAGCGCTGGCAAGGAACCGGTTAACCAGCTCCGACGCACGTGTCTTCGGCGAAGGAGTCCGGCTACCGGCGGCCACCAGCTCCGCCGGAACTTCTACCACCTCACCACTAAATACACCCAACATTTCTTCAAAAAGTTCACAACCTAAAGAAAAAGAAAAATTAAAAAAAAAACTTTCTCCTCTCTCTCTCTCTCTCTCGATCGAGTTTGTGGGATTAACGGGAGGAAACCAAAGAGGTTGGAGGATGGAATGGAGGGTGATCGGCTACTGCTTATATAGCAGGGCCGGCTTTCCCATGGATGGGTGCTGTCCATTACTGGGGCCCACTTTGCTTGGAAAAAAGGAGGAAGGGTGATTAGGTTTTCTTGCAAATTACTACCTGAGTTATTAGTTTATTACGGATTACTACTTCCATGTAACATTATTGCCCTCTCTCCATTTCTTCTAGCAGCCGTTGATATTTGATGGTTTCCTATATTAAAAGAAATTTAAAAAAAAAATAACCTGTTTCTTTTACAACAAGAATATTACCATAATATATATATATATATTATATAACCTAACTAAAATTAAGCTGGTGATTGGAAAAAAAAGAAAAGAAAAAAACTCGGTGACATATATATAACGTGATCTACTACGTCCTTTCGTGTTCTAGTACGTAAGTATGTGCAATTTTCTCGAGTGATTCCATCGCATTCCGGTCCAAAAACACAGTCATCGACATGGGAGCTGTGGGCCTACGTGTCGATAATTTTATTTTATTTTATCTTTTTTAACTTGTCGTAAAATTTTAATTTACCATTTTATTATTTATTTATTTATTTTAATGCATTCTTTAATTAATCACCCACTTGGGAGGGGGGGGGGGGTAGCTTGTGATCTCCGTCATCTGTGACACCTCCCTCGCTAAACTTCAATTAGAGAGTAAAGATAATTACCATTTAGAAGATGTAAAGTACCGCAATTACCTCTTTAATACGTACAGTAGATAATAAATAATAAGATGTATTAACTTTAAAAACCCACGACTGAAATAAAATAAATTAAGCTTATATATACATATATATATATATATATGTAGTGTTACTATAGCAAGCCTCCTAGAAAATGGTTGTTGAAAATAACAAATTAAAATTCCTTTATTTTCTCAAAGAAAAAAGATTATTTTCGCATACAATATTTCACTGTGTACCATAATTTTCCCAGCAGTCTCTATTTACTATTAAATGTCCTCTATTAAATCTCTTGCAACAATACTTTTAATTTTCGATTTAAGAAATTTCTACAGTTTGATTCTTCATTAAGGAGTCCAATTATAAGGCCTTGTTTGGTTTGAGGCTAAGCCTCAAACTCGATTATTTAGTCTTATTTCTTAGTCTTGATGTTTGAAAAGTAAACTTAATTAGATAAAAAATATATTTAGTTACTGAATTAGTTTAGGAGTCCCTAAACCAATTTATGCGAAGTCTCTGAGCCAGTTTAGGAGGAGTCCCTAAACTCAAAGCAAACAAGGCTTAATTTATCTGGAACACCATAAATTTCTAGTATCTCTCTCAAAAAATAAAAATAAATAAAACAAAATAAAACCTACAATTGGGACCTGCTCTTATGTAGTCATATAAAAAGTTAAGGATAAAATTTGGCCAACTAAAAAAATATCCATGTTCTTGCTCCCCATCTCTGTCTGTCTCCATGTCCATTCTCCATTATCGCTATCTCTGTCTATCTCCATCTCTCTAATATATATATATATATATATAGATAGATGCGGTGTTTGCTATATATGTTCATATGCTCACTTGTATGTAACCTTTGACCTTGTCATTCCCTTCCACTTTCTCTCTTATCAAGCACAATCTCTTTTTGTAGTTCCAAAATTTTTAGCTAGGAGAGAAGATATGGTAAGCTTCTTGAAGTATCCCATAGAGGTAGCAGCACTATGATAAGCTTGGATTTATTTCAATCGAGTAATTATCTTGTTATTTACCATAATATTTATATGCCAATGGTGTTAAAATAATTATTGGGTAGTAGTCTATTCAAGTAGCCAAAGGATTTATTACATTATTGACTCGACTAGGGCCTTCTTAATGATGGTCATTACTTAGTGCCATCAAATTCTCTATTTCAAAAATCATAAGGTCAAAGATTTATTTCCCACTAAATACTAGTCGAAGACTACTTTTAAGGTTACTCCTCTTACATTATAATCTGATATCATATCGCACTTCAAAGAATAAAATTATATATTACCTCATATGCTATTTAATATGTAACACTCCTCATCGTTACCTTTTAGGGTTATCTCTTATACTACTTAATAAATAATGTAGTACTCTATGTCCTTTTATAAGTCGGGCTATAATATTTTCTGTAGTCCCGAGAGTAGATTATACGTATTTATTTTTATACTAGATGCACATTTTTTTTGAAGCTTATTTTTATTTATTATGAAACCTAAAAAATAATTGGTCATAATAATGAAGTGAAATTGTAAAAAAAAAACAATCTAACTTTTTAAAAGAAAATAAATTCTAGTTGTGAAAAAAAAATGTGGGATTTTCACATACTAATACACTCTTTTTCTTATTTTTGCAATATATATATAACAATTAAAATAATAAAAATGTAGGAAATGGGTGATCTTTTTTACTGCAAAATTTCCTCAGAGAGGTTGAGAAATAAGAATTCAACTTCATAAATTAAGTAGGGCCCTGCAATATTTGGCACTCTCCTAGCTAGCTAGATTGGAAAATAAAATAAAATAAAATAAAAATCTTCCCAAATTCCATCTAGATTCTTGCAACAGCTCATGAAGATATTTATGATGATCTTTGATTCTGGAGAGGCATCTTCATTAATTTATTCCCAAAGAATAGTTTAGGAATATCTATCTTCATAAGCCACCAAACCATTCATTTATTTGTCCCTTTGGAGATGTATTAGTCTATAATTATTAAAAGATTTTAAGGGTGTTTCCTGCAAAGTTTGCAAAACCACTGCATACTTGAGCCTAATGCAACTTGTAATTTTTTTTTTTCCTCTTCACATCCTTTTCACTCATTTGAAATGAATCCAATAATGGAATCTAACATTTAAAACTCTAAAGCAGGTCATAATTTTTTTTTTTGGATAGGTTATAAGCCCTGGTTTAATTATAAATTGAACAATCGGATTAATGCTCCCTAAAAAAAGATTTCAGTGAAAAGTTTATCAACCATTGTTAGCCCTAATTTTTACGGAAGAAATTAAACAGACGACATCTATTCCGGAGTTGGTAGAATCCGATTACTATGCTACCAACCCTAATTTTTACAAAGGAATTCAAATCCGACTACTAGGCTATCAATACTGATTTTTAGGAAGGAAATTGAAAAAAAAAATAAACATCTATCCCGAGCTAGTAAAACATAACCACTGTGCTATAGTAGCCTACCGCGTGGGTAATTGAGTTGTTCACTAAAATAGATATAATTTTTAATTTATTTATCAAAATAGATTATCTCAAAATTTAAATACCAAAATGAGTCTATTTTACTGTAGCTCTAAGTAAAATGCTTAACTGTTAAGTATTTCACTTAAAATATTTAATTATTAAATATTTTACTTAAATAAAATCAATTTTTTTAAAAAGTAAAACGTTAACCTTATCAGCTTACCAGCGTTTTTATTAAATCTTTTTGGATAATGCTCCGTATCCTAGGAGTAGAGAAAAATGCTTAATAATTAAGCGTTTTAAGTTAGACTATAGTAAAATAGGTGTTAACTATTTTAGTAAATAAATTAAAAAATAAAGCTATTTTCGTCAACAACTCCTAGTTAATTGATAACATGATGTCTCTTTTGCAAAAGAGTACCCCCCTCATGGTACAAAATAGTTGCACCTCGTTTAATTAATTCTAAATTATTTTTAAGATGATTTAAACTTATCCAACACGCAAAACAATGGATGGATGGAACCTAGTTTTCTAAGAGACCGACCCTCGACCAAAGCACTCATGATAGCAATTTATACTTTCTCTCTTAAAAATTCTAGGGCAAATCATATTTTATTCGTATGATTTGGCTCGATTTAAATTATATGTTTATATTTTAAATTTTAAAGACTTAATCCCACCAAATTGTAAATGTTAAATTTCTTTATCTAAATTAATAGTACAAAATAACCTATTTAAATTAAATCTATTTCTTAAGCCCATTAAAATATCTTAGCTCAGAAGTTTAAAAAAAAAAAGTGTTAGAATATATTAATTGGTAAATTAAATGATTATATCTTGGTGTCTAAGTTGAAAATAAGTGAAATTAAAATCGAATCAAATTTAATTTGAATGAGTCCTTGTCACAAGAGTTCAAAATAATCCATTTATTTGAACTAAACTCCACTTTCCTTTTCATCCCACCGAATCAACGTTATTTTCATAAGTAAACCTAGAATAAAGAACTCAGTCCATTCGTTAAACAAAGAGGATTTTGCATATCACTACCTACCTTTTACGTTTATTACTAAAGACCTTCTTCCTCGGAAAAGTAATTGCAACTGCTAATTATTGCCGTGAAGAAAAAGGGGAAACTTATATTCCTTCCACACCCTGTACTTTTAATATTCATATTTTCCCTCTCAGAAAAAGCTCCAAAAATACATTTTTCTTATTTTTCTAAACTCCTCTTAGGAAATACGAGATGGCATTTTCGTAAAATACTATATATTTTCATAATCGTTCCACTTTTGCAAGAAAACCCATCTAAGAAGCATCTCTAATAGAAAAAAAAGAAGGAGAGAATATACTGAAGCAAAGGAACATAAATAAGGAGATTTATATAATAAGACTAAAATGTTGGTGATAATACGCAGAAACTAAAACCCTCAATTAATTACTAACAACAAACCAACCACTATTTTTCTTTTTTAATATTCCATAAAATTGACTTGTTACTTAGAGCAATTGCAATAACATTATATACCTGAGACAATGACTCAAATAATATATATATATATATTTAATAAAAAAATAAATAAATATAAGTGGAGGACTATTTTACTATGAAACAATTGTATATAATACCCAAAATTGATTGATATTTCCAATGGACGACTATAGCTACTAAACTTTGATAAAAGTGAGAATATTCTGGATGGAGCTGACGTGGACTTAAAGTGTGGGCGTGGAATCCGAGACAAGTGGTGAATAGTGATGTAAGGAGGACGGATAAAACCATGGACTCCAGCTTGGATATCTGCCTCTTATTATTATAAAGGTAAATTACACTTTACTCCCCCTCCCCCTTTTGACCTACTCTAGTTATATATATGATGAAACTCATATATTTTTAATCTAAGCACTTTAATCCCTTTTGGTTTAAATCAATATATTTTTTAATCTATTGACCAATCTAGGCATAAAGTGCAATTTTCCCTTATTATTATTTAGCTCATTTATACATAGACTCCTAAACTATATAATATATTTTCAAGCAGTTTTACAACAAATCTAAAAATATCGTAACGATCATTTTATCTTTATTTTTCTAAGAGAATCTAAAATTATCGACGACCGACGATGGTGAGTATTTCAAAGGTTTTACATTAAAAAAAAAAGGCAAAATAATTCAGGGGTATAAGTGTCATTTAATTTTGCCTCCTTGGATGTATGATGATTTGAGTAAGACCCATCATCTCCTTGTGGCCGCCCATGGTATTAGATAAGATTAATGGCCCATTGGTTTGCCAAATTGTGGAAGTGAGAGAGAATCTAGACATGTGTGTGTGAGAGAGATGGAAAGTATGAGAGGTTGTAGGATTATTTTTTTATTTTTATTTATAAGTTTTAATGGTATATTATATGGGGATATTAATTTGGGTCAGTGTGGTAGGCCATAGATTTGTCACTGATGTGTTAGCTTCCTCCTTCCAGAATGTGACATCCACCATTATTTTCTTGATAGATAATTGCATCTAGCTAGGAAGAAGCCACCAACTAAGATTTATCCCAAGAGGGGTGTCTCTAAGTTATTAAGTAAAGATAAAATGAGATATTCTACGTTACGTGTTTATTGATATTTACAGTCTTAATATAGTTTATTGTGGTTAATATTTCTCATCTAAGAAAAATTTAAGTTATTAGAGAACGATAATTTTTATTTTTTTGCCGAGATATTTTGATAGACAAAAGATAAACACAACACCACGACAGAATTTGAATTCAAAACCTCAGGCTCTCAAACCGTGTTAATGCATTAACTAGTCTAAAATTTTTAATTTTTAGGATAATATTTTTTATATTTTATATTTAAACAAACTCAAATCTTTTCAAATTTTTGTTATCAGTTTGTGTAGCAAATAAATCCTTAAGTTTGAAATACATGGGTGAAGTTAAAGTAATATATACACAATATATCCTTTATTAAAAAAACAAATGCAGTGATTGAATTAAAAGTAGTTAAATATAGTGTGTAAATTATAATAAAAGGATAATACAGGGTATGAAGTGAAAAAGAAAAAGAAAAAGACTCCCATGGATAAATAGTTAAATAGTGCAATAATTCTTTACGTGTCTCGCTTTGCCACCTCTGATTAATTACAGCTTAAAACCCCCCGGATTGTACGTAATTGAAGGTGGATATATATTCCATTTAGACTGCGATGCACCTGACTGACTATGTTAGTGATTGGTCTTCTTCTCGGCTTTTAATTTCGTTGCAATCTGGAGGTCTATCTCTCTCTCTTAGATTGGCATCATGCATGCCAAATATATTCAAACCTTTTGGAATCGTGAGTTTAATTCTGTGGGCTTCAAAGGGAAGTTTGTTCTGGGTGGTGGTGGTCATTATCTCGTCTGGTTTAATTCCATGTCACTATTTTCCTATTAAGAAATCTAGGGCATGGATAGGTTTGGCGATGGTCTCCATCATTTGATAGATGATGGTGTGGAAGGATAAATTCACCAAGGGGGAGCTTTGTAGAGAGGCTGGAGATTATTGCTACGTAGACATGAATCCATCACTTTGA
Organism: Typha latifolia; assembly: GCF_019914945.1. NCBI lineage: Eukaryota > Viridiplantae > Streptophyta > Magnoliopsida > Poales > Typhaceae > Typha > Typha latifolia. The sequence continues at coordinate 2,559,864 of NC_133091.1, forward strand.
TACTAAGTCTAAATTTTATAACCTCCAGTGTTTCATAGTTCGATGCGATGGATTCGTTGTTGTTTTTTTTAATCGTACTTCTATTCAACAAAAAAAAAATTTGGTTGAGAAAATAGAGAATATATTGAACATGTGAGGAGGAAAAGAACCTCCTCCATTGCCTCCAGATCTCCAAGGGGAAAAAAAGAAAGAAAAGTGGAGGCTCATCATGATCCGAGCCTTCTTCCTAAAGACTCAATGATTCTTCTTATTTCATAGCAACTATTAGGCCTGTAAGAGGATCAATAAGGAAGAACAATGGAGGATAAGGTAACCCCGTCCACGGGAGGAAAGAATCCTGAAAGAAGTCGCTATTCAGCAGGAGGCTTCGGCACCGATATAATCTCATTCTAAAATATAAATATTATTCATCAAAATTACACATCGACCGATTCTATATCAAACCAAAAAATATTTATAGTAATTTCATAAAAAATAAAACATTTTTTCTCATCTTTTTTTTTTTACTTTATATCACAACAAAAAAAATTACTACACTTTTATTCTAGAATATTAGTAAACCTAAGAATAGTTATTTCCAGAATAAAGACATTATTTTAAAAATCACAAAAAAAAGTATCTATTCTAAAATTAACTTTATTTCTAAAGTTAAGGAGGCAAAATGACTTTTTCAACTTGGAAGGCAAAGAGGTCTTCCATAGGTTGGCAGACCAGTTAGGGCAAGAGGAACATTAGAAGGTGAGAATCTAAAAAGATATCATGGATATTTTTTGGATTGCAGTGAGAATTTAATGGCGTGCTCTCGTTTATAGTTTATTTTTCTATTTGTTAGATAACTTAAAAACTTAAATTGTTGAGTAATATACGTATCATGTATTTACTGGCCCTATCAGAGTATGAAGGTTAAAACTCAGCCTCTTCCCATTTTCCAGACTCAATCTTTACATTTTTTTTATTAGATCACCAAAAAAAAAAGAAAAAAGAAAGAAAGAACAAAAATTTCAATCAAACAAACAAACATTAGATGACGGAAGAAAAATGCAACTGTCGAATTAAAATCAGAGAAAAAAAAAAGTTGAGGTGCAAAATGAAAATAAAAAATCTTTATTTCAAAATAGATAATCAACGCATGGAGGACAATATGAACCTCGAAGCGAGCAATCTTGATGCAGAACTAAATCTTATCTTGGACCACCAAAACTTTTAACATTGCCGAACATGTTTTCATCCAAAAAGAAAAAAATATATCATCGCGGAAAGCCACTTTCATTTCTGCAAGAAGTTGGGACTCTAAAATGGCCAATCCTCTACGATATATTGGTTAGATAACTAAATCAACTCTCCCAAAATTCGTGCCAAAACTGAGGTTGATAAGACTCAATCGCTATGACTACAATTATGACCAAATTTAACTTTTAATACCAGGGCTTGGTGCATCTTCCAACAAACTACACAAAGCTGAGGTAAAGAACAGGGCTTTTGTAGATATAGCTTCACAACCACCCTAACTTTTCTCAGGAAAAAACTGCAAAATGAGAACCGTGTTAGCACAATATGCCTCGATTCCAAATAAAATATAAAGTTACGACTAGCACTCCTGTTTGCATATTGCTGAATTGTTGACCTGAGCAAAGATATCACCAAGCCAAGCTCACCAGTTCAAAGAAAGCTAGGTTCAGCTCCAACTCTCTTCAGAGAATTAACTTTTGTTCTATGTTGGATTTCTTTATATCCAACATTATGAATGTGGAATATTTCCTCAAGAATTACTCAAGAGCAAGAGCTTGGATGGTTTCAACAATTATGAACATGTACAAAAACAAAACCCCTCAAAGCTTTTCCACAAGACATGGTTACTGCCCATGTGATTCGAATTCCTCCTTTATGGTTGATGTGCTTCTGTGTTTTAAGGACATAATAAGAATATGCAAGCTGTTAGTGCTGTTCATGTTGCAATTGACAAACACATAATTAAAGTGAACAGTTGCAGTACTATTATCTTGTATACACGACCTGAGAAAGAACTACTGAACACAATGTATTAGCCTCTGGTGTCTACTCAATAAGAAGAATAAGGTAGAAGGTAAGAGTTAAACATGCATTTATGTTTGAGTGTGGTTCTCCAAGAATTTCCAAGAAGGCTTCATTGCATTCGACCACTGCAAACCGAACTGTACAAGACCTTTAAGCCATTTGATTTTATTCACAAGTTCCTCCAATTCTAAAATGGAGGACTCTATAGTTTCAGGACGCCTTACTGAAGTTAGAGAATTTTTTTCCCTAGTCCATTTATCCTTGATGGAATCAAATGAATGCTGTCGGTATTTTCTGTTTCTATAGTTGCTTTCACAGGTTATCAACATGGTAGGTGAATCTTCCACATTGTCGCCAGAAGTAGATCCTCTGCGAAAGCAGTTCGGTTTTCCTTCCTCCATCGGTGTGTAAGATAAATTTTTTACTTCATCGCACAAGCCGGATGCTTCATTACACTGGAGTTTTACTTTCATGCTAGATGGATCTTTTACTTCATCACATGATCTGGATACTTTGTACAAGCAGCTGGACATCTCTTCTTTAATATCACTGGGTTCCACGTCTGCACTCATGTCAGTTTTTTCTTCACCTGCATATAGCAGAAATTTTCAGAACTACAATTAGATGAGTGAACTACAATTAGATGAGTGGACAAATAACTTAGTCGGAAAAGAACATAGATTCAGATTTCAGAAAGATAACATCTGGACTAGCATTTCCTTTTCTTGAGGATGCAGTATCCAAATTCAGGCAGAAATATACCAGCTGATCTATTTAAAGAAAAAGAACTGCAAGTTGCACCTGATGCACAACTCATAGAACTTCAGGAGTACTTTCTATTTTCTATCTATGCAATGGTACTTTATCTATTCTATCTATGCAACAGCAACATCATATGAATGTGACCTATTCCCATGATAATAGGACAGAGACATGCTATGTTTTGTTTCGTTTTCCCTTAGTTGTCCATAGAGTTGAGAAAGGTCAGCAAAATTTAATATTTCCAAACTTTTTAGAGGAATGGATTAAACCTCTTTCGCTAAAAGCAAAACGCTATCAAAGTCATTGGTTCTTGACTTGGATATTCTTTTAGTGTTGTTATCAGGTTGTAACTGTCCATTAAAAAAATGCTGACTTTAATAGTGATTAAGTTTCGCTGAAAGAAATTTGACATATTCCTCAAAAAAGTTTAAAAACTCGCCTATTCCTTTAATGAGTTTTAAGGACAAATCCATTTTGCAGAAAAGTCTACCTATTATTGTGCACCAAGAAGATGGTCGATTGGTGGAAAACTCTGTAAATCTCGTAAATCAAATGAACTTTCTAGCTAAATAATGGTAATAATGAACAACGGAATGATGGATAATCTGTTAGCAGAAAATAGTTGAGATTCAACAGATAAAGGAGTTTATGAGATAAATATTTATTTGGATAACTGGATGTAAAAATACAAAAACAGCAACTAATTATCAATCAAATTGTTGAGGAGAAAGTAAGGACATTTTCGTCCATCTAATTACTTAATTATTTTTTATTTTTTATTTTCTGAGAAAATTTCTAATGAAGAGGACTTAGTGATACAATTAGATAATTTTGGGGGTGTATATGTCTACTTTTCTTTTTTTTAAGAGATGAGAATAATATGAAGTGACGGATGAGGATGTCAAAATAAAATAACCCAAATACAAATACTAGCATATAATAAAACAGAAAATTCTTTATAATTTCGAAATCACCACTACCATTTGGAATTGTAAGTTTGCTTCTTGCTCTTGGGAATTAGTATATATGATACAAAAGTACAGTGACATATTCAGTATGATCAACATTACCATGATTAATTGTATGCAGCAAACGAGCAGAATATCGGTAATCACCGTGTTCCTAACAACAGACAGCAAAAAATTAGCATAACTCTTATGTAAGTAAGGTTTGCATTTTTTTTTGAATAAAAAGAAAGGTTCTTTTATGCAATGCATAACGGGCGGGCCTGACAGAGAAAAGATTAAAATCTTATTTAATTGATTTTCTTCAATTATTCCTTATAAGATAAATTGAATATACTTATATATTCATGTCAGAATAGCACCTACGGTAGAACTATGGAATTGATTGCACTATAAAATAAGATCACTCTTCACAGTTAATTGCTATTAGGAAATTGATAGGCACTCTTCCAATTGGCGATCCGAAGATTCTGAATCCCACAATCAATGCGAGTCCCGATATATCCTCAGATTCAAGTGCCAACCTCCAGTGTGAAAGCTAGGTCTAGCATGAACCTTCAAGGTTAAGGGGTTCCTTGATATTCAACAGTTGGATCAGAATAAAGTTTTGGAAGATGATAGATTCGGAATGGCTGAACGAATCTATTGAAACGGATGGTGAAATGGAGGTCAACAAGATGGTGGTGATGCTCGACCTAGGTAGGGCAATAATGGAGGTGGTGGGCAAAGATGATAGTGGTTGGTTGTAGTTGGTAGGGAACGTGATAGGCAAGAAGAATGGCCATATCTGAGGAACGAGAGACGCCGACCAAACGAGGAGGTAAGCAATAGTGATCAGCCCTAGGTCTTGCTAGGTCGACCACGACTTGGAGATAGTTGAACAAGAAGGAAGAAATCGATCTCAAAATTATTTGATTAATCCAAGATGATCTCAAATAGTGACTCCCTAATCACCTTAGTCGATATAGCTAATTTTAGCTTAGGTCTAACTGACTCAGACCACCACCCTAACACATCAAATGTAGAGATTAGGTATGCACCACAAGTGTATTTGGTGGCTACCTAATTCGTCTTAGTTGGCCGACTCGAAAAAGGCTCGTGTCCAACTCGTATACATAAGCAAGAAGAACTAATAAGCAAATGCACCTAACATAGGGTCTAAACAGCAAAAGCAACTAAAAAGCAAATAAAATGATAAAATAAATAGATAAATAGCTAGGAGCTCGATGCAAAACCCCCTGACCCTCCTCATGCACCAAATCTAAGTGATTAGGTTAACCGATCTGAATTGATTTATAATAGTCCATTGTGCTTCCTGTACCTTAACCACAAGGTGCGAAATGGGTGGGCAAACCTGTATCTCTTACTCGGGCTCCAATGTCTCCTCGTCGGCCTTGGCGCCGGCAACTAAGTGTTTATCCCAACTTGAGTTACCAACCTTCCAGATGGCATAGTTGGTAATTCAAGTTGGGACAAGCGTTTCGTCTCGAGCGTATCATAGTTATCCGATGAGTGGGACGCCATGAGAGGTCATTGATTTTTTATAACCGAGTTTCTTCCAAGCTAAGTAAACCCCCCTTGCGCTTCTCTAGTCGTTGCTACCCTTTGCACTTCTCCACTATCATGCCTTGGGTAGATTGCGCCCATGTCTAACTTGAGTCCATCCTCTAGCTTTGTCATCTTGGTCCCGCCTGACCTCATTGTTTTTTAGTTCAGCTCGGGTCCAATCCACCATATCTTAGCTTTAAATTCTGCAACATGAACTCAGTGCAGCAAGGTGGATTCAATCCATCCATTCGTGCTTAGGCTCGAGGCAATTGAGCCAAATCATTTTCATCGTTCCTATGAGGTCCTAGTTCACCTTCTCAAACTCGAGCTCAATCACCTCTGATCCTTCTAGGTGGGCTCTCTTCAAGTCTAAAAAATAAGGGAAATTTGGATGCAAATAAATAATCAAGTCGGTAGGGTCAGCTTGGTGTAAGTTCGTCTTATGCCTCCACGTGATTACGCCCAACTTGACCTCGGATGAAGCCTCTGATGCCCCAATCTCCAACATCCCCCATTGAATGTAAGGTGGAGCTTAGCTTCATCTTCACACCCTCTAGTCGCACCACTCCGTCGTCTAGCCCGAACATCATCTACATGCTGCCGAAGCCAAATATCACCAGTCCCAAGCTCTATAGCCACTATTTGCTAAGAATAATGTCACTTTTCGAAGGATGAGAAATCGACGATAAGCTTGTGTCCTTGCACCCGAGTTCCAACCCAGCAGCACAAGCGATCTATCTCGCAGCTTTGTGTTGTCGCCGATCGCCACCTCAATCCCTGTCGTTAGCTCCTCTTCCAATCCCAACCTCTAGACAAGCCGCTCGTCTAAGTAGTTATTGTGTGCCTACCTGAATCAATAAGAATATGCACAAACTGCTTTTTGACTAAGCCATCCACTCGAAGAGTTTTCGGCACGGTGGACTTCGAGTACACATGCAAGGATATCTCAGCCTACTCGTCCTCCTCTACACACTCCTCTCCAACCTGTTCGTCAATCTCCTCAGCATTCTCTTCCTTTACATCATGGTCCTTAGCATCCTCACAGCTACCTATCAACATTACACTCTGTTCGTGCACTGGTGTTCGAGCATGAAGTGTTCTTCGCAACGAAAGCAAAGATCATTTGCTCATCTCTCCTCCACTTGAGCAGGTGTGGGAATCGAGACTTTGGGTAAATGGCCTCCCCTTTACGTTGAGGGCCTAAGTGAGCCCTCAAACTTGAAAATCCTACTATTGGTCTCGATACTGCAGCATATCCTCTCGACATCAGGTTGGCCAAGCCGAGTAACGACTGTCCCAACTTGTCCATGTTGCCTTGCTTTGGCTCATCAACTCTTTGAGCTTCCTCTCTATTAAGATGACACATTGAAAAGTGCCGCCCAAGGTTGTTGGTCGAAGTGCCTTGACATCCGCTTGTATTTCTCTCTGTAGATTGAATACAAAAGTACTCCAAAGTAGCAGGTCTACCGCCCATGTCGGGGTGCATCAGCTACTCAACCCTCTCAAATTCTTCTTGGTATGCTGCTACATTGATCCGATGTGTGTTTTCGAGAGTAGTGCATCAAACTTGTCCTAACCCTCAGATCCAAAACACCGCAAAAATCCGACAGTAAAGTCAGCCCTCCTCTCAAGCCAGTTATCGGTGGAGCCTATACCAATGAAGCACGGATCCTTCAAGATGAAATTTCCCGCTAACCTTGGGCTTATGGCTGGTTTGAACAAAGGGCGTTCTTGATCAACTCAGCAGTACCACCTCACGTACTCAAGGTCATCCAGCTATGAATGATGTCCTCCGATTCATGGCAATCTCCTAGCAGACATACGCTACCGTATTTGCCTGATTGCTTGATATATCGATTCTCCTAGCAGAGTGTACGGGAGTTCCTCTACCACCTTCGGCCTGGATAGAGTGGGTAGTAGAGGTTCAGGTGCAGGAGGCTCAGTTAGGGTGCCCGTGGGTGGAGGGTTCGGTGGTGGAGGGCTCCAGTGTAGGGTATTGGCGATTACGGCCTCTACGAGTAGCTCGAACATCCTTTCTTGCAAGACTCGGGTCGTCGTGTGACCTATGCGCCTCACGGTCCACACGCATTTCCTCTAGCATCCGAAGGAGAAGTAGGTCCGTGGGTATGGACCTAGCTTTCATTCAATCTAGACCAACAAGGACGATTCCGGGTCGATTGAGGTCGGCGCTGCCTTTCCTCCACCTTGACTTGGAGCTTCAGTGAAGATCTCTTCCTTTAGGCCCACGTGGTTTTTATTTGTCCTCCTTGCATATGGACCTCATGTTAGCCATTAATGATAGTTCAAGGTCGACATGCTTTAATACAACTAATAGGCACTCCTCCAATCGGCGATCCGAAAGTGTCTTCAAACTCCCACAATCAATGTGAGTCTTGATATATCCTAGGATTCAAATTATGACCTTCGATGTGAAAGCTAGGTCTACTGCGAACCTTCAAGGTTAAGAGAGTCATTGAGATTCAACGATTATATCGAAATAAGATTTTGAGAAATGATAGAATCGAGATGGGGGAACAAATCTATCAAAACGGATGGTGAAATGGAGGTCGACAAGGTCGTGCTGGTGCTCAACCTAGGTAGGGCAGTAATGAAGATGGTGGGAGAAGGTGATAGTAGGTGGTTGTAGTCGATCGAAAAGGTGATAAGTAAGAGGATGGGCCGTCTCTCAGGGACGAGAGGCGCTGACCGGACGAGGAGGAAGGCAGTGGTGATCGACCCTAGGTGGTGCTAGGTTTGTCACGGTTTGGAGGTAGTCTAACGAGGAAGAAGTCGATTTCGAAATTATTTGATTAATCCAAGGAGATCTCAATTAGAGGTGCACCACAAATCATATAATAGGCCTTGGTCGACCTAGCTAATCTTAACTTAGGTCTAACAAACTCAAACCAATACCCTAACACATCAAATCTAGAGATTAGGTGTGCACCACAAGTGTATTTGGTGGCTATCTAATTTGACTCAGCTAGCCGACTTGAAAAGGCTCGAGTCTAACTTGTACACATAAGCAAAAAGGACTAATAAGAAAATGCACCTAACATAGGGTCTAAATAGCAAAAGCAACTAAAAAGCAAATACAAAGATAAAATAAATAGATAAATAGCCAAGGGTTGGATGCAAAAACCCTCCTCATGCGCAGAATCCAAGTGATATCCGGACCAGTTTGTTAAGGAAGCAACAGCCTAAATCCCAAACAATTCATTATGCCCATTGTTGAGTCAATTCCATGATTACATGTAAAAAAACAACAGAATTCTCATTATAACTTCCAAGAGATGTTACAATTAGTGTATAATTGCCATTTATGCAAATACAAAGAGTGATTCTTTTAAAAGGAAGAATCATTGAAAATTATTCTAGAATAATTAGTAGATGATCAAAGAGATACTTTATTTGATTTTTTGAATGCTTAAATGTTAAAAGAGAAAAGTAAATGATAGTTTACATCCGATAGTAATCTCAAATAAGAGTAGACAAAATATGAAAGGGAGTTTCTGAAATGCCTTATACACCAACCACATTAAAGTACCCATAACCCTACACTAATATAATAATTTGATATAGCACCAAAAGGAAATTTAAATGTTTGTCACAATGAGGTTCATGCTGCTGCTGGCTTCTTAATCAGACGGGGTAGATTGTTATAAGTGAATCAGTAATTATGCTCCATACTACAAAAGCTATAAGTAGTTAGTCAAGTACTCAAGTTCATGCTTCAAGTCAATAACCTCAAAATTTTAGATAATAATCGTGTGAGTATGATTATGGTTAATTGCAAGCACAAAAAAATGGAACAGTATAAAAGGCAACAGCAATGTAATAACACAAGGAGAGAAAAAGATGGTGACATTGACAGAACAAGATTTAAAAGATGATACAGCAATATAATTGTAGATCCAAACTAAATGAAGACAATTACATTTGATATAGGTACCGTCCATCCACTTTCTGGGGACCAATTAAGAGATGGCCTTAAGTCCTTACAAAGAGCAGAATAAGATCTCCCTTCACCAACTGGAGGCTCTGGCAACTCTATCTATAAGCACAAAGAAAAAGGAAAGGTCTTCTCAGTTCTGATAACAGGACTAGTTTATGTGAGTTATTTGTAAAACTGTACTTGTACAAGAAAAAAGTACATAGTTACAACATCAAAAGAAGAGAAATTGAATATTGGGTCGTACAACATTTAAGGCTTATTATATGGTCTTAATAGAAAAGAAAGCAACTACTTATCAAAATATGTCTATATTTATACTTTCCATTTTAGCAATGATAAATGCAAAAAAAAGAGAGAGATATTGTAGAATAAATCTATTTTTACTAAATTTCATTTAACAATCTTTTGTTCTCTCGGATGATCTATATTTTTTCGTTCTGCATTTTGCACTTTCATCTAGAATTGTCCCTTCTTTCCTGTCTCTATCGTTGACTAATTATCTGTCAAACAGATTTCATTCATAAATTTGAGCTTTAAGAGTAAGACATCAAACTTCAGCGCTGTCACATATTTGACCTGAGTGAGGAAGAACAAATAAATCACGACCTACTTTCTATGTCAAGTAGCTTTGGACTAATGGACATTGTTGACCTATTCCAGCAACTAAAACCACGGCTGCACAGATAGTGTTGGCCTGTTCAGCACTTCTCTAAACTTAGTGATGTATGGCATGACGAAAAGAATCAACTGAAGCCTACAAATGACAAGAGCAGATCAGGGAGAAAAATCAGATATAGGGAATTGCTGCCAAAAGTCCACATGGCAGTTTATGCTAAATATAAGGAATCATTCAAACAATTTTGACACATGATTGCCTATAAAATACATTGAGTTTAGGAATTTTACAAATCCAATGAGCATAATATTACAAATTAAGCATAGGCCTAACAAATCACATTTGATAACCATGGATAGATCATAGAACTGATTCCCATTAGTTTCCAGGGAATAAGTTTTTTTCTTTTCTCCCCTCCAAGGAATCAAAATGTTTTGCAATTTGATTTGGAAATTAACATTCTTCATATGCAAATCATCAACTGACAAGAATATATAAAATGCAAAAACTAACTGTCTATTCCATCCAGGAGAGGAATTATGCAGCACAGAAATACATGCAACTTACAAACACTAACTAATTCCTGAAACAATATTTTCTGTAACAAGTTAAGATGTAGATTTTAGAAATATAATTAAAAGTATGAGAATCCGCTGATGATATTTTACCTGAACTTTACCATCACCAAGTAAGTGAGTCACTCTTCCTGACCAGTAACAATTGTCATACCACCAATCAACCAGATAACCAATTCTCCAAGCATCATCAGCAATTGCTATCACATCAGATGTTGGATAAGAATCAGGCAGTTGCCCATGATGGTAGCAAGGAGGAAAGGAAGGACGGATCATAAGCTCCATGTCCTTAACTCCATGTGATTTAGTAGGCTTCTGTGGGGGCTTTTGATACAAATTAGTCCACCTCACCTCTGGAAATATTGAGGTATGAAACAAAAAAGATATTAGGAGAAGGAATATACAACCAATAGGTAAATGGAAAGACAAGCATGATATGCCAAAAGTGGCATCTCAAATACAAGATTCAGTGCCTAGTATTATACATGAACTAAACTGTAGAAAATTCTAGCAATTTCGTTACAGAATGGAATTTTCATTGCACAATTCTTGCAACTAAAATCTACACTGACATTATTCAGTAAAAAAATGCAAGAGCAAAATGTTACACAAGTTAACATAATATGCAAGACACAAAACAACCAAATTTTTTGCATGAAATAATTCAAAAAAGAGGACTGAAGTTTATTTTTACAGAGTAACAACATTTCAGAACTTTCAAGAATTTACACCCTGTTTGAATGGAGAGAATAGGAGAGAAGAGAAAAGAAAGTTAGGAGAGAGGGAGAGAGAAAGAAAGAGAAAAGAAAATACTCCCAAAATTTTAATATTCCAAATATATCCCTATTCTATTATACTATTTACTTAAATATTTTAGATTATATTAACAAATTTAAAGAAGAATGATTAAATACTAAATATTGTAGCTTCATGTTGGATATTATAGCTTGTAGGTAATATAAATCGTATATATTACTTTCATTTTTATTTTATTTTATTGAAACTTTATTTATCTAAAAGAGTATATCTTATGGATCCTATAGCTTGTGGTGATTTATTTTACTGATTAAATATTACATAAAGGGTAATATGGTAAACATATTATTTCTCTTCTTAAATTAGACAGTAAACTTATTTTTCTCCTCTTCTCCCGAATACATCCAAACAAAAAGAGAGAGCTATTTGTACTTCTATTATCTTCTCTCATTTCCTCTTATGTAATTTTCTCTCCTATTCTCTCCATCCAAACAAAGTGGTAGAGCCATGTAAGACTGTATCAGCCTTCAAGAGATTCATAAGCATGTGTTAACTAGAAAAGGCATTACAAGATATTTTGGTTAAAAGTGGTCACTTACTTTCATCTGGAAAGTCAAAGTACTCCAAAGAACACCCAAGCTTGCCTTTTTTGAAGCAAATATTCTTAATCTGTTGGAAGAGATAGGCTTTTAGTAACTAATACATAATCAAACGCCTAGAACAGTTATGAGAAATCAATGTAATTCAAATGCAAAAAGTAATCAAGCATATAAGTAAAAATAAAAATAAACATCATAGTGATAGAAAAGGTCCATACACTCCAAACTACATAATATTGACATCTTTATGTGAAACGAACTTCAGTTATAAACATAAATTCATGGGAATTATCTAAAATTCAAATAAGAAGATGCTCATACTTCATAGAAGTTTAGAACTAATTTTAGCTAAAGTAATTTGAATAAAGGATCAAGCAAATTGCATACTCATATATGGAGTTCCAAGATTAACACAATCAACTCTTCATGGCACACCATTCCTATATTTCTGAATTACAAAAACCTGTAGCGTATATGTAATTATGTACCTTATATTGCAATGGAACCCATATATTGCTCATCCAGATAGGCAACATGAAAAAGTAAGCTTTCATGAAAAATATAGTTGTTGATTGCCATGAGAACATCCAGGCAATGTATTCCCATAAAAGAAGGCTCTAGATTCCATGATCGTCACCTGAATTGAAATTCTTATAGGTTGTTGATGCCATATCATGATAAGAAAGTAATTGTAGACAACAAGTTGAAAATTATAATGCCAAAAAATCCTCAAATTTTTTTTTGTTGACTGCATATAATTAATTGTGATCATGAAGAGGGTCTATAATAGACTTGTAGGCCTTTGACAATTATTGAAATTCCAAACAAATTCATGATTTCTTCTGAGATGAACAGTTTTCATTTTTTATTTTTCATGTCAAATACATGTCTATGAAATCAAGTGGTCCCCACTTAATAAAGATAATTGTTTGTCTACTAATCAAGATTCCAAGTATTTGAATCAGAGTTGGGATCGACTGTCTGGAAAAAAATGTATTAGTTGTATTGACAGTATCAACCTATATTTTGGAATAATTTTTAAAATATAGAAAATTTCTATTTTTTAGAAAAAATAATAAGGTATAAATATAAATTATTCATATATAAAGTCTAAAAACTAAAAAATAAATATTATTTTTATCAATCTCTATCTTCCTCATTCCATCACTCGCACTCTCTCTGCCTTTCGCATAAATAAAAAAAATTTATCTTCTCTCTCACTAATTGTTTCTCTTATCGAACTCTCTCTCCCATTAACTCTCTTCTTCACTGACTCTCTCCACCACTAACTCTTATTAACTCTCTCCCTTAAAAAAACTCTCTCATCCTCCCCTCTTGACTACCTCCTCTCTCCTTCTCCGGTTTCCCTCTCTCTCTCTCTCTCTCTCTCTCTCTCTCTCCATTTTTGGGTCGGGATCGGCTAAAACCAATCATTGCCCTGGATCGGGATAGGCTATGGCTGATCCTGATCCGTTTCAGCCTATCCCACTGGGAATTGGCCGAAAGCTTCCATGCTACTGAAACATATAAAAAATTTACCTTGAAACATATAAATTAATATCCACATATACTGCCAAAATTTATCTTTATATGCAAGCATAATCCTTGCACCAAATGCTAACATATTTTCCCAGGTCTACCTTGCAGCGAAACCATGCTCCACGAAAGCCTACACAAAAGGACTTCGCTTCGGCCTCTTGTCCAACTCTAAAGGGCAGTTGATGCTTCAAGTCCATACTAATCCATCCAATGATACTGAAAAACAGCATATAGTTCACATATTATAGTAAGAAAATATTCACAAATAAATAGACAGGCAATTTCCAACTATGGTATATGAGATAAGTCACTAGTAATAAGCTAAACAAAAGAGAGCATTAACATAGTAATACAACAAAATAATAATATAGTTGACCACTTGGCATTGATTTATTACTTTATATTAACACAAAACAAAGAGCATAATTGGATAAACAAGCATAAAATATTTCAAATAAAAGGAAGAGCACGATATAATGGAAGTATAATGATACTCCCTTATTGACACCCACACCGATGTGTGTAACTAGGAATTGAGCATATCTTATATAACATAAGTCTATTTCATCCCCTTTGATACCTCTTTGCATCGAAGTGGTTCATCTATATAGATTATATTTCAAATTTTAGAAATCAAAAGGGAAATTTTGATTTTCCCGAAGTTATTTGCTCGAACTTTGAAAATCTAAAGAAAATTAAGAGAAATGATGAGATTAGAAATTTAAAATCTAATTGCATATGTTACACTAATATCTAGAGTTGAAAGATTTTATATTAGACCTTAAAGGCCTTAAAAAAGTTTAAAAATTATTTTTTCGACTTGTCAAGATTGTTCCATTATATCAACAGTGCGCCAGCTCGACACAACACATGCCACTGGCACTGAGGTAGTTATATGCAAGGATGGTCGTGCCAGTAGAGGCACAACACCCGTGCCGAGTCGTGCCGGTCCGGCACGGCCACATGCCATCCGGCACAACCTCATTCCGGTCATGTGCCAATGTGAGATATTTTTTAAAAAATTTTCTATTTCTATCAATATTTATCAAATCAACTTTACTTATTTTCTTAACAAATATGATACGACATGTGGAACATTTTTTTTTTTACTTTTTCTTATTTTCATCAATTAACTTTTGTCATTTGTCATTTTTGAAATGACAACTTATTTGTCATTTTTTAAAATTGGAATGACAACTCATTTGCCAGACCTAGACAACCACAAAACCGAATTTATTAGACAGAAGAAAGGAAATGGACCATTTCAAACTCAATAAGATTACAGTCAGATGAGGGAAGGACTTGAGTCTATAGGTAGCAGGACATCAGGAGAGGTACGCCCACAGGATGATATGAGTTCATCATTATTACCATCATATTTATCACACCCACCAGAGCCACAACACCCTTATTATACTCCATATCCACAATCTGCATATGCTTATAGTGTGCCTATGCCGGTGCCAGTCGTTCCCATACATATTCAATATTCATATCATATCATCGAAGAATTATAAAATTCTTATTTGTATGAAAACTATGTGAGACGTTATAACAAGCAATATTATCAGTGGATGAATTTTGAAAAATATCGACAGTATTTAATGCAACATTCCCATGTTATTCTTGTACCAGCAAATGAAGCCTTTGATCCTCCTCGTCATTCTACGTTCAACTAGATATTAGTTTTAATTATTGAACTATTATCAATTATGTATTGAATGTTATTATGCATTCAATTATATTATGGAGTATTCAATCATATTATGGAGTGTTTAATCATTAACATTAATTTTAATGAATGTATTCAATCATATTATGTGTTGAATAATATTTATATTCAACTGTTGTTTTATCTTTAATAAAATATGTTATTTACAAAAATAATCTAAAGATAAAACATTGTAATGTAGTAACTTTTCTAGGTGACTCTAGCGGGATTGGAAAATAGTATTAAGTTAGATTAAAAAGCTTTCTATGGTAACTTTAATCTCTCTCAATAATTAGTGGAAGAGACAGGGTGAGTTAATTACATAGTGACATCTCCTGGTGATCCTTACTAGAAGAGACAGTGCATTTATCACACAGTGACACCTCCTGATGACCCTAATCGGATAAGCTATGAGAAAAAAAATCAGAGCGTCATCTCGAGATGACTTCTAGTTGCTATGGATCCATAGGGCGTTGACCCAATTGAGGCATATGGTGTTATTAATATTGAGATAATTTCAGCATATTGACATGAAGTATATTATGAAATATGATTTACCTGTGTTGTTATTATTATTGTTGTTATAAACATGCTTAGTCAAATTATCATTTTATATCGTTGGACTTGAATTTATTTGGCTTTTGAGTGGATTTCACACACTAAGTTATAGTTGTTGGCTCATGAGATTCCATTTCTAATATTTCAGGTACTAGTCAACATGGTGACTGAACAAAATGCGTCGAAACTCCACCTTCACTTGGGATCTACTCCATTTATCTTTCAGTTCTACAGGTCTTTTATGTTTTAAACTATCTGTTGATCCGGTTTGATTAGAGACACATTAGTAGCGACATTGGTTATTTCCAAGTGGATTAAATTTATTATAGTCAGATTTTCATATTGATTCTTGTCATCGTGGGCTTAGATAATTATTTTTAGGCTTCATGTATTTCAAGTATATTGAGGTACACAGCCAGTCATGATTCTGATTTTTTTGCCCGTGATAATATTCATGACTTGCACAAAGAAATCAGTAACATAATTGCTCAAAAAATATCAATTATAAAATCCAAGCTAATCTAAGGAGATTCAAGAAAGTTAATATTAGAGACTATGTGATGATTCGGATACGTCCGGAACGATTTCCTCTTGGAACTATCAAAAAATTACATGCACGAAGTGCCAAACCTTTTAAAATTTTCAAAAAAATTAATGATAATGTTTATGTTCTAGATCTATCGAATAATTTCGACATCAATTCAACTTTTAATACTGAGGATCTAGTAGCTTATAAATATCCATATTTTACTCCAGATAACCCACTAGCTAGTGAGCCTACTGATGAGCCTATTTATGAGACCCTCTTTACCTTCATTTCCTAACATTCCACCTAACACAACAAACAAAATTAATAAATTTTAGATGATGAGATTATCACAACTAGAGAAGGTGAAACTCAACGATATCTAATACGTTAGAAAGGACGACCTACATCTGATAATACGTGGTTTAATCGCCATAATTTAGAGAGGCACCAATATCCTAGAGCAGCATGAGAGCAACAGAGGAGCACATTCGATAGAGTCGAGTTCTTTCCCACCCGGAGAGAATAATGCAGACATCATTGATAAGCCACGAAAGCGTGTGTACTAACGCCGAAGGCATCGACATTTGATGATCCCCCTATAAGGATTTAAATTTGATCGAGTATATTTATTACATAATATTTATGATCAATTTTGTATTTTTTTTATTTATATAGGGTGTCTTTTGATTATTTTCATTGTAGGTCTATATATAGGTCTGTTGTATTTTCTTTTGAGGTTAATGAAGATTTTTTATTGCTCTCTCTAGTGAAAAAGGTGTGAAACTGCATTCCTCTTCTATCTCTTTCATTTCTCTCCATTGCATTTTGCATCACCTAGCTTGGCCTATGACATGCTCCTCACATTCACACCCGGAGGCCAGAATCATGACTTATCTGATGTGCAGTACATCAGTCAATTAACCTAACCTTGATCTTTTTTTGGATAACATATTGTGCATCATTCATATCAATCAAAGTTGCAACCATACACAAGACTATCTCAAACCATTTACAAATAAACTAGAAACTCCATAGAGCATGACCTCCATAAATCACAGCATGTTGGGTTTGGGCGTCACTTAATGTGAGGGCGGGATCCACACACCTAAGTGAAAAGAAAAAAAAGATAAAGAGAAATAGAACAGAAGACTAGTGCTTCATTCTAATCAAAATAGATTAGAGAAAAAGAAGAGAGTTTTCTTGAAGAGCTTGTGAAATTTATCTTAAGGAAGGAGATTAAGATCTTATCCAAGTTGTGCTGAAGAGGGACGAGCACTTTATGAAACTCATCATCTTCAGTAAGATTGTTCTCATTTTCTTGTAAAGCATTAGTCATCTTATTTGATTGTTTCTTTTAAGTTGTAATCCAAGTGATACTTGATGTTTGTGATTCTCTAATTTTGCTTAGAGAAAAACTTTGCAAACCCATTATTATTGATTATAGTGTAGGTTTGAGGTGGACTTAAGTCTTGTATTTTTTCCCACACATTAAAAGTTCTCCACTTAAATCATTTGTCTTTGATTGCTTACTTTTGATTGTAGTTAACTCAATCTATACACATAAAGATAAGAAAATTGTTAACTTGACTTGGGCTCTTTCTCAATAGGTGGAACAATAGCAAGGTTTGTGTATACAAAGTGTTTGACAAAAGTCTTGTGTGACTAGAATGAACAATCCTGAAGGCATGTTCAAGTTGACATCATCCAATTGTATTATTTCGAAGCTTAGGATGGAGGATATACTTTATTGCATGGATTAATATTAACCCATATATTTGACAAAAGTCTCATGTGACTAGAATGGACAACTCAGCAAGCATGATCAAGTTGATATCATCCAATTATATTATTTAGAAGCCTAAGATGAAGAAATGAAGAATTTCCTTTATTGCATGGATTTGTATGAACCTATCTGTGGTGATCAGGCTAGTTATAAAGAGAAGACCAACAAAAAATGAGACAATAAACAGAAAAACAATTGCAGAGATAACACAATTGATTGATCAATGTCTTTTGTTATGTTGCTAAAGAAGTTTAACATTTTATTTTTATGGAAGAAATTGATGATTATATATGAGAGGAAGACTAAATTTGATTAGTCTAAACTTGATGGGAACTCTAAAGAATGCATTTTCTAGGTTTATGGTCATAAATAATTTGGATATAGGTCATGGGATCCAAAGAACAAGAAAATGGTTAGAAGCAGAGATTTTATCTTCTTTCAATATCGAACAATTGAAAATCTTGAAAAAAATAAAGATGTCAAAGCCTTTAACTTATTATCCAATTAATCTAGATCCAAACCCTCTACCTATAGTGCATGATAATAAGAAGGGCAGAAGAATCATGATTATAGTGACATAGGTATAGATGAGGCTTCTAAATGTGATGAGCATAGTGAGCCTATTGCAAATAAAGAGTAAATTACTCAGTATGAGATGACAGAATCACGGATCAAGAGGTCTACCAGACTACATAAAGTATCATCCAAATATCCTACTCCAAAATATGTTCTTCTTATGTATGAGGAGCCAGAATTCTTCTAATAAGTGCAAGAACTAAAAAAGAGAGAGGTGGTTTCAAGCTATGCAAGAAGAGATAAAAATCCTTGTATAAAAATCACACTTTTAATTTGGTAAAGCTATAAAAGTAAGAGAACAATCGGGAACAAATGGGCCTATAGAATCAAGACAGATGAAAATAGATTGGAGCCTAAATACTAAGCAAAACTGGTTATCCAAGTGTTTTGGTCATAAGAAAGATAGATTTTGATAAAGTTTTTGCTCCAGTTGCAAAAATATCATCTCTTTGGAGTATTCTCGAAGTGGTAGCTAGCATAGATTTTGAGACTGAGCAACTTGATGCGAAGATGGCCTTCTTACATGGAGGGTTGAATGAAAAAATCTATATGGAACAACTTAAAAGTTTAAAGCCAAAGGTCATGAGCATTTTGTTTGCAAGTTAAAGAAAGAGCTTATATGGGCTTAAACAAGCCCCAAGGCAATAGTATAAAAAATTCTACTATTTCATGGTAGGTCACGACTACAAAAGAACAAATTTATAATTTTATGTATATGTTCAAAGGTTCAAAGATGTCGAGTTTGCCATTTTACTACCCTGTTAATTATTGGTTGTGATATTAACAAATTTGATAGGTTAAAGAAAAACTTAAGCAAGTCTTTGTCATAAAGAATTTGGGAGTTGCAAAACAAATGCTTAGCATAAGGACCTCCATGATAGAAAGAACAAGAGGCTTTGGCTATCATAGGAAAGGTATATTTACAAGATATTTGAATGGTTCAAATAGAAACGATCAAACTAGTTCCTCTCCATTTGCAGTCACTTTAAGCTCACTAGCAAGCAATGTGCTACAAGTGAAAAATAGAATGAAGAAATGCAAATAGTTCCATACACTTCAACAATAGAAAGTCTAATATGTGCAATAGTATGCACAAGGCTAAATTTAGCTTATGCAATTAGTGTGGTTAGTAGATATTTCCCAAATCCTGTCAAAAAACATTGAGCTCCAGTGAAATGAATCCTCAGATATCTTAGAGGCACTTCAAAATTTTGTCTATTTTTTTAGAAATGGTAAATCTGAATTAGAGGGCTTCATAGATGCACATGTGGCTGATGATCCTAGGAAGTTTACATCATGCTTCATGATTTTTGCAAGGGAAACTATTTCTCGGCAATCTACATTGCAAAAGTACGTTTTTTGTCAACTACAAAGGTTAAATATATTGCAGTGACAGGCGGCGTGCAAAGAATTGTTTTGGATGAAAAGAATTTTTCAAAATTGGACTTAAAGCAAGGTATGTATACTCTTTTTTGTGATGTGAGGTGTTCTAGTTTTCACTCAAAGCTAAAGCACATTGATGTGAGATATTATCAAATACGAGATGTCCTAGAGAAAAAAATTGTTGTATCTTCAGAAAATCCATGCCGATTAGAACAAGTCGAATATGATGACAAAATTATTATCTAAGTATAAGAATAAAGTTCGCATTGTCAATGTAGGCTTGGTAGAGCCCTTCATATAAGATGGGAACAGGGAATTTCTTGAGTTTGGGCATCCCATCTAATTTGAGGGTGGGGCCCACCAACTTAAGTGGAAGAAAAAAAAATAAGAGAAGAAATAGGAAATAAGGCTAAAGCTCCTTCTAATCAAGTAAAATTAGAGAAAAAAGTAACAACTTTTTTTTAAAAAAAAGAGGATTTTCTTGGAGAGCTTGTAGAATCCATCTCAAAGAATGAGGTGGAGATCTTGTCCAAGACATTCTCAAGAGGGAGAAGCACTTTGTGAAACTTATCATTTTCAGTGAGATTGTTCCCATTCTTTTGTAAAACATTAGTCATTTTGTTTGGTTGTTTTTCTTTAGTTGTGACCCAAGAAAGTGATACTTGATGCTTGCGATCCTTTAGTTTTTCCTGAAGAAGAACTTTGTAAACCTATTATTGTCGATTATATTGATGGTTTGATATGGACATAGATCTCATAGTTTTTCCCTCATGTTGGAGGATTTTTCACATAAATTGATTGTCTTTGATTGTGTCTTATTTGCTTACTTTTGATTGTGATTAACTCATTCTATTTGCACAAAAATAGAAAAAATGGTAACTTTATTTGGTCTCATTCCCAACACAACAAACCATCAAAAGATACAAAATCATTAGGATAGATATATTGCAGACCACCCGTTTATACCTGCTTGAGTTCTCAAAAGTATTCTACTACATGTTATCTGAAAACAAAATAAATCCTAAATTAAACATCCAAAAAGGCCGTCCCGTGTTGGCCCCACGCTTCCACCTCATGGATATGTAAATGTACAACAGAGATATATCAACGTAACAGAAACGAGATAAGAAGAAGCAAGATGCCAACATCAAAAAGGGGAACCCTAAATGAGGCAACAACAAAAACAACCATAAACCCTAGTCTATTAGGAGATCAATCAAAATAATATAATATTCTTAGTTTGCTTTAAAACTCAACATATGTATCACAACATCGTCAGCCGACTCGAGTTCTGGGCTCACTAGTTGGAATTATCAAAGAAGTAACAGACCAGAAGCAGGTAACGGCAAAGAAAGTGTAAAACAAGAAGGCAACACGAAAAACGTAAGTATACCTCAAGCGCGTCTATCTTCCACCGCAATCTGCGCCTAGCGTTCTAAGATGAGAATCCATCCATTTGTGGCGTTGTTCTCTTCGTCCACCGGAATCGGAGACGAAATGGAGATGACGAGAGAGAGAGAGAGAGAGAGAGAGAGAGAGAGAGAGAGAAAAGGATCCGCGAGGGGAAAAGGAACAGATGGATGGAAGGGCGAAGGCGGCCAGGTGGTGAGTCTTGCCGTCGTCCGGCGCGGAGTGTGGGGGGGGGAAGAGGAGGAGGTTTAAACAAGAAGGAAGGAAGGCTAAGAGGTGGTGGGTTTGGGGGAAAAGTTTACGTTGGAGGCGAAACGTTAATGAGAGGATTATGTTAAGATTATATTTACAACGCCATGGAATTTATTAGACCGCCTTCTTGTTCTTGATCAAATTATCCAGCTCCATCAGTCGGTTCAAGGGATTCGATTTGTGCCATCGTGTGATTGAGCCTGCTGCCAATGGTACGACTCTTAAAGTCTATCTGCCTTACCAATGGCCCCATTGTACCATCGCAAACTTCACTTTTTTTACCCACCTGACTATGGGGCAAGTAGTCGGGATAATGAATATCGAATATGAGTCACATTTTATTATCGAATTATGTAAAAATTTAAAGATTACTAAAATATTAGTTAAGTTTTAAAGAACAAATTTTTATATAAATTGTTTCTCATAGAAAGGGGAATTATATAGAAATTCCTTATTTAAGACTTGGCAATTTTATTAGCTAAATTTTCATATACTTTGTCAGCACGGAAAGTGATTTATATTTGAAAGTTTATCATCGCTGCTGTTAACAATTTTTTGATATGACAAAATACACTTAATTTTTTGTTTTTAAGTTTTGAAATGAATTAAACACGTAAAAAAATTACCTAATAGAATTAAACTAGTCAAAAACTCAGTTTTATTTAAATTTAATTTAGTTTTCTTATATATTATTCCACATGTCTTTAGTTTCTAAGACGAAACATGTTATTACAAACAAAATAAATCAGAGCACCATGTAGACTGCTACAATCAGAAAATTAGTCTTGTTATTTTGTATTCTATACATGTGTTGCTATATAAGTGCATTGTGGAACAGTTCTCTGTTACACAAAACATTGATATAAATCTGTGTCAGTGGTCTGAGCTTCGTGCTTACAATGGCATTAATGCCATCATAAATGGTTTGCTGTTATAATTGGTAGACTGACAGGATTTGGTAAATTGAGGATTTTACTTCTCGAATGCTTGCTTTCTTTCCATTTACCTCCTTCACCTGAAAAAGAGACGAAAAAGAAGAGGTTAGCAAAACTATAGAAACTATCTATCACAAATAATTAGTTTCTGAATTTATTTCAGAGTAAATTATGGGATAGAGTAGATAAATTGGATTCTGATAATTTGGGATCAAATAGCATGATGACAAATTTTTCAAGGGACTACAAAATGATGGCCTAGTTGCAGTCAATACAACCTCATCTCAGAGTGTGATCTTGTTACTTTAAGATACTTGTAGGATCCAAATTTAGAGCATTTGAGTAATAACCTTAGTCCTAGATAGAAAAAGTTTTCTTATGCCGTAATATAAGTTGCATCCTTTGCAATGAAACTTGATTGCAATTCAGATCAGTCATGTGTTCATCTTCTGTCAATTGTGTAGAAACACTCATCATGCAAAAGGATGGTAATTAGAATCTACCTTGGCGCGTAATTCTGCAACAAATGTGTCATTTGCTGTGGTTGACTGAATTGAGGTAATCTCTAATCGAATCTCGTGAAGTGTTTGCATGATCTTAAGAAGCAGCCCTTCTCTGTAAGGGCATTGAATCTCCAATAGAGCATCTGATTCTATTATAGAGACCTGTACACTGGTAGATGGAGCTTCTATAGCTTTAGTAGTCTTACCAGTCTCATTGTTCCCTTCTAGCACTCTTAACTTTCGCTTATCTGGAAATACAAAGCTGTGCTTGTTGGTCGCGACGTAATTAATGGCACCAGTCTGAGGTGAACCACTCCTTTTCGGTGCAGTTTTGTCCTTTGAATTGCTCTGACTATGGATTTCTGCTTCTTTTAGCCTCCGGTCGATTTCGATTTTCCTGTTTCGTGATTCCAGTTCTTGTATACGCTTTCGCAATTGCTTCACATACTCGATTGTATCACCTAAGATTGAAGCCTTATCCATCTGCAAACATCATAGCATGTAGAAGTCATTGATATTATCAAATAAGGATCAAAATAATTACGTACTTTCTGTAAGAAATAATGGATTATTTATAGTTATGAATTAATTGAACACAGGACTGGTAAGACACTCTAAAATAAGGTAGAATTGAAGAAAAAGATGTCACACCATATGGCTTTCAGCACAAACAAATTGATGAATTCTTCCAGCAGTTGTTGCATGCAACATATAAATTCATTCATCATGAATAGTATAAGAGACCATGACCTCACCTAAGCTAAATTTTGGCAGAAAGTTTTAATCATAAACTCTGAGAAAGCATAAGAATAGAAGTTCAGATTTGCTTGGATCACCTCCACTGTCCAACCAAAAGTTCATTGACGTAGCTATGAATTAAAACTTCAGGATCTATATTTTTAATGTCTGACTATGATGAAATTTCATTCAAGATATATACCTTGGTCACAAATGGAACCAGTGAGCGAAGGATGATGAACCTTTCGTTAAGCTTCTCTCTTCTGCGCCGTTCTGCAAGCACATGGTTAGCACTTAGTTCTTCTTGTGGTGTACCTTTTCGAAACCTACTCCCACCTTCGCCATATCTCGATTTAGGTGATTGATCATCCTTATACTTGCAATGAAGATTAGGAACATTGAGTAAGGCATTTTTAAGCATCCATTGTGAAGTGCCTTCAGAGACCGCAGGTTGAAGATGCTCTCTTGTAGAAGTCCATCTAGTGAATGTTGATCCGTGCGACATAGACAAGTACGGATTAGTGTTCGATTCTGCTTGTTGGCTAAAGCTGTGCTGTAGAATTGCTGAAACTGTCTGAGAATAATGAGCATCTTCTGCTGACAATTCTTGAACTTCAGCTGCTGAAAGAAAAAAGAAAAAGAAAAAAGAAACAATGATGTTATAAGTTAAGAGACCCGCATGACTAATTTGTTAACACAATATTTTCCATATTAAAGATCACAGAAAAGAAAATTACAAACAAAATATGAATTACTAAAACAGCCTTGAATTTTTGAACTAAACTAAACAGGGAAGTCACAGAGGCTTTTCTTTTCAGCTATTAGCAGTAATTTTGAAGACAGTGCTCGGCAAATGGAAAGACTTGATAACTCTTCAATACCTTGATAGACATATATATATGTCTCGATATTCTGAAAAACTTTGCCGATAAGTAGATCAGAATATAATGGCTAATCTACAAAGTATCATTCTGAAGGTACCTGATGATTGTGGAAACACACTGCAAAGGTCTTCATCTAGAAAATGCCAAGTTAGGTGAGTATCATCTTGTCTCTCATGGTTAGACTGATCACTATTGCTCTGACATACAGCAAGCATTTGGAGTTCTGCATCTAAGTTGTTTGAGCAGTCATCAGGAGATCCCAATCTTGTACCTTCTGACATCTCAATCTGCATCAGTTCACTAGGCTCAGTATTAGGAGTTGCTTCCTGAGATCTTGTCAAGTTAGGAGAAGACAGTTGTCTTGAAATCCTTGCAATGTATCTTCTAGTGTCAGCTTCTGAGGCTGAACCTGCCTCTACTTCATTATCACATTCGTCATTACGATCATCGTCATCTTCTTCATCATCATCATCTTCGCCATCTTCTTCTTCTCCTTCTTCTTCTCCTCCTCCTCCTCCTTGGCTGGATCTATTTTGGCTTGCTATTTTTTGATGCATTACTCCTAGCTGGAAGGATGCTGCCTCATTGTATACAATGGGCTTGGAGGTCGAATGCTCAGAAATGGCGGGCGCAGGGTGGATGTCATGGTGGTCCATGAAGAAACTCTTGGCATGTTGAACTAGCCTAATATCTTCTTCAACCTGTTGAATTCATAGTAAATTGTCAGACTGAATTCATGCAAGACTACAAGTATTTATCTTGTCCTTCTATCTATGTAAATAATGATCTTGGTATTTATATGATTCAATTCTATATGCACTTCAAAGTATAGATCTATCAACTAACCTTTTCCGTACATCCAAGTTCAAGGATACCATCCATCAGGGGAATGCATACAACAGTCTGCAATATTATCATAAATGAAAATAAGGATCTTCCCATCTTATAGTTCTTAGTAATACACAACCTTTGCTTGGACAGTTCGCCTACAACCTTTGCTATGACCGTTTTCTAATAGCTTAAGCTTATATAATAACATTGTAAGGGCAATACAGTTATACGCCTAATAATGAATGGTAAAGCTAGAAAGCTGTGCTAGCTGAAGAAAGATACCTGTATGCGAGCACTCTGTATCATCGAGCATCAACATTCGTGTTGCACCATATAAAATGCATGACAAAGGAAGCAAAGAGTTAGGCTATGTACGTAGTTAAATACAATTTCTTTTGATGGTTTACATATGTGCACTTTTTGAAAGATTTCACCTTCTGAAGAATGAATCAAAGTTCAAACTATACTTTTCCTATCCACATCTCAAATCATTTTTCCATATGACGTGCTCTCGTGTTTTGCTAATTGTTTGTGGAATTTATAATAAAAAAAAAAGATATATTCATGGCGTAGTAAATTAAATACCTTAGCAAGAATAGCTCTTGAAAAAACTTTGCTGTCAGCCTCATTTGCCCGTGTGAGCCAAACATGCCTTCTACTTGCCAATGCCTTTCCTGGTAACCTAAATGACGCATATTGTCAAACAAACTACAATACTACATGCATAACAAAGTAAACAAAAACAAAATAGAAAACAAAAGTTCCTACTAACATTAATAATATTAGAACTCAATTTCTTATATTCTATTTCTACCTAAGGAAAAAAATCAAGATTCTGACGATATAAAATTTTCTCGAAAACGGTAAGTATTACATATAGAATGAGCAACAATTGTCAAGTGATCAGTTTTCAGAAATAGAAAGTTACGATCCTTGTGGATTCGAACTTTAACAAGTTCCTGTAAGTAAAATACGACATAAAAAAATAATTAAATGCGAAGCTCCTTATATACCAAAATACTAGGGCTTTGCTACTCGCAATTGCTTTAACTGTATTGTGTGCTTAATCCCCACTAAGGGAGAATGCAACTAGGCCTGATTAATTATGCTTAGTGGACTCCAACGCAAAAAACTAATTAATAATCGAAACTTTACGCTAAATCTTGGAAAAGTTTGTGTGTGTGTGTGTGTGTGTGTGTGTGTGTATATGTATGTATGTATGATCTACCATTTGAATAACTTGTGTGCATACATATCAGAAGGTGATGGAGAGATCTATCATACAGACATACGTACGTACGTATACATACCCAGACCCGGGAGGAAATGAGAAGGAGACACACATGAGGTAGAACCACTCGGACTCCGTAAGGTCCTCCGGCGATAAGGCGGCGCAGGGACGCCTCGCTGGCTGGTTGGCCTCCCCGGCTGAGAGCGACTCGTAGAGCTCCCGCAGCTGCTGGCTCCTCTGCAGCGCCGCCTCCTCCGTGCTCACCTCCGTCGGCTGCACCGTCTTCCGCGTCTTAATCGCGCCGTTGTAGTACCCTTCTCCCCATACCAGAATCCTTCATATCGTTCGAACTCCAACCAAGTTAGTTTAATCACAAACACAGGAAGGAGAAGACGAAGAAGAAGACGAAGAAGAAGAAGAAGAAGAAGAAAAAAGAAGGGTACTATAATAATTAACCAAGCTAGCTAATTAATCAATTACATACCCTTGTTGAGGACAAAGCTGCCAGAAGAGACTATAAGTCCACTGGATGCTTTGCACCACGGACTGCAGCGCTTGCTGAAGCTTGTCAGAAGCGAAAGGAGCACAAATTCCCATGGCTTGTTAATTAGGTTCCAAAAGTGAATGTTTGACGTACTAGTTGGAGCTCTTTTCTGGCTATTTGAATGGTGGAGGGATGGGAGTTGGAGGAGTTAATGTGGTTTTAGGTTGAGTAGGGTTTTGACTGGTGGTTCCACCAGACAGTTCTTACCTGCTCGTTCTTTCTTTCTTTCGTTCTTTCTTTCTTTCTTTCGTTATCACGTGGGTGTTTTTAATTAGTATTGCTTTTCCCGCAGGAGAGTGTAGGAACGAGGGAAAAGGGATCCGGATTTAGTTGCTACTTTTCACAGTAGATTTCTCATCAAAGATCGGTTAAGTAATTAACTTTTTCGCAGGCGATGTTTACTTTATCTTAAAAGAGAAATGAAAAGAAAAGAAAAGAAAAGAAAAGAGCTAACCTACCAATAGTTTTTGCCTTGTTTAAGATGGTCAATAAGCAAATTATTCTTATTTTTATTTAAGAGTAGTTAATTTTTTTTATTAATTTTTTTGGTCGCAATTTGGACCCCAAAGAATGCTGGTATAAGTTTAAAATGAGTGAACTTTTTTCAAATTACACTTCTGCATTTTCTTTCTGAATAAGATGGAAGACTCCGTAACAATAATTAGGAGTAGGAAAAAATATGCAGTATTGTTTGTTGGTATGTGGGGTCAATGTACTTTTTTAATAATTTTTTTTTAAAATTTAGCAGAATTAAATGAGTTTTTGACATAAATAGTCTTCCTAATTGTTTTTAATCATTTAGGTTAACTACCCTGTCATAATTCAATAGTAAAATTGCAAAACTATTAAGTGATTCCACTACTCATCACTTTATTAAAAAAAAATACTCTATCTTTTCCATATAAGGAAACTGTTGAACTCTCGACTTCACCCGCTCTCGCCACCCCCACCCCACTCTAACCCTAACCCCATACTCCATAGTTTTATTTTTATTATTTTACCCTCTCGTGGTTTAAACTAATGTGCAACTATCTTTTTTTATCATATGTGACCAAACCACTGGTTAAAATTTTTAATAAGCTTTTTAATATATTTAAAATAATATCGATCAAATTTTAGATAATAAAGATATGATAAAAATATTTAATTTTTTACATTTTTATATCTAATTATTAATTTTTTTTACATCTTTCTTTGCCTCCTTAGTCAATAGATAGTTACATATCAAAGATATTAATCAAATTATATTAACACAAATCTTAAATGCTCTAGCTTATAAGGTAACAAGCATAAGGCGAAAAAAATAAAAAGTTGATATAATTATGTTGTGCTAATGTGAAGTAGCATTTATAAAAAATTCAAAAACGAAAAAATGTATAACAAAATATGTTTACTTATTTTAAATTAAAGTTTTATATTTTTTAAAATCAGATTATTACCGTCAACAATCATTTTTACAGGTAATATAAATACAAAATCTTCGGCGCATTC
The DNA here is from genome assembly GCF_019914945.1 of Typha latifolia. Lineage (NCBI taxonomy): Eukaryota > Viridiplantae > Streptophyta > Magnoliopsida > Poales > Typhaceae > Typha > Typha latifolia. Next base: position 2,588,572 of record NC_133091.1, read on the forward strand.
AACTCTTTTGTTGTGGCAAAATAAAGCCTAAGTTAGTTCATTATTCTAAGTGGTAGAAACATTAAATACTATTTATTCTGGAGTGATCTCAGTGCAGGGCAGATGCACTTTATACAACAAACCAACCTCACATTGAGATTTTTACATAGAGCCGAACACTAATTAGAGAGCCAATAAAAGAACAAGTCCTGATTAAAGTAAATCTTTCCAAATTGTGTGAGAAATATATATAGAGAGAGAAATCTTATTAGAGACAGTAGCAGAATGCCACTAAAAATTGAGACCCAATTGCTTTCATAACATAGAATAAGCCTGAGAAAAAACATAGAAAGAAGTATTTTCGGTGGTTAGAGCGGAAGATAACGACAACTTTAGGGCTGCTATAAAGAGAGTGGATGAGAGCACCACTTACCAAATTTTGAGAATTTTAGTTTTAGCACCATGGAGGGAGGATGATTTGTAATCTTATGATTTCACCATCTGTTACACGTCTCCCCACAAAATTTATTATTATTATTTTAATTCTATTTACTTTATTTTAATTCTAATTTATATATTTTTTTAGGTCTGGATTGTTAGAAAATGTATCTATTTTGAAGAAAAAAGTTAGTATGTGTATTTCCAAATATTATTACTAATTTTTAAAATATAAATGTAAATTAGCTATTTTAAACCCATATTAAATAATACATTTTAAAAATTTTCATCAGTGTGTACGAAATATATTTTTCTAAAGTTGTTTTTGTTAGCTACCGTGAAAGAGAAGCTTTTTTATAATAAAAAAATATATATTTGGAAGAGAGGAGAGAATATTTACAAACACATAACATTTAATAGATTTAAGTTATAGATAAAATTAGAATTAATTTAAATTTATATTAAAAAAATTAATTTACTTTTTAAGGTTAAAAATATTACCTTTGTACTTATGATCGATTGTTAGTTTTTTTTAAACTAGAACGCCAAAAAAATTTAAAATTAAATAGATAGTTGAATTCTCTTTATTTTTAATTTTTTTTACAAACAAAAGTGCTCTTCTCCTTATGTATAAGCATTTCTTTTTTTTTTTAAATACCTCTTTTTACTTTTTAGATTGTAATAAATATATAATAAATTTCAATAAATATGAGTTTTTATGAAACGTAATAGTTCTAGAAATAAGATAAATATAATTAAATAATTATATAAAAACTCATCTATTTTACATAATAAATATGAAAGAGTATTTAGTTAACTGTGCTTCATTGACTTCGACTACGGTTTTTCACCTTAGTTGTAAATATAAAATATTTTAAGTACACATAGTAAATTATAATTTTAAATATAAATATAAAATATAAAATATAATTAACTCTATTTTTTATTTATTTATTGAAGTGTGAACTTGACTAGATACGATGAACTTCACAAGGAACTCAATACCTAACAAGTATATATATATATATATATTAAACAAGAGTCATATATATTTAGGAGGGCTACATTGGTCAAAAACTCGAAAGACGGTAGGTAAGATGTGATTGAATCTATCTTTGCGCGATTTGGTTGGTTTGGTGTACCATCCCTTTTCTCCGTCCGCTCTTGAAACGGCGGCGACGTCGATAGCGAGAAGCGGCTGTGGCGGCGGAGACGGACGAGGACGGCGCCGGATCGGGTAAAGCGGGAGATCCTCGTCTGATGGAGGGTCTGCCGTGGGGTTGGGTGGCGGAGTACACAAAGGCGGCGCAGGAGGAGGGGCGTGACCCGGCGGTGTGGGCGGCGCACGTTGGGTCGGCCATGGCGGCGGCGGGAGTGGCGACACCGTCTTCGCCGGAGCTGGCGCAGCTCCTCGTCTCCCACCTCTGCTGGGAGAACAACGTCCCCCTCGCGTGGAAGTACGCCGAGAGGGCCATTGCCGCGAACCTCGCCTCTCCCATGCTTCTCCTTGCTCTGCTCTCAACCAGGTACCACTACTACTAGCCATTGTTTAGAGCGCGAGATTTTGACTTTCTCTATGTTTGCATCTTTTCTACTATTCTTCTTATTGAGTTTGTTGGTGTAATTATCGTAATTATCAAATATATGAATACATTAGCAGTCATTCTTATAATTCTATGCTAATAATAAATAATTTTTGATTTATCATAGCATTATTCATGTATTTTCTACCTTCAATTACAACGAGGAACTAATGTTTCTTTTGCACAGGGTTATTCCAAATCGTCGCTCCAAACCAACAGCTTATAGGCTTTATATGGAGCTCTTGCGAAGGCATGGATTTTCTTTTGCATCTCAAATCAATGGACCAAATTTTAGAAAGTAAGCTTCTTAGTATATTATTGCCCTAACCTCGTCGACTGCCATTGTGCACTCTATTGTCGTGTATCTTTTTTCACCAATAAAGATTAGTTTGTTACTGCATTTCAATCATTCAGAGAATGTGGAAAATTTTACATAGAGTTAATAAGAATTCTTTAGTTATCTTGCCTGATAGTTTTCTCATAAATTAGTACGCTAGTATATTGTGTTTTAAAGCATACATGTTGCATTTTCACTTATTTAAGTACAATCAATCTAGTTTAGATAATTTATTCAAGCTAAGTATATGTGGCAGATTTCTATGATGCTATACATTTGGATCTGCCTTGGAGTTGGTTATGTACACCTATTAAACAGTATAACAAAAATAGCTTCTAGGGGTCTTGAATTACTCTAGAATGACATGGAAACCTAGAACAGATATGCCTTCTATGCATACATCAGGCAACATTCTTCTTTATCAACATAAATGTTCTTTGTGAATTACACACTAAGCAGCAAATGTTCTGCTATCTTTGTCTTTATTATGTTTTTGGTTATTATAAAGATGGTTTTTCTTTTTATCACAAATTTTATTATAAAGATGGTCTTAGTTTTATTTTTGTCTTTATCAATAATAGTTTTTATGTTTTAATATGACATTTTCTGACTTATCTTATCATCACAAATTTGTTTTCTCGACATTCTTTGATGCATTTGGCATCTTGTTTTCTTGATCTCACTCAATGTGAGGATGTCTTAAGTATGTTGGTACATTTCTTCTAGCTGCCGTTAACGGAACTGCTGTGCCAAGTATGCAAAAGAGTGAAATGTGAAAGTAACTCTTATGGCTTTTCGTTGTCTGATATGCAGGGTTATGGTGTTAATAGATGATGTTCTTCATCTTTCGCAGATATTTGGTTTTCAAGCATGTGAACCAGGGGTCCTTGTAGTCGAATATGTCTTTTGCATTTTGTGGCAGTTCCTTGATGTTATATTGGATGATGAAGGTTTGCTAGAACTGACCCCAGAAAAGAAGGCCTGCTGGGCAACTAGGCCACAGGATTTGGGAATATCTGGAGAAGAAACCTGTAATGAACAAAGTGAGAAACTACAGAAAATAAATTCTGTTATATCTGTTGAAATTATTGGGCATTTGCTTCGTCAGAGAGTAGTTTCCAGGCTTCTTTTATTGGCAAGTGAAAACATGTATGGCCTTTCTAACTTTTTCTATATCCAACATACTTATATTGCATTTTATTGTTTATTTTGTCATTTGATGGATCTTACTCTAGTTACTAATGTATTCTTCTTGCAAGTGAATAGTTTGATTTATTTTCCTTGGATTTTAATTTGTAGATATCTCTGTTAACCCCCCAAAAAAAGTCATGGGATAAATGGGTCTTATTACTGTTCTTGAACTATGTAATCAGAAAATCAATTGTTAAATCAACAGCTTTGCCAATATTTCTTTGTTACATATATAGGGTTGCTGTACAGGACTGTAGGGTTTAAAACTTTAAGTGAGTTGGAGCTGATTTTAGTTAGGATTAGCTTTGGGATTAGATTTGGCAATAAATAACTAGAGTCTTATTTCAAATAAGCTTCCAATTAAGAACCCCTTCCCAGACGAATTTATAAAGTCGTTTGACATCAAGAGGTTTAGAAGATGGTCAAAGACAGATATGCTATGAGGTCCCGCAGGCCGCCCTAGATCGGATATTTCCATATATGGTTAAGCCTATGGCTTCAGTGCAGAATTCTAGGATAAATGAAATAAGAAATCAAGCTAGTTAATAAAAAAAACCAGAATTGTAACAACTGTGAGTCTAATTAATTAAATTGGATCCCAACAAAATCAACACGCATAAAGAATGAGTCATTTGAGCCGCCAATTGGGCCATAGTTATACAATTGAAACCAAAAGAATATCAGCAGTTTTTATTGATGACTGAAGCACATGTTACCCATCTTCTTCTTCTTTTCACATTTTTCTTGATAACTAATCTCATATGATTTTTTTTTATTCTGCATGAACTTAGGTGTTTCTAGTTTCAGTTAAATGGAAATAAACATCCAAAAGTGAAAAATGACAAAAATGAAAGAAATGCCAAAGGAGGCCTAATCATAAACAAAATCGTTGGAGAAAACTGTAAGCCATGTTGCATTTGAAGTTTGAATTATTGAGAAATTTGGTGATTGTATTGTAAAATGTCTATCTGCGGCAGTCATTCAATTTTTTGTGCGTTTGTTTTTACATCTGTGCAATGCTCTAGGCCTTCACAGTGGGGAGCCTTCACTAACCGCTTACGCCTGCTTGCTACAAACTCGTCAGCACTTGGGAGTTCAATTATACCAGTCGAAGTATTGCAGCAGTTAATAGATAATTGCAACAAATTAGGTGGAGAATGCAAAGCTAATCGGCACCGAGAATTCTACAATAATGTTGCTTCTGGTTCCTTAACTTTGCCTGGTTTATACTGTCCTGGTTCTAGCCGTTCTGCATTATGGATTCCTATTGATCTGTATCTTGAGGACTGCATTGATGGTTCAGTTGCAGCAACAAGTTCTATTGAAATTTTAAGTGGTAATATTTTCTATATATGAGAATATCACGTTTTTCCCCTTGGCACTAGTTCTATTTTCATGCCTCATCATTCACAAAGTAAACTTCCCATTGCAGGTTTGATAAAGGCTCTTCAAGCAATTAATGGATCTACCTGGCATGATGCTTTCTTAGCTCTTTGGATGGCCTCTCTTCGCCTTGTACAGAGGGTAAGGGTCTTTTCTATGTTGCTTCCATGATTTGTCGAATATGCTGGAATATCATGACACTGAATTGTGTGTGTGTGTGTGTATTTTTTTTTCTTAAATAGGAAAGAGATCCTCATGAGGGTCCAGTGCCTCGACTAGACACACGATTATGCATGTTGCTGTCTATAACAACACTTTCAATTGCTGATATTATTGAAGAAGAAGAAGATGAAGAAGAAGAAGAAGGTGATCTTCTTGATGGAAGGGAACTCAGGAGTCAATGGAAAGAGAAAGCAGTAGGTGGAAAACGCCGTATGGATCTCGTCTCCAGCCTACAAACCTTGGGTGATTATGAAAGCTTGCTGGCTCCCCCCCCATCTATCATCTCTGCAGCCAACCAGGCTGCTGCAAAAGCGATGATGTTTGCTTCAGGCCTTAATGTTGGAAGTGGGTACTTGGAGAACATAAACATGAATGACAAGACAATGAATTGCTGTAAGTTTTTCTCTACATCATACACAAAGTCCTTTATCTATTTGTTTCTTTCCATCATGTTGGATGAGAGACCATACGCTGTGGAATGATTATTAATCCTATCTCATTTCTTTTTTTTCTCCAGCTGGAAATATGCGGCATTTGATAGTTGAGGCTTGTATTTCACGAAATTTGTTGGAAACATCTGCTTATTATTGGCCAGGCTACATCAGTGGACGTGTCAACCAGGCACCTCACACCATTCCTGGCCATCTTCCTGGATGGTCTACTTTCACAAAGGGTGCTTCTTTGACCCAATCAATGGTTAATGCTATGGTGGCAACTCCTGCTTCAAGGTGTATAGGATTTTTAATTTCAAAGATAGCTTATCCCATACCTGTGTTTATCTTATTGTGTTTTGCAGCAACTCCTAGTTTTACAAAGGTTGCTCATTGCCAACATGCAATCAGTTAACCTTTTTGTTAATATGCTTTATGCTTACCATTCCGGAGTTTTTTGCACAGGCATTTAAAAGAATTTGAACTTTAAAAGATCTCTTATAGCTACACCTATGCTATGATGTTATGGTGGCATGTAGTATTGATATCTGATATTGTTCTTATAAGAATCTTGTAAAAGGTAAAAAATATAGGTGTGATCACAAGAACAAAATCTTTTCCATCATTGGCTAGTTCTATATATCCTCTCTTTAGTCATACCTAATTTCTGTCTGAAGCCAGGATATTAGATGTCATATATATGTGTGTGTGTGTGCTGCAATAAAGCACTGAATAAACTCATGATTTGATGGAAGCTTAGCAGAGCTCGAGAAGATTTATGAAATTGCAATCAATGGGCCAGATGATGATAAGGTTTCTGCTGCCACTGTTCTGTGTGGAGCCACTTTGATACGTGGATGGAATATTCAGGTTGGTAAAACAATTATGCATGGGAATTTTGCCTTTTCGTTGGTCTTATCTGACCTATCTGTTCAAATTTGTTTACAGGAAACTGCCAAATGTTAAAATCTTCTTTCATACTGTAATATTTTTCGTCTACTTCTACAAGCATATTTTTGACCTCTAGTTAAATCGCCATGTTGTAGGAACATACAGTTCGCTTTGTTGTCAATCTGCTCTCACCGCCTGTTCCTGTTGATTATTCTGGAAATGACAGCCATTTGATAAATCATGGTCCTATGCTTAATGTTATTCTTACTGGAATATCATCTGTAGACTGTGTTCAAGTCTTCTCATTCCATGGACTGGTACTCTTTCTCTCTTCACAATCTCTAATGAACTAAGCTCCATTTTCTAGTGGCCAATTAGTTGATAAGATTCTTATATTTATGCAATTTCTTCTCCAGGTCCCAGAACTAGCAGCTGCACTAATGGCAATATGTGAAGTTTTTGGGTCTTGTTTTCCTAGTGTCTCATGGACCCTCACTACTGGTGAAGAAATATCCGCTCACTCAGTGTTCTCAAATGCTTTTATCCTTCTTTTGAGACTCTGGAAATTTAACCATCCACCACTTGAGTATTGTATAATGGGAGACGGCGCACCAGTTGGCTCACAACTAACTCCTGAATACCTCCTACTATTGCGTAATGCTCGGGTACTTTCTCCCAGTAATCATGCCAAAAGTCGAACCAGCAACAAACTATTGCTATCTGGTACTAGTTTGCCGTCTGTGCATCCCATTTTTGTTGATTCATTTCCAAAGTTGAAAATTTGGTACCGACAACATCAAGCTTGTTTAGCTTCAACTCTTTCTGGGCTTGTTCCTGGAACTCCAGTTCATCAAAATGTAGATGGTCTTCTCAACATGATGTTCAGGAAGATCAATAAAGGCACTAATCAATCTGTGGGTTCTGGAATATCCGGAAGCAGTGGCTTAAGTAGTTCGTCTGGCACTGGAAGCGATGATACTTTCCTCAGGCCCAAGTTACCTGCTTGGGACATAATGGAAGCTGTTCCCTTTGTAGTTGATGCTGCTCTTACTGCCTGTTCCCACGGAAGGCTATCACCACGTGAATTGGCTACAGGTTTGCTTTTCTTAACTCATGAGATTTGATGTAGCATTCTTGTGATGGTTCCTTTTAGCATATAATGCTGTGCCATTTGTCTTTTTGGTTTTGAACAATATCATTTCACTTGATACATCTAGGATAGGGTTGAACATTCTAGAAGTACGGAGAGGGATTTTAGATAAGGCTTTGAAATATGTAGATATACGACTGATAATGTAGGTTGCATTTTTAGTGAACTGTGATATCAAATATGATAAAAGAATTACTTTGATGAAGTATGTAAAAGGGAGTATTTTCATTACTTTAAATCTATTGAATAACAAGCAGGAGAGATTGATGAGGACATAGCACATAGAATTGCAGTACAATGGTTAAAATAGAGAAACGCCTCTAGTATGATGTGGGATCATAATGTGCAGATCAAGCTGAAAGAAAAATGCTACAAGCTAGCTACTAGACTAAAGCAGATGCAATTGATATGAATGCTGGCATATAGGAAACAAAATAGGGAGAAATTTTGATTTAAGGATGTTGAGATGGATGACTGAAGTAAGACAAAATAAGAAATGACTGTACGTGACTGAGATTAAGGTACCAAGACAGGTTTGGTGAGAATCAGCTAATGGAGTTTTGTCATGTTCACAGGGATTGCATACTTGCATAGTACACCAGTAAAGAGGAACGATATTATTGAAAAGGAACATGCCTTTAAGGGAGGGAGAGACCAAAAAGTTTTGGAAGAATTTAGTTAAAAAGACATGGCAGCATTTAATTTGACACAAAAGCTTCCATTAAATAGAGCTGAATGAAGAAAATATCCCATATAGCAAACCTGTATTTATGAAGATTATGTTGATAAAAATTTGCATTATGCTGATGATGTTGAAAGTTTTACAAGGTAACAAAAAATAAAAAGGAAGAAACTTAAGAATATATATATATATATATATATATATATTCTTAAGTTTCTTCCTTTTTATTTTTTGTTACCTTGTAAAACTTTTCCTCACGTGTTTCAGCCTCGTTGTTTACTTTATCAATGGGTGGATTCTACCTAGGTTTCATCGTCTTTTTCTTCAGTATACATAGGTACCTTGGGCATGATATTAGTTTGTTGAATGCTGCTCTTTGAGTGCGTGTTCAGATCTTATTTGCTTTTGTACCATGTTGCTAAATTCTAGCTCCTGCAACTGTTACATAATCTGTTCCTTAGAACCTACAAATAGTCCTCTTGAGAAGCAAACTTTTATGACAGATATTGATAGAATCAAATTTCATTTACATTCTTTTTTCTTTTCTAGTTATAAGTTCAATATATTATTCGTTCCCTAATGTCGTAATCAAATAACATATTCGAACCATCATGAATATGTTTCTTTAAGCTAACAGCAGTTGATGCCAGGGTATTTTGCTTTTAATGGTTGTGTGTTCCCCATAAAGGATCTCTGTAGTATGTTCTTGATCGCTATTGAAATTGTTTCCTTTAAGTGATTATCTTTGGTGTTCTTGTTCTGTTTATCAAAGAATTGTAAGATTACAAGATGACTTGTAAAAGAGAAGATTTAACTACTTAGCATCACATCACTTCTACTATTGGAAGTTATATCTGACACTTTCTTTTAAGATGGTAGTTCTGTTTTGTGAAACATCTGAAATGATCATATATGACTATTTCTTCTGTCGCACTTTAAGGCCTCAAAGATCTGGTTGATTTCCTACCTGCGTCTCTGGGGACTATAATAAGCTACTTCTCGGCTGAAGTAACACGTGGAGTTTGGAAGCCTGCTTTCATGAATGGAACTGATTGGCCTAGTCCTCTTGCAAATCTATCAACTGTGGAGGAACAAATCAAAAAAATTGTTGCTGCCACGGGTGTTGATGTTCCAAGTCTTGTTGCAGGTGCATCTCATTTCTACATGATAGAACATAGAAAATTTCTTATATGTCTATCTACACTGCTGAAGATAAATTCTTCCTAGTTGCTTAAGCTTGATTGGAATTGCAGGTGGAAGCTCTCCAGCAACACTTCCATTGCCCTTGGCGGCCTTTGTGAGTCTCACCATAACATATAAGCTTGATAAAGCATCTGAACGCTTTCTCAACCTTGCCGGTCCAGCTTTGGAGAACCTTGCAGCAAGTTGTCCATGGCCTAGCATGCCAATTGTTTCAGCCTTGTGGACTCAAAAGGTGAAAAGATGGAGTGATTTCCTTGTGTTCTCTGCTTCACGGACTGTCTTTCACCACAACAACGATACAGTTGTTCAGCTTCTCTGGAGTTGTTTTACTGCCACTCTGGGACTGTCTTCCACCTCAATAACTTGTAATGGAGGTGTTAGCAGTCTTCTAGGTCATGGTTTTGGTTCTCATTTTTCTGGAGGTCTCTCACCTGTTGCCCCAGGAATCCTCTATCTCCGGATATACAGATGTATTAAGGACATCATTATACTAGCAGAAGAAATTCTCTCACTTCTGATGGTCTCAGTCAAAGAGATAGCGGAAAGAGTTGTATCAAAGGAGAGATCAGACAAGCTGAAGAAAACAAAATACGGGATGAGATATGGCCAACTTTCTCTTGCTGCTGCAATGACACAAGTGAGAATTGCAGCAGCACTTGGAGCAACATTTGTATGGTTATCAGGGGGTTCAGGTCTGGTTCAGGGTCTAATCCAAGAGATGCTCCCTTCTTGGTTCCTAGCCGAGCATGATTTGGATCAGGAAGGAAGGAGTGGGGGAATTGTATACATGTTGGGGGGTTACGTGCTGGCTTATTTTGCTTTATTTTCTGGTATGTTTGCATGGGGCATAGATTCAATCTCTCTCTCAAAGAGAAGGCCAATTGTTCTGAAATCTCATTTTGAGTTTTTAGCAAGTGCTTTGACTGGGAAAATCACTCTTGGCTGCAATTGGGCATTGTGGTGTGCTTATGTCTCAGGGTTCTTGGGTTTGGTCGTCGAGTGTGCACCGTGTTGGGTCCTTGATGTGGATTTGGATGTGTTAAAGAGGCTGAGTAAAGGGCTGAAGCAATGGAACGAGGATGAGCTTGCTCTATCTTTGCTGCGGAGAGGTGGAGTTGCGGCGATGGGTGCTGCTGCCGAACTGATTTTGGCTGGTGAATCATGATATGTGTTAGCTTCCTCAATTTCTGGTGTATATTAATGATATCATGTGCAATCTAGCAAACTCTGCGGACTTTCAGAGCTCTCTGATATGTTGCATTGCTGCTGCTAACCCTAACCATCAACCGAAGGTCTGATATCCAGTGTAACCTACTGTACACGTAGAGCTAGATGAGGTTGTTTCTTGGATTAACTTGTATCTGCAGATAGTTTCAGTAATGGCATATAGCAGGTTCTGCCTCCCTTTCAGTTCACTCTATCTTTACCTTGGAATTATCTTGAATTGGAATCTTCTATTTCCTTTTTCTTTCTGAGAAGTGAGGATAGAACCGCAGTTAAATTTACATGCTGAATCTTCTATGCTACATCAACAGTGATAAGAAATTTCTTGCTATCAAGTCTAGATTTTCAGGTAAGGGGAATATTTATTGTTAATCCTAGCCTGATAAGGTATTTCTATTGGCTTATTGGCAAAAGAATTGATAAAAGTACATTAGCAACTTCATACTGATGATTTCTCTCTATTCTCTGTTCCCTAAAAAAAAAAAATACTTTTTAAGACTGATTTCCCAAGTGCTGTGCATCTGGATCATTTACTGCACCCAAAAACAAAAACAGGCTGGATTTTTCATGTAACAGTTTGTCACCAAACCAAATGTGACGCATTAGTCTTCTAAATGCACCAAAGATTCAAATAACAAGATTTGGATACTAATGGATTCCTTATCCTACTATAGTTGTCATAGCATTAGTAGGGAATGGTTCCTACAATCCTACACGCTCCATGCACCCATCAATGCCATCTGAACACAGGGATATAGCAAGGTGGACCATCACAAAATGCCACTGCATCCTGGTGTTTTCTTCACCTTCCTGCTCTGCATTGCTTTCCTTGTCACCAGGACATCGCCCCACCGACCTGCGTCGGCATAGATGTTAGAGAGAGTTACTCTGGCAGCCCCATGACTGGGTTCCAGCTTTGCTAAACTCTCTGCGGCCCTCTGTCCAATATCCACATTACCATGAGTCCTGGCAGCAGCCAAGATGCTCCCCCATATAACCACATCAGCTTTCATTGGCATTGTCTTGACCAGCTGCTCTGCTTCTTCCACACACCCTGCCCGGCCAAGAAGATCAACAATGCAGCCATAGTGCTTGATCGTCGGTTCTATGTCATATTCTCTCTTCATGGACTCAAAATAGTGCCTTCCTTCAGCCAACAGGCCGGAATGGCAACATGCATTCAGAACCCCGATAAATGTGATAGAGTTTGGTTTCACATTGGTTCTTCGCAACTCTGAGAACATGCTGAGGGACATATCAGCGCGACCATGAATGGCCAGGCCACATATTATTGCATTCCAAGGAGACACCGAAGAAACCTTCTCCTTTATATCACAAAATACTTGCATGGCACTAGGAATGCTCCCACATTTTGCATACATATCAATTAGCCCAGCACTCAAGTTATCAGTGAGATGGATAGATTTGCTGATAATGTAGTCGTGTATCCACTTTCCTTGCTCCAATGTTCCAGAACTGGCGACAGCAGAGAGTACGCTAACCAACGTGATCTCATTCGGTTCGACATCAGTACTTAGCATTTTCCAGAAAAGTTCTAGGGCGAGATCAGAATAACCAATCTGAACATAACCTGCAATCATGGCACTCCATGAGACAACATCTCTATCTGGCATCGCATCAAACAATTGTCTTGCCTCATCCACCAAATTGTTCTTGAGGAGTCCAACCATCAAGGCACTCCATGACGAGGAATGAGACTTACTCCCTGATTCAAATTGCACACAAGCATCATCAACAAGATTGCAGGCACCGTAGAAATGGACCATCGTCGCCTGCACGAAATTGTGGCAATCCAACCCAGACTTCATAATCACTGTATGGAGCTGCTGACCTTCTTGGACTGCAGACAAGCGCCCGCAAGCTGATACCAAATCAACCAGCAACACCCCATTTGGCCTTGCATCAGAATTCCGCAGCATCCCCTTGTATGTGAGCATAGCCTCCTGAAACCTTTCCGCCCGCAAGTATCCATCAACCATCGTTGCCCAAGAAACCAAATCCTTCACAGGAATTCTCTCAAACAAATCCCTCCCCTGATCAACGAGTCCCGCCTTGGCATACCCATTCAGCATTGCATTCCAAGTAACCGTATTCCTCTCAGGCATCCGATCGAACAAGCTGCAAGCATCCTCCAATCGCATAAACATTGCATAGCAATGGACCAAATTGGTGGCGACAAGTACGTACGCTTCAAAGCCGCACCTCACAGCCACCGCGTGGACCATCCCAGTGATGCGCAGGCTTAGACGGGAGCAAGCGGAGAGAACACTCGCGAGGGTGACCTCGTTGGGCGTGACACCATCATCACACATATCGCGAAAAACCATAAGAGCTTCCTCATTTCTCGCAGCCCAGGAAAGACCCATGATCACAGTGGTGAAGGAGACGCAATCTCTGTGGGGCATTTCGTCGAACAGGTGAAGGGCGCAGTCTAGCTGGCCGGATTTGACATGGGCGGCGACCATGATGTTGTAAGAGGCGATGTCGCGGTGGGAGGGAGGGGAGGAGAGGAAGAGGCGGGAGGCGACGTCGAGGCGACGGCAATTTGCGTAGAGGTTGAGGAGGGAGTTGCGGACGAAGAGGTTGGAAACGGCGAGGCCGGTCTTGAGAGCGAGGGCGTGGAGTTGCTGGCCGGAGAGAAGAGTGAAAGGAGAGCAGAGGGAGGAGGAGAGAGATTTGAGGGTGGAGACTAAGGAGACGGCGAGAGGGAGGTGGTGGTCGGTGGTTTGAGGTAGGAGAGAAGAGAGAGAAGAGTGGTCGGCGGTGGAGAAGAGAGAGGATGGAGAATGCCATGAGAGGAAGCGTGTGTGTGGGAAGATCCTTGGGAGAGCGATGATGACTTGACGCATTAAGCATTAGATAGACATCAGTAGGAGCGAAAGCCCGAAGCTACTAAAAACGAGAGAAGAAGTTTGCTAAATTTACACTTTCAACCCCCTCAACGTTTTAAATTTAAATTACTCCGAGATGGATATTACATTTTAATTTTGCAAAACCATTTTACATTAAAAAATAAAAAGTAGGGTTTAATTTTTCTTATTCTTAGAAACCTCAAACTTCAGAATTAATTTTATAGGCTAGACATAAATTAGTTATATGGATTAACTCTTAGAAAAAAGAACACAAATAGGTTGAATCACGAGTCACAGCATATACGCATAATTTAATTTAATTTAATTTTTTTTTATAATAAAATTTATGCTCACAAATGTTCGAACCCAAGATAAGCCATAATTCAGTTATCCAATCCGATCTTATATGTCAGATAGAATAACCTCCTCCTCTTTCTCTAGCATTAGCCTATAGCTCATGATCAATGATTTAATTAAAAGAAAAACAAGCTGCAGCGCATCAGTACAATCTAGTAGAAACTGATGAGAATACTTAGATCATAAGATGCTAAATTTACTGAGTTATAACAGACAAATAATGAGCATCAAGATTTGCATTCATGTAAAGGGAAGACTTTAAACTGAAGATTGGTGCGAAACATTAAAGGCTAGGCTTCAATAGACATAAATCAATAAGATAAAAGTGAAATAGGAAGATCTTAAAGCGTCACAAGGGTGTGCTCCAAACCAGGACGAGTGCTCAAAGCATGAAGCTGGAAAAGTTAAAGCAATATATTGGTCCCATGACCTGAAAATAGTTTTCTCAAGAATCACAATTATCTAAAAACACAATGAACTAATAATGCCTGCAATGTTTTCAATAACTAATACAACAGATATAAGCAGGAAACAGACTGTAATAACATACATAGAAGACAGCAGACATGGTATCATTTCTGTCCGTGGTGTCAATTAATGATTTAAGAATAAATAATAGTTAATACAGTAAACCTCGTCCACCTCGTCGTTAATTGTTTATGCTTTAGAACTCTAATCTTGCTCATTAACTGAGAAACAGCAACACATTCATGTCAGTCAAGCACTATCACAGCCCTAGCTCTGAAGCCAAGAGTCCTTTTCACCTGTGATATCAGCAACCTACAGATATATATATCTTAGCGCCATCATGTCCTTTCCGTGACCAGGGAACAGATGCCTTATAGGTGATAAAACAATAATCAGAGTCTGTACAGTTGACATTGCAAAAGCTTATTGGCATGAGGATAAAGGAACACGATGAGTTAGTAAGGAGCAGTTTCCAGGCCAACTGCATATCTAATGTGTAGCAGTTCTACCAGTGACTACTAGGACCCTCCGGAGCTGCAGCCACTTTCCTTGTAACGTGCGGTTTTGGCTGCATAATTGTGGGTCCTTCAATCCCCTCATCATCTCCTCTCTCGCTCTTACAGCTTGGGTTTCTTCTAGGATATGAACAACCAGGAGATGTATAGTGGGAAGGAACAATTGGGTTCCTAACTACTCTTCGTTGTTCATATAGCTCTGCAGATGGCATTGTGCAGTTGTTGCCGCGTGACACCGATCCAACAACTTTACCAGGCCTTGCAGCAGAACCTATTAAAGAAAGCAATATTTGTAACATCAATTGAATGTTAAAGTAACCAATGCTTACAAGGTATTGCGAGACAAACTAACAAGACCGGCTACGTATTACATGTTCTTATATTAGTAAATACAAATATGAACAAGTTGCGAATTTTATCTATTTATCTTCTTGCACGACAACTAATCTTTTTCTTGTTGCAAAAACCTTATTTTTCAGTTTTTATTCATTATCTATCTATTTTCTTCAAAATGAATCAACTCAGTATAATGTGATTAAACAGATGCATATAGAGAATCATCTCCACTTTCAATAAGCTCAAGAAAATGAATGAACTAGAAAGTCTTGAATGCCAGAAACAACAGAACCCAAGACGATACATCAGAGTCATAGTGGCAGGAGAGTTATATTCACCTTGGACCCTTTGGGGGACTTGAAGAGGGGCCCTCGTGGTAGGAACAAGATAAGTCTCGGATTGTGGTACTGGTTTCTCATCTTCCTTGATTAAACACTTAGAAAGATCCTCAGTGATGTCACTTGAGTTCTGCATTGTGTTATCCGAATAAAACACGCAGGCCCTATGCATAAAAAATTTGATCACCCCCAATCACATACAATGTACACCAGTTAATTCATGTTTAAATTTCAAGCATGATAAGAACATGAGTACCGTGGTAACGATGCATGTTGCCTCTCAGGTGGAGTGACAGTTGATCCATTTCCGTAGTGTTCTTCAAGGTAAGCAAACTGCTTTTTAAATTGATCAACAGCACTGCAAGCCAAATAAATAAAAAATTTATTTGCGCAATAATGAAGTTCAAGATTTTCCATGAGACTGGTGTACTACAAGACTGCAACTGTCACATATCAGAAGTTCAGAACAGTGCAGGATTATATGCTTACAATGCAGGGACTTCATTGAGTAGCATTTTGTATAATAGAAAGTAAAACTTAAGCTAACTGAACAAACCTCAGGTTTATATTGTTGTTCCTAAAAAGGCCTATTCACTTGAAGTTTCAATTACAAGGTCTTATCTTATTTAAACTCGGTAACATATGGATAAATACCTTGGATACATGAAACCAGTTGAATCTGTTCCATCCAAAAATTCTTTCAACATCTTCGGATGATACTCGAGAATTTCTCTGTAAATGAGCTCCCTTACATCTTCTTTTGTAATCCTCCTCCTCTCAAATTCAAATTCCATCTTTGTAACTGGCTGAGCAGAAGGCTCCCTCTCAACCTTGGCTATATTCTTGAAATAGGGATCAGCCAGAGCCTGACACCTTGTGGCAAAAATTAGCTCCTTTAGATCATGCATGCAGCATACTTAGATATGCAAAGAGCCAAACACTTCATTTAGGTATTGAATCTGACAGAATATGATAACTGTACCTCCTCAGCAGTAGGACGGTCCTTTGGTTCAAAAGCTAACATCCTCTCTAGTAAGCGTAATGCAAGCGGGTCTGCATTTGGGAACTTTTGAGAAAAGGGTATAGGTTTCTTTCGGCGCATGCTGCTAAGATATCGTCTGGCCTTCTCATTACGGACCTGCAGAAGTAATAAAATATCAAACTTAAATACTATAACGTAATATGCTACAAAAGGACTTAAACATTAAAGTTCTTTTGTGAGGTAAGACAAACCCTAGCAATTGCTTCTTGGGAAGGTGTTCCCAACATATCTGTCATTATATCCAATTGGTGGACCACATTCTTTCCGGGGAAAAGAGGCTTCCCAGTTAATAATTCAGCAAAGATACAGCCAATACTCCAGATATCTATTGCTGGCGTATACTGTAAATGACATTTTAAAAAAACTAAATAAGTCTTATGAACATGGAATGAACAGAAAGAAGAGAAATTTCACTGAAATACTATGCAGGAAGAGTAAGATCAAGTAAATTATGGAATAGGTAAAATGGAAGACAGAAGAGTAAATGATAGATAATATTTTTGGACTTTTGTCTAGCAACTTGATCTAGATCGCTTCTGATTGCTGATCCAGATATTTTCAGTACTTTCTCTTTTATCATTCATGAGTCATGACCTACAATGCATATTTCTAAATTACTACTTCTGACAATCCATCTAACTCCTCTGAACAGATCAGGGTTTATCTTTAGAAATGAATACACAAATCCATGAAAATGTCTTTGTTAGGGCCATAGTTGAATATTTGAACTTACTACCTTGTTACAAAGTCTACTGTTGAAACTTGAGCCCATTTTGAATGCTGATACCCTTTATTTCAGCTGGTTTGTTGATAGTACGTTTGTCAAGAAATATGTGCTACTTATATCCATACAGTCATCTCATGAGCAAGTGGCAACATTATCTCAACACCTTAAGGCCCTGTCTGGTTAGAAAGAATAAGTGTGCTATTTCAGAATAAACCCCCCTCTATTCTAAAAAATTATATGCCAAACAGGGGATAAGGTTTTGGAATAGCAAAATAAGATAAATTCTGTTAGTCTGGGTATATCTATTCCAGGTTTTAGTTGGGATAAATTTTTGGAATAACTCACCCACTTATTCCAAAATGCAAATGACTATATGGGATGTCAATTTGTGATGGTATTTATCATGGATTCAAGTAACAGCAAATCCCAATCCATATTAGCCGAAAATGGATCAGCCGATATGGCCTATTTAGTCGATCCCCACTCCGAATTGACAGAAACAGAAGGCAAATACAGTCGATACAATCGATATGTATCGCTTTTTCAAACACACAATCTCGATTCTGAAATTGATACTTAGAACCTTAATATTTATATTGTGTAAATTATGATAAATTACATTAAAATTAATTTTTGTTTAAGAATTGCAAAAATAAACATGATAAGATAATATATTACTTGTAAAATAATATTACAATTTATATTTAATTTTAAACCTATTTCCTATCTTTCTCCAAAAGTAAAAATAAAGAAATAACAAATATTTCTTATATTAAACTAGAAAAGGGGTAATAAGGTCAATTTGATCATTTTTATCCCTCATTCCAATTATCATATCCGAACACCATCTTATCGCCTATTTTTATTCCGGTATTTATCCTTTTTTTTTGCAAGCAAACACCAAATTGAAATTGGAACAAAAAATTTCTTTCTTCTGAAATAAGTCCTCATTCCAATTCCAATTTTTCCTACTTTCGCAACCAAATAGACCCTAAGGCCCAATTGGTTTGCTATTAAGGCAAAATCTAGAGTAGCATTCTCGATTCTTATTCTTAAATTGTATCTCTAATCTAAAGTAGGGTATTCTAATGTTTCGTTATAAACTAGAACATTGGTGTAATAATTATCTTTAGTGTAATATAAAGTTGAGGTAAAGAAGAAAACTTTTGCTTTTGTCTTTTATGAATTTATGCAAGTACCCTTTAATATGACCTAAAATGGATTGATGGGATGGACCACCATAAAATAAATATTGCAATATCATTCTCTATGTCTGCAATGCATACATCAATATATGCCTTATTATTCTTTATACACACAATAGCTATATATTAATAGTTTCTATATATGCAATGCCACATATTAATATTCTCTATGCAATGATTACATACTAACATACTCTATGTATGCAATGTGTAATAAGGAAAAAAACCAAAATAGTGGGGGCACGCATTTATTAAGTGGTATGGGATGCTGGCTAATTGTAGCCCAACCCAAGTTTGTAGGCTAGATCAGCTGAGCCAAATGGGGGCCCAACATGATTAATTGATTTGTGTTGGGCTTTAGTTTAGCCCAATTAAAGGATTAATTTCAAAAGATTATGTTTATTATTAAATTAAAATATGAATTTATTTATGGATAAAGGTGAAGACTTTTACTACTATTTGGATTATTAAACTGAGCTATTCGACGTGGACCACAGGTGAGTGGATTTGCTTACATTTTAATCGTTTTACATTTCATGTTATTATGTTATCATGTTATCTTTGTGTAGTATTATTCTTCATGCCATTTTATACTTCGTGCAATGTTATACTTTATGAACTGTTATTCTTTGTGAATCTAGTGGAACCTAGATTATGAGTATGTATGACTTTGAGAACAGCCCCATGCTAGATCAAGAATCTCCTTATAGTGATTCGAGTCTAACTTGTAATAAAAAAAAACAAACATATTCTTGATTATGTGATGATCTAATTAGATGACTAATAGGATTAGGAAGCAATCCTAGACTAAAAATCTCTTATTGATTAGAGAAAAAGACAAATGTGTTACACTTAGTGACACCTTCTAGTAATCCTAATTTGATCAACTACGAGGAAAAAAAATATGAGTGTCATCTCGAAGGTAACTTATAGCAGATGTAAATCAATAGATAGACTCAAAATGAGAAATATAGCATTTACTTGAGATTGAGAAGTTACGCACAATGAGGCATGAGCATATCATTAGTTTGTTACTTGCATTATTATTACATGTTCTGAGTATGCCTAGTATTATTCGTTTATTATAAATTGTTGAGCTTTGAATTTAAAATCATGTTTTACGGATTATGGTTTTAAATAGGTGGATTCACTCACTGAGATAAAATTGCTAGTTCATTAAACTCTCTTAACATTTTAGATGTTGATTGGCATGGCAAATAAATGTGATACGCCAAGACTCTTTACCTCTACCTAAGATTTAATTTTCCCTTCACACATTAGTTGTTTTAGTATTATTTGGGGAGATATTTGTTGTCTAACTTGAACCTCTTTAATTCATTGAGAATTTTTATTTATTGACAAAGTTTTGGAGTCATTAATTTATATTGAGTTCTTTATATTGGGAATTTTGGAAAGTCAATATTAAGGCTTCGTGTATCTCAAGTTCTATTAGGATACATAGTCGGTCATGATTCTAATTTCAGATTATGACAGAATGGTTATATATTAACATTCTTTATTTATGCAATGACTACATATATCGTTATCTATGTATGCAATAGCTACTTATTATCATTCTCTATGTATGCAATGGTTATATATTACCATTTACTTGCGTATATGTAATATATATTTGAGTAAAAAATAAGATAGGTGGGTAATAAGAGAGATAATATAGATGAAAAATTTGAGCGAGAATTTTTAGTTTATGGAATAAGATAGGTGGGTGATAGGAGAGGGGAGTGAATTTTTTAAAAACTTTAGCCAAATCAAGGATAAAATCATAACTGTGTTTATGTGTGGTATAAGATTAATTTGGATGAATAGTGTTTCTAATCTAGAGTATGAATAATATGATGTTTGGTTTCTAATCCAGAGCAGTGCTCCCTAATCTGGAATAGGGAAAAAGGTATCCTAAAGCAAACGAGGGTTACAATTGTGCAGCAGAACAATCAATGTCAGTATTATCAGTTTCTTATTTGTATTCTTCGGTGCATCACTAGACAGATATTGGAACTTGAATTGCCTTATAGTTCTCAGTATTTATCTAACAAAAAAGTTCATCTGTAGAAGCGTCAGCATGAATCTAGTTATTGAGAATATGAGACATCCTTTAATTGTTAAATAATAATCAATAGAAGCTTTAGATGTACTATAAAAATGACGCGCTGCTTCACTGCAACATTGTCATATTTGTTAAGGAATGAGCTGAAGCAGCAAACAAACAGAAATTCCCCCAGTTGCAAACGAAGCTAGACTGTAGATATAACTAGAAAGGTAGATCACTGAAAAATATTAAAAGCAATATACAGCACACACTGTACTTTCTGTAGAAATTTACTGGGAACAAGTTGCATAAGAAAAGTAAGCATGAACACCTAAGAAACCAACAAACCTTTGAGAAAAAAGATCCACATAATTCAGGTGCCCTATACCACCTTGTTGCAACGTAATCCTGAAACAAGAATCATATGCGAGCACATAAGGTCAAGTGAAGTTGATTACTTGCCAATCCGATTCATTATGTCCTAACAACTATTTCATATTTTACTTTTACATTGGGAGGAACAATATGTACCGTCCAAAAGATGGCAGTAGGAGTGTCATTGAAGGCCACCCTTGCAAGGCCAAAATCACATATCTTGAGTTTGCAATCAGCATTTGCTAAAATATTTTTGGGTTTGAGATCCCTATGGAAAACATTTGCTGCATGACATAAAAGATTAAACACCAAAAAATAATGAGGCAGTGAAGGATGCAATAATTATGTTAATCACATATTTTGTATATGTATAAACAATCTTTACATTCAAGTATAACACAAGATTAGATGCGGGAAGAAACAGAACAAAATAGGAAATCCCATCAGAAACAAACTGCTAGTGACTCACGTTTTACTTTAGCTTTAACCTTTTAGGGTGACAGTATAAAATTTTAGTCAAATCATTGATTATTTTATCTTAGACTAATAACTATTGGGAGTAAGAGTTCTTCAAAAGATAAACTTTATTTTGTCTACAAATTTGCTTCATAGTTAAGATCTCATCCTATAGCTTGGAATCTTTAATGGACATTCTGTTATAAAGGAACTACCTACTCTATCTTTTAAGTCATTTTCAAAATCCTCCTCCATCATTCTTTTTTGCACACCCAAACCTTTTTTGCTCCGTCATACCCCTTGTTTCTCATTGTCCATGTGGTTCTCAATACCAACAAATTTTCAATAATCTCATATTCTTTAAATTGAACCATATTGATGGGGTCAAGTACATTAACTACCCTGATACAATGTCAACCCGTTTGAGTCGGTACATGAGCCGGTGAAGTAGCATCACTGGATAGTAGACAGAGAGGGGTGCAGTGATGTTCTGTTGCCAAGCTATGCTGACTCATGCCAGTTCAGCAAAGGCTCTCAGCGAACTATAGATCTCTTAGTCAACGATGGTCGTGCCACAGGCACGGACCGTGCCGACCACCGGCCGACACGGCACGGCACGTGCCGTAAGAGGAGAGAAAAAAAATATATACTCACCTTCACCTTCGCCTTCGCCGCTCACTGATCGCCGTCACCGTTGCCCGAGCACGTCAGGTGCCCTAGCCCGAGAGAGAAGGAGAGACCGAGAGAGAGTGAGAGAGAAAGAGAGAGATCGGTTAAAACTTAAGTTGCGGATCCGGATCTCTCTCTCGATCTCTCCTTCTCCCTCGGGCTAGGGCACCTGATGGCGACGGCAATCGGCAACGGGTAGCTCGACAACGAGGCCAACGGCGAAGGTGGAACTATTAGGAGGGGTGTCGTGCGGCACCCCTCATGCCATGTGCCATTATGCCGCCGACACGGCTATCCATGCTCTTAGTACAGAGTTATGAAAACCCATGCCGATAGCATACCTCTTATGGCCACGCCAACCTTAGATAATCCTTACATACCCCTATATGGTTATGCCACCTTAGATAATCCTTGCATACCTCTATAAGGTCATGCCACCCTTAGATAATCCTTACCCAGCTAATCCTAGTTGAAGAGCATAAGAAAATGTCAGTGACTCATCCTTAAGTAGGAGGTCCATGAGTTCCATTATAATATAATATCCTAGTTTTTCCTCTCTAACACCAAAACTAATATATGGACTATCAAAATAATGTACATGTCCCCCAACCTAACTTAACATGCAAACAAATTAAATAGAGATTTTAGCAGGGCAAAATAAGTACGCTGCCCTGTGAGATACTTCAACCTACAAATACGAAGTATTGATCCAGACAAGAATCAATTACTTCCTATCTCAATCACTGAAAGATGTGAACAATGTTACAAGATAACCAATATAAAGCTTAATATTATAATCTGCTATGTTGACAAAAGCTTCAAGCCATCCGTCAAGACGTCAAATGTAAGTTTTCTCCTTTTGATTGACACACTTGATGATGAGTATAACAGATGGATCACTAAACATGCACTGGGAAAGTTCCTTATTAGATGCAATTTAAACTAGGACTTTGAGAAGTGCGTATATAGGTCTTCTTACTTTCAACAATGCTAATTTCTCAAGAATCAAATAACCAAAAAAATAACGGCACAACAAGAAAGATAATTCTCATGCCAAAAATCTCTATTTACCTGTATGTATGTACTTCAAGCCTCGAAGCAACTGATAAAGAAAGAACTGATAGTGTTCTGGAGTTAAATCATCATTAGCCTTAATAACCTGATGTAGATCAGATTCCATGAGTTCAAAAACAACATATATGTCCTTGAATTCCCTCCTTGATGGAGGAAGTAATATGTGTTTGATCTCCACAATGTCAGGATGACGAAGGAGTCTAAGAAGCTTGATCTCACGAAGTATGCGTGTGGCATCAGATACATGTTCAAAGATATCATTGATCTTCTTAATTGCAACTCTTTCTCCAGTATGAGTATCTAGCGCAGAGCAGACAACCCCATAGCTTCCTTTTCCTATCACTTCTTCTATCCTATACCTACTCCCCTCTCCATATTCGGTGAAAAAGTCCACTTCAGCTGATCCCTAGATGATCAGAAAGGAAGAAAAAGAGCAGTAAGTAAACTTTGAGTTGGCACAAGATAACTGACTAATGACATCAACAGAGGCTACAGATATGAACTTACGAAATTGAGATAAGGAAAAGCAGAATAACTATCATGTTTCTACAAATATGCACAATTTTAATGTTCCTCTAGATTATAGAAATGGAATTACAAGATAATTCCTCTCCCTTTCTTTAAATTCATTTCAGATTTAGAGGAACAAAGGAGTGCTCCCAATTGTCTCAGTGAAATTGAACTAAGAAAAAAAGTTAAATCTCCTAGGTCTTGTTTGCTTTGAATATCTCCTGAACTGGTTCAAGGACCCTTAACCTAGTTCAGTAACCAAACATCTTTTTTATATCTAACCAATTCAATCTCTAAAAAATCAAGACTAAAAAATGAAACAAACTAATCAAGTGTGGGGTTTAGTCTCAAATCAAAAAAGGCCCTATATATCAAATTGTCTCATAAGTCTCCAGTAGGCTTCTGCTTGCTTAATCTTTCCTTCACCATCAAATTAGCATCAGTCCTTGATCTAAATGATAGTCTATTGTAAATTTATCAAAGGTATTTCAGAAGCCCACTCAAATTCAATTTGTCCTCTGTAGCAACCTCATAGTTGATGGGGGAAAAATCTCTGACAATATCGATAATGATAACTATCACAATAATTCTTCATTAATCTGAATAAAGAAAAACCAAAGACAAAAAAAATCATCGGACCCTCCCACGAATTTTTCCTACTGGGTCGGTTGTCATGAGATCTATCATACTATATGGGTATCACAAATAGGAGTGCATCAATTGTATGGTTTTATCAATAGTTTCTCAAGGAGACCATGAATTATTGATCTGATACAGGCGAATTGCCAAATCAAGATCCCAGCGAAGTCTTTTAGAGGACACCAAGCAGTAGGATCTAGTGAGTCCATCCTTATCTGATAAGAGAAACTAAACAATATGATACGCATGGGATCCAAATCATCATAAACAAAAGCTAAGAGGATCGAGTGAATCATAATAAAAACACCATTCAGGACAAACGTACTCCTCGTATTATAAAGCATAAACAACACCAAAATATCAGTTAAACTTCAGCAGAACTAAGTGGCAAATCTTTGCAGTGCAAGATACCTCAGGGAAAAAAAACCATCAAAAAATCAAACTTTCCCAGCTAATTAAACAGTGAGCCAGGAAGGAAGAACTAGAAAGGAGGATCCAAAGATCTCACCTTTCTTCGCTGATCTGGCTGCATACTTGTCGGTAGATCTTCAAAACCCACCCAAGCAACGCATGTCACTGTACTTTCACTCAGTTAACCAGACCAAAAAATTTCAACCCAAATCCCCAAATAGTCAAAAATAATCCGACAAACAGGAGAATGAATCGAAGGAAGCTAAGGAAAGCGAAGATCTTGGGATGGGAAGATGCCGAGATCCAATAAGAACTGGGGATGCGAAAAGAATTAGAGATAAACTGCTTTCTCCTCTGAAGGAGCGCGGATTGCAGCTGTAAGAAACTCTACTCTACTCTCTCTCTCTCTCTCTCTCTCTCTCTCTCTCTCTCTCTCTCTCTCGCTTCTTTTCTTTCTTTTTCCTTTTTTCTTTTTTTTGGGGGGGGTGTGAAACAAATGTGCATTAAATTGAATAGAGAGAGAGGCACATGGCTTCTTCTGAACCATAGAAATATTTGTGTATTTCCTCGTGATAATTATTTATTTTAATTATCTTTTTTTTTCTTTTTTGAATTTAAAGAGCCGTACAGAGGTTGAGCACACACAGTAGCCGGTAATTGAGTCATTGGAGAGCTCCAGTGAATTAATAATCACCACTACATGTTACGTGGATCCCAACCATTGATTAATATATATATATATATATAATTTGATGGATTAATGATTATGCTCTCCAACGGACTTGGATGAGATCGGTTCACACCAAATCACAGGTCAATTAATATTATAAGCATCTTTTTTAAGATAAATATCATCTTTGGATTACCTAAAAGCTCACCATCTTACTATGATTTGGTTGAGCATAGTGTGCCATCCATTTGAGACTGCTAATTTGTAGGTTATGCATCACAATCTTATTCAAATGAAATGTGTTTTGAATTCGGAACAATTCCAAGTATCTAATTTCAGGATAATTATTAAAAAAAACATTTAAAAGGAGGAAATTTTTATTAGCATTATAGGACACTCAGAAAGGATATTTTTGAGTGGAGAAAGTATTAAAAGAAAAGAAGCAAACATAACATATAAAAATAACCACTTAAAAAAAAGTGATAGATATATTTACATCCTTTTGATGTTCTCCTTTTTTTTCCTTTTTTTTTTGTTAAAAATTATTCTTTTGATGTTATTGCTCAACCTTTAGACAAAGGAGTCAATGCAGAGTGCATCTGGATGAAGAAAAAAAAAAAGATACCTTAATGGGCTTTTTTTCTCTGTTTCCTCCACTAGCAAGTGACTTTTGAAAATGGTAAAGACATTAGATAGTATGATGACTCTTTTAGAAGGATAGTATTATTAGCTTTGGGCAAAGTATAATTTTATTAAATAATAAAATTATGAACGATAATTTATACTTTTTCTGTTAAGTTCAGATGAAAAATTAATAATTTCATATTAGTCTATAGTCAAACTATAGAGGAGCATAATAATACAAATAAAAGTTCAGTTTTTAGATATAACTAAAGAAAAGTAGTTGTCGTGGTCAAACAATTTGTCAGGTCAAAACAAATTATATAATTTACTTTCTCAATCAATATAAAAAATTAATTTTATAAATAATTTTAAATTTTTCATATAAGTCGGTCGAGGATACTGACGAGGACACCTAATTTCGTATCTAAGTTTTAGACGTCTATAAAAAATTGACGGGAAGACTTAAAATAGTATATAAAAAAAAAAATTCTCCTATTTTTAGTTAAAGGGCTTTTTAGTCTTTTCGCTAATGGCTATTATTTATTTGTGTAGATTAGATAGAGACGCACATGAGAACTTGTTGTTTGGTGGAACAAAAGAATATTTAATTAAAGACCAGCAACTTATTCTTTCTCAATCTCCAGTGGTAGATATCACTGGCTATTTCCAGTGCATACAGCAAAATCTTTGTGCCATTTGGCCATTTTTTATTCCTTGGTTGGTAACTTTAGTACAAGAATTTAGTAAAATAAACTCAACAATTAATATGAAAAATGACAAATATAAAGAATAGCTGGATTACCAATGACTTGGGACTACTAATGAATTTACTGGGGATAGAATGGAATTAACATAAGGTGGATTTTATTAGTCCTCTAATCATCTTAAAATTTTGGGAAATGTATTAGAAACAATCTAGTTTATGTAAAATTTTTATCATTGGACTCTTAAATTTTGCTTTTAGTATCTCAAAAGGCACTCTAAGTTAACTTTAAACCTATGAATATTTTATTCCCCTCAGATTACAAGCAGTGTAAGATGCAAATAGTGGCAACTGTAGCTGCTCCCTGGATGTTCTTGAGGATTGCTTGCAATGTTAAGCATTTTAAGACTCGGTTTCTTGCCATAATGCCATTATCCAGCTGTAGTCGTCCCTGGTTGACTACAATCAAGTCAATCTAACGTAGATATTTCGTGGCCAAACTATAATCACTAGAAGACGTTTTAACCCTCTCAAACTTTTTTAGTCGATGTACTAAGTCATGTAACTTAGGTTTTAAGTCATTGCGGTAACCGACCTAATACTCTAAACCACCGCACCGTTGAGCTACACTAAATTGGTTGGTATTTAGAAAGATATCTGATCGAAAAAATTATAATAATACCTTAAATTTTAATTATATTATAAATAAATAATTCTCTTTCTATTATTTACAAATAGATTCTCTCGTTTGTTTAACAATATTAAGTTTCAAAATTAACAATAAGGTTAACTTAACTGGAGAACTAAATTAAATCTATATGAACATCGATTTCCGACATAAGATGTCCAAAGTACTAAAATGGTGATTAAACACCGAACCTTAAAAGATCACTGAATTTAAAACTATTGTTATATAATCCTAAAGATTAAATTAGAAGAAATAAGTCAAAGTAATTTAGAAAATATAAATAAATGTTTTCTAAAAATGGATGAAATATTTTACCTATTAAACTATCCGATGAGGTGCTTGTTATATTAATCTTAACTCATGATATGGCTTAGTATTTTTTTTTTTTAACAAAATGAGGGTTTCATTCTTTCATATAGAAATAATGAAAATATATTGTCTTATTTATAATATAGTAAAAAATGTAAAGTGTTATTTATAAATTATTATTTTTTATAATTTTGATATCCAATATCATGATTCTATAGAGCCAACGAAGGAAGACGATTAACAACTTTTTTTTTCATATTATAGTCGTTAAATTACTGTCTAATTTCTTTTATATTATCATGGGTTATTTGCATTAAAAACTCCTTAAATTTGAGTACTTTTAGTAATAGTAAAATTAAACTATTGTGTGCACCTCCTCTATATATATACATGTATAGAAAATGGACGCACTTAGTCCAATCTTATTATTACTAAGGCTTAAAAGTTTTTTTTTTTTTTGATGCAAATGTCCAATTTATAGCAGATCCAAACTATAATCCGAGTCTTATTTAATGTAATGTAATGATTCAATGTACAAATGGGCCCTATAAATCTCTGAAAAACTCACATAGATTCTGTAGTACGGCTAAGATTTATGCTTCCTTCCTTAAATCTCTTCTAGATATTGCTTGGGGAACAGGAGAATCCTAAAAGGGTGGGTGAATAAGTTCCTTGAAATGATATGATCGTAAAGTTGGACAGAACGAATCGTCCAAGAAAGGAGAAATCATATAACAAGTAATAAAAGCAAACATCTTGGGGAGTTCAAACACAATACATGTAAATGTTATTTTTAGGGCAATCTAAAAGGAAAAGGTAAACCTTTTCCTATTACTATTGATTGGGGGGCTCCTTTAGCAGTTGCAATGCTAGTGTTGCTTGTGTACAAGATGCTAGTGTTGCTTGTGTATTCTTGTACAATCCAAGAAACCAAAATTGCCTTCCTAAAGACTCCAAATCAAGAGCATGGTCTAAGAATGTTGGGGGGAATGTCTTTGTACAAAGAGAAAGAAAGGTTTTAGAAGCAAAATTCCGTACAAGTTAAAGTAATCTATGACTCAGTCTATCTGTTTAGACGATTTCACCAAACTTATTTTGTGTCTAATTTTCTCTCTCTTATTTTTTTTAAAGATTTTTATAAATCACGCCCTATATATTACATATTTTTATTATTCACACATTATCTTTAAAAAATTTATAGCCCGACTCCTTATTTTTCTCTATAATTCTCATTTAATACTTCAGCATTATTTTAACTACCTAACTTCGACTAAATTACTAAAATACTCTCATTATTTTCTTTTATTTTTTATATTCCTTCATCATATTTTCTACCTATCTTTTCTACCATGACTATCTCCATCGTCGTTGTCACGACCACCCACCGCCACCACCACCTTTTCTCATCTTCCCCCTCCTCCCTCCTCCTTCTCCTCCTCTTCTTATTCTTTTTCTTCTTTTTTAGGAAGAGAAAAAGGGGATGGAGAAGATACCGATAATTTAGGTACTTATAAATTATTTTATATATTATAATGAAATATTTTTTTAGTACTGTATAAGTCAACCCAGCGTGTTAAATAAAAATTATAGAAAAAAAACCAAAGATTAGGTTATAAAATTTTTAAAAATAAGATACGAATCGAAATATATAATATATGGTGTGATTTATAAATATTATTATTATTATTATTTAATTTGGGTTCAAAATAAGAGTAAAAGTTGCCTAAATTTCGTAGGCGCGAGGGAGATTGAGTGGAAATATTAGAGTAGAAGAAATCTATGTGAAGCAATGATTGGAAGAAGATCCAACAAAGGTAGCGTAAGAGATCGCAGCGAGCTGTGGCCAAAATCTATGCCACTGGCGTTACTCCTCCTCTCCAGTCCCCACACGCCGAGCGCGTGTTACTCAAAGTTCGTGATCATCCCCTCTCATATCCCGTTAACTCTTCTTCCCGCCCTTCTCCTTTCTTCCACACCACCCCTTGCTCCTTCCACTTATTTTGCCACAACTTGCATCCCAATCCAACGCAATCTCCGCACCTATAAATTACCAACAATCAATTATGTTACCCGATCATTACTTGTGTAATAAATAATTCCAATTGATTTTGACAATGGAAGACGAGCACACCGTTCGGTTGCAAATCGTCGAGCAAGTGAGCATCAGTTCCGTGCCGACGTTGTTCGAGCCGCAGGAGAAAGAATTCCGCCGCGACGACGATGACGATGCCAGCGCCGACTGCGCCGGCAGCCCGAGGAGCGGCCATGTGGACGACGCGCCGGAGAAGAAGCTGACGCTCTTCGCTCTGCGGTTAGCCATTCTTGAGAAGGCGGCGAGCGGGCTCGGCGCGCTGGGGTTCATCTGGGCGACCGTCGTGCTCCTCGGGGGGTTCGCGATCACGCTGGAGAGGAAGGACTTCTGGTTCATTACCGTGATTTTGTTAATCGAAGGGGCGAGGATCTTTAGCCGAAGCCATGAGCTCGAGTGGCAGCACCAGGCGACTTGGTCGATCACCGAGGCCGGCCGGTCCAGCTTCCGCGCGATAAAGTCGAGCTCGCGCCTGCTCGTCCGATCTTTCAAGCTTTTCCTCCGGCCCTTTTCGATCGATAGCGCTAGAATCACAACCATCGCCGGAACGGGAGCGCCGGGTAATAATGGAAGGAGAGATATAGCTCCGGTGCAGTGGACGTGGCGCACCATCGACGTCCTCCTCCCGCGCCACATCAGCAGAATCTTCTGCTGGCTGCAGTTGCTCTCGGCTTCGGCATGCGTCTCCCTCTCCTTGATGCGCCTCATGGATCAGGACTTCGGCGCCGTGCGCACCCCCGACGCCGATAGGAATAACAGGAACTCGGCGTTGAATATTTTCTACGGCCTCGCCCTCGCCGAGGCGCTTCTTTTCCTCGCCGAGAAGGCCTTCTGGGAGTGGAAGGTGAGCCACCGCCGCCTTCTCGAGCAGGTAAACTCCGAGTGCCGCCTCGGCGCCGCCGGGTTGGTGTCGATCAAGCGGTTCTTCTACGACGCCTACTCCAAGTGCGTCAATGGCAGCATCTTCGACGGGCTCAAGATGGACCTCGTCTCCTTCGCCGCCGAGCTCCTCGCGTCCAGCTCCCGTCACGAGCAGCTCATCGGCGCGCGGATCCTGCTCAAGTTCTCCACCACCACCCGGTTCGCCGACGGCACGCTCCGTAAGATCGGGACGTCGACGCCGCTGATCGAGCGGCTGATCGAGATGCTGAATTGGAAGAACCCGGCCGAGGAGGAGATCCGGCGGTCGGTGGCCGTCGTCGTCTCCAAGCTCGCGGGTAAGAAGCAGAACGCGCTCCGCGTCGCGGGGATCCCCGGGGCCGTGGAGTCCATATCATCGCTGCTCTACGCGGGTCCCGACGACCTACGCCGCCACGGCGCAGCCGTAAGGCATGAATTGTTAGTGTTCAACCTTCTAGGCCTCTTGATCCTCAAAAAACTCGCGCACGATCACGACAACTGCGGTAAAATAGGCAATGCAAGAGGCCTCCTTGATAAGATTATCAGCTTCACCAGCACCGGAGAGAGATGGCATAAAACGGAGGAGATGGCCGAGTCTCAAATTAAAGCCGTCAAGCGTTCGCTCCAGGTAGTAAAGATGCTCGCCAGCACCACGGGACAAACCGGCAAGGTTCTCCGGCAAGAGATATCGGAGATAGTATTCACGGTGAGCAATATCCGAGAAATCCTACAGCACGCAGAGGACCACATGGAGATCCAAAAGCTCGGGATCGAGATCTTGACGAGCCTGGCAATGGACGAGAAGGCAAGAGAGAGGATTGGAAGCACCGGCGGGATGATCAAGGAGCTGCTGAGGATATTCCTCAGGCCGGGAGGCGGCAAGGATCGGAACTCGGTGAGCGTGGAGGCAGGGGAGGCGCTGGCCATGCTGGCAATGGAGAGCGTGCAGAATTGTCAGAGGATTCTTAAAGAGGAGAGCGTCGTCGGGAGGCTCGTCGTGGCGTTGGACGATCCGGTGCTCCGCGTCAATGCGGCAAGGATTTTGCGCAACTTGTGTAGCTACGAAGGGAGTGAATGCTGCTTACAACTTAGAGGAGTCACTGCCGGCATTGCCATGGTAAGGAAACCTCTCATAAACAGAGTTTGATTCATCTATTCATTTCGTTACCTAACAGTTTAAACTTTCAAATATATATATACAGAAGTACTATATTTAATTTCGAGCATAGTTAAGACCGCTAGATGCACACAAACGATTCGCCCATGAATATTTAGATTAACCTGAATTTAATCCCAGCTCCATCTAATTACTTAGATACATTTCTCAATGACTAATACTCATTTTATCCTCAATAGGTTTTGAATGCTATCATGATAGAAAAGACGAAACTACTGGAGGTCTCCCTTGGACTGGCTGCTCAAATTCTCAGATTCATGAGCCCTGAAGAATTCTCCAAACAACTCCACAAATCTGGCATCACTGAAGCAGCATTTGTGCACAAACTGGTTCATATTTTGACGACATATAATTATCCATCTATTAAACTTCCGAGAATAAGGAGGTTCGTAGTCGAGCTCGCAATCTGGTTGATGAAATCCGATTCAAACTACATAAAGTTGTTCACTGATTCTGGGATGGAGGATGAACTGAAATGTGTGTCAGAAACCACTTCAGAGCTCGAATGCTTCAATGTCTTCTCTGGCAGCGTTGGGCTAAGTCGGCATAATATTAGTCTCTGTTCTCTTGTGGACACTGCGTTACAGTTGATGGGTATGTAAGAAGGTGAAGTAAATCGATGTGTATATAATTTATATGAGTCCCTTAATAATAGCAAATTTATTTGTTGTACTAATAAATGTAATTTATTTATTTATACATTTTATAGCATTCTATGATAGAGATCCTGGAAATTATGGGATACTCTTATTCATTTGTTGATGCAATAAAAAGTTTGTGCTGAGCGGAGGGCAACGATATAATAAAAAATGAGGCCATTTAAACCAAAAAGCTTTGAAGTTTTTAAAATAGTAGGATTGGCACACTATTATAAAAATATATGTATTTAGTATAAAAAATAAATGCTCTTAATTTTTAAGAGCTCATTTTTGTTAAAGCTAAGGAAATTGTTTATGCAAATGGTCCAATAAATAGGATATACATCTAGTTTCGTACTTTATATCAAAATTTAAAAACTAATAATTTTGTCTAGTTATAGATTATCGGATAACTATAGATTATCTGCGGTAGAGTGATGACCTAGGAGTAGATTTCCCACCAACATAGTTTCAAGAGATTGCCATCTCCAGACACATTATGATCGAATCTTTTATTTATTTTTTGTGGTACTTTGATCACTTAACTATTTAATATCTTTCACATGTAAAATTGCTAATGATATATATTAAATTATTATCTTATCATAATCTTTTCTTTTCTAAAAGAAGGGTAAAATAATCTCTATTATTTTTTATATACTTACTGTTAAGCGTTTTCACTGTTCATGAAAGTTATATATATATATATATATAATATGAACAATTCAGCGATTCTTTGTACAAACTTTAGATAGGTGGATCATTACGAGATATAAATTTTAAGGAGGCTATTTTAGTAAAAATCCCCAACCGGGCAAGGTATTTTTTTTAAATTTTTATTATTGTTTTTATTACCCGGCAAGGTATCGGATGCTGTATGGATGCAAAATCTTCGTATATAATATATAAAAAATAAATTTCCCACCGCAGCGTTTCCTCTGCCCCCTTTTCTTCCCAATTCGGTCACCACCTCTCCCTCCCAAATCCCTTTCTTCTACCGCTTTCCCACACCCCTCCCTAACCCTCGCACTTCCCAATTCCCTGATCTCTAATTCAACCAATGAAGGGTGCCGATCTCATCAACACCTTCCTCCCTGACGAGCTGCTCATGGAGATCTTCCAACGGCTCGAGGCCAAGCTCGACCTCGACGCTTGCGCCCTCGTCTGCAGCAAGTGGCGCCGCAACGAGCGGGCTTCGCGCCGCACTATTAAGATCGCGGCCTCCGGCGCCGCCGACCGGCTTCTGGAGCACGCTGTGGGCCGCTTCACCGGGCTGGTCAACGTCTTCATCGACGAGCGCCTTCCGTCCGCCTACCACAACCCGGTCGTCTCCTCTCGCGCGCGGGTTGATTCTCTCATCCTTCCTTCTCTTGCACAGATTGATCAAAATATGTTCTTGACGGGGTAAAGGTCCGATATTGGGGCATCATGAATAATGAGAATTACTAAAATGAAGGAATGCAGAAGAAATGCAGTTTTATTAGTGCTTCATTATAGATCATCTTAATTTAGCATATGAATTATTCTTTTTCTGTGGCAGGACAGTCCTACTACATGGCATGAGATATACAGTCGTCATCCTGCTATTGCAGGAACTTATTTACTGCATTTCACTATTCTATGCCTGAAGGGATTTTATTTGCTTCATTTCACTATTCTATATTTACAGATAATTTTTTTTTTGCATTTAGTTAAAATTTTCGGTTCTCCAGTTGTATATATTTAGGATAACAGCAGAAAGCGACTAAAATAGAGCCAAATAGCTGAAATTGACTAAGAACCAGATGTTCTATCTTTTTCTTTTAACCACAACGAGAAAGTTTTTGTTCCAATTACAATTCTTTTTCTATTTGTTCTGATTACAATTATTTAACATGATGAATATTAGTTCTGCTTTTATAGATTGAATGCGTTGTCACTTCATTCGTATGCTTTCTCCTCCTTTCTCCACTATAGACTAGTACATTTGTTGAAGAAGTTCCTAAGTTTTCATGCAAGTTTTTTCTTCTGTCCAGATCGAAAATTGTTTATCTCACCTTGCGGTGGGATGCATAATGTTTGATATAATATTGTAAAATAATGCTTCAAGGAAGAAAAAACAGGTTTTGCCAATGGCTGATCCTATTCCGACAAATTTTAGCAATAGGGGCAGCTTGGTTGTTGGTGCCCTTGCAACATCTGTTGATTGGAGTATCATTTACTATCATTTATAAAGTATAGTTCCTTTGAAATAAATATTCTTTTAGTAGTTTGTACTTTGTACCTACTGAACATTTTGAGGTTGTTCTATCTGAGCATAGAGTCCCATTGACCTTGTTTCTGATGTTTGGACTTTGAACATATAGTACTTGCTAATTTCTATGCCTTGGCAATTCTTCATGCAGAGAAATAGTCTTTCTAGCCCAGCAGAACTTCATAATGTGACTGGAAACAACTCGGCTGAAGAAAATGAACCAGAACGTTTCTGTCTATCTGATGCTGGTCTAGGATCTCTTGCCCAGGGTTGCAAAGGACTTGAGAAACTAAGTTTAATCTGGTGTTCAGCAATAACTTCTTTAGGGTTGATAAACATAGCAGAGAACTGCAGAACTTTAAAATCCTTGGACCTTCAGGTGCTGTCCTTGTTTTACATAGTGCAACTGTTGGATGTTAACTTATCATTAGATGTTGAGCTTAATCTTAAGTTTGGTCTTCTATGCTCATTGTCAAGAATGGTCAGTATTATTGCTTTTTAGACAACATCTATCTAACTAGATTCTGCATTATCAACTTTTGTTTGTGATATTTCATCTAATTTCTTAAGTGTTGGTACCTTACCATAAAGGGTATGTATTCTCTGGCCACTTGAGTTATTGGAACTTGTATGCAGGGTTGCTATGTTGGAGATCAAGGTCTTATTGCTATCGGGCAGAGTTGCAAGCTACTTAGAGATTTGAATTTACGTTTTTGTGAAGGGCTTACGGATACTGGTTTGGTTGGATTGGCACAACATCGTGGAAATTCTTTAGTGTCTCTTGGCATTGCAGCTTGTGCTTGGATTACAGATACTTCTCTACAAGCTGTTGCATCTCATTGCCATTGTCTGGAAACCTTATCATTGGATTCAGAATTTGTTAAGAATGAAGGGATAATATCAGTTGCAAGAGGATGCGGGTCTTTGAAGACTCTGAAGCTGCAGTGCATGCATATTAGTGATGAAGCTCTGGAAGCAGTGGGTTCATCTTGTTCTTCCTTGGAAATGTTGGCTCTTTACAACTTCGAGAGATTTACTGACAGGCATATTATTAAATACCCCTGGATTCTCCTTAGCTTTAACTATATAGATGATTGCCTAGAAGTATTTGTAATAGTTGCTACGTTATTTACTTGGTTTTTTTTATAAGAAAAATGTTCCACTCCAGTCATACATCCTATAAGACACTCTTGTGACAGACCAGGGAATTTTATGGGGTAGGGCTCATGACGCTATCAGCCTTATCACCATCCACTCCTGAAACTTCCTAATAGGTCCAATGAAATTCGAGTTTTTCACCTTCATAATTTTTTTCACCTAGATATAAAGGAAATCAGAGGATTTTTTTTTTGTATATTTTTTTTCAAGAGCAATCTTGTAATTTCATTTTCTTTTCCTCTATATTTGCTAAATAATATTGATCAGTTATTAGCTCCTCTTTGTTGTTGCTTTCTTGTATTTCTGAGTCCTTTAATTGTGACACTGGTTATTTGCTGTATTTTTTTTTCTTATTGCAGAAGTCTTTCTTCTATTGCAAAAGGGTGCAAAAAGCTCAGGTGTCTCACTCTAAATGACTGCCATTTGTTAACTGATAGGAGTCTTGAATTTGTTGCTCGTGGCTGCACCAAATTAACGCACTTGGAGATTAATGGATGCCAAAATATAGAAACCTCTGGACTAGAGTATATTGGACGATTATGCCCGTATGTTTTCTGTACCTGATTCTTGAGATCTTATTTTTACATTGATGACTTTAACCATTTGAACATATGTGTCCTTATGTACTGAACAATGTCCTTTTAAGAACTGTTTCAGAGCTTAATTTTAATGATAGTACAGTCTGTAGTCATATGTCACTAAGAATGTGGCTCATCTAACTTCATACATTAAGTTCTATCTGAGAGCCTTTCTATTGCACAAAATCCTAAAATGTACGAAATTCAATATTGTCATGATCAATTACATCTTATTAGGCCCACCAAACTAATAACGTATGTAGAAAGAAATGATATACTGAAGTATCCATATATCGAGCTGCAATTGTTTTTTTCTCTTGGACATTCTCTATTATTTATCCATAACATGGTAAATTTCTAACAGTTGATCATTGATTCCATTGAGGTCTCCGAGGAATCAAGGTCTTGACAACATCTTAAAGAGGTCTCACAGTCCATATATTTCAGTTAATAGATTAGGCAGAATTGGTCAGCATCAGTTGTAAATAAACTACCAGATAATATTTATCACCTAACCATTACTTCATATAGTTTATAGAACATTGAAAAGGTGCTTATCTAGCTATTTGTCTTATTGATGCCTTGAAAAGGCATATACCTATGGCAAGAGTTATCTTCGTTATCTTTTGGGAAGACTCTTTCCATGTCTAGAGAAACTTCCACTTGGTTGCTCCTCAGTTTCATGAGCCTAAACTGCTAGAATCTTCTATACTTTTCTTTTAGTCATGAATCTTTGATGTGGTCTAGGGACGAGGAAACATGCCAATGCAGAAAAAGATAAGGAGGTATCTAGATCCACCTCCAAAGAGAAAAGATAGGATCTCTGTGAATCTCGTTATTTGCTTGTAAGTATTTTTTTTCACACTAACATGACTAGATAGATAGTAAAGATAAAAGATAGTCCACCAACTCATGAGGAAATAAAATCAAATCCACATAGATTGTGAGGAACAAAGAGAACGTAGAATCCACCACAAAGAAGAGAAGAAGGGAGTAGGAGAAGAGGGATAAATGTGGAATCCTCCACAAAATAATATTTCTCAATTTTTCATCTTTTTTTCTTCTTTTCAGAGTTCCCATCATCTCTATATATAGAAATGAGGAGATTACTAAAAAATGTATCTTAATTCAAATCTTTCCTAATCTAATATATAAATAAACTAACTTATCTCAAAGCAAACTTACAATCAAATCTCTTAAATTTTTTAGGAGTTTTAACTGAATTAGACACTCTAAATTCTAAACTTTTAGATAAAAATATATTCAAAAATAAAAAATAAATGAAAATCTAATTCCCATCAATCTTGCACCATTTTCTTGAAACTAGAGAGGAAAAGGCATGGATTGTGATAGTGGTAACAAAAAGGAAGGCTGGAAATAGGAAAAATAAGGCAATAAGGCAAGAACGATAGGAAGGATGTCTAATGGCTTGGATAGTTGGACCTGTTTTTCCTTTTTGCATCAGTATCTTAGATCAGAGGAAGAAATAATACACAGCAAAAAAAAGAAGGTTAATTTTATCATTCTTCTATTCACCTCAATGAAACTTTTTGTTCTTATTTTCATAAAGGGGATGACTAGAACTTTCTTTAAACTGAAGAGAGGCTTTGGGAACAGGCAACTATATTGTTTGCTAAAATAATTCCAGGCATTTTCTTTTGATGAAGTTCATATGGTGATTTTTTAAATGAACACAAGTGTCACTTTATATTTGGAGAGTGGTTCTATGCCATTCTGCCATTTAATTTAAACTGAAATAAGAATCAAGAGGAATTTTGGTGTTGTACCTTTTCACCGGAAAACAAAATGTAATTCCATGACATTGTATATATAAAATTGTGAACAGCATGGTGCCAGATCTTTTTTATTCCAGCTTGATTACTTAATTACTATTACTCTACTTATTCTTAACATAAAAAAGTCAACAATTTTCAAACATAAAATTTCCAAATTCACTTGATCTGTATTGACAATATATGATAATCATCTTGGATAACAGGCTAAAACTTAAATACAGTTAAGCAGTTTTTATATCTTGATCTCATATCAAAATAGATTCACAAAAAGTAAGTTATTCTTTGTTTATTTCTTTTTCATGAAATCTTGTGTTCCCGTGGAAAATAATTTCTGCCGAGATAAATTTTTACAGCTATCGGCAACATCACATCCTTGGATTTTGCTTTGTTATATGATTTATTTCCTCATTATGGATTTCTAGTTAATTGTTGTACTATACACTGAAAACAGAGGCCTTTTTGAACTTTCTTTGTTTTACTGCCCGAGGATCCGCAACAGTGCTTTTATGGAAGTTGGCAGAGGCTGCTCACTTCTACAAGTTCTTCAGTTGGTGGACTGCTTGAGTATAAATGATGATGCTATAAGTCATATAGCTCAAGGTTGCAGGAACATACGAAAACTTCACATTCGTCGTTGTTACGAGGTATTCCCTTTTTGCCTATTAGATTTGGCAAATAGTCAAGTTGGATAAAGACAGATACATTTAGTCTGAACTAAGCTATTAGAAAATGAATAGATAAATTCTAATCCTTCCTCTGGTAACAATTTGGATATGATTGTCTGAATTGTCGTTGCATTGCATAATTGTTTTTCTGCACATAAAGCATCTTTATGACATGATCAATGTAGATCTTTTTAAACATTTGATTAGCTGCATTATGAAGCAATGAGAAAATAGTTGTCATCTCGATAATTTTAAATGTTGCTCAATTTCCAGATGATTAAGTATTCCTGTATTTTGATGTACTAAATTTGAGCTTGAGTGTGTTGGACCTCCTTTTTACTGGGAGAAAAGTTCTTTTTGTTTTTGTACCATTGTCTAGTAACCAAAAATATGATTGGAAACAAGTTGTATGATTCGCTCGTACTATTTTTAATGTTAGGAACAGATAAGTACTAACTAATATGTATCTAACAGCAATATCTTATTTTTTAAAGATGTTCTTTTCAATATCTGCTGCTTCATATCTAAACCTGTGTTTCCTGCATTGGCAGATTGGCAGTAAAGGTTTAATCTCTGTGGGTGAGAACTGTAAACTTCTTACAGACCTAAGTATTCAATTTTGTGAAAGGTAAGAATATTTTCCTACAGCTTCTGTAAAGAAGTCATACTACTTTTTCATTATCTTTTTCTCGCATAAGATCTGACTTGGCATTCATTATATACTTGGAATTAATTAATATACTATTTACAATCTATGCTTGGCAATCATGGGTAATGTATATTTGTTTTTTGAGGCAGTCTTCTTATGTTGATTGCTAGACTGACTTTTTGGCACTTTTTATTTTTATTCTTACTGTTACTTCAGAAAATATGAACTTGTGATTGTCTGACATTCACCTCGGAAGCTCTTGGTCTCTTGAATAATGTTTTCATTTGACTGAATAAGCTACAATCACGTCTTGCACATATATTTATCTGCTATTGCTTAGTAACGTGCCGGTTATCCATTTGCATGTTGTATCTCATGGAATGTGCTGACAAACGGCATTATTGGCATGCATCTAGGGAGCCACTATGTATATTAATATGTATAATCATGCGGCACATTTTGCTGCAAAACAGCACCTCATAGGTCAAGATGGTCCTTAAGCACATCATGCTCTCCGGGCAGTCTGTAGTCTTAAATTGTTTATAACTGTCCTAATATCTATGCTAGAAGTTGGTCTGATTTAATGCTTGTGGTGGCCCTGAATCCATTAGTTCCTCAAATAGCAACACTCTTTGAATTATTTTCAAATAGAAGCCCTTAAAACAGAGTCCTGGTTTACTTTAAAAAGGAACAAAACTTTGTTGCATCTGGCCTCCCCTTTTTCCTGCTGGTTGCTTAAAAGCATGATAAAACATGCAGATGATCGATAACTTCTTAGCAGAAATTGTAATTTAATTAGGAATTTAGGATAGAATTAGCCAAGAACTCTTTGTTTTATTCACTGATTTGACAGTAAGGTGGTATCATGTGTGTTGGCGAGAGTTTGAGTCACGGGAAGAGCCTCTTCTTAGTGCTGACTGCCATTGCCAGGCCCTGCAATGTTGCGAGTCTCATGCATCAAGATGCCTTTTCTTCACTAGAGTCGGTCAGTTTAATGTAACTGAAATAATTCTCAGTAGTTTCTTGTTCATAATATTTAATCAGCTTCCCAGTGCCCTACTAGTTGAATATCTAAATTTGAACAATATATGAATGGTTTTTACTAGATTACAATCTGAATAGGCCAATTACCTACTAATGACCATTTGATGAGTGTTTTTAACAGTATGGGCATATGCATGTAGCTCTTATTAGTAGTTGGTACTTTATAGAAATTCTATGCATGAACTACCAGAATAATTATTGATGCTGACTCTTAGTCTAGCTTCTAAACATGTATGGTAAAGTACTTTTTGCACGCTTGTCCTTTTTTATTTTGAAATTCTTGTTAATTTGCCTAATGTGTAGGGTTGGCGATGAGGCACTTATTGCCATTGCTGAAGGGTGTTCACTTCGACGTTTAAATGTTAGTGGGTGCCATCAAATTACTGGTAATGGACTGAGTGCTGTTGCTAGATGCTGTCCTGATCTTGTCTACCTGGATATCAGTGTGCTGAAGGTCTCTCTCTCTCTCTCCCTATATATGCGTGGCTTGCATAGTTGTGAAAATGTGGGTATTTCCTGAGAAAGGGGGATAAAACATTTTCCCTTCTCTTTTTGTTATAATTCAACATTCCTGGAATCAATTTCCTTGTTAAGTAAATATAGCAAATTAACCTTCAGTTGAAAATACTAGAGAATCAACATCAATTCAGAACAAGTAATTTGGGGGTCTTCGCAATTCTGAAAATATTAGAAATTGCAGCAAATATTGCCTATATGCACCTGTCCCTTTGGTTCCCTCTTTCCAGAGGCAACCCTACTTAATGGGATATCCTTGCATATAGAGAAGCAGATATGATAGCAGATCCTACAAACAAAAGAACTAGGACATCGTTCCTGTATGGTGATGCATCTTATGTGAGTTCTATTTTGAGAACTCCTCGTCATGTAAAAATTGACCTTCCGATTGGAAATTAGGACTGGTCTGCAATGCTTTAAGGATGAAGTTCCAAAGTTTTTGATGGCACAAGAAGGGATTCCACAAAGTGGATATATAGTTCATTTGAATTTTGAACCGTATCTATGTAGTTCTATGAATAATCCACTTGCCTTATTTTGTGCAGCATATTGAGGATATGGTGTTGGCTGAACTAAGCGATGAGTGCCCTAAGCTGAAAGACATTGTGTTGTCCCATTGTCTACAAATAACAGATGTTGGTTTAGCTCACCTCGTCAAGGGATGTTCTCAACTAGAGACCTGCCAAATGGTTTACTGCCCTCTTGTAACTGCTTCTGGAGTAGCTACTATTGTCTCGAGCTGTTCCAAAATAAAGAAGGTCCTAATTGAGGAGTGGAAAGTGAGTGAAAGAACAAAGAGAAGAGTTGGTTCAGTGTTATCTTTCCTTTGTGTTGATCTGCTATAATGCCTTTAATTGGAAGTCCTTAACATGGGATGTGTTAATCAGAACTGCTTGTGTAAACATGTTCTCCAGTTTCGGAATCAGAAGATCACTCATCTTCCTACACTCGTCTATGAATTCATGCTCGCATATTTTTGCTTGTAGCAGCTACAGAAAAGGTCATGCAAAGCGAAGGACCAGATATGAGGCATATCAAATCTCATATCTCTTGACCAGATATTGTTCGACCTCCATGAGGATACCTTCAGATTGAAATGAGCAGCTCCACGGACAGCTCTTTCCTTTCTCAATATTTGCTGATATATTAATAGAAATTCAATCTTGGAGCAAATTGAGTATCACACTGCTCACTGCTGGCATGGGAGAAGGCATTCTTTCTGGAAACATGACCTCAGAAGGAAAAAGCAGGGGATAATCACCTTTCTTTAAAAGGAGGACAGGAACTATTTTTTAGTTTGAGCTGTATACTTTACAAGATGACATACATCATAATTTCTTATTTAGTTCATGTTTTACTGCTATATACTCAATGATGTATGGTTATTATGAGGATATTATAATTTATGAAGGAACTGCATATTCATGGTTTCATCAGTGTGGTTATAATTCTTTATTTGAAATATGCTCTTTTTTAATGTTCCCCTTTAAAAAATTTCCTTTGCCCACCCTTTCTATCAGTAGTGATCATTATCTTGGAGACCATCATAGAGGAAATGAGACGGGGGAGGATATTACCAGTGCTCTTTAGCAATGTAGGTACATTAATGTGTGCACCTTGGTTTCTTATTCAAATATTTGTAATGTCCTATCTGCTGGGTATGACCATGTTTTTTTTTTTTTTTGGTTGCAAAGTTAGATCAGATATATGCCCCAGGATTCCAACTGTAAAATTTCAAACTTGAACTACTTTACTATACCGGTGCTTGCATTTGCATTCACCCAAGAATGGCCTTTTGAGGCCGAATCTGACGGAAGATTTTATGGAATGTG
This sequence comes from Typha latifolia, assembly GCF_019914945.1. Classification (NCBI taxonomy): domain Eukaryota; kingdom Viridiplantae; phylum Streptophyta; class Magnoliopsida; order Poales; family Typhaceae; genus Typha; species Typha latifolia. The sequence goes on from NC_133091.1 coordinate 2,631,597, forward strand.
GATGATGCTTCATCCCCGTGTTGCAGATCAGCTGGTTCTTGCTAATACAGACACAGGCACTGCATCTCTTTATCACTACTGTCTTTGTTTTAATGTTTGTTTTTAGAAGACATACATTTATGAAGAACAAGATAGTGAAGGATATGATAGTTATTGATGGACACCTGGGCTGAACACCTTAATATTAAGTGTTTTCTTGCTACCTAAGCTGGGGATAACTGGATTCTCTTGTTGTAAAGATGTTGCACTATTCCCTGAGCAATTCTTTGCTTCTAGCTCCAGAATGTGTCCGAATATTTTGGTAAAATGTAGCCCCCTAAATAGTTAGTTAGAATCTTGTGGTTGGAACAGTAAGAAAGGAATGATTTCTTCGTGCTTTTAAATGTTTGTCAACTTTGCTGCATTTCAAAGCTAACTTGTGCCAAAAGCTTCGAACAGTTGATCTCCTCTATATTTATCAGCCAAAGAGACTAGAGGAAGATCTTTCCCCTCTCACCTCTCTTTTTTGTTTCCAGGTTCAGGAATGGAAAGAAAGGATGATCCAACAAAGCCTCTCAGCATCTGCTACAGGATTTTTGCGTTCCTCACCGAGAACTTTCCTGTGTTTGGTGATAAGAAGATCAGTCGAGGAATTGAAAATGGTGCCACGATCATGGAAAGAGAGAAAGATGAACCATCCATTCGAGATGAACTAGTAGGCCATGGGATGAAAGAAGGTGAAATGCTGCATGAAATCGAGGTTGCCATCCTTATTCCTGAAGGCAATGATGCTGAGAATCCTGAGAACATTAGAAGAACAAATGACAAAAGATATGGCGTGGAAGCAATAGCAGCTGAGCTACCAAAGGTCCAAGAAATAGCAGCACCACAAGATGATGTGCTTCCCAGGAAGGCGACTAAGAAGTCAGTCACTATTAAACTAGCTGCTAAAGAGATCAATGATATGAAAAGAACATCATCAGATAAGAATGGCGAAGAAAAAGGTGCCTTGAGAGTTGGGGAACTGGAGAAGAAGCCATCAATGGGAGGGAGCATATTGAGGCCTAGAAAGCCAATCATAAAGGCACCATCCAATATCAACGAAAGATCCCGTGCCTTTATTGAGAAAAGCAAGAAAATATTTGCTTCTGATAAACACTGATTCATTGGCTTTTCTTCACGACGAATTATTGATTCTCCATTATATGTAACATTGCATTGGTTGGTTTGCATTTAAATTGCTTTTAAATTTTAGCATCGTGAGCTTATTTCAATAACGTTCACAAGAGAGAGAGAGAGAGAGAGAGAGAGAGAGAGAGAGATCACATCGAATCATCGTATCTTTTACTTTGGGCGTTACTGGGTTGATTAAAAATATAAAAATCGAAGTTTGACTGGATATGGACTTGGATATATCTTAATTATTTCATTTTCATATTAACGTTTATATATATATATATATCCAGATAGGCTTATTTCAACATCGATATGAGTTGAAGCTTTCTATCTGATCATAAGGAATAGAAGAAAATCTCTTCACTTTTTTTAGACTTATCCTAATCCCTATTCTGCTTCTCTTATATGTATGTTCTGCTGCAAATTTAAGCAACACCGTATTTCTTATTATGGCTTTACAAATAAAAAAGTATAAGGGTAAATTCCGAATTACCACACATGGTTACCCAATATATAAATATATCTGATATCCCATCTCAATTTCTATCCCAATTAAATAGTAATGGTAACCAAATTTACTATCAAATTATTTATTATAGCATCAATTGTTCCTCCTAAGTGTTTTTTTTCTTCCCTCCTCCGCTGGAGAGCAATTGCTAAGGTTTCTTTAATTTTTCCATGTTTGTTGGCCTCTTCTCCCATCTCCTCCCTAGTTGCTCGATCTAGATCCTCCTCATCATTGTTCACCGGCTCAGAGAGGAACGAGAAAGGTTTGAGGCTCTCCTCCTTCACCTCTCCACTCCATACTGGTCTTAAACTAGGGCAGTGGAGGAATATTGGAGGGAGGCCGCATCTTTCCTTTTTTCCATATATTGGGCGGACTAAGTGGTTTTGTTTTGGATGGTTGTAGATTTGATGGTATTTGTAGGAGGTTCTCTTTGCACTATTGATGGCGGTTTAGAAACCTACATTTTTTCTATTATCTTCTTTAGGAGATTATTTATATTTTTATCTTCTATTACTGCTTTACTATGGTACAAAGTGAATGTACAGCCGTGTGTAGGGGTGTAAACGAGCTGAGCCTGAGCGAGCCGGCTCTGGCTCAGGCTCGGCTCGAAATTAGTTTCAAGCCTCATAATGTTGCTCAGGCTCGGCTCAGCTCAACCCGAGCCGAGCTCGAGCTGAGCTTAACTGAGCCCGAGCCGAGCCCGAGCAAAGCTCGAGCTCGATTAGAGGCGGTGGCGACGTGGGCGGTGGCGACATGGACAGCGGCTTGCCGAAGGAGTCGGAGACGGATGGAGGAGGCCAACGACGGAGGAGGAAGAGGAGGAGGAGGCCGACGGCGACGGAGGAGGAGGCCGACGGAGAGGAAGGCGTGGCGCCGCCGTGGTGGTGGCTTGCCGTCGTTGCCGATGGAGGCCGACGGGGAGGGAAGAGTGAAGGTGATCAGGTGGATGAGGGTGAGAGTGAAGATGAGGGTGGGGTGGGGGAATTGAGGATGGGGAAGGTGGTGATGGGAAATGTGAAGTAATTAATGAGGGTGGGGTAGGTGAGGGTAAGTGAGGGTGGGGTAGGTGAGGGTGATGAATATTGTGTTACGGGTGAGAATGAGTTAGTGAGGGACACGTGGCAATATTTCTGTATGCCACGTGTCCTTAGTCATATGGAGTCAGGCTATCGAGCCTATCGAGCCGAGTCTGAGCGAGCCGGCTCCAGCTCAGGCTCGGCTCGATATTAATTTCGAGCCTATTATGATGGCTCGGGCTCGGCTCAGCTCTGATCGAGCCGAGCCGGACTCGAGCTTCACCCGAGCCAAGCCCGAGCCAAGCCCGAGCCGAGCCCGAGCTGCTCGTCAAGCCTGACAGCCCTAGCCGTGTGTGCTTAAGCAATAACAGTCTCACTGGAGCTACTAGACATCAGACCCTTTTGCTTACATACTCCTACCAAGTTGATTTATCTATAGATTTTTTTGTGTCCCATCAAATTTAATATCATATTTTATTTTTCGTTAAGTATTATGTTTGTATCTTTGAGTTATTAGGGTTTGATATTCTCATTTTCGGTAAGTAGTTTGTACAAGTTCAGTTTAGATTCAATATCTCCCTTTGTATTATGCTTTGTAGCTCTTCAGACATTATTTCTACATTATTAATGAATTATTGCCTGCGGGCTTTCCGTTAAAAAGAAAAAAAATCATAAACAAAGACAAAAGAAAGTTACGATAGCATCCACATTTGTATCTACAGAAGATTTATATCAAAAAAAAGAAGCACAAGATCCGACCCGATCCATTTGCCAGCGGATCTAACAAGCTGAGCTAATAAAAATGCAAAATTTATTTTTGATGTGCTATAGTTCGGTTTCTCCTCTCCTTCCTCGATGTCCGGCTGCAGTATCAGAGCCATCTGGATCCTCAACCCCCTCGACGCCGTCGTCTTCTCTAGGTAACAACCCAATTTTGCCTTCTTTCATCTCTACCTTTCTAGGGTTCTCCTACCCCAAGACTCCGCTTTTTCAAACTTCAAGAAATCAACTGTTGAGATCTCATGATTCGGCATTCTCGGTCAGGAGGTTCGCGGTGGTGGAGAAACGGTGGCGATTGGCATGCGAGAGGGACAACTCTGGCGGCGCGCCGCAGCCGTTGCTGCCGACCGACGCGGAGTTGGCCGCCGCCTTTGGTGAGCGGAAGGCAAGGTCGGTTTCTTGGATTTTATGGGAATTTGCATCATGCTCAATCGTGTAACACCTCCAAAAATGTCTCCTTTTAGTATTCACAAGTGGGTCATGCTGAAAAGAAACCTAAGGAGTGAAGGTTTTTGTTGCTCTTGTTTAGAAAAGTTCATGAAATGTTTGATCAGAATTTCTTGTGCAGGGAAGGTTCTGCACGTGGTTTCGGCGTCCGTGCAAGTCAGTCTTCTCCGGGTTCGGATTCTTGGGTCGATGATCCGATCACTCGCCACATTGTAACACTTCGTATCACCAGGGAAGAGGGAAATGGGTTTACGTTGTGGCCAATAATTTTGCATATAAGAGGCAGTTATTGCATTCTTGCGTTACCTTTTGTTGAGCCCCAACAGTTTAAAGCATATGAAAGATTGTCTAGAAGAAATGACTGTGGAAGTTCGATTGGAGAGAAGGATAACCTCTCTTCTCTTCTGCTTAATCTTCCATGCATAACAGGGTAGGGTAAGTTTGCTTGCAATTTGTAAGAGCTTACTTTTATTAGAAATTGATAGTTCTACTCGTCCACCAACCATTAGAAATTTGCATAACCCTTTCATATATAGAAGTAATTTTTGTTTGGTTAGAACGGAATAAGTAGCAATTTCCATCTCTAAATAAAATTGTTCACATTTTCTAAATATTTCTTAATAGAGCTATATATATATATTTTTTTTTATTTTTTTTCTTTCTTGTGTCTATAGCCTATACTATTGTGACTCTTATCTTCTTGTGTAGATTCTAGATCTAATGCTAGATTTCTCTGTGCTAACTATTCTGTATGCTCTCAATTTTGCCACAAGTCCATGCTACTAGTTTGTGCCCTGTGGATGAAAATCAGTTGATATACTTGTGGAAAACAATTGTTTTGATAGGTCAACCATCTAGGACTCTAGGTTTTCTTGTTAAATAATTGGGGGTGAGATTATTACATTCTACAATGTTATATGTACTGCTACTTTTACAATGAATTGAGTGAAATTCTTTAGGATGTAACAAAGAGCTATTTATCTAGATAATGCATCCTAGTGCATGAGGTTCCTACAAATAAAGGGTCTAGTATGTCCTTACGCAGAAGAAAGTGTTTCTCAAGCAAACCTATGGTCTTATAGGGACTTGGAGTTGTTATAGGACTTTATCCCTTAGTTTCTTGTTACTATGTAACTTCTCTACTTTAGTTGTTTATGAATCACATTTTAAGTGGACAAATATCTAAAAGCCCTAATCAAAGGTCCAATCGAAGTACAGATTGGAGTGATGAATTTGGATAAGGTTTTGATAATCTATACTAAATCCTATAAACCTGTAGCAAATAAGTTTCCTTGAGAAATTTGTGTCAGCGGAGGGGTGAATGGGTGACCTATACTGAATTTGAACCTTACTAGGTCTGTATTTTCTGGGTCTTCCTCCCGACCAACTATCCAGCTTTGCATTTGGCACAGCAGTTCTTGCTCATTACTATGTCGCTTTTAGGTTGAATTCTTCTCTGTTTCATATGGAGAAAATATGACATGAACTTGATTTATCATGGTAATGTAGGCTTTTAACTTTGTCCTTTCCAGGTATTGTTGCCTAGTTTTGGAGAGCAATTTGGTCTATTATCTGTTACTTTTTTGACTAACTGTTATCTGTTACTTATACAGTATCTCTCTTTTTAAAAGGGTGTGTATATATATGGACTTTTGAAGATAGTCATATCATTCTAACCAAGAGACAGCTAGGGAGGGAAAAATGCACACAGCTTCTCTCTTGTTGCTGAACAAATTGTGCCCATGACTTGGATCCATGACCTCTTGGATGCAAGGTTCATACTTTACTATTACACCAAATGACACTACATTAGGACATCAAAATAGATTATGTGCTACATTGATAATAGTTGATCATTTGAACTTTTGAAGTTTTCTAGTGATTATTCTTCTTTGGATGTTTTCCAAACTATGCATGCTTCTAGGTCCTTTTATTCCTTGGAGTGCTCTTCATAGACAATGCAAAACATGGTTGTGGGCAGTATCAGAAAATTAGGATCTATACTAGATTGTCTGGAAAAACTTGTGCAGTAATATTATTTTCTGAATATTGGTTTTCTGTCTTATTAGCTGAATTCTTTTGCAACTTACTCCATCTTATGTATCATAGGGCATTTATGGTAGCACATACTGTAGGGGACATCATTATGGGCGACATGGTGGATCCTGAGGTTGTTGTAAGTTCTTCTCCTACTGTTGGTGGGCTGTTGGATTCACTAACTGGCAGTATAGGTATATCCGGCATCTCAACCCGTGCAAAACCTGCTGCAGCACCTGTTTTAGGTTCCTCTACTTCAGCTTCTTCAGTGGTTGGCGCTGCTGTAATAGATGCTCCAAAAGGCACTTTAAAAGCCATTGATAAAGATGTGCTACATGCCTTTCTTAGCAGCTCAATGCCATTTGGTTGGTACCTTTTATTATGGTATTCCTCATCTTGTATGTTTCTAATATTTGCTTCTTTGTATTCTTTTTTAGTTTTGAATGGGATTATTAAGCAGTGCTTGACTCTTATTAATCATATAAATGTACCAGGAACCCCTATAGACCTCAATTATGCCAATATGTCTACAATTAGGACAACAGGGTTTTCGTCAGCAGATCTACCACCTGCCGACCTAAAGCAGCCTGGCTGGAAACCTTACCTGTATAAAGGGAGGCAAAGGATGCTTTTCACTATCCATGAGGTTATAGATGCTGCATTATACGACCGTGATGAAATACCAGATGCTCTTTCAGTTTCAGGTCAAGTAAACTGCAGAGCAGAGTTAGAAGGATTGCCTGATGTTTCATTACCTCTGGCTGGGTTGAAAGATGCTCATGTGGAGATCTTATCTTTCCATCACTCTGCTCAAGTTTCAGAACATGGTGATGATAAGCAAGCCCTGATGTTTTCTCCACCACTAGGGAACTTTGTTTTGATGCGTTATCAGGCATCATGTGGCCTTGATCCTCCAGTTAAAGGCTTCTACCAGCTATCGATGGTCTCAGAAGATGAAGGCGCTTTTTTGTTCAAATTGAGGTTGATGGAGGGTTACAAGGCTCCCCTTTCTATGGAATTTTGTACTGTTACCATGCCATTTCCTCGGAGAAGAGTTGCATCTTTTGATGGAATTCCTTCAGTAGGGACAGTTTCAATGACAGAATTTTCTGTTGAATGGAAAATTCTTACTAGTGGACGTGGCATTACTGGAAAAAGCATTGAGGCTACTTTTTCTGGAACCGTGAAATTTCTGCCAAGAACAAGTCAGAGAGCACTTCCGTTTTCTAGGTCAGTTTCAAGAACCCTAGTTGAAGATGATAGTGATTCCGAGCAAGATTATTCTAACAACGCCAACATAGAAGACTACCTAATGGAGAAAATGAATAAGGACTTGCAAGCAGTAGACTTAGAGGAACCATTATGTTGGCAAGCCTACCATTACGCAAAGGTAATCTCTCTCTCTTAAATGTTTGTATATAAGAGCACCTATAAAAATAATATGACCCTTCTCAAATTCCCTATTCTTTTTTCTTTTCTTTAGAAGAAGTGAGTCGGTTATACTTTGAATTCTCTTTTGTTGTTTGATAGAAATATTCATGCACTTAATATGGTCTGCAGTTAAATCCGCAATATGCAGTCATACATTAGTTATATTATGCTTCTGTCATCTTCATGTCAACTTTGCGATCTTATGTTAGACTTTATTTTGTCTATTAATATTATGGTTATATCTCTTGGTTTCTAGATCATTTCTTCCATTAATTGTGGATGCATTTTCCAGGTATCATTTAAGGTTATTGGAGGCACATTATCGGGGATGATCTTAGATCCAAAATCTGTAAGTTAACCATGTTGTTCTTTTCTTTTCTTTTTTTTCTTTTTTTTGCTTTAATCTATAATAATAGTTTGAGTTGAAAAATCAGCAGCTCAGGTGAGGGAAGTAAGGTATGGACTTCTTGCCATGCCCAAATGTTATCTAAGGTTTTTTTTTTTTTTCATGTGCAACTAGTCATCCTGAGTATCTAGTCGTATGGTCTAAAATTGGATGCTTATTTTAATATTGGAACGTAATTGCGTAGTTATTTTTGGATGTCGTGTTGTGGTTCTATCATATTTATGGAATAAATAAGATATTAGGTTGCATGCCATTTTCTGAACATGAACTTATCTTGTGCAGGCAAGCATTTATCCTGCAGTGAAAGCACCAGTTGAGTTCTCGATGCAGGTAGTTTTATTTTCTTTTGTACTCTTCACTCTCTTTTCTATACAGGTAACATATTAACATTAGTGAAATTTAGAGAACATCACCTATTATTACCTTGACTCTTTGGACCCAAGTAGTTATGGGATTTGAGCTATGGAAGCAAACTTTCCCATAATGGGGGCAATACTGAGTGTCTCTTGCCATTTGGCCATTTTCTTCTCATATCTTGCATCGGTGGGGAGTCTCGTTTATTGGAATGCTTTGACTAAGTACTATCGTCAATAAGTTTGGAAACGAGAATGTACTGGGGTCCACTTTGTGAATTGTACCTTTCACTTTATCTAATAATGTTATGTATTATCTAGATCCCAAATAATTCATTGCAGCCCATAAAGTGTATAATGATCAAGGTGGAAAGTAGATAATGTTTGTCTGATGCAACCTAGATATCCCTGATACCACTAATGATGCAATACGGATAGCTCTGCGTAGGGAATTCCTTGTATAACACCCATTCATAAATTTTTATCTTTGACAGGCTTCTTCTGGAGACTACATTCTGTGGAATACTTTAGGAAAATGTCCTGCTGCTGCCTCGCCTAAAGTTCGTTGAGTGCTGGATCTTTTTGCGCTGCTGCGAGTGTATGAACTATGAAGTATACTTTGTTTCATTTTTGTTGAAGTATATTTTTGCTCGTGTTGAAATTTTTCCAGACCGGATGACTAAGATTCTTGTAATCATCTTTTAATACGTTGTGATTCGAGAAACACCATGGAAGTCTGTTGTATTTCCTACTCGGATTTAGTTTTGTTGACGCAGTTCTGTCGTGATATTGCTGGTGAATGAAGATTCATATCACCTGTCGTGGTTAAGCGCGCGCTTATTTGTAGACATTTTATCGAACATATATATAACATTTGCATCATTCATCTAAAAGTAGTCTCTGGTTCATATTTGGACTTCGGATTTCATTAATATTATCTACTGGTAAAATCCAACCCTAGAGTCCTTTGATAGATGCTTGCCAGAACATGATACTTGTAAACATGCTTGACTGATAGAAACTTCCTGACTGGGATAATTATGTCTCGTTCTGGGCAACGTATCATCTTACAGAGTTACAGTAGATGATGTAGATCTATACTCCATGCTTAAAGAATAAAATTACAAAATTTTATCTTTTATTATATTTAAGCTACGCTATAATACAGAAGAGTTTTTTTCGTTTTTTACCAAACTGGGCTACTCAGGTAATAATCTCCATCGCTCCAACGGGGGTAGGGAAATTTGCAAAAAGTCTCCTATAAAATAGAGTTTTTATAGTTCGAACTCTATTTTATTGTTTTTTTTTTCTAAAAAATCGCTATCTTTTACCAATAATATTTTAAAAAGCCCATGAGTTAACTTAAACTCACATTACCTTAATGGAACATGAATTAATACTATAGGAAGATTCTTAAATAAGATTACGAAGGTAACTTTGAAAATTTAAAATATTAATTTAAAACAAATAGAATGTTCTTGTTGTGTTAGGCTATTGCAAATTTAATTAACTTTTGAGGGTTTTTTTTTAATAATTTTGGTAAAATAATAGAGACTTCTTAGAAGATATTTTTTTGGGGAACTTTCTAAAGGGATGTGTAATGTGGACACTTAAACTGCCATCACCTCATACTCTTCAAACTATCGGCTATTTTCTCATATACCATCTGAACTTTTTTGTGGTACGTAGATCTCCTAAACTACTAATTTTTTTTAAAAATCCCCATGTTAATTATCCATTTACACCTCTATTAGTAAATTAATCATGCGACTCACACCTATAGGGAAGAAAGAATAAGAAATGTAAATGTACTTTGATATCCTCTATTCAGAACTCAGAAGTCATTTATATTTTTTCACCTTTTCATTAACTGCGTTGGGGTGTGATTTCAATAGTTAAAGGGCGTATGAAGAAATGAGGTATAGTTTAGAGAGTAAAAATATTTTACCTTAAGCTTTAAAACATGCATTTTCTCATATGATGCGCTGATGAGAGATCAGTATTTTATATTTGAAATAAAATACTATAAAATTTAGACATAAAATGCTAACTATTTGTCATATGCCTCTCGTGCGAAATTGCCCTCACGTAAGATTCACATGAAAGTCTATTAACACAGGATAAGACCAAAATAGCAGGAACAAAAGAGGAGCTGGTAGGCCACACAAATCTATCCATAATACAAAAGTGTGTAAAGTATACATACTAAAAGTAAGATATAATAAGAGAAAAAGAACATAATCCCTTATAAAAATATTACATTATATGAAAATAAAATAGGTCTAACACCCTATTAGGTGAACTGCTATAAAGCTCTTGTCACAACAATAGTCAATTTGCAAAATATGCCAAATAATGTGCCTAATATTTAGTAAGTGACACTATCACTAGTAAAATAAAACGGATATAAGTACACCTAACATAAAAAATGCATGAATATCTAAACAACTAAATCTCATAATAACAATAAGTCATGCAAACAAATGTATTGGCCCAATGTATGTTAACTCTAACCACTCCCACTATAACTACTCATAAGCTAGACACTAGGCTGATCAGCATCACTTGTACTCTTTCAACATAAATGCCTCCAAGAGAACGTAGACTCTAGCGATAGAATCGTCTATCCATCACTCGATGAACTATTAACTGATATTTCGTCATCACAGATTAAGGATCTTTGTCATTGGCCCATATCTCCAACTTCGCTATCACCATTGTTGCGAGATTATCTCATAATGCAAAAATCATGAGTCCCCACTTAAAATCTCAGTCATTGGCCCATATCTTTAACTTTGTATCATTTTTATTCGATCTCCAACATAAATACCTTAAAGGATTTTGACTCGTCAATCGAGAGTACAATCCTGATGAATGATGTGCTTAATTGTCTGAGATCTACAATTAGGATCTTTTCTAGGCCATACTATATAATAATATATATTACCTTCGGTAAAGAGATGTCGAGTATTATTGAGACAAAGATGTCCCATTCTTTATGATAATGCACATATGCTAATGATATGATATTATGTAGCACAATAAACATAATGAAATATATCATCATCATAGAGTAATATTTGTTATCATACATGATCATGCTAATAGAGATACACAAAAATTATAGTAAAGACAGTCATATCAACTATCATGCTAAATTAACATGTATAACTACAAATGCTAAAAATACTAGGTCATATGTGAACTATGCTAGTGTAAAATCTAATATATACCATATCAATCAATAACAACAAGTGAAAATAGTCCACTTGCCTAAAATTGATAATTTTTCCTAGTGATGCACCGGTTCTAAAAAAGATCTAAGGGAAAATACTAAAGTTATTACCAACTCTCACTATTTAAAATATAATTATAAAGAAAACCAAGAGCTAAACGACCAGTGATGAGGTTGGGCTAAGCCCAGCCATAGCTTAAAATGGGCTCGACCTAGGCCTAGCCCATAGTCCATTCCTAGGCTTGAGCCAAGCCAGCCCAACCCACTTGCTCGGGCTTGGATCGATCCATCACCAAGGAGGGAGTCACTCTCTATACCTCCCACTAATGCACACCCAAATACAGGAAAGGGAAGGGGGGAGAGATGTCGTTGACTCCTCGTCACCGGACGACCAAAAGAGTGACGAAAGACAAGAGAGGGCTATCACAAAGAGATCTTGAGACGGTAGTCGAGATAGACTACAAATCGCACCCCAGGTAACTTCTCGACTCTAAAGTTTGTTGGTCGACCAATTTCTCCACCCAACCCAAGTGGCGATGAGTGGGGGGAGGGGGAGGGCTCACCAAGAAACTTATTGGTGTGGTGGTGGACACTGAGTTTTGACCGGCAAAAATATATCATATGAGGAGTGAGAGAGAGAAAGACCGAGGCTTGGTGAGGGGGGTTGTGAGTAAATGCTTTCACGAGGAGCATAGGTTGCTAGACCGGATCCGGGTGAACGGCTTGATCTGTGCTTGACCCGTGAACCCGATAGCTTAAACGGGTCTGACTACTCCTCCGCTTCCTCCGACCTCTCTCTCTCTCTCAGTCAGTCAAACCCTCACTCCAAGAGTTAGAGTCCAAATATTCTTCAACCAATCGTGACAAAGAGTTCAAATCCAATTCGGTAATGGGTGTTGGTTCTTCTTCGCTATCTCCTGCCCCATCTCTCGCTATCGTCGCCTTCGACACCGTCTCCAACTCCTACACGACTCGCTTCCAGTACAAACCCAAGGCCCTTCGTCTCGATCGTAATCCTTTTCTCCACTCCATTTCCCATACCACCATGGCGGGATGCGGGAGATCGGATGCTGTCGAAGAGGTAAAGAACGAGATGACACCTGCGCGTCTGTCTGGCCCACCAACTTTGCCGAAGGAGTTGCTGGAGAAGTTAGTATCGGATGCTTTGGTTTGGAGCTCCCTCCATGGACTTGTTGTTGGAGATAGAAGCAACCAGGTGTCGTGGCACAATACCTACTTACTCTTTTTGTTAAAGTTTGCTTGTTTGTTTAAATGCTGGATTTTTGGGTAAATAGTTGGCTCCTTTCTCTTGGATGTGGATAGATTCTTGTATCGGATTTTCATGTTCTTTGCGGTAATAATTTGAATCATCTCCTTATTGGTTTATTCTTCATCCGATCCACCTGGAACTCGCGTAACGTTTTTGAATAATTAAGAAGAGGCCCTCTTTTGTGGTAATGAATATATAGATATATGTTTGTTGCCAAATAATAATAATAATAATAATAATAATTAAGAAGATTTAATAAAAGAAGAAGCTAAGGGAATTGTTTGAGATCAATTTGTATTATCCTTGTCATGCCAACATTCATGATCACTTCAGTTTTAGCCTCTTTATTTGGTCAACGATCGTAGCGTCTAAAGTCTTAATCATTACAGCTGTTTTATCAAGATCTTATGGCCTAAATTGGTGCATGAAAAGACAATATATCATCACAATATGTTGCAAAATTGAAAAGAAGCACTTCATGGATGACTTGCAGAGATCAGGAACAGTCCCTGGTGTTGGTCTGGTTCATGCCCCATTTTCTCTGCTGCCGATGTTATTTCCAAAAGAATGTTGGAGGCAAGCATGTGAGCTAGCTCCAATTTTCAATGAGCTTGTAGATCGCGTGAGCTTGGATGGGAAGTTTTTGCAGGATTCTTTATCGAGGTATTAAAGCATCTACATTTGTTAACCATCTTTTGAAGGAATTTACTCTTCAGTGCTTTTTCCAAACTATTGGAACATAACTTGGATGTTTTTGCAGCAATCATTTCATTTTAATTGATTTATTTGGCTTAAAGATGCTTACTGGGTATTGTGTTTTTGGTCAGACATTGTGTACTACTTAAAACTCAGCTGGCGAAACATAGGGATTGTTTTCCTTGTTATACTAAATTTGATTTCTCTTAGAGTCCTTGTTGGAAGAAATATTGGATAGTTATGCTTAATGTAAAAATTGCATATTTACATATATTTAACCTACCATAATGTTGCTTGAAATCTATCTTGCTTTGCTTAAAAACGAAATGGCATTGGCATGCAGGTTTCTCACATTGATGTGCAGTCCTAAAATGAATCAATTAACGAGTAGTAATTTACTTATGCATTGTGCTCCACAAGAAAGAAACCTCTTATCCATTTTGTACACTGGTTGCACATAGGTTGTAGCAATTAGAGATAAAAATTCTGACTTTGTATTGCCCTGAATTGGCACTTTTCTTTCAAATGAAATATCTTACATGAATTCCCATATATATTTGTTGTTCTATCAGCCATTTTAAGCATTGCATATGGACCATTTCCAGTTGGATCCTGTGATATAGACATATGTTTGCATCATAGTTTATTTGTAAGATCTCTCTGAAGAGAATGAATTTCTTCAATCAATCCTCGTAGTCATCATATTTGATATTAATTTTGCAATATACAATTAATACCATTTAGGAGTAAGTATTGCTAATAATATTATTACTTTTGCATGTAGATTAAACTAACTGACTTTCTTAAAGTAGCACAAGTTAACTTATTTCATTCAGTTCTGACCTTCATTATTTATTATTTTTGCATGTAGATTATAAACTAAGTGACTTTCTTAAAGTAGCACAAGTTAACTTATTTCATTCAGTTCTGACCTTCATTATTTGGCATCATTTTTTTTTGTTCAGAACAAAGAAGGTGGATGCTTTCACTTGTAGACTCTTAGAAATTCATTCAAGGATGCTGGACATCAACAAAAAAGAGGTTATTCAGAACTTGAATTTTTAGAATACTTCATCAGATTAATGGGAAGAGCTACTAGTTTGTTTTGATTACTGAATACATTTTAATATTTCATTGTTTTTTTTAGTGATTCCCTTGTTACGGTTGTACTAATTACACAGCTAATTTTATCAGGATATCCGTTTAGGTCTGCACAGATCAGATTATATGCTGGATGCTGAAACTAACTTACTTTTCCAAATAGAGCTAAACACTATCTCATCGTCATTCCCTGGTCTCAGTTGTCTAGTAAGCGAGCTTCACAGGTCGAGTAGTATAATGCTTCGTTATATACTTAATCTATCTACATTTGCTTCACATATTTCATTTTTATCTATGCTCAGTGTATATTATACTTTTAAACATTACTGTAAGTTTGGATTTTTTTATTCTGACACCATCTGAAATTTGTGTTCTGCAAAAGTTTTCTTCAATTTCTTGACACTTAGAAAACAGAGTATTGATTATAACCTTTCTTACAGAAGAGAGAAGGTCACCAATGTAGTAAAGCTATCATGACAGTCTATTACACCTCAGTTGTATGACTGGCTGGTTGACATTACTCCCCTGATTCCTTGTTGGAGCATTTGATCATTGATCACCAATATTGTCTTGGACAACCTTAGGACTTGGGTTGTCTGCCTTTTGGCCATATGATGGTCCATTGAATTGAAGTCATCAAAATGATAATCTCTAGTGGATCCAAGTTCGCAGCATGATGACTGCCACCCTGTTGGTCCCTGATATTCCTTCTGTTAGACCATGACCTTTTATAATGTTGATCTTCTTTTTGGATCAGCCAACCTCAATCCCTTCAATGTCGGCGCAACTATTAACTAATTGGCTATTTGACAAAAAGGTCTCACATGAAAAATAGTTGTCCCATAGTGTCCCAAATATTACACAACTGGACTGCTGTCCACTTAGGGACTAGAATCTGAAAACCGAACTGAATCACAAATTAGTTTACCAAAATAAAGTTTATGTGAACTCTTATTAGCCTCAGTTACAACTAATATCGAGAGCTCATGCTCTGTGTAAAAGGTGCACAAAAACCTTCGGCACAATCTCGACCTCCCTCAGATTGCATGGGATCATTAGATAACATGGCTTAAAATTCATAGGGAGAAACATTGTTTCTGAATGGAGTTGCAGTAGTATTACTCTCATGACAATCTTCTTAGACCCTGTATGTGAGATTGTCAGTTTGAAATGGTCCTCTTATATATATATATATATATATATATATATATATATATATTGATCTGCATGCCTCATTTTATATCCATGGAATCCATGAATTAACTGTGGATTATCAATCTGTAGGAACTTGATTAACCACTATGCGAAGGACCTAAATTTGGATTCCAGAAGAGTTCCTGGCAACACTGCAGTCAGTCGGTATGCTGAAGCATTAGCCAAAGCATGGACTGAGTACAACAATAGCAAGTTAAGTGTCACTGTGTGAGATACATGAATATATTCTTCTCTTCTGGTATATTAAGAAGCTTTCACTAACTTATTTTTTTTATCATTTCCAGTTCTGTAGTTATGGTAGTTGTTCAAAGTGAAGAGAGAAATATGTATGATCAATATTGGCTCTGCACTGTGTTGAAGGAGATATATCCTCTTGAGTTGTTTTATCTTAGATATTCTTTTTCCTTTTTGTTTTATATGCAAAACTATCTGAATGCCCAAAGCATCAGCCCCTTTTCAGTTTGTTCAAGTCCAAATATGCATTACTGTATCAGGTCATCAGGCTCTGTCAAGTGTTGCTTCTGAAGAGTCTTTCTTCTATTTGCTGCGACTAAGGTCATCTTTTATATTTGATGGTGTTATACCTGTAATGGGATTTTGGTTTCTTGTGACTGGCTTTCTACATCCGTTGCTTACTTGTACAACATTCTGATGATATTTTGATCTCTTGATATACAGTTCAATTATTAAGATATTTTAGAATGACATCAAATAAAATTCAGTTGGTTTTCTAAAACCTGGTCATTTTCCTATCCAAAACTGGTCTCTTTACCAGCATAATACTGATATGCTACCTAAGGTCTTTTCCTTAACTTTCTATTACGCATGGTGTGACAAGTATCCGCAAAACTTTGGCAGAGATAGATGCAGAAGGGCAAGTTCTAACTGATGGTACACTGATGATGTAAGGAACTTTTTCTTCATGCAAATTTAACTGTCTCCTATTTGAAAGTTAAAGAAAAGGAGACACCTTTATGTGCAATTAACTCTTAATTATCTAACTTACTGCATTAGTAGCTATTAAAATTTCAATTTGTACGCATGCAGAAATGGCCAGACAGTCGCTGTTGTGTATTTTCGAGCTGGTTATTCACCAAATGATTATCCTTCAGAAGCAGTATGCTATTTCTAGTCATTTTCATTAAAAAAATTTATTATAGTTGTCTCTCAGATGAAAAGTTATGGTGCAATTCATCGACATGCATAACAAAAGTTCTTTATTTTCATTAACTAATTACATTCTCGTTTATTTGTCATTCACTATTCCAAATTGTTGCATTATCTAGGAATGGAAAGCGAGGTTCTTAATTGAACAATCTTCTGCGGTAAAGTGCCCATCAATATCTTACCATCTTGTAGGAACCAAGAAGATTCAACAAGAACTCGCAAAACCCAATGTACTTGAAAGGTGACCTTTATAATTGTGTAATTGAATTCTTGCTGATTGTCCTCCTCTTCTCGTCTTTTGATATTGTGGCGTTTGGAATGTTATACTTCCACTTTGAGGATTTGTACTCAAGTTGAAAATCTTACAGCTTTTATTTCATATTCTTTTTGGCTTTTTGTACAAGATAGATCTTTGGCTTTATGGTCTGCTGTTGTCCTGATTATGGAACCCATCATCAACCTACCTTAAATATTAATGCATGTATGCATGTCAAATAGAATTTATATCCGTTTAAGTCACTGTCCTAGAAAGTTACCACTTCTGCATGATGCAAACTTATTAGCTTATCCTTCGCCTTTGTACGGGGTGTGGTAATATACACTTCTTTGGCATGCATGTAGCTGGTTACACATAATATTTGGAAAACTTCCCTTTATGATATATAAAGAAAAAGAATTGATATGCATTCTTTTCCCTTTATGCTTCTTTGATGATTATCTTCTGCTATTAGCCTTTAGGATCATGGAGCAATAATACTGTTAAGGCTTTTTAATTGCATGATACTTTTTCGATTATACTAGATTTAATATGTCTATTTACTTATTTAGTCTATCTGGTAATGTGCTACTTTTTAGTTGCTTTGCAAGACTTTACTGTTGCTGTGATCTTTGTTATGCTTGATATTTTGTTGTTACGAACCTGAATGTGGGTATTATAAGTCTTGTGGCAAAATAAATCATGTCTTTTGCTGCTGATGTCCTTTGTCCTGTGTTTTAGATTCCTTGAGAATGAGGATGACATTGCAAAAGTGCGGAAATGCTTTGCGGGATTGTGGAGTTTGGATAATGAAGATGTTCTGAAGTCTGTGATGGAAAAGCCTGAATTGTTTGTTTTGAAACCCCAACGAGAAGGCGGAGGTTTAATTTTTTTCTGCAATCTGTGTATATCTGCCCTCACTGGTTTCTCTTGGCACTTGTTGATGCAATTGTTCATCTACAGGGAACAATATATATGGTGATAATGTACGGGAAATGTTAACCAGTCTGCAGAAGGAAGGAGGCGAGGAACTTGCAGCCTACATACTGATGCAAAGGATCTTCCCATCCTCTTCTATTGCTTATCTGGTCCGTGAAGGCCATTGTCACAACGACCATGCAATTTCAGAACTTGGAATATATGGTGCCTACTTGAGGTGATCAATCCCTTTATAATTTTTTCACCATTTCCTCTTTATCTTATGTGCTGAAGTGTATAAATTTTTTGATGTCCAAATATAGGAATAAAAATAAGGTGATAATAAATGATCAGTGTGGCTACTTGATGCGGACTAAAGTTACTTCATCAAATGAAGGTGGGGTTGCAGCTGGATTTGCAGTCTTGGATAGTATCTACCTTAATTGATAAGGTAATTGGTCAAGCAAGTTTCTTTTTTCTTATTTAAGGATATTTAACAGGATCTATTTGTAATACATACGAATCTGGTTTAGTATTAACTGGTACAAAAGTTTTGTCTTTTTATACTTGTTCTCACATCTTAGCAACTAAAGGACACCATAACAAACTTTCTTTCCTCCTTTTTCTTCCCTCCTTTTTTTCTCTTTTCTTTAGATTGTTTATATGATCCCATAAGATTTTCTTGATGCCTATGCATGTGGAATGACAGTGAACAACTGTACTGATACCCCACTTATTCCTTGTATACATGAGGTCTTGTTATTCACTATTGCATCCAGTAATTTTGCATTCATTTGTTAAGTACAAACATATGCATAGGCATTTATGTCATTGCTCCAACTGTCTGAAAACTTAAATATTTCTTGGTGGAAAATTGACAACTTTGTGCTCAAAAGCCTCGAACTTATTATACACCTGAGGACTGTTTGGATTCTACTTCCAGGCATACACCTATTATTTATGGCACATTTATGACTGAAATTCTCATCTCCCTCCCATGGCCTATTAGTTCCACGTCTGCATATGTGACTTGCCACTTATTGATTGGGTTGTAATTCAACTTGTAAATAATGATCTCTGCTTATCATGTGCTTGAAGAGGTGTCTATGAGTGTTTCTTTCTGTTTGCATGTGTGTGTGTGTAAAGAAGTTAATGTTGATATTTTCTGAATCACTAGTGAGTAGTGCCGACTTCTGTCTCTGTTCGATACTTTGATCAGTCGGTGTCACATTCAAGAGGGCTTATTTCTCAGAAACATTATTCCTCATTCTTAATTTTGAGAAGTGCTAAAATTTTCCACTTCAGTACTTCAAATGTAATTCCTGCACAATTTTTTTTTTCAATTAGGTAAATTTCCTTCCGCTTTCTTTTCTTGACAGGAGACAATAAATGACCATTTTTTCTCATGCAGCTGCAGCATGTGTTTTGGTGTTTTATTTGGTTATTCCTCGGAGCCATTTTTGGTGTAAACATCATAACAGAAGTTACTGTGCAACATTTCATTTTATATGTGCTCTATGCTAATTAATTAGCTGGTGTTTGACAAATATTTAATTTTTTAATCCTCCCTATAAGTCTGAGAAGAGTCACGTTGTTGTATGATGATGTAAATATTATCTGCTATCAAACATAGTGTCTCGCTCTCTCAATTTTCCAATTCTGTTCTTTTATATGCCTTTTTTTTATAGTTATTTGTTTCTTTATAGTTAACTTGATTGAATTGTAATGATCACTTATGACTGAAGGGTATCCATGTCTTTCTGTTTTAGAGTGTATAAAAAATCAAGTGTTTTAAGGGATATATGTATATATAAATATTAATTTTAGAGTGATGTACATGAAAATAAGATATTTTAGAAGAGTATACATATAAAAAAAATCCTAAGATTTATCTATGAGAATTTTACATTGTTGTCATTGAAAACTTAAATATCATGACTACTATATTCTTTGAATTATTATAATTGTTACTAAAATTATTGCATTCTTTTAAAAATATAATTCCATTAGTTAAAACCAAACTAAGATTTAGAAAAGATGATTTTGCCCTCATATAAATTATTTAAAATACTCAAAAGTTATCAAATGTTACCCAATATCATTGTAGAAAGAAAAGCAAGAAAAAAAGGTATTTTAGTCATTTATATGTGTTTGTTGACTTTAACAATAATATATTAGGAATATTTTATTAAAAGCTAACTATAATGATAATTCTAAAAGAGGAAGATTGCAGTAGCAATTATGGTATTTAAGAAGAATATAGTGACTATTATGATATTTTGGAACTATTTGGTAGCAATCAATTAAATATGGTGGTCCAAATTGCTATTTGCGCCGCGTTACTATGGTCGATTTCGATAAATAGATAGATTTTGGGAATTTCTTTTTGTAGCCCTCTTCCATTTCTTTTCACTGAAATAGACTATTTCCAAACTTAATACTAAAGGAAATCTATTTCGGTGTAGCTGTCAATAAAATACTAAATTTATTAGTATTTTATTTAAAATGAGAAAACGCTAATAAGTTTAGTGTCTTATTTTTATTTTTATGTATAATACATTAATTGATCAGTGTCTATGATATAGCAACTTAAAAAAAAACACTAAGAGCAATTCCAACCGGACTCCAAATTTAAAATTTAGAGCTCAGTTGAGCTCCAATGAAGCTCTAAAACTAGCTCCAAATTTAGAGCTAGGAATAGTGGGGCTCTAAATTTGGAGCCCCACCATGAAAATGGAGCTAGGAATAGTGGGGCTCCAAATTTTATTATGTTCGGTTAATTTCTGTTTTATTTTATGTAATTTAATTTTGATATTTTTAGTTAATAGTATATAATGCTTATTTCGATATTTGTTTCGTGTAATACATTTAATTAAAAAATTAGTAATTTAAAATTATTTTTGAAACTATTGAATATTAGTCTTATTTTAAATATCTCGATGAGAGTTTTTTTAACCATACATATTTTTATTAAAAAATAATAATGCTAAAATGACCTATTAAATAATTTAAAATAGATAATATAATAATATATATTATATTATTATTTTAATATATATGGAGCTCCGGAGATGCTCTAAGACAAACTTAGCTTAATCTTTCAACTTTTCATCTGATAATTTTTAAATAAATCATTGATTTATTAGTGTTTCTATCTAAAAGTAAACACCGACAAGAGTAGCATTTTTACTAATTTGCAGTGAAACAGATCCCTTGTAATATTAAGTTTTAGGGTAATCTATTTCGGTAGATAAAAATTTCAGATAGAGCTAGTTTGATCAAAGACTTTTTTTTGTTTTGTTTTGTGTGTGTGTGTGTGTATATAGAACCATAAAGAAAATCTAATTTGTATAGGTTGACAGGTCCTTTTTCGTGCCTGGCCAAGAGAATTTTATGCCAGTAAATAAGCGTACTGGGGAATAATATAACTGCCGATTTGGACCTCTTCATGCTCTTTTAGTGAGCACCCTCTGTTGACATTAAAGCGGTTATGTATTCGAGTAGTTTACAAACTACTCCTCTTCCCTAAACTAGATCACATCCATCTCTTTTCCAGACGAAGGAATTCTTTTATCCCTCTCGCTAGGAGATACACGAAAAGAGAGTTAGAGTTAAAAGAATTAGAGAGAGATAGACGTAAAGAGATTAGAGGATGGCCGCATATTCTGCGTTATGGTTCGTCTACGTGATGCTAGTGGTGATCACCACGGCTTTCTCTGTGTTTCTATTCCGGCTCATTTGCACGCCTTTCTCGCGGCCGGCCTCGACGGTGCACCTGCGGTGGCCGGACAACGGCGGACAAGGGCGAGCGGCGGAGCTCGTGGTGGTGTATGTGAACGACGGCGAAGCGGCACAACCAGTGCACTTTCTTCTGGAATGAAACATTGCTACTGTCTGTGCTCTCCTCTATTTTCCGTGCTTCCTATACTGTGGTGTCTTCTTCTTAGGGCCACTTTGTCTGGTCCATTTAGTTTGTGACATTGGTGGAGACTCATAAAAGTGTTATGGTAGACAGAAGATGATGAGAAGTATATATTTATATAACCTTAACTGTTTTGTTAGATAGGAAGTTATTAAATAATGAAGTAATTATATATATCATATGTTTAAAACGGGCATTAAGTAATGATCCCCTAATCCTATATATTGCACATCATAATCATAGGAAGTTGGGAGCTTGTTAGGTCATACATTAATAATATATATATATATATATATATATATATATATATATGATACCTTGAAGAAAACCTACAAAGATAATAAAGAAGAAAAAACATCAACATAAGGTGATTTTTGCTAATTTCACTGATTTGATTTGTTGTTTTACAAATAACGAAGATGGAGGGTGTTAAATGTAAATCTCCCCGAAGCCCGCAAAAGAAAGTGCGGCTCTATCGTCAAACATCCTACAATTCCCAGACCTCTCCCCGATCGCCACGATCAAACCACTTTCCAACAGAAGCCATCCATCGATCGCAGTCTTTTCTAACTCCCTCCCTCCCTCCCTCCCTCCCTTTCCATCATGATTGTGAGGCGGCTTTGCTAAAATCTCAACCTTCGCGAACTCCTCCTCCTCCTCCCGTCCCCCCTACTCTTCCTTACCCTTTTCAGATCTCCCTCCTCTTCCCCTTTCACCTCCGCGCGAGAAAGAGAACAAGAGACTTGTTTCTAGGTTGGAATAACCCTAATCGAATCGACCGATCGGAACCCCTACCGTTCCGCCGCCGTTCTGCTAGCTGAGGGCGGCGGCGGCGGAGGAAGAGGAGGAAGAGGTGGAGGAGGAGAAAAGGGGGGGACATGGCGGCGGAGCTAGGGCAGCAGACGGTGGAGTTCTCGGCGCTGGTGAGGCGGGCCGCGGAGGACTCCTACCTCGCCCTCAAGGAGCTGGTGGAGAAGTCTAAGTCTCCCGCCGCGGAGCAGCGATCAGACTCGGAGAAGAAGATTGACCTCCTCAAGTTCATTGTCAAGACCCGGCAGCGCATGCTCCGCCTCCACGTTCTTGCTAAGTGGTGCCAGCAGGTGAGCCACACCCCTCCATGCCCTAGGGTTTCTTAATCGCTACGACCATTTGATCCCACGTTTGAAGAACGTTGTCCTGCAAATTCCACGTCTTTTTTTTTTCCCCCGAGCACTCGCTGGGAACCGCAAGCTTTGATTTTGATATAGGACGTAAGGTTTCATAGAAAGTGAGGAGACATTAAATTGAAGGAAAAGAACCTATTGTAATTTAGTGGTGCCAACGGGTGTGCCACATCATTCTCGACCTAATTTTCTTGTTTCCCCTTTGTCTTTGATTGATTTCTTGGTTTCTACCAACGTCTGACTCCAAGTTCCTATAACGGTGACCCCAATATGACATTTTTTTTTCTGCCGAGAGCATCACTGGCAGGCCCAGGTTTTGGTTTCGATTTAGGAATTAAAGATTTTGTAGGAAAGTATGAAGGCATTAGATTGAAAGAGAAGAGCTTAAATGTGAATGGACATTGTGATCCAGTAATTGACGAGTTTTTCCTTGTAGGGAATGCTGTTTAATGAAGTCTTTTTTTAATAAATAAAAACTTCATTAACTTAAAAAGAGGCCAGAGGCCGAAATTACATATTAGCCAGCATCTCTCCTCAAATATCATTGAGCTCAGAATTACCTGAGCCGGTCCACAAAAAAGAAGAACCCATAATCCTGCTGTAGTTAGCCAACCAGTCAGCAGTCATATCCCTTCCCTGTACACGAGTGTATTCTATCTGTTTTAATGAAGTCTCTTTAGGGCAAAGTCTTTTGGCCCTATTGGGATTTGATCTTAGGATAGATTGCCTGATGGGCGTTCAGGTCAATTTGGAGGAGACTGTCACTGCTTGCCTGATGGCTACAGTAACCTATTGTGATATTAGGAAAATATGGATCAGTAATTGTTTTGTGGTTGTAGTAGTATTAACTTGATTTTCATAAATGAGTAACTTTTCAATTAATCTCAAGGCAATAATGTTAGCATTGTTTTGAAGTATTGTATTTATTTTTCATGTCAGTAAAACTTACGACTGGCAAGGCAAAGAGAACAATTTCAGACTTCAATGAGAGGAAAAAGGAAACAATACTGATAGGAGAATTGTAGAGGGTAAAGCTTTCCAAGGTGGAGCTTCCTAAAGCACAGAGAAAAATGAAAATACACATGGGAAAATGAATCAATGTTTGTTGTTCATCAATAGCTCAAAATAGTAACAATCTGATATGATTCACTTTGAAGAATAAGCCTGCTCTAGGTGAAACTGTAGCAGGAGCATTGAAGCAAAGTTATACTCTCCTAAATAAATTCAATTCAATGAAGTTGAATTTATCGAAGTTCATTGCTGAGGATTATGCTTTTAAGAACTCAATATTAATTTTTTTTATTATGTACATGTACAAAATAATTAAATGAAAATGTAAACTAGATAACTGTTGAACTACATTAAAGAGTACAATTAAGATCAAGGTTTTAAGTACTAGTATTGGTATCGGCCGTCAGAGAAAATGATATATCAGTCGTTTTAATTTTAAACTATTTTTTAATTACTTAAATTCTTGAGTAAAAAAAAGATAAGAAATACATGTGCTCACATCGCCATCATCACTCCTACATATGAGACTAACAACTAACTTGTAATAGAGGTAAGCATAGGGATGTTAAAATAAAAATTGAGAAAAATGTTGGGGTGAAGGGAGAAAAAAATAGCAACATAAGAGGAAAATAGAGAAAAATAAGAAGGTAATATAAAATGTGGCACTTGAGATATCAAGAGATCAATAATTGATGTCTTGAGTGGTATTTACTATTTAACTTAGATGCAACATATGATGCAATCCACATATGGTCCGCATAGAGTAAAAATATTTTGTGTTTATGGCTGACATGGCCGATACCGGTGAGATTAGGCTGAAACCAAGAAACTGGTGATACTAGGCTGAAACCAAGAAACTGGTGATACTAGGCTGAAACCAAGAAATAACTAGTTTCGACCCCAGTTTTGGATTTGTATAGGCCAATACTGATACATATTGGTTGATACTTTGAACCATTGTTAGAATTTATTGGGCAAAGTAAGACACAATGCAGAAGAAAGACAAAAGCTAGCATTATACCAGATATACACCATATGAGATATAGTGAGATAAACTTAAGATATGAAAAGAGAAATGAAAGGTGCTTTGCCTGTATTTTTATTTTATTTTATTTTTTTTTTTTGCTTGGACCCAATTTTCCTACTCTAAGGAATCTTATTTATACCTTTAGGGTGACAAGCTTAGCAAAACCAGAGGATGCCTATTGAAAAATAACCATTTAGAGTAGCTTAACATATAAAGGGTTCAAGACAGATTTTTTTATTTCAAAAATCAAAATACATATACCACTTAGGAGCAATTAGAAGAGAAATCTGAACAGAGGCTAAGATAGGTAAAAGGACTAGAACTGCCTGAGGAATCTCTCTTTGATTTATACCCACTTCTCCTTTCTCCTATCCTTTTTCTCTCAAAAGAAAAGTCTATCATCAACCTTTAGCTAGGTACAGTAAGATTAAATGAAGGGAAGGAAACTAAATCCTTGAGTCTTTAAATTTAGCCATCTAGATATATGCTTTGCTCATATGAGGTAACATTTACCCATGTTTAGTCCCTTTGAGTCCCTAGGATTAGCAAATTTTTGATGAGGTGCTAAAACTTGCACTCATTATTTTGCCCTTCCATGTGAATCAAACTATTATTCACTTCAACTAAAAATTCGTGCAACCCAGCCTATTTTCTTAGCAATTTGCAACCAGTAACCACAGTATTTAGTTGTTCTGGACTGACTTCAGATAAGTTTAGAGACTAATTTGAGTACATGTCAAAACTAATTAAAATGCTGAATGCCAATTACTCATGCTTTGGATGCAAAAAAGTAAAGAAGAGGACCGAATTGTTCTGTCACTCAGTCACTCTGTGTGAAATCAAGATTCAGCTGAAAGAAGAGAAGATCAATGGAATACTAAGGCTAATCTAAGAATCTATGAAAGAACTAAAATGCAGTAAGAAGAGAAGAAGCAGTAGAACAATAATAATTAACTTATTCATTTAAATTTTTTTTAAGTTATATACTTATAATCAAGTGTTTGGTTTAGCATGGAAGAAGAGAAGGGTGAGTTGCTCTGCTTGTTGATGTAGTCAAATGCTTGGAGCAAGCTTGAAATAGATAATTTAATTCTCTAGCCAAGCATTTAAACATGTATATAATCTTTAGTGTTCAGTTTAGAAGAATCTTGGAGATAAAAAAGCTTATAGTTGGATTTTTGGTCTCATTTAGTATGCTATTGAAGATTTTTCAAAATTGTTTCTTGAATTAAGGTAATACATTACTTAGAATTCATTAATATTTGATCCTAGATATAGGACATCAGAAGTTTCCAATTCTAAAGTGTTGTAATATGTTTTTGCTTGTAGAGAAGGGACTCGTGCTTAGATACAGGATGTATGTGAATATTTGAATGAACTCCTCTTTTCCAAGTTTAGAGCACATCTCCTTCTCTTTCCATTGTCTCATTGGCATTCTAGAATTGCTCGCAGATTTACTTTTTCTTTTTTCCCCTCTCTATAGTATGCTTTGGTAGAAGCATTCTCTATGACCAGCAGTCTTTTTTGTTTTTCATTGATCAGCAGCTACTGCTCATTGTTTTCTTGAATATTGTTGGACCTCATCTTTCAATGAAACCAATGGCTTCCCTATATTGGAGCATGTATATTTTGGATAGTCCATTGCAACGATTAGATTATTATCTTTTGCTCCAAAACTAATTTGGATAGTATGATAGTATCTATTTAGTATGATATTAATCCTAAGTTCTCTAACCCCTTTTGTCTACCATCATTGTTAAACAATCATACTTTGTCTTACATCAGTTGTTTAACCATGTCAAGCACGGTGCGATGGCTACTAGTAGTAAGCTCAAGGAAATTCGTGTGGCTTAGTCATTTGTTAATGATTATGGGTCACTCTTGCCATCCATCTCAGTATATGCTTCTATGGACACA
Organism: Typha latifolia; assembly: GCF_019914945.1. Taxonomy (NCBI): domain Eukaryota; kingdom Viridiplantae; phylum Streptophyta; class Magnoliopsida; order Poales; family Typhaceae; genus Typha; species Typha latifolia. Next base: position 2,658,628 of record NC_133091.1, read on the forward strand.
AATATTTGAAGCCCAATGTACTACAAGTTTTCTTTTGCCAAATTAAGTTCCATCACGGCCTTTTCCTATGTCATTTTGGTCATTCTTTTCTTGCACTAAATTTTCTATTTGTATAAAATTACTTATACTTGTGCAATCTTTACTTATTTGATTTAGAGAGAAAGGAATCATTTGTATGACATTTTCCATTTATTAGGTATATAATTTTGGCTTTTGAGTTTTCCATAGACTATAATATTCTGTACAACACACAGATAGTGTAAGTATACTCCATCTGCAGATTGCAGAGAGTAATCCTTGTGAATCTTTCATAACTAAAAATTTTCTTGTATGGGCGTCTGCTACTCATGCATTTTTTGCACTATAGGACCTGATAAAGTAGACACATTTCTTGTTGTTCTTGACTTAAATTGCATAGAATTATGATTTTTATAACTTTAAGTTGTGATGCCTGCAGGTCCCTTTGGTTCATTATTGCCAACAGCTTGCAGCAACTCTATCAAGCCATGATACATGTTTTACTCAAACAGCAGATTCACTATTCTTCATGCACGAAGGACTGCAGCAAGCTCGTGCTCCATTATTTGATGTTCCATCTGCGATAGAGGTTCTCCTTACCGGTGGTTATCGACGGTTGCCAAAATGTATAGAAGACTTGGGAATTCAGAGCACACTTTCTGAGGATGAGCAAAAGCCAGCTTTGAAGAAGTTGGACACACTTATCCGTTCCAAACTTCTTGAGGTCTCACTTCCTAAGGAAATATCTGAAGTTGTAATATCTGATGGTACAGCTGTTCTACGTGTGGATGGGGAGTTCAAGGTTATTCTGACATTGGGTTATCGTGGGCATTTATCAATGTGGAGGATATTGCACTTGAAGTTGCTTGTCGGTGAGAAGAATGGAGCTGTTAAGCTAGAAGAAGCACGGAGATATGCTCTTGGTGATGATATAGAGCGAAGAATGGCTGCTGCTGAAAATCCATTCATGGTTTTATATACAATTCTTCATGAACTATGTGTCGCTTTTGTTATGGACACTGTACTTAAACAAGTTCAAATACTACGTTTAGGCAGATGGAGAGATGCAATACGCTTTGAGCTTATTTCTGATGGCAGTGGGAATTCTGGTGTTTTGCAATTGGGCCAAGATGGGGATCTTGATGTATCTGGTCTAAAGACTCCTGGTTTGAAAATAGTTTATTGGCTAGATTATGATAAAACTAGTGGGGGATCTGATTCTGATTCATCTCCATTCATCAAAATTGAGCCAGGTCAAGATCTGCAGATTAAGTGTCTGCATGGTTCTTTTGTTTTGGATCCGCATACTGATAAGGAAGCTAACTTTGTACTTGATCAAAGTTGCATTGATGTCGAGAAACTTCTTTTGAGAGCTATTGCTTTCAATAGACACACCCGTCTACTAGAAATACAAAGGGAGCTAAGCAGAAGTGTTCAAATTAGTCGAGGTTCGGGTGATGTTGTCCTTAAGCGCGGGGGACCTGAAATAGAGATGGAATCACGGAAGGTACGGATAGAAAGTAATGGTGTTCCCGCTTCATGCTCGAGTTCATTATCTAAATATTTATGTAATTCAATTTCTCGTGTTCTTGACTATTTCTCAATCTTTGGAGGTAGTGAATTGGTTAAGATGATAAAAAGAAGTAAACTAGCACAGACACATTAAAAGTCTAGTCAAATTAATTAAATATTGGAGCTTATGGAGTTCAAGTTATTGCTTGAAATACAAAATATAGAATAGATGTTCTATCTTATGCATTCCCATCACCTCATGGAACTGCTGCCTAGTATAATAAATTTTTTAGCATCCTAAATTTTATTGCCTTACCAAATATATTTTTTACATGTATTTATGATTTTTTTCCCCTTGAAATAACTCCTCACTACTACTAAAATTCTAGTTAATTAATTTGGTTTTCCCCTCATATTAAATAAAAATCATATACATTTTTTATGCACATATATTAATTGAAACGGTAACTGGCAAGGAATATCCATTAGGAAGTGTATTTAAAGTGGGCATCTCCTTTTCCCCATGCTTTCTTTTCCAACTTTTCAATTTGAGGTGAGATCCTTAGACTTGCTATATTGGAATCTCTTTGAGATACAAAACATGCTAGAGGAGGCTCATATTGATGTTATCTTTGAGATATCTCACGTTTTGTTATATCGAGATTTACTAGGGCTGTGACTGATCCATAATATTGGTTAGTGAAAGATCTCCTCTATAATTGTGCTTACTGAATAATGTCTTCACCCTTTTAGTATTCGTATTATCATCTACTCTTTGGAAACTCTATTGATGTAAAAGAAGGAAGTATTGGTTATTCTTTATAAGTTATAAGTTGCTACCATATATGGCATGCTTATTGCAGGTCCAAGAAAATATACCTCAGACATGCACGCAAATACACATGCATAACTTGTTGACTTTTATATATATATAAATATTCTTATCCTTCCAAATAATCTATATTTTTATCCTTCCAAATATTGTGCAGAAGGATGATAAAAGAAGAATTGAAGATTATTACGGATATGAAGTACTACAAGTGCGAGCATATAGCAAATCATATATCACCCTTGAAATAAATATCAGGTTCACTTACTATTTCCCCTTCCCTTGCCTCTGAAATTACTAATTTGTAAAATTTGCCATATGCTTCCCAGTTATAGAATATAAATCATGTGCTTCATTGTAATGCAGTAAAAGTTTTAATTAAGAGCCTTCATTGTATTGAGTGACGTGAATCTAATAAATATTCATATGTACACTTTTCTGGTACATGAACTGTATACTCTGACCTACAAATATGGTTCACTTTCATTAGTTCATGCAGAAGGTAGGTTTGACACTATGAACAACTTCTGAGTTCTTATCCTGTGAATTCTGAAATAGATGATACTAGTGACATAAAAATGTAATAATTTATAAATAGGAAATAAAGTTTTTTAGTCAGCTCTTTTCCAACATTGTAACTTTCTGAGTGTAGTGCCGAGAAGCTCATTTTGGAGTTTTCTTTTGATGGATCATGGAATGTGATTTTGGGATCTTCGCAGGGCTCACATAATTTCTTTCTCAGGTTTTATGAAGGAAAGAACTAAAATTGGTTGTTAAGCATAGAAATATTGGTTCGACTATTCTTTCGACAACTTTTCAAGAGGAACTGTATGATGCAATGCCTACCTTCAGACACACCTATGCCATAGAAAATTATTGTTTGGAAGACCTAATCTTTAAGTGGGCTTGGAATAAGTTGGTTAACGACTTCTCCTTCCCAAGTTTGGGAAAAGTGCACTTACCTATAATTTTGCACTTACTTTGGGAAGACTCAAATGGTGATTGGAGCAAACGACATTTGGAAGGATGAGAACAGGCCAATAGTAGAGGAAGTCAAAATGGGGTTGTTAGTTCCATTGGTGGAACAGGCCAATAGTAGAGGAAGCAAATTCCTCATCATATATCAGAGGTGCTTGGAGATGATGAGGTTTTATGTGCCACCAGCACACACCAATACAAAATATTTGGCACAGAGGTGTGCTAGTAGCCTTTTGGCATGATACATGCTGGCTTAGGACTTTCAAGCTGCCTGTTTGCCCTACGTAATGCAAGGCCATGGTGGGGCTTTGGTAGTGCACACCAATTATAGGTTATATGATCTTTGTTTTATTATTTATAAAGCTTCTGTATTTTCTGTCTTTCTACCTTTTCTTTAGTTATCTTAGTTAGTGGGAGAGATGATATTGAAAGAAATATTCTCTGTAGATTGTGCATTTTAAGCCTAAGGTTGTCCTATTAGTGTGATGTTCTTTACCTATTGGCCATTCATTTCTTTTGGCTTTCTGCATTGGCCATATTGTTTCTATTTGTTGTACTTTTGAGCATTCTGCAACCTAATAAGTCCTGTGACTGTTTTACCAAACAAAATTATTTTGGTTGAGATATCTTACTATATATATTGTTTTATTCTCCTTATGTTGTTCTTTGAATTGTTTTGCCGCCTTCATTTTCTTAAATTTTCTAAACTTCTTTTTTTAATTATAGAAATGGTCGTTTTCTTCTTCAATCTTCTAAGAACATCTTACCACCAGCTGCACTATTAGATTGTGAGAATGCCTTAAACCAGGGAACTGTTACTGCTACTGAAGTTTTTACGAGCTTGAGAAGCAAGAGCATTCTTCAATTATTTGCTTCAGTTGGAGGGTTTCTGGGCCTAAAGGTTTGCTATTCAACTATTTATGTTTCTATCGGTCTTTTTGCTCATAAATAATCAGTTGGTGACTCTTATCTTTTTCTTCTTTTTCCAGGTTTATGATCAATCTTCAAGTGCTATCAAAATTCCTAAGACCATATTGCATGGATCTGACATATTGCTGTTGGGGTTTCCGTATTGTGTGATTTCCTATTATTTATTGATGCAGCTTGATAAGGACTTCAAACCAGTTTTTTATTTGCTAGAAACTCAGCCTGATCCAGGTGGAAAGCCTCACTCGACTACTGATGGTAACCAAGCTATACGTTTTAACAAGATTGACATAGGTCAGATGCAAATAATTGGAGATGAATCAAACATGAGCCTCTTTGACTGGGGGAAGCTACGAACACTACCAGATTCGAATGGTAATCATATTATAGAAAATGGTCTTCTTCCAGAGCATGGACTGGAACCTGTTCTGCAGCTTCCTGGTGGTTCACAGCCAACTTTTTCGTCAGTTGTTGATGAAATATTTGATTGCGAAAAGGGCACATTGGGTCTTTTTCCTTCTAAAAATCATCCTGCTGCATCTCGTAGTTTGCCGTCTTTGTCTCACTTAGGTTCTCTTCCAAATAATAATCAAGGAATATCGGCTGGAGTTAGCTCACCTAAGTGGGAAGGAAGTTCAAAACATTCCCAAATTAATAATATCGCAAAGGTTTCTTCTGTTCTGACCAGCTCAAGTAACTACATTTCAAATAATGTGAAAGGCCCTGCAAGGAACTCATCATTTCAGAAACTGTCTACTTCAAGATCGGAGCAAGACTTGAGCTCTCTTAGGTCCCCACACTTGGCTAATGTTGGTCAGTATTCTGTGATGGATGAGGACCAGGCAAGATTGATAAATGGATCTCCAAAAGAGCTAGGTATCATTGATGGGAGTGGACCACATCAACTGTTGTCTCCACATCGGGCAACTGCTCCTCATGTCTCCATACAGAATTCCTACCCTAATAACCTCAAAGTTTCATTGACTGCCCATAATGTTGGATCATTAGGTAATACTAAAACTATCTTGACAGCTGATACGCAACCATGTCAATTTGGTTTTTAAGATTAATAATGTTTTATTTATGTTATGAATATGTAAACTAGACCAAAGACTGTAAATTAACATGCCTGGTGCTCTTATAGGCCAAAGAGCTGAAGTTGGAGGTTCTGCCACCACAGGTTTTGATGCTCGGAAACATGAGAAGACATCAAAGAAACGTTCTCTTTCAGAGTTCCTGATGCATATTCCTGCACTTAAGGGACTAAAAGCCACTAATGAACAGTGTAAAAGAAGGAAAATATCAGAACCAGCAAACTATGCATCTTCATCTGCTCTGACATGCAGAGCTAGTGGCTTCACATATGGGAATCTTCTCGCTGAAGCAAATCATGGGGTTACTCCAAATGTTTATGTATCAGTCCTCCTCCATGTTATCAGGCATTGTTCGCTTTGTATTAAACATGCACAGCTAACTAGCCAGATGGATTCTCTTGACATTCCATATGTTGAAGAAGTAGGGCTACGGAGCCCATCCTCTAACTTGTGGTTACGATTGCCATTTGCCAAAGGTGATTCATGGAAACACATATGCTTGCGACTTGGAAAACCTGGAAGCATGTCTTGGGATGTCAAAATTAATGACCCTCATTTCAGAGAACTTTGGGAGCTTCACAAAGGAAGTACAACTACAGCATGGGGTTCTGGTGTACGCATCGCAAATACATCTGAGATGGATTCCCATATCTATTATGATCCAGATGGAGTTATCCTGAGCTACAAGACTGTTGAAGCCGATAGTATTCAGAGACTAGTATCAGATTTACGCAGGCTATCCAATGCACGTTTATTTGCTTGTGGTATGCGAAAACTAATTGGTATCCGAGCTGATGAAAAGCTAGAAGATTGCAACACAAGAGCTGAGCCAAAGTTACAGTCTGTTACTAAAGGTAGCCTTGATGCTTTAGATGGTTTACCTGAACAGGTGAGGAAAACCTTCAAGATTGAAGCCGTCGGTCTCATGAGTTTGTGGTTTAGTTATGGTTCAATGCCTGTCATGGTACATTTTGTGGTTGAATGGGAAGCTGGTAATGAAGGCTGTACAATGCATGTTTCTCCAGATCAACTTTGGCCACATACAAAGGTTTGTTCTCATTACATGCATGGAATTCCTTACTTTGAGATGATGGATTTGGGATGTGCTTCAGCTGCACACTTCACAAGTTCACATCTTGAACAGACGTAACAGATAAGCTGGTTTGGAATAGGGGCAGTTAAGCTTTGCGACTTACGATTGAATTGTCATGCATTAGTGATTGAACCCCCTAAGTTTGGACATACTCTGAGCATGTCATCATCTGTAGGTTTCAATTAATTTTTCAGTCTTATAGTTGAATGGATGGACACATCCTAGTGAATGAGGCTCCCGCTTCCATTAATGCAGGGCCTGAGGTGGAGGGTAAGATGTAAATTATGCCATTACATTACTGGCTCACCCCATTATTAGAGAGGATGTTTTCCTTGTTTTACCACTAGAGAGTGTTTTTCTTGGGTGAACCCATGATCACTTAGGGTGTGATGCAAGATTTATCAATTATTTTTATACTAAATGATGGCCTCTTCATGGGGATAAAGATGCAATGACTTTTTACCATTCGTTTTACTTTGTTGTTGGAAGAATCTACAAACATATGTTTCCTGCCTTCTCTAGCAGATGTGATAAAAACATTTTGTTGTTGATCCCTCCATTCCTCCATTATTTCCTTATGTGATCTAATTCTGACATAACAGAAAACTGAAATTATATTTTATTATAGTCTGTTTAATATTTAATATTATGTGCACAAATTTCTTATGGATCAATCACTTTCTTTGATCCACAATACTATCATAAAATTGCAATTACTGTATAATCATGGCAGTGGCTATTTCTACCCATGATATTGTCTTATAAGCACATAGAACTTTCTGTGAAGTTTTATATTTTTATTTATTTTTATACATAATTGGGTCCATTTCATGCAGTTCTTGGAGGATTTTGTAAACGGAGGTGAAGTTACATCCTTCTTGGATTGTATTCGGCTTACTGCTGGACCTTTACTTGCTCTTGGTGGTGCAATACGCCCTGCAAGGATGCCTGTAACTGTTTCTCCGGGTTACAATCCTTTGAATAAGCCGAATAGTGTCCTCCAATCTCAGGGACACTTAACAAACACTTCATCATCAGCTGCTGTCCAAACTGCATCTTCTGCTCCTCCTACTACAACTGCTGTTATTGGTCAGCTAGGCAATCCCAATCTCCACACTGTTGCAATGTTATCTGCTGCTGGGAGAGGTGGACCAGGACTAGTCCCTAGCTCTTTACTGCCATTTGACGTTTCTGTTGTACTGAGGGGTCCATATTGGATACGAATTATATATCGCAAAAAATTTGCTGTGGACATGCGTTGTTTTGCTGGAGATCAGGTTTGGCTACAACCAGCAACCCCTCCCAAAGGTGGGCCTTCAGCAGGGGGATCATTACCATGTCCACAATTTCGCCCTTTCATAATGGAACATGTTGCTCAGGGTTTAAATGCTCCCGAACCCAGTTTTGCAAGTGCAGCGCATTCAGGTGCACATCTAACTGCCAGCAATACTAACCCAATTGCGGGTAATCAACAATTGGCACCTAATGCCAACCGCCTAAATGCAGCTACGTCTGTTGGTTTGTCTAGACCTACTTCTGGAGTTGGAAATCAGGTTGCTGGCAGCTTAAGCCGTGTGAGCAATGCAATGCTAGCCCCTTCAGGTCTAGCTCCAGGCATTTCTGGGGTTCCTGCACGTTTGTCTCCAGGAACTGGTTTCCCGATGCATGTGAAAGGGGAACTGAACACGGCCTTTATTGGCCTTGGGGATGATGGAGGTTATGGAGGGGGTTGGGTTCCTCTTGCAGCTCTGAAGAAGGTATTACGAGGAATTCTGAAGTATCTTGGAGTGCTATGGTTGTTTGCACAACTGCCTGATCTTTTAAAAGAGATACTAGGTTCAATCTTAAAGGAGAATGAAGGGGCGCTTTTAAATTTGGATCAGGAACAGCCAGCCTTGCGCTTCTTTGTGGGGTAAGACCTCGCTTTCCAATTCAAGTATTGTACTATAATGTTTTTCTTTTCTTTTCTTTTCCATATATAAGGACATCATTTTTGGCTGCACCTTTTGTAGTTATAGTGCTCATTGTACATGTCTAGTTCTTCGTAATATATGAAATGTCAAAAACCCTAGAAAATAATGGAAAGATATTATGCATTGTAACCTTAAAAGACAGCTCTTATAGCCTGCTCATGTAGAACATAGCTCTTTGCATGTGTTTGGGCATATTGGGAGATATTGCCATTATATTTTGTTGACTTCCACAGTTATCTATTGATAATCTGTTTATAAGTTGATGATTAAAGGGTGCCACTTTACTCATTTCTGAGTAGGTTATTTCAAAAACTTGAACTCATAACTTCTTTGAGACAAGGGTGAAGCCTTAAAGCCCCACCGACACCTTTGTTTATATATCTCAATGAGAATTGATCAGTTTCTCAATATTTACAAATGAACATTCTTTTGGTATTATAGTTGATCAACCTTTCTGCAATTACATTATCATTAACTTATCTAATATCTGTTTGGAGGAATCAGTCATCTCGATGATATGCTGGACTTTACTAAAGAATCTAGCCTGATGTAATGAAAATTTTCTGGGATTTGTCATCAAGTGTTCGAGATATCTTTTTTATTTGAAAAGATTGAACAATTTATCAGGCACCTGACATATGATCACTATCACGTGACTCACCTAATTTGTTACTGTCATATATCTATTTCTTGTTTCTAGTGTGTTTCACTATTGCTATTTCAGCAAATGAACTGCTATCCTAGATGTAAATTCTAACTAACTGTTCTCTCTGTTTTCTTTGGGGGGGGCGGGGGTTATGTAGGGGTTATGTTTTTGCAGTAAGTGTTCATCGAGTTCAGCTCCTTTTGCAAGTTTTGAGTGTAAAACGGTTCCATCATCAGCAACAGCAATCACAGACTAACACTCAGGAAGAACTAGCCCCTAGTGAAATAAATGAGATATGTGACTACTTCAGTAGGCGTGTTGCCTCTGAGCCCTATGATGCTTCTAGAGTTGCTTCCTTTATCACACTACTCACCTTGCCAATTTCAGTCCTCCGGGAATTTCTAAAGCTGATTGCATGGAAGAAAGGATTGTCTCAGGCTCATGGTGGAGATATAGCTACTGCACAGAGGGCTCGCATTGAACTGTGCTTGGAGAATCATTCGGGGTCAATGACAGTTGAGAACTTGGAGAGCTCTTCCACATCAAAAAGTAATATTCATCATGATCGAGCCCATAATTCAGTTGATTTTGCCCTCACATTTGTTCTCGACCCTGCTCACATTCCACACATGAATGCAGCAGGTGGAGCTGCTTGGCTACCATACTGTGTATCTGTAAGACTAAAATATTCTTTTGGGGAAAATACTCATATTTCTTTCATTGGAATGGATGGAAGCCATGGTGGAAAAGCTTGTTTCTTGCGGTACGAAGATTGGGATAAATGCAAGCAGAGGGTTGCCAGAACAGTCGAGTATGCTAATGGGAATTCTATGGGAGATGTCAGCCAGGGAAGGCTGAGGTTGGTTGTTGAGACAGTGCAGAGGACACTGCAGGGATATTTGCAGCAGATGAGAGATGGTCCTCTTTCATCCGGTTCTGCTGCAACCTAGACTGATTTGATCTCTGAATCATGAAGAAAAGAATTAATGGATTGGAATGATATTTTGAGGAACTCAAGTTGGCACAATTTCTTGCCATCGACGTCTTTATGATGTGTTGAGGTGACATTGCTTTTATGGAATTATGTCCAAGTTGATGCTATATGGTTCTTATGTTGGAGAGGTGGCCAATATCCAGCACAGAGATCTGGTCAGGGTTAGATCTCGATTTGAATCGCTCTGTTGAGCTGCAATGCATTGTGCAGACTCTTATCAAGAGAAATGCAAGGGGATCTGTACAATTGCAATCTTGTACAGTTAAAAAGAGGACGAAGTACTGTTAAACTCATGGAGAGCAACCATCACTTCATTCCCATCATTACATTTGTTAAGTTATGCCAGTTCTTGACTGGGAAATCCGGAATCTGTGAGAAGTTCACATGTCGCTGATAGTTTAGGGTTCTGAACTAATCTAGTTTAATGGATCGGACAGGATTGTTTCTAATTTCTTGATGCTGCTTTCAGCCGTGATGTCAAGACAGAATGCAGAAAGAAATTATGTTGGGCCGTCAGCAGGGGGCTCCTGCAGTCCTTGCATAAGATGGTTTATGTGTAACCAATTTACTGATGTGTTATCGAACTATGTGATGATAGGTTTAGAGAACTGTGATTTTTTGTGTACCATAGGATTGATTATGTAGCAGATAGCAATGGAGGTGATGATTTCTTCCCATAGGGAAAAAAGCAGTGTACAGAGTCTGATCTCTGCCTAATCTGTTCTGAATCGTTTCTCAGTGCACAATTTGCATTTCTATGTCTGCGGGTAATTAGAAAATGTCAATACTAATTCCCCACAAATTATTCACTTGCAGAGCAATATTGTCCATCTGCCTTGAAAGTTTAAAGTGACTTTCCCCTGTATTTTTTTAATAGTAATAGACGCATATTATACATCGCGTTGATGTAATATTCTTAACTTTAGGGACGCTGCTAGTTAAAGCCAGATTCATGGCCTTTTTTATTTCCATCACTAAATTTGATAACAATAATTCAATACTATAGAGCTGTCCGTGATAAGCAAGTCTCCTTTTCTCTGCAAGAGGAGATATACCTTTAGTTACCTTTAAAAACCAGAAGAAACTTAAGATGAGATTAGGAAATTGAGAATAACTTTGTATTATTGAAGAACAAAAACAAGCTGAAAACAAGAAATAGCAACCCACGTCTAACCAATCCTAATAACGTGGTATGACTAATTCAATCAAACAACCATCCCTTAACAATAGTGACTTATTGACTGTGGTAATAAAATTACTAAAACAACCTAACATCCTAGAATAACAAAACTTAACAATTCCTCCCGTAAACTGGGTGCTATAAGAACTCAGTTTATATTCATCTCAGAATAAACTCCCAATAGTCCTCGCAGCTTTAGAAAAAAAACATCCAGCTTGAGTGGTTTAGTCATCACATCTCTGTTCCCGTCTGCCACAGGCCCACAGTGCACCGACTCCACAGTACCAACCTTTGTGGGCTCTCCAAGAAATGGAAACACGCATCTATGTGCTTACTGTAACCATGCATTACTGGGTTCTTCGAAAGTTTGATTGCAGAGCTACTATCATGGCGAATAATAGTTGGATTGCCTTGACTCTGGCCCAGCTTTCCCTACACCCTTTTTAACCCACACGAAGCTGCAGCGATAAATTCTGCCTCTCTGGAAGATAGATTTACAATTGTTTGCTTTTTTCATAACCATGATACTGCTCTTGAACTCAATAAAAACCCATAACCAGAAGTACTCTTTCTGTCATCCAAATCTCCAGCATGATCACTACTAGTGTAGGTAACAAGTTCATCATCTTCTCCTTTCCTATAGAAAACTCCAAACCCAGTTGTTCCCTTCAAATATCTCAGTACCCTTTTTGCTGCTTGTAAATGAAACTTAGTAGGATTCTCCATATACCTACTAATAAGACTCACCACAAACATCATGTCTGGTTGAGTAGCTATGAGATACACGAGACTACCCACAACCTGTTTGTAGTAAGTCAAGGAACCACACATCTTCTCTATTGACCTTATTCATATCCACGTAAGCCATCAGAAACATCTCTTCTTCAGTCTCTGCATAATTGGCCTTCTTCTCTTTGCTTGGACATTCCCATTGAAAATGCCCGAACTTGTGATAGTTATAGCACTCCGCTGTGGCCTCTTCCTCTAAAACTTCCAGGACCTCGACCCTCTTCCTCCGAATTGATCTCAATGAGTAATTTTCAGAGCGTGTTCTTCTTCAAAATGAGAACTCATCTGTTGTTTATGCACAAGCAGGCTGCTTTGCAACTCACTCATCAATGGTTAAAATGTTTGTATCCTTAGACTCCTTAATAGTACACACAACATAATCAAACTTTGGAGCTATGGATCTCAAAATCTTTTCAATTATTGCAACATCTCCCTTGTTCTGTTTTTATTTTGTTAGCTATGGTAAGGATCCGAGCAAAATCCTCGTTCATAGATTCTCCTGCCTTCGTACGAAGAACTTTAAATTTCTTTTTCGCAGAGCTTGCAAGTCTGCGCACTTCACTTATGTTGTACCTTGATATTTCTATTATTATTTTTTATCATTCAAGGCACGTAAGTCCCACTAAATTTTTTAGCTAAAATACAAAGTAATTCATTCTAAGATTGAAGTCATTGTGCCGCGAGCCCTCACTCTAAGCCGTTGAACTACTCCGAGATAATACATTGTTGAGCTATTTAACAAAACTGAGTTGAACCGCCAAGCCAAGTAGCCAGTAACAACCAAATAATTTTCTCACAACAAAATTTCTTGTGGCTGAAACTTAGCTAGGTTACAATTTTGTAAGAACCTCATATGTTTTGCGCTATATCGTTATTGAGGATTGTCTCCTAGATTGAAAGATTTAATGCTTGAAATATATAATTTATTATAGGGCCGTCAAAAAAACTCATGGGCTCAACTTATTTAGAGCTTAGCTCGGGCACTAAATAAGCCAAGTAAAACTGATTTTTAAGCTCAAATGAATACAATCCATTTTTTTGTCAGCTTTCCATTGATAACCCGAAATGCCTCCCCAAAAACTGATGCTCTTCTATTATTACATCTCTCTCAGTATAGCGCAGCTATGGTGTTGTGGTAGGGGATAAATAGGTTGGTATGCTGCCGGGGCATCGCGTTTACTTTGCTGACATCATCCATCATCCCCGTCCTCAGATTGTAGCAAAGCATCTTCTTCGTCCACCTCGTTCGTCGATTCCACTTTTCGACTGCAAACCCAAGTAAACCTCCTCCCTTATCACTAGCTGGGATGCAATTGGCCGCACCACCCACCTTGAGAAGAACCTCTCTGACAATGTCTTCCTTTCCCATTTGCCTGTTTTACTCTTTGTTGTCATATTCTTTTACTCCACCCACGCCCATGGAGAAAGACCACATTCGTCAATACCAACACCAATTTTCCCATCCCATCGCTGCAGCATCTCATCAGCAGCTGGATTGAGAAACTGATGCTCTTCTAACAACCGGTGAACACTCTCCTGGTTCTTCTTGTTAACTTTTTACTGCTTGTTAAGTTTCTACTAATTGGTCTCCGCCGCCTCATCGATGCTCACCCCCAAGCCCACCCATCGAACTGTTGAGCCGAACTCGAGCCTCGTTGAGCTGGAGAAGAGCCGAGCCGAGCTGAGCTTTTCCAAATCGAAGCAAGCTCGAGTTAGAAAATCAAGCTGAGCCGAGCTGGGCCCAACTCGCTCAAGCTCCGGTCTTTTACGCCCTCAGTTCCTTGCTTTCAAATCTTTCAACTTCTGATCATCAACGTTTTTCCTTTGGGCATCTTTGAGAACAACAACAACTGCTGCTGCAGGAATCCCATTCTCCACCAAGCCACAGTACTCTTTTTTAACATAAAAGAATTTCGATGGTCATGGCACAATGATCATCGTGGCCATCAAATTTCGGAACTGCTGGCTACACAAATGAATTCTCTGTCATCATCCTTTGATTACTACACACGTAGAAGACTGCAAGGCCCCATGATAGTGCTGTGATGCCAAATGTTAAAGATCAGAAAAAGATTTATAAAAAGAAAAGGAAATTGAGAGATATTAGTCTGCACTCTTGAAGAACAAACTTGGCTAATGGCTATTATATGGCCTTATACAAGAGGGTGACAAGAAATAACAACCCACGTGTGACAAATCTTGACAACGTGGTATGACCAAATCAATCAAACAACACTCCCTTTACAATTGGGACATATTGACTTGAGTGATAACAAACAACTAAAAAGTTTTAACATGCAGAATGACAAAACAAGTTATTCAACACCTATTACACAATCTATGCCTTCGTTCTGGGCACTACGTGCGCCATGAGGGGATTCTTCATGACCCAAGTGAATTCCTGCTTCTCGGCCAAGTCCACCTCCTTCCCCTCCACAGGCAACCACTCGAACTCCCTCACCAGATTCGCCACGAAGAAATGGAGGTGCAGCATGGCCAATTCCAGCCCCGGGCATATCCTCCTCCCGGCCCCGAACGGCATCATCTTGATCTCCCTGCTTCCCGTCACGTCCACACCATCCCCTTCCCCTCCTTCCAAGAACCTCTCCGGCTTGAACTCCATCGGCTCCTTCCACACCTCCTCGTCCAACGCCATATCCGCCACCATGAAGTTCACTACCGACCCCTTCGGCACCCGGTACCCGCCGATCTCAGCCTCCTCCATGACTGCGTGAGGCAGCACGAAGTGCCCCGGCGGGTGCCGCCGCAGCCCTTCCAAGATCACCGCGTTCAAGAACTTCATCTTCTCCATGTCTTCCTCCTCCATCTCTCTCTCTCCCACAACGCTCTCGATCTCCTCCGCTACTCTCCGCTGTATATCCTGGTTCTTGACCAGATTGGCCATGATCCATTGCAGCGTCGTCGTGGTGGCGTCGGTCGCGGCGTTCAAGAACTCCGTGCAGAGCGCCACCATCTCGTCCTCCGTCAACGACCTTCCCCCTTCCTCCGGAATCCTAATCTCGAGAAGCGAATCGACGTAAGAGTGCAGGAATCGTTCTTTCTCCTCATCGTTCTTCTGCTCGCTCTTCCTCTTCTTGAATTCTCTCCGCGCTCGGATTAGAGGAAGGAGCACCTCTTTCCGCCTCCGCCGGAGCTCCATCGCCCTCTTGATCCGATTCCGGAACACGAATCTACTGATTCTCGGAAGGATGCTGAGCACGGTAATCTCGCTACCGTATAAGAGGAATTCGTGCTGCGAAATTTCGATCTCTTTGATCACCTCCTCGTCTAGTTTCTCGCCGAAGCACATCAAGACGAGCAAGTAGAACATGGCGAACTGGAAGCTCTCCATGACGGGGTCATCGGGATGGGCCCGGAGGCGGTCCGCGAGGATCCCGACCACCCACCTCCGGCCGGAGGAAAAGACCTTGACATAGGAGGGGTGGAGGATCTCGGCGATCAGATTGCGCCGTAGGAGGCGCCACAGTGGGGCGTAGGGGGCGGTGCTGATGATGTGGCCGTCCGCGGAGAATAACCGGGCGGTCGCGACCGCCACGGGGCGGTCGGAAAAGATGGCGCCGTGGGAGACGAGGGCGCGGTGGGCGAGGGCACGGTCGGCGACGAAGATGAACGGACGGGATCCGACGCGGAGTGTGATGACGGGGCCGTAGCGGGCGCGGAGGGAGCGGAGGACGGGCTCGATGTTTTGGAGGTTGACAGAGTGGCGGAGCAAAAGGAGATTCCCCAAAAGAGGAATAAAAGGAGGGCCCGGAGGAAGGGGAGGTTTTCCACCCTTGGCATGGAAGAGGAGAAGGATAGTGGTGGCTAGGAAGACGGAGACGACGACGACGACGACGAGAAGCCAAATGACCATTCTGTTTGCTTGGCTTTTAGCTTCCACGGATGAGATGAGTCTATAATCTTAATCTATATATATAGACAGATAATGGAGATCGTAGAGGAAAAGGAAGTCATACCCACTTGCTTTGTTCGGTTCTTATAGCTCTATACCTCCTGTTTATTTATTTTCGTCTTTTTGCACTCCCGTGACAATTATTGATAGAATTTCCAAATTAACTAGAAAACTTTGTGGGCCAAGAAGGGAAGGGAGACGGCTCCATCGGTTTGGATCTGGTATGGTGGGTGGGATACTGCCAGTCTGCCACTAGATAGATATCGTACTGCTGCTTGTCTGACCATTCGTGATCTTAAGATGCCTTGCCTAATAACTAAAACATAGCTCCTTTTGTTTTGAACGAAACGTCCAGTTCCGTATGGAACTCACTTCGATCTCAGCTCGTTTTCGGCTATTAAGGGTGGTCTTCTTAAGATCATTGGCAATGGTCATACTACTAGTTTGTAGTCTGACCTTTGGATCTCTACCATCATTTTAGAGAAACCACTTACTTTTGTTAATCCGAATTATTGTATTTAGAATGCTAAAATTTTGGATTTGATGATAAATCACATCAGGAACGAGTCAAAAAAAAAACATTATTTGCATGTTTGATTAGGCCCTTAGTGAGTAAATCTTCCTCCGGTTGCTCTCCTACTTGAGTCGACCTAAGTTAAACCGATCTAAGTCGAATCCAAACCTAAATTGAGTCTATTTTTAAGCCAAACTTAACTCGCGCTTAACCAAATCTGAGCCTAAGCTTAAAATTAATGTACTTATATGTCGAGCCTATCGAGCCTATTTTTAAATCAAAGATCTAATAATTATAAATATACTTATATATAATATATATTAGTGTATATTATATTAATAAATAATTTTTTAAGCCTAAGAGAGTCGACTCTCAGTAAGACTTGCCTCGAAATTTAATTTGAGCCTACAAATTTATTTAGACTCAGCTCAGCTCATGGAGCAACTGAACAAGTAATAAAAAGGAAGCTTTTTAATCATGGTGATCTTATTTTTAGTTTAGGATTCTTTGCCAGCTATTTCTTTGTTATTGTTAACCCCAGTGACAATCTTGCATATTTGTCCTGTTATGGTCTAACCTAAGTGTTGGATAACTGTGAGATCAAGAATGAGTATATCTCCTGCCTTTTCTACAACTACAACTTCGCTTCTCTGGCATAATAGTGGCTGGCTTTCAATAGGTGACTCTCTTTCCACTAATAAAATAGTGCTCCTCCATCCATGCCTTAATTGGAACAGTGCATTGGTTAATTTTAATTTGGAAGCAACGTAACGACCGCATCTTCAATGTTCCCAAGGTGAGATCCTGCCATTTGTTTAACTTTAACCCATGAATATTTTGAAGTGTTGTATACTGAGTGCCTCCAAACCCCACCCCACCCCATCCCAATATTTTGGTCAGGTAGGAACCTCCCCCACCTGGGTGGATGGATCAATGATCAATGTAAATATTGATGAGTCTTTTAAAATCAACTCAAACTCTACCATCTACTTTTCTTTTCTTCTTTTTTTTTGTGCAAAAAAGAAAAATTATTTATAGTTAACCCTCTATATTTTTATTATTTACAAATTACTCCTTATATTTTTATAAAATCTTTGCGGAGCACACTCTCGATTAAATTAATACTAGACATATAGTACATAATGGGAATATTCCATCTAGTTAAAACTTCTTGTCCACTAAAATGACAAATGCTCATCCTCTTCTTATTTGGGCATTGTGATATTCTTTCGTTGGCTAAAATCATAAAGCTAGAAGTGGAAGAAAACTCAGAGCTCTCAACCCTCTCTTCGCCTTCATTGTTTATTAGGGAGCATCAGCCATGCAGCATAGTGATTATGCGGTGATGGATTGACTTTGATGAAATAATGAGCCGGATTATGTTTTGAAAACTAAATTATTTAACAAGAAGTCTTGGTCCATCCTTAACTCTTTCCTCGATTTGAATCATAACCGTCTCCTCTCTTAATCAACACCTTTTGTTGTCAAAGGATTAGTTGTGACTAGATTTTTAGCTCTCTATAGTCTTTGGTCCTAATTATGTTGCTCTTGTGATTTAGCTATATTAATATATATATATATATATATTTAAAATACTACCACGTCTTGGCATCCTAGGCAGTAGGTGATGGAATGACCACCTATAATTGACCGCCTTTCAATACATTGGATAAAACTATATGTTAATTCTTAGTCTTCAGTCTTATTTATTTAATATTTTATTGATTAAAAATTATTGTGTTTTAGATTATAAATGAGATGATTCTCTTAATGTGAATGTGGATTTAGATTAGATAAGGATATTTGTGATAATTTTTTTAGTGTAGTTAACTTCGTTTGTTTAATGGACCTAACAAAAGAGTGTATTCTGCAAATATTTGACAAAACTTAAGTACAAAATAAATATGTGAAAATATAGAACGTTAAAAGTGTGTGTGGCAAAATAAGAAATATCATTTTTTAAAATCATACGATTTAGTGGTTGTACTTAGATGGGTTAACTTTTGGATATATCTAATCTAGTTTATCCTCTTTTATATGTTTTTCTTTATCGCCGAACTAAATGCCAAAATACAAAGACACTTGGATTCACCAAATTTTAGCTAATATACTAAACCACCTAGTTTATAAAGTTTAAGACATGTGTGACGCCGATTTATTGCTCCGAACTAAATAGCTACTCCTCTAACCCAACCGCACTACTGTGCCATCAACTGAGCTAAGTTGAGTTATTGAGTAAAACCATCAAATCACTAAACAATTTTCTCCATAATAATTATTTGGGGTTTTAGTTAATCTTATAACCCTTATTGGCCATAAGGAAGAGTACCTATCAACTCTGTAAGTGGTTGATTCCTCTTTTATATATTAAAAGCACTTAATATGTTTTTAGCATGAGTAATCCTTTATAGGCGTTAATTCAAACTTCCACAGTGTATAAGCTCCTATTTATTTTGAGTTCAGGGACTTCTAACCTGATTCATTAACCAAACATCAAATGATCTTTTTTTTTCCTAATTTAGTTCAGCACTTACTCCCCAAATAAATACTAATATATAAATTTTAATATCCTCTCAAATTAATTTCAATTTTATCTTTGACTATTATAAACACCATATAATTTAGCAAATATGTACTTAAGCCTGCAAATAACTATTACGGACACTATATAAGTCAGCAAATGTTTATTAAAGATATTATATAAGCCAGCAAATGATTATTATAGACACTATGTAAACTAGCAAATGACTATTATATGCATTATATAAGTGAGCAAATACGTAGAAGCTAGCAAATATGCATTTAAACTCGTAAATAATTATTATAGACACTATATATGCACTTAAACCCGCAAATGATTATTATATGCATAATATAAGCTAATAAATATGTAGTTAGGTCAACAAAATGACTATTATAGACACTATATGCACTTAAACCCACAAATGACTATTATAAGCACAATATAAACCAGCAAATATGTATTTAGACTCGCAAATAATTATTATAGACAATATATAAGCTAACAAATATATAGTTAGGTCAGCAAATGACTACTATGGACATTGTATAAATTAGTAAATATACACTTAAGCCTGCAAATCACTATTATAGACAATATATAAGCTAGCAAATATATACTTAAACATACAAATGACTTTATGGATACTATATAAGCCAATAAATATACGCTTAAGCTCACAAATGTATATTATAATATTATAATATTATAATACTATAATATACCATTGTTATAATATTATAATCTTATACTATACCATTAATATAATATTATAATATATTATAAATATTTATAAATGGTAATACATTAATTTTATATTATAATAATGACCGCCATATTTTCATCCATCAAATTTATATATTAATCATTTCGCTTCAAAATTAATATTTTTTTCACATCACATCACATGACAAATAATAAATATGTGTTTAGTCTAGTTCAAAACCAAACACTAAATTACTTTAGTCTAATTCAAAGTATCTAAATCAAGATTAAAAAAAGATCAACTAATCTAGTTCTAAGCTTAGCTCCAAAGGAAACAAGGCCAGATCTTCGTAAAATACTTAATTAATCTTCGGTGGTCTACCTAATTATTTTAATGTAAGTTTTGGTAAGGCTAAAGGGTTTCCCTAATTATTTTAACAGTCTCCACTTATCAATCAGTGGAGACTGCTAAAAGCCTAAAATAACATCAAAGTCACTTATCAATCAGTGAGTGGAGAGTCCAAAGAGTGGCAACGGCAAACTTCTTTGGAGATTTTCTGTGAGAGAGAGAGCACAAATACTAGCATATATGCACGATAAGATCTAAGATTCTCTACCATGCAGAGAGACAATAGCATAGATGAAAATGTCTCCTTTTCTGACTTTATTATAAATTAATAATATTTTAATAAAAATAACTCTTAAAACATAAAATTAATTAAATTTTAGATTTATCACTCTATCTATACTAAATACTTCAACCTCTCAGTTGCTAGGATGATTCCGCTGTGCTCCCTCAACGAAGCTGTCCTCACTATATGCCACTAGGTCGGCTTCCCCTCCGCATTGAGTCTGACTACTTACTCCTTGTCAACATCATCAACCGAATCCATCATCCTCCGGCCTCCCGGGAATGATAATTACTTTTGGTGAAAAAAATTCACCTTCTCATTATCCTCGTATCCATCGCGAGGCTAATTTTCAAGCAGATTAATTATTATTTTTATTCGTATCATAAGTTATGATTATGCGTAGGTCGGAATCTACTAGTGTGCAATTTAGCCTCAGATCTCGATGGGACTTTTTGTACTCGTCATAGTTAATTAATATAATTTCTTTTTTAAAATGCTCTTCACAGCCAATTCAGATATTGTATTATCATCGTACAACACCTAGAACAGCAACATCAACACCAACTCCAACTCCCTGGACACATTTTTTGAAATATTCAAACAAATTCTATAATAATAATAAAAAATTTGAGGTCCGTTTTGCATGTGACTCCTAAATATTGTCTTTTATTTATTAATTTATTTTAATCAATATTTAATCTTATCGCAGAACTTGTCTCCTCGCATGCGATAATATTAAATTGAAGGTGGGATGTGCAAAAATTTTGCGTCATGCCAGCTTACTCAGTAGTTTCTCTCTTGAGAGAAAAATCTAACATCAAATATATTTTGAACCGGCTATTAAAATAATATTAAATTAGATTCCAATGTACCGTAGCACATTAATGAGGAGAATTTTTTCTTTTTTACACAACAAAATACAGTGAACTCAGGCTTCTCGTCAAGTCCACTACTCTTCCCCACGAAGAACGGCATATCCCTCTCGCTGTATTTTGTTGTGTAATGGAGCTGAGCTTGATCGAAAATAGCTCTTGTCAAGCTTAAATTAAAATTATTTTAGTTCGAGTTCATTTTAAATTTGTATTTAAACCGTGATCGAGCCTAAATAAGTTCATCAATAAGCAATTTAAATATTAACAAATTTAAGCTAAATTTCAAGTTTGATCAAGCTTGAATTAAATTAAGTTTGATTTAAACTTATATTAGACTTAAAATAAGGCTAATTAGACAATATAAACTAATAAAAATATCATGCATTTAGAAAGAAAATATAAACTAATATTTTCTTTCCAAAATGTATTTTTTTATTATTATAAAAGAGCTTCACTTTCAGCGTGGCTCACAAGAAAACGTTGGAAAAAAATATTCGTACACACTGATTGAAAATTTAAGTATTATTTAATATAACTTACCGATAAATTTAATATATCTTTAAAATGGCAACTTGCATTTTCATTTTATAAATTTAATAGTAATTTTTTGATACTACTCTCATACTCAATTTCACTAAGAAATAAATATTTTATTTTATTTTTCATCTCATAACAAAATAAGAATTACACTTTTATTTAAACCTTCTCTTGCCTATCTCTCATTTTCTTTTAAAATAAATTCATTTCCCTCGAAAAAAAATTTAAGGGCATGTGAGCTTTTTAAGTCTGGGATAAGTGGATAACTCACCTTATTTTTAATAAAGTTTACAATTTGAATAACTTATAAAATAATTAAAAAATAATATAAAAATATGGGCTTGTAACAAGAAATAAAAGAAAAATAAAAATCTTATATTATTACACTTTTATTATTTTAGAAGAGAAAAATATAAAAAATAATAACATGTATGCCCGTATAAAAATGCATGTAAGTCCGCAAAAAAACTTATGTACAAATGAGCGAGTGTATAAACACATAAGCACTCAAATAAGTATTTAAAATATTTTATTGATAAACATATAATATTTTTAAATTTTATCATCAAACTTAAAGAGTATTTTGCTTCATTAATTATATATATATATATCTATGTTCCTTCAAAATCAATATATTTTTTATTTTTTTCCACATCATATTAAGAGTTAATTATTATATTTTAGCTCCTATTTATATATCCAACTATTATATTTTTTTAGCTTGATTCTAAATACTTGTTATGCCTCGCTTACTTTAAAAATAAAATTAATTCTAAAATATATATTCATATGTATTATTATTAAAATTAGATATCTATATCTAGCGTTTTTCATAATTTATACATATCATATAAATTATTTAGATTCAACGATTATAAATCTAGTATGTATATATATATATATATATATATATATATAATTGAGCCGGCTCTTAACAATCCTCGGATATTTTTGATAACTCTAATTATTATGATCTTTAGCTGTTTATTTTAAAATAAATAATTATATTCTAAAAATTAAAAAAAAATTAAAAAAAAGACTAAGAAGTTTACTCGAGTAAATGTTGAAACCAACAGACCGCAAAATAAAATATTTATTCAACACCTATTACAATCTATCTATGCCTTCGTTCTGGGCACTATGTGCACCGTGAGGGGATTCTTCATAACCCAAGTGAGCTCCTGCTTCTCGGCCAAGTCCACCTCCTTCCCCTCCACCGGCAACCACTCAAACTCCCTCACCAGATTCGCCACGAAGAAATGGAGGTGCAGCATGGCCAATTCCAGCCCCGGGCATATCCTCCTCCCGGCCCCGAAGGGCATCATCTTGATCTCCCTGCTCCCCGTTACGTCCACCCCTTCCCCTTCTCCTCCTTCCAAGAACCTCTCCGGCTTGAACTCCATCGGCTCCTTCCACACTTCCTCGTCCAACGCCATCTCCGCCACCATGAAGTTCACCACCGCCTCCTTCGGCACCCGGTAACCGCCGATCTCCGACTCCTCCGTCACTGCGTGAGGCAGCACGAAGTGCCCCGGCGGGTGGCGCCGCAGCCCTTCCAAGATCACCGCTTTCAAGAACTTCATCTTCTCCATGTCCTCCTCCTCGATCTCTCTCTCTCCCACCACGCTCTCGATCTCCTCTGCTACTCTCTGCTGTATCTCCTGGTTCTTGACCAGATTGGCCATGATCCATTGCAGCGCCGTCGTGGTGGTGTCGGTCCCGGCGTTCAAGAACTCCGTGCAGAGCGCCACCATCTCGTCCTCCGTCAACGCCCTTCCCCCTTCCTCCGGAATCCTAATCTCGAGAAGCGAATCGACGTAAGAGTGCAGGAATCGTTCTTTCTCCTCATCGCTCTTCTGCTCGCTCTTCCTCTCCTTGAATTCTATCCGCGCTCGGATTAGTGGCAGGAGCACCTCTTTCCGCCTCCGCCGGAGCTCCATCAATATCTTGATCCGATTACGGAAAACGAACCTACTGATTCTCGGGAGGATGCTGAACACGGTAAGCTTGCTTCCATATAAGAGGAATCTGCGTTGCGAAATTTCAATCTCTTTGATCGCCTCCTCGTCTAGTTTCTCGCCGAAGCACATCAAGACGAGCAAGTAGAACATGGCGAGCTGGAAGCTCTCCATGACGGGGTCATCGGGATGGGCCCGGAGGCGGTCTGCGAGGAACCCGACCACCCACCTCCGGCCGGCAGAAAAGACTTTGACATTGGAGGGGTGGAGGATTCCGGCGATCAGATTGCGTCGGAGGAGGCGCCAGAGGGGGCCGTAGGGGACGGAGCTGATGACGCGGCCGTTGGCGGAGAATAACCGTGCGGCCTCGTCCGGAACGGGGCGGTCGGAAAAGACGGCGCCGTGGGAGACGAGGGTGCGGTGGGCCAGGGCACGGTCGGCGACGAAGATGAACGGATGGGAGCCAATGCGGAGAGTGATCACGGGGCCGTAGCGGGCGCGAAGGGAGTGGAGGAGCAGCTCGATTTTTTGGAGGGTGAAAGAGCCGCGGAGCAAAAGGACATTTCCGAAAAGAGGAATAGAAGGAGGGCCGGGAGGAAGGGGAAGCTTTCCATTCTTGGCATGTAAGAGGAGAAGGATAGT
Organism: Typha latifolia; assembly: GCF_019914945.1. NCBI lineage: Eukaryota > Viridiplantae > Streptophyta > Magnoliopsida > Poales > Typhaceae > Typha > Typha latifolia. The sequence continues at coordinate 2,682,955 of NC_133091.1, forward strand.
GGTGGCCAGGAAGAGGGATAGGAGGATGAGGAACCAAATGACCATCTTGCTTGCTTCGGTATTAGCTTCCTCCGATGAGATGAGATCTAAATATATAAAGATAGATAGATGGGTAATTATTGGATGATGCGAGATAGACAGGATATATACAGCCCATTTTGTTAACTCCAACTAATTATCATTAAATTTGAACTTAGATTTAAAGCGATTCTAAGGTCTTAAAATGTCAATGCCAGAATATTTATTCATATTTGTTATTTTTAAAATGAGGGTTATTTTAAAAAATAATTATTCTTATATTCACTTAGATGATAGAGGACTAAGAAGGAGGATTAACCAATCCAAAATGACAAGGCTGCGGTCAAGATGGGCCCAAAATTTATGGAGGCTAGACTGTTTTTTATTTGACAATTTGATCAACAATATTAGAAGCAAAGAAGATGGCACCAAAGTTTCGCACCATTCGAGTAAGGCTCAAGGGTTTGCCACCGGCCACCCTTCTTCGTCAGCTGTTGAAATAACATCAAACTCATTAATCATTATTGGAGAGTCGAGAGGCCGGCAATCGCAAGCTTCATCAAGAGATTTGTGTGTGTGTGTGTGTGTGTGTGTGTGAGAGAGAGAGAGAGAGAGAGAGAGAGAGAGAGAGAGAGACAGAGAGCACAAATAATAACATTTGCTAGATAAGATCCTAAGTTGCCTACAATGCAGCGAGACTGTGGCATGGATGAATCATTGCGGAACCTGTTTCTTTCTTTACATGCTTCCAACAATATATTATGTTTTCTTTGTAAAATCACCTGGGGAAAAAGTTCTCCCTTTCATTTAATACCATTTAATCTATTTTACAAAAGAAAATTAATATTTTTATTTAGAGAAATAGGTAGCTTTTTTACCCGAGAAATAAAACAATTTTTAATTAATATTCAATCTAAACAAATTTGGCATTATCGCCTTCACAAATAATACATAGGCTCATAAGTCTACTAGTCAGCCTTTTCTTTTAAGTAGAAATAATTTATTACTAAATAATATAATCAACTATTATTACTATTTTGTTCATATTGAACTCTAATAAATATTATTTTATATGTATTAAAAAGTTTATTCGGTGATGTGCAACTTCTTCTCTTATTAGTTTCTACAAATTTAACTATTTAGGAGTTTAAAATCTATTGAAAAATGATAGCTATATATATTTAGTCTATAAAGCGGACTTTGAGTGAGCTTACTCGGGCTTAAGCTAGTCTAAATTAAAGTTTTATCTGAAAATATTATTTAGGCTTGGCTTAGCTGAGCTGGAGAACAGACGAACCCGAGCCCAAACATGTAGTTTATCTTGTCACTCATGGAGCATTCCATGGTGCTCAATTGGAGCTTTATTTGGGCCTCCAAATTTGGAGCCTACTTGATAGATTTTGAGCCTTACTCGCCCCGTAAAGGTTTAAGCCTATAATAAAAATTATATTGTTTGAAAGGTCTCAATTTTATTGAGAGCTTTAAATAAGTTTAGTAATAAATTGTGATACTTTATTAACATTCTATATTTATTTAAAAAATTAATAATTTAAAATTTCTGAACAATAGACTTATTTTAAAGATCCCAATTAAAATTTCTAATAGTTAAGTATAATATATATATATATATATAATAATTTAAAATATAATTAATTTCACTAGACAATCTCCCTATGTGGGCTCAAATATAGAGCCTGGAGATGCTTCTGTGGTAGGTTAATAGGAAATTTTAATTCACAAACAGAAAATGCGAGAGATTATCGAGAGGATAATATGCAAAAATAAAAGATTTATTCAACACTATAGCTATCTATGCTTTCGTTCGGGGCACTAGGTGCGCCCTGAGCGGATTCTTCATGACCACAGTGAACTCCGGCTTCTCCGCCAAGTCCACCTCCTTCCCCTCCACCGGCAACCACTCGAACTCCCTCACCAGACTCGCCACGAAGAACTGGAGGTGCAGCATGGCCAATCCCAGCCCCGGGCATATCCTCCTCCCGGCCCCGAACGGCATCATCTTGATCTCCCTGCTCCCCGTCACGTCTACCCCTTCCCCTTCCCCTCCTTCCAAGAACCTCTCCGGCTTGAACTCCGTCGGCTCCTTCCACACCTCCTCATCCAACGCCATCTCTGCCACCATGAAGTTCACCGTCGCCTCCTTCGGCACCCGGTACCCGCCGATCTCCGCCTCCTCCGTCACTGCGTGAGGCAGCACGAAGTGCCCGGGGGGGTGCCGCCGCAGACCTTCCAATATCACAGCTTTCAAGAAATTCATCTTCTCCGTGTCCTCCTCCTCGATGTCTCTCTCTCCCACCACGCTCTCGATCTCCTGCGCTACTCTCTGCTGTATCTCCTGGTTCTTGACCAGATTGGCCATGATCCATTGCAGCGCCGTCGAGGTGGTGTCTGTTCCGGCGTTCAAGAACTCCGAGCAGAGCGCCACTATCTCGTCCTCGGTCAACTCCCTTCCCCCTTCCTCCGGAATCCTAATCTCGAGAAGCGAATCGACGTAAGATTGCAGGAATCGTTCTTTGTCCTCACCGCTCTTCTCCTCGCTCTTCCTCTTCTTGAATTCTATCCGCGCTTGGATTAGAGGCAGGAGCACTTCTTTCCGCCTCCGCTGGAGCTCCATCGCCGTCTTGATCCGATTCCGGAACACAAATATACTGATTGTCGGAAGGATGCTGAGCACGTTAAGCTTGGTAACGTACAATAGGAATTCGCGCTGCGCGATTTCGACCTTTTTGATCGCCTCCTCGTCTAGTTTCTCGCCGAAGCACATCAACACGAGCAAGCAGAACATGGCGAACTGGAAGCTCTCCACAACGGGATCGTCAGGATGGGCCCGGAGGCGGTCGGCGAGGACCCCTGCCACCCACCTCCGGCCGGGGGAAAAGACTTTCACATGGGAGGGTTGGAGGATCTCGGAGATCAAATTGCGTCGGAGGAGGCGCCACCGGGGGCCGTAGCGGGCTGAGTTGATGACGCGTCCGACGGAGAATAATCGTGTGGCTGCGCCTGGCACGGGGCGGTCGGAAAAGAGGGCCCCGTTGGAGACGAGGGTGCGGTGGGCGAGGGCACGGTCAGCAACGAAGATGGACGGACGGGAGCCGATGCGGAGGGTGATCACGGGGCCGTAGCGGGCGTGGAGGGAGCGGAGGAGGGGCTCGATGTTCTGGAGGGAGACGGAGCGGCGCAACAAGAGGAGATTTCCGAAAAGAGGAACAAAAGGAGGGCCGGGAGGAAGGGGTGGCTTTCCATCCTTTGCATGGAAAAGGAGAAGGATAGTGGTGGCGAGGAAGAGGGAGAGGAGGATGAGGAACCAAATGACCATTTTGTTCGCTTGCCTTTTAGCTTCCTCGGATGAGATGGGATATATATAGAGATAATTGTTCGACGAGAGATGGAGGATGAGTGCCCTATTTTGTTAAAATCTAACGATTATCATTAAAATTAAACTTAGACTTAATGTGATTCTAAATGTTCTTCTTTTTCTTTTTCCTTTTCCTTGAAGTTATCTAACATTAACAAGAAAATAAAAAATTACTTTGTATAATATAAAATTAGTGATAAACATTTCACTATATAACTTTAAGAAAAAAATATATTTTTTAGTTATTTACATGCATTTTTCTTAACTTTATGAATAGTCCATTGAGAAATATTTTATAAATATTCTGTCAAAATTTAACTATAAAATTAATTCTAAAAAAGACACCATTATAATTATAATTATAATATAAAAATTTTAAATTTTTTGTGGATTCTAAAAAGTCAGATCTTGTTTCAAATAGTCACAAAAATCTGATCAAAATAAATAAATTAAATAAATTTATAGATTACAGAATATAAAATTTTGAATAGTTCTAGTGTTGGACACTATCTCCTTAAGACCAATTCGTCCTCCACCGATTGCTTCTGGAACAGTATGTCGGTCTCCTAGGATACAACGACTGCATTGCACTTAAAATGAATTAATTTTCAAGTGCTATGCATGCGAATCGAACCATTAGTAATAATGTAATAATGTATGAGTCCCACTTAAAACTTAGCTCAAAGTTAATAAAAAATTTATGTTAAATACACGAAATTATCAACAATATTAAAATAAATAGGTGGGCAAAACAAACGGTGATTGTTATTCAGATTGACGTCCAAATATTTATTTGGCTTGCCTAGCAAGGAATCTCTATCGGCGCTCCGATTGAGATCAAATGCAGATAAATAAGTCTATCTTCTTCTCTTACCAGTACTCATTTTACTTGTCGTCTAGAATTTAGTCAAGCGAGAAAAGAGCTAATCTTTTTTAATACAGATCATCAGGTAGAAAATCGATTATATGCTAGTTAAGTAAATTAATTCTTTATAATATAGGGATTAGATAGCTAAGTCAATCCTCAGCCACAACATTCCAAACTATATGAAAATTTAATAAATATTAATCTTTTATCATAGATTAATAAGACTTAACCGCTAAACTATAATCCACAACAGCTCAAACTATGAAATTTATTATATAAATATGACTTATAACATTTATAATAAATTGCAATTATTGAAAAGAAAACACAAAGCTAGAGCGATCAATCTGAGAAAACTACTGACTTTTAATAAGAGGGAAAATAGACTGTCGTTACCTTCACCACAACGATAGGTTGTCAAGCGCAGTGACGTAGTGGCTTAGGTCGAATGGTTTGGAAGCTTCCAATTCATTGCAGATAACAACTCATTGACTTTTAGGAGGGTTTGGGTGGGTCGACGATGACCACATAATTCATTCTATGTAACTTTTTATTTCTTCTTTTAAGGCATTGTTTTATTCCAATGAAGATATTATTTTTTATCTAGACCGGATCATCGGGTAGCCCGGGTCTTACTTTTGACTGAATTAGATCGATTCTTTATTTGTTGTATTTCTCGTTGAGTTGGAACTATGAGAGAGAGAGAGAGAGAGAGAGATAAAAGAATATGAGTGTTAAAATTATTTTAAAAAAAGAATTTTATAGTTGACACATAATATTTTTCCAAGTATATATGGTGAATATTCTACATTTTTAATACTTATAAAATACTCCATATATTTTTATCAAATATTTGCATAGCACGATCTGAAATAAGTGAGAATATTTTGTTTAGTACAAACTATTTGTAGAGATGGTATACGAACCATGTGGAGTTCAAGCAAGGCTTTTGAATCCATCGAGTTTAAGTATATATTCAAATTATGGTCCGACGTAGTTGAGCTAGAATATTTATATGAGATATCGGTGAGCGGAAACGAAGCATAATGGACCTCCATAAAAATAACTAATTACTAAATATCTAATATAATACTATAAAAAAAAAAAAAAGAACAGTCAACACCTAGAAGATCAGTCAACCTGGAACACAAATTCTCATGCTTACTAAAGATACGACCTCTCCCATGTTCCCATGTGACTTACTTGGAAAGCAAGCATTACTAAAATATTACTAAAATATTATCACTACTATTTTTCTTCTGCCTCTCCTTTAAAGAATGCATTAATAATTAAGTATTTATAAATTATTTTAAATATTATAAATAATTTTTTTTATAGTATCATTAAATTAACGGAGGGTGTTAAATAAAAATTATAAAAAAAAAAAAGTAAAGACTGAATTATAAAAATCTAAAAACAGAGTTAAATTATTTAGAATTCATAAATAATAACTTCAGTTAAATTATATTATACATTTATATATGTAAGAATATATAAGAGTTAATTACGTCAACACCCTGAATTATATTCGGTTTTTATGAAAACACCTAAATTTTTTTAGGTTATATTGTTACCCTAAATGCTCTAAAATATGTCACTCTTCTGTTAGTGTACCGTTAGACAAGCAAATCAACTTGATTAATTCTTGATGTCGCGCCTCGGGGGGGACCACGAAGCCACGTGGGGATAGTTTTATATTCTCATAAAAATATATGAGAGTATTATATTTATCTTATATGTAAAATGAATAAAATACAATGGGTAAACTAAATGAATAGCAATGCAAAAAGAAAGTCATATTAGTTTTTTTGCGAATCACCCACAACAATTCAGACAAAATCGAGGTCAATTTTAAACAAAATTTATAAAAAAAATAGAGGTTTTTTGCATTTCACTCCTCAATATACTATCTTTTATAAATTTATTTCTTTTAAATTTTGATCTTATTGTAGAACTTGTCTCCTTCTTACATGTGCTTATAAAGGAGTAGTTGTCTGTGATAATACTAATTGAAGGTGGGATATGCCAGAAAAAAAAGCTAAAAAGAAAGTGCCAGAAAATAATTTGAAGCCAAATTTGATCTTTAAAATAGGTACAAAAATAATTTTAAGTGAAGTTTGATGGTGAATCGACTCGCTCAAATAGAATTGATGAGACTTAATAAAACTCAATATATATATATATAATATGAGTAATATTTTTTATACTAGATTATAATTCTAATATATTTTAAGATTTATCTAAGTAAATTATTATGTACTCTAATCCTATAGAATTTAGTTATAATTGATTTTATCGTATCTTTTCTAAATACATTAATATCTCTATTAGTTTATATTTTTAAATTAAAATTTATTTTAAGTTTAATTCAAATCTAAATAAAATTTAATTTATTTCAAGATAAGACTTGAAATTACTTATTAATCGGCTCGATTAGACTTGAGCTCAGCTCAAATTAAAATTATTTTATATTCAAACTTGATCATAAATAAAACTCGAGCTCATAATTAACTCAAATTAAAATAATTTTAATTTGAGCTTGATCACATATACGGGGCTTGAAATTAATTCAATTCAAGCTTTAGCTTTAGCTCGGATCAAACTCTGCTCAATTGCACTGCTATCTCTACTTAAGCGAAAAATCTAAAATTTTATAAATAGTTTGAATCCACGGTTAAAATAACATTAAATTAGACGCAAGAAAAAAAAAAAGTCTCCTTTCCAATGTAACTGTAGTTCATAGATGAGGGGATTTTTATTTACGCAACAATACACAAAGACAAATCTTCAAAAAAAAAAAAAAAAAAAAAATACAAAGACATTTCGTTAGGATAATATGACCGATTACTATCTATGCCTTCGTTCTGGGCACTATGTGCGCCACGAGGGGATTCTTCATGACCACAGTGAACTCCGGCTTCTCGGCCAAGTCCACCTCCTTCCCCTCGACAGGCAACCACTGGAACTCCCTCACCAGATTCGCTACGAAGAACTGGAGGTGAAGCATGGCCAATCCCAGCCCTGGGCATATCCTCCTTCCGGCCCCGAATGGCATCATCTTGATCTCCCTGCTCCCCGTCACGTCGAGCCCTTCCCCTTCCCCTCCTTCCAAGAACCTCTCCGGCTTGAACTCCATCGGCTCCTTCCATACCTCCTCGTCCAACGCCATCTCAGCCACCATGAAGTTCATCACCGCCTCCTTCGGCACCCGGTAACCGCCAATCTCCGATTCCTCCGTCACTGCGTGAGGCAGCACGAAGTGCCCCGGCGGGTGGCGCCGCAGCCCTTCCAAGATCACCGCTTTCAAAAACTTCATCTTCTCCATGTCCTCCTCCTCCTCGATCTCTCTCTCTCCCACCACGCTCTCGATCTCCTCTGCTACTCTCCGCTGTATCTCCTGGTTCTTGACCAGATTGGCCATGATCCATTGCAGCGCCGTCGTGGTGGTGTCGGTCCCGGCGTTCAAGAACTCCGTGCAGAGCGCCACCATCTCGTCCTCCGTCAACGCCCTTCCCCCTTCCTCCGGAATCCTAATCTCGAGAAGCGAATCAACGTAAGAGTGCAGGAATCGCTTCTCTTCCTCCTCATCGTTCTTCTGGTCGCCATTCCTCTTCCTGAATTCTATCCGCGCTCGGATTAGAGGCATGAGCACCTCCTTCTCCCTCTGCCTGAGCTCATTCGCGGTCTTGATCCGATTCCGGAACACTAATCTACTGATTTTCGGAAGGATGCTGAGCACGGTAAGCTTGCTAGCGTATAAGAGGAATCCCCGCTGCGCGATTTCGACCTTTTTGATCGCCTCCTCGTCTAATTTCTCGCCGAAGCACATCAAGACGAGCAAGCAGAACATGGCGAACCGAAAGCTCTCTACGGCTGGGGCGTCGGGCTGGGCCCGGAGGTGGTCGCTGAGGACCCCAACTACCCATCTTCGGCTGGCGGAGAAGGACTTGACACGGGAGGGGTGGAGAATCTCGGCGATCAGGTTGCGGCGAAGGAGGCGCCACAGGGGGCCATAGGGGGCGGAGCTGATGACGTAGCTGTCGGCGGAGAAGAGCTGTGTCGATGGGACGGGCGCAGGGCGGTCGGAGAAGGTGGCGCCTTGGGAGACGAGAGCGCGGTGGGCGAGGGACCGGTCAGCGACGAAGATGGACTTACGGGACCCGAAGCGGAGGGTGATGACGGGGCCGTAGCGGGCGCGGAGGGAGCGAAGGACGGGCTCGATGTTTTGTAAGCTGACGGATCGGCGAAGCCAGAGAAGATTTCCGAAAAATGGAATAAAAGGAGGACCGGGAGGCAGGGGAGGCTTTCCATTCTTGGCATGGAAGAAGAGAAGGATAGTGGTGGCCAAGAAGATGGAGAGGAGGATGAGGAACCAAATAACCATTTTACTTGCTTGGGTTTTGGCTTTAGTAAGATGAGGCGACATACCTTTATTTATAGATAGATAGATAGATAGATAGATAGATAGATAGATATTGGAGAGGAGTTGAAATAGTCTTACGGCTTGGCTTGTCTGTTCTTCTGTTAGTCAAACATTCGGAAGAGAGCAATTACTATTGAAATTATTAATAATTAGTATCAAAATTAGTGAGCCCTCAATAATATTATCGATCAGTTAAATCTAACTATTATTAAATTTAGCTTAAAACAAATCTAGATTTATTTAATGGTAATCCGATAGAAAAATTTATCAAAAATATCTCATGTTAGGCTTTTGCAGTTCATTCACCATTCCCCGTGTATTTTACTTTTAATGCGTCAAATATATCACGTTAGGTTTTCTTAACAGACAACATATCGAGGAGCTAAACTAATTATAGATACAAATTGATATTATTTTTCTTTAAAAAGTTTTTTTTTAATCTTAAAGTTAAAGTGAATCAGAGTTTAGGATCAAATGAGAGGTATTTTAACTATTTAAAAGTAACTGAATATTTGGTTAAAGTTTTTGTTATTAAAATCTATTAAATTAAAGCTAACTTAGGTTGTTTTGGAGATATTAAAAGCAAAATGTTAGGTAGAATATTACATATCACTATATAGTACGGTGTGAATATATATATATATATATATTTGTTTATAAATTACCAGTAGTGTGCACAATAAAAATTTTTCAATAAGAAAAAATAAATAGTGATAAAATTTTATACTAACTTTAAGAAAGAAGGATAAAACATAGAAATCTCATTTTCATCCCCCTCAACTATGACTGATTTTCACAGTGATATCCTAAACTTTTTTTTACCACTAAACTATCATAAATACGGGGGTGAAAAAGGGTCGGATTAACTCCGACCCGACCCGCTATCCGACCTGATTCGGATCAGATTCGGATAAAAAAAATTTTATTCGATAAGGATACGGATTCGGATATGGATAGAATTTTTGAAAAGAATTCGGATACGGATTAAATATATTTTTCGGATTCGGATACGGATATCGGATATCCATTTACTCGCATATTTTTTTAAATGATTTACAGTTTTTAGTTTGCTTATTTAAATAGTAAATATTAATATTGTTACTAATAATACGTTATATATTATTTATAGAGATTAATTTCTCTAATTTTATAAATTTGGCATATAAAAAATTATTTGTTGTAAAACTCTTAATAATTTTGTATTAATTATATCTAAATAAAATATTATAATTATTTTAAATTCAATCAATATCCGTTTAATATTCGATTCTCTATCTAAAAATTATCTGTATCCGTTTAGTTAGGATATGGTTTTAAATTTTGCTATCCGTCTAATATCCATATCTGAATTCATATCCGGACTAAAAATATGGATCCGGATATGGGTTAAGCACTATCTGATCCGTTTTCACCCCCTAGAAATACCTAAACTCCTAGATGTCGTTGACAAAATCTATGAATTGACTAAATTCCCTCTATTTACAATGACAGAATAATTAAGTGGCTTAGCTAATATTTATTTATTTTTTAAATTTCTTCGTTGTCACTGATCCCTATTTCTCTCATCTTCTTCCTCTCATCGTCTTCCTAAAACTCGAGGCATCTCGAGAGATAGGGAGAGAGGATAGAGATGGCGACATGAGGCTCAGAGAGGAGGTTGATGGCGATAGCGATGGCGACACCAGGCTCAGAGAGAAGGACGATGGAAATGCGGGACGATGGGCGATAGGCGATGGCGATGCTATCTTTCATACCAGACATATCATCTCCTTCACTAGTCGCCTCTACATGTTGTCCTACCGCTCCAAGCATAGCCATAGAAGCTTGCCCGTATGCTCCACCTCGTAGTGCAACTTTGCCACCAATCAGCTGCTAGCGTCGGAGGAGATGATAAGAGAGGAGGAAAATGAGGGAGTAGTGGATGAGGGTATTTTCTAAGAGGAGGAGAATGAGAATGAGGAGGAGAATGAGAATGAGGAAGAATAGATCGTTGATATTCTCCAAGAATATTTTAGTCATTATAAAAGTTTATTTTAAATTCTCACATACATATAAGGATATTTTAGCCATTTAGTTATCACATGACTAACACATATCAATTTATAGACGAAAATGGGTAATAAAATCATAGCGAAAATGGTCAATTGAAATATTTTTGATAGTTCAGAGGGTCAGTGTGTAGTGTGTACTAAAAAATAGTTCATGGAGTCATTGTGAAAATTAGTAATAGTTGAGGGGGTGAAAAAAAAAATTATCCCTAAAACATAATGTGATTGCTACCTAGACAATGTCAAAATTCCAAATATATATTTGTCTTACCTACCAAGGAATCTATATCGGTGTTACTTTGGGTCAATATGAGACAATCTTTCCTTCTCTGGCCATTACTCAGACAAAGTCAAAGAAAGAATTGTGACTTTGGATACGTTTTCATTTATTCACATTGTGATCTAGAATTTGCTGAGCGAGAATAAATTATTTAAATTTTTTTAATATTTTATTAATTTTTGAGCTAATTGTAAGTTAGAGAAAAGAACTAGTAATTTTTGATATGGAGGTTAGATAATTGGACCATTTTTCATAGAAATGAACCGCAACAGCTTAAATTTTCACGTACTTAGCAACGAAGATAAGTTTATGAAATAATGCAATAAGCTTAGAAACGAAGCTTTCATTCAATTCGGAGAATCCCCTCATTGAGTTAGAAAAGTGCTTATAGGAAACTCATTCGTTGGAATCTTTTTTCTAATAGTTAAAAAATTGAATTAGTTAACTGCTTCAATTATAATAAGCATTACTAACATCAGCGACCAAAATTTGTACCATAGAGTTGGGAAAAGAATCCTCCCATGTACATTTCAACTGAATTCTGGAAGAAGAGCATAAACATAGAGGAGAAAAAAAAGCAGACGTGTCCACCACTCTTTCTTTAGAGGACCAAAAATGGTGACTACTCTCCAGAAAACGTGACCATTAAAAGGTCAAGAAAATGTGATCACTAAAAAGGAACTTTATTTCCCTCTCTATCTGTTTGTTCTTTTCCTTCGTTCTCCGGTAGAAAATTATACTATAAGAAAAGCTTATGTTTTCCCATGAGAGATGAGAGATGATAGAGAAAGAGTTTAGATGTATTCGATATTCGATGGGGAGGACTCAGAGATTGCAGAATCTGGAACCCCCATGATGCTTAATTGTTTTATGCCTTTACTGCGTTGCATAAATCAGGCGACAGAACCTATTGTTCTATAGAGTACAAATGAGATGAAACTTCTTAGACATCACTTGCAGGAAATATATGCCAGAAAAATGGCGTGGACAACGTGATGCCTTGCATGATGATAAAAGTATGTTGGCAAATTTGCTACCCATTTCTTGGTGAATTATGAATCTTAGTTATCGGAATTTCCTTTAAATTTGTCACAGCTAACCCATATTGAGCTCACTTGCCATGCTGCTTAACAGTAATGAAACCAAGTACAACTAATAGATATTTCTGAGTGACAACCGTTGGTGATAATAATAATACGATTCAAAGTCAGAAAATTCAATCAAATAACAGTAAGAAAATTAATTAAATAAATTTATAAATTACAGAATATGGTACTCTATATAAGTTGATTCTAGCGTTTGATACTATCTTTGAATGCGTTTGTTTTAGAGATATAAAGATAGGATTAGATTAGTTATCCCAGCAGCAGCTGGTTTATTTTGACACCCTAATTATCATATTTTGAGAGCAAAACTTGGGCCCAATCAAGGGTTTTGGGCAATTGGACTGTAGTCTAATTAACAAGGTAATAGTTGGCACTGTAGTCTAAGGCCAGGCCAAGGCCGACATGGGCTTTGGGCAATTGGACTGTAGTTTAATTAACAAGGCAATAGTTGATACTATATGGATTGATTTATTTGAATGTTGTTAATTTCTTGTTCACTAATTTCTCTCGTTAGATTACAATCTTCCACCCTTAATGTTTGTTATATATTGGTTAATAAGAAATATTTTATTAACGAAAAAGGAAATCATAAGGATAATATGCAAAATCCAATACTTAACACCAATTAATATCATTCATCCCTTCGCTCTGGGTACTATGTGAGCTCTGAGGGGATTTTTCATAACCACAGTGAACTCCAGTATCTCGGCCAAGTCCACCAACTTCCCCTCCACTGGCAGCCACTCGAACTCCCTCACTAGATTCGCCACGAAGAACTGGAGGTGCAGCATGGCCAATCCCAGCCCCGGGCATATCCTCCTCCCGGCCCCGAACGGCATCATCTTGATCTCCCTGCTCCCCGTCACGTCCACCCCTTCCCCTTCCCCTCCTTCCAAGAACCTCTCCGGCTTGAACTCCGTCGGCTCCTTCCACACCTCCTCGTCCAACGCTATCTCTGCCACCATGAAGTTCACCACCGCTTCCTTCGGCACCCGGTACCCGCCGATCTCCGCCTCCTCCGTCACTGCGTGAGGCAGCACGAAGTGCCCGGGGGGGTGGCGCCGCAGCCCTTCCAAGATCACCGCTTTCAAGAACTTCATCTTCTCCGTGTCCTCCTCCTCGATCTCTCTCTCTCCCACCACGCTCTCGATCTCCTGCGCTACTCTCTGCTGTATCTCCTGGTTCTTGACCAGATTGGCCATGATCCATTGCAGCGCCGTCGAGGTGGTGTCTGTCCCGGCGTTCAAGAACTCCGAGCAGAGCGCCATTATCTCTTCCTCCTTCAACGCCCTTCCCCCTTCCTCCGGAATCCTAATCTCGAGAAGCGAATCGACGTAAGAGTGCAAGAACCACTTCCCTTCCTCCTCATTGATCTTCTGCTCGCTCTTCCTCTTCTTGAAATCTATCCGCGCTCGGATTAAAGGCATGACCGCGTCCTTCTGCCTTCGCTGGAGCTCCATCGCCGTCTTGATCCGATTCCGGAACACGAATCTACTGATTCTCGGAAAGATGCTGAGCACGTTAAGCTTGAGAGCGTATAAGAGGAATCTACGCTGCGCTATTTCGACCTTTTTGATTGCCTCCTCGTCTAATTTCTCGCCGAAGCACATCAAGACGAACAAGCAGAACATGGCGAACTGGAGGCTCTCCACGACCGGGGCGTCGGGCTGGGCCCGGAGGCGGTCGGCGAGGACACTGACCACCCATCTCCGGCCGGCGGAGAAGACCTTGACACGGGAGGGGTGGAGGATCTCGGTGATCAGGTTGCGGCGGAGGAGGCGCCACAGGGGGCCGTAGGGGGCTGAGCTGATGAAGTGGCGGTCGGCGGAGAATAACCGTGCGGCCGAGACCGGCGCGGGGCGATTGGAGAAAATGACGCCATCGGATACGAGGGCGCGGTGGGCGAGGGTACGGTCGACGACAAAGATGGATGGACGGGAGCCTACTCGGAGGGTGAAAACGGGGCCGTAGAGGGCGCGGATGGAGCGGAGGACGGGCTCGATGTTTTGGAGTGTGACTGCGCGGCGGAACAAGAGGACAGTTCCGAGAAGAGGAATAAAAGGAGGGCCGGGAGGAAGGGGAGGCTTTCCATTCTTGGCATGGAAGAGGAGAAGGATAGTGGTGGCCAGGAAGAGGGAGAGGACGAGGAACCAAATAACCATCTTTTTTTCTTTGCTTGGCTTTTAGCTTCCTCGGATGAGATGAGAACTGAGATGTATATATATATAAACAAGATAGATATTAGAGAGGAGGGAGAGAAAGTCATACAGCTTGCGTCGTTTTCTGTTTGTTATCAAACATTTTGGGCCAAAGACATAATTTTAATAATTATTATAATAATAAGATTTACCTGACTGCCACCTAAAATTTTCAAAAATATTATAATATTTATGAAAATATCATAATTTCTACTGAAATTATTTAGCTCTAAAAAATACAGTCCGTCCCTTAAATCTTACTTATTATTATTATTATTATTATTCAAATTTGGAGTTTAATATTAAGACATGATTTGTATAATGCTTTTGTTGTTTTTCAATTTTATTGTAATGAGGAAAGAAAATAAATACTTTACCAAGAGAATGGAGGAATATATAGAGACAAAATATAGATTAATTATTCGTTCTTCTCGTGCACATATAATATTTCATTCAGTTTTTTTTATAGCAGGAACAAAAAATTCTGCAACAAACTTATTTTCACCACTCCAATGAAAATTTTGAATCATGTGTAGGTATATCTAACTTAATTTAGAATTTTCATAGTCATTCGAATAAATATAGGGTTAATTGTAATTATCCTTGTGTGGTTTAGTTTAATTTTATAAAATATTCATATATTTTCAATAATAAGCATTTAACCCTCCAATATGATCTTAACTAAAGTACAATTATTATCTCTTTTATTGCATTTGACTGTAGAGCTCAAATTCAAAATTCTCTATATCTTATAAATATATATATTTATTTTTATTATTTAAAATTTTATCGGTATTATTTTAAATAGGTTCAGGAGCCTATTCAGCTCTCTATAACTTTTTCTCTAATAATAATCTTTAAATTATATATCTAATTTAGTCATATATGATATAAAAAAAAGATAAATATTGATCCGAACTACAAAAGGGTAAAATATAATTTTTCCATAAATATATTTGTAAAAGTTTAGAATCATGTATAGGTATAACATGTGAAAGAATATGGGTATTGAAGTGTTATTTTATATTGATGGTTTGTCTGAGCATTGTGAGTCCTATCTTACAATTATTATTATCTTAAGTTACTATGGGATGTATACCGCTATGTGTGATGTTGATTCAATAGGTTGTTGTTGGACTCTACTAACCAAACATAATGCTCGCAGCAATCGGATGTCATGTGGTTAGCCAATTCTCCAAGGTAGAAATTTGAGACTTACTAGAGGTATTTGGATTTAAGATACAATTAGAGCATGCAATAAAACTCAACTAATGCAACATCCAATTCTTTCCATAACAATGACACTTGCATGAATAACCGAGAGGAGCCAAGAATCCATACATAACTTTGAGACAATGTCATGCATATATTGCTTAAGAAGAGCTTTCGACCATACGGGTTCTCTCTTGCATCTTTGTAAATCGTATTGATGAGTAGAATATCGTAGTAGATGGTAGATACTAGCAGAGATAGAAATGTAATAATAACAGAAGATAGTGTAATATATATATATATATATATATTTATATAAGCATATATATTTATACATGTGAGAAGAGGATGATTGTAATGTGACTAACAAGAGGTCTAGTTTTCTCGACAACAGTAGGAGATATTTATTTTAAAAAGGAAATACGAGAGATTTTCGCGGGAATAATATTGCAAAAATCAGATATTTATTTTAACACCTATTACTATGTCTATGCCCTCCCTCTGGGCACTATGTGCGCTCTGAGGGGATTCTTCATGACCACAGTGAACTCCGGTATCTCGGCCAAGTCCACCTCCTTCCCCTCCACCGGCAACCACTCGAACTCCTTCACCAGATTCGCCACGAAGAAGTGGAGGTGCAGCATGGCCATTCCCATTCCCGGGCACATCCTCCTCCCGGCCCCGAACGGCATCATCTTGATCGCCTTGCTCCCCGTCAGGTCCACCCCTTCCCCTTCCCCTCCTTCCAAGAACCTCTCTGGCTTGAACTCCATGGGATCCTTCCATACCTTCTCGTCCAACGCTATCTCTGCCACCATGAAGTTCACCACCGCCTCCTTCGGCACCCGGTACCCGCCAATCTCCGCCTCCTCCGTCATTGCATGTGGTAGCAACAAGTGCGGCGGCGGGTGACGCCGAAGCCCTTCCAAGATCACCGCTTTCAAGTACTTCATCTTCTCAATGTCCTCCTCCTCGATCTCTCTCTCTCCCACCACCCTCTCGATCTCCTCCGCTACTTTCCGCTGTATCTCCTGGTTCTTGACCAGATTGGCCATGATCCATTGCAGCGCCGTCGTGGTGGTGTCGGTCCCGGCTTTCAAGAACTCTGAGCAGAGCAACACTATCTCGTCCTCCGTCAACGCCCTTCCCTCTTCCTCCGGAATCCTAATCTCGAGAAGCGAATCGACGTAAGAGTGCAAGAATCGCTTCCCTTCCTCCTCATCGATCTTCTGTTCGCTCTTCCTCTTCTTGAATTCTATCCGCGCTTGGATTAAAGGCATGACCGCGTCCTTCTGCGTCTGCTGGAGCTCCATTGCCCTCTTGATCCGATTACGGAACACGAATCTACTGATTCTCGGAAGGATGCTGAGCACGGTAAGCTTGAGAGAGTATAAGAGGAATCCGCGCTGCGAGATTTCGACATTTTTTATCGTCTCCTCGTCTAGTTTCTCGCCAAAGCACATCAAGACGAACAAGCAGAACATGGCAAACTGGAGGCTCTCCACTACCGGGGCGTCGGGCTGGGCCTGGAGGCGGTCGGCAAGGACCCTGACCACCCATCTCCGGCCGGTGGAGAAGGTCTTGACACGGGAGGGGTGGAGGATCTCGGTGATCAGGTTGCGGCGGAGGAGGCGCCACAGAGGACCGTAGGGGGCGGAGCTGATGACGTGGCCGTCGGCGGAGAATATCCGTTCGGCAGGGACCGGCTCGGGACGGTCGGAGAAGGCGGCGCCGTCGCAGACGAGGGCGCGGTGGGCGAGGGCACGGTCGGCAACGAAGATGGACGGACGGGAGCCGACTCGGAGGGTGAAGACGGGGCCGTAGCGGGCACGGATGGAGCGGAGGACGGGCTCGATGTTTTGGATGGTGACGGGGAGACGGAAAACGAGGAAATTTCCGAAAATTGGAATAAAAGGAGGGCCGGGAGGAAGGCTAAGCTTCCCATTGTTGGCATGGAAGAGGAGAAGGATAGTGGTGGCGAGGAAGAGGGAGACGAGGACGAGGAACCAAATTACCATTTTGTTTGCTTCGCTTTTAGCTTCCTCCGATAAGATGAGATGTATATATAGACAAGATAGATATTAGAGAGGAAGGAGAGAAAGTCATACAACTTGCGTCGTTTTCTGTTTGTTATCAAACATTTCGGCCAAAGTCATAATAATAATTATTATTATTATAATAAGTACTGCCACCGAAATTTTTTCAAAATATTATAATAATCATTATATATATATATATTTTTAAAAAAATATCCTAATCACTATTGAAATTATTGAGCTCCCAAAACTATGGTCGGTCGGTTAAATCTTACTAATTATTATTAAGATTTTGAAGCTCTCCTTTAAGTTGATTCTAGTGTTACCGAGTGATTTGTACTGTAAACTAATATAACTTATATTTTTGTACTTATACTTATATTAATTTTTGTTTACAGTTTTATTATAATAATCATAATATCATTACACCTATAGATCAAGTCACCGGCAACATTTAAATTTTATTTTGATCGTTTTAAGATTTATTCTCATTAGGGAAGAATATCTATATTTGTAAAGAGATAAGGGCAAATATAGAGAGATAAATTATACTCCCTTTTCTTCAGCAATAAATAGTTTTACAACAAACTCTCATTTTCACCTCTCTAAAGAAAAATTTAACTAAAAGTTTAGAATAATGTATAGATATATTTAGCTTAATTTAGAATTTTCATAGTCACTTGTATAAATATATTTTGTATACGTTTAGAATCATGCATAAGTGTAATATGTGAAAGTATGTCAATATTTATGTCGTGTTTTATCTTGATTTCTTGTCGAGGCCTTGTGTACCGTATATAGTTTACAATTTATAATAATAATAATAATTATTATTATTATATTTAGTTGCTCTTAGATACATACCATTACGTGTGATGTTGATTTAATAGTTTGCAGTCATACTCTACTAATCAAATATGACGTTCATGATAAGGTGTTGCATGCGGCTTGCCATGCCCCCATGCTATGAGGACACTTGTAGGACAAGTGATGGACCCCCAAGATATTACACAACTCTAGCCAGAAAATCCTCATGCTCATGGATTAGCAATCACTTAGATGAAATATTTGCTTCTAAGTATGCAAAGATAAAGCCCCATTTGGATACATGAAGAATGTATAGAAAGAAGAGAGCTTTTTTACAAGGCAAGGAGCTTGGAAGCGTAGGACACTTTAGATTTACTGAAGTTACTATGCAAGATTGTAAAAATCTTCATTAAACTACTACATGAGCGTTCACCGGCATTAATGCATATTAACAAATCAAATATATTAGATGACTAATAAGATAATTAGTCCTAATTTTGATAGGTTGAATATCATTGTTAAACACACACAAGTAGTTTCATCATCATAAAAGAGAAAATTTTAGAAATTTAAAATAGACAGATAAGGGAAGGGGGGACGAGTGATCACCTTGGTAGATACCCGTTTGACCTTTAAACTAATTAGAAGCAATCCCACTAATTACAACTATGGGTGGCAACAAATCGAACATTAGTGAGTTGGGTCATGTTCGACTTGCTTGTGTTTGAGGTCGAAATTTAATTTATCAAATTCCAACATGAGCCGAACTTAAAACACAAGCTGAAATTCTAGCTCGTGTTTGGTTCGAATAGACTTGTGTTCCACTCATTTGGCATAACGACCTAAGTCTAATTCGTTCAAAATACAACCCATTTAGTTCATTTAGCTCAACGAGCAATATTCACTTACAAATGAGTTAGATGATATAGAACTCATAAGTTATAACATTATCACATAGAGACATTAAAAGGAATCGAGAACCACTAGCAATCTAACGGCTAAATTATTTATTAATTAGTTATCAAATTTTAACTATTATATATATATATATATATATATATAATCAAGCTATATCAAATTGAATACGAGAGAGCTGCCTTTGCTTGTGTTAGGTGTTCGACTTGTTTATATTCTGGGCTCAAATTTTTCCTCATGTTTAACTCATAACAAGCAAGCCAATCATCAAGCTAAACACAAATTATTCGTAAATAATGAGATAAATTGACAACCCTAATTTCAATACAAAAATAGGAAATAATATACAAGCATAAATCTAACCCA
The DNA here is from genome assembly GCF_019914945.1 of Typha latifolia. Classification (NCBI taxonomy): domain Eukaryota; kingdom Viridiplantae; phylum Streptophyta; class Magnoliopsida; order Poales; family Typhaceae; genus Typha; species Typha latifolia. The sequence goes on from NC_133091.1 coordinate 2,702,605, forward strand.
TAAAAAGTAAGGAAAAAACTCATGCGATTCAACATTCTCGTGGCAACTTCCTAATTTAAATGGTTATAGACTTTCTCAATATCTGATTTCATCAATATATATATAATATCATCTTTATAAATATGAGTGTCGATAAAATGAGCAATTTCCTAAGCTAAAGCAATATTATTATAAATGTGATATTCCATAATAAAAGCCGGTTAAGTCATACCATGCTTGATCCTCTCAGCAAAGATCTTGGCCAAAATTTCATAATTAATATTATAGAGAAAAATCGCTCTATAGCCTACAACCACGACCAATTCTCTTTTATCAGGATCAAGGTAACATAAGTTTATCCCTAACTCCAAGATAAAGCACAAGAACACTAGAAGTGAACCAAGGAATTAATAAGATCATTACCAAAAATATCCTAATAATATTTATAGAAATCAACTCGATAACCATGCATCCATACTAGGAGCTTTCCTAGCTAAAACCGACCAAAGGACCTCTTTCACCTTTGTTATGTTAATATCTCTTACAAAATTATCAGCACAGACATGCTTTAAACATTAAGTAATATTTGGCTAATCATTCGAAAAAAAAAAGACTCCTCAACATCTTTGCACCAAAGATTCTTATAGAAACTCAAGAAATTTAGATTCAATCCATGCAGACTACAATTGATCACGTCACCAATTTGGTTAGACACAAGCGATTCAATTTCTCTATCTACAAATTATAGTGATTATATAAAAGAAAGCAGTATTGTCATCTCTATCTTTGAGCCAACCTTAGATCTACTTTACCACTTCAAAATGATCTATCTAAGAAAAGTCATACATTTACGGTTCAATAAAAGCAAGTCGTCTAATATCAACAAGGCTGAGAGGGTAAGAAAGCTCTTTAGTCTCCTGGATAGAAATTTGAGATTTAGAGGCATTCGATGGTAAATTAGGGCATGCCATAAAACTCAATTAATGCAATATATCCAATTTCTTTCCATAGCAATGGCACTTGCATAAATAACTGAGAGGAGCTAAGCATCCATACCTAACCCTGAGACAATGCCATGCATTGCTTGTGAAGAAGATAGAACAAAGGAGACTTTAATCTCCTCATCTAATCATTATAAAAGGTATTGCAATTATTTGCAAGCTATCATTTCAACTCAATAGAATAACTTATACGGTATAAAAGCTCTTACTCTTTTATGTTAGTATAAGAAAACTAGAACGAGGACCACGACAATTCCAGCAAAGTTTCTATATTAGTCAATCATCGGGAAGGAGGAATCCACCGGCGCCTCGACGATTCCATCAGGAGGAGACGAACAGCTTTTTGAACACACGGGTTCACTATACTATCTTTGTAAATAGTATTAATAAGTAAGATATGGTAGTAGATGGTGGATGCTAATAGGTGTAGTAGATTCGCGCCACCAAGAATATGATAGACAAGAGGTATACTTTTCTCTGCAACAGTAGGAGATTTTTTTATATTTTTTTACTTACAAAAACAAAAATTACGAGAGATTTTCGCGGGAATAATAATGCAAAAATCTGATATTTATTTGACGCCTATCTCTTACTAATTATGCCTTCTTTCTGAGCAGTACGTGCGCTCTGAGGGGATTCTTCATGACCACGGTGAACTCCGGTATCTCGGCCAAGTCTACCTCCTTCCCCTCCACCGGCAACCACTCGAACTCCTTCACCAGATTCGCCACGAAGAACTGAAGGTGCAGCATGGCCAGTCCCAGCCCCGGGCATATCCTCCTCCCGGCCCCGAACGGCATCATTTTGATCTCCCTGTTCCCCGTCACGTCCAATCCCTCCCCTTCCCCTCCTTCCAAGAACCTCTCTGGCTTGAACTCCATCGGCTCCTTCCACACCTCCTCGTCCAACGCTATCTCCGCCACCATGAAGTTCACCACCGCCCCCTTCGGCACCCGGTACCCGCCGATCTCCCCCTCCTCCGTCATCGCATGTGGCAGCACGAAGTGCGCCGGCGGGTGCCGCCGCAGCCCTTCCAGGATCACTGCTTTCAAGTACTTCATCCTCTCGATGTCCTCCTCCTCGATCTCTCTCTCTCCCACCACGCTCTCGATCTCCTCCGCTAATTTCCGCTGTATCTCCTGGTTCTTGACCAGATTGGCCATGATCCATTGCAGCGCCGTCGTAGTGGTGTCGGTCCCGGCGTTAAGAAACTCCGAGCAGAGCGCCACCATGTCGTCCTCCGTCAACGCCCTTCCCCCTTCCTCCGGAATCCTAATCTCGAGAAGCGAATCGACGTAAGAGTACAGGAATAGCTTCTCTTCCTCCTCAACGTTCTTCTGCTCGCTCTTCCTCTTCTTGAAATCTATCCGCGCTCGGAGTAGTGGCATGACCACCTCCGTCTGCCTCTGCCGGAGCTCAGCCGCGGTCTTTATCCGATTCCAGAACACGAATCTACTGATTCTCGGAAGGACGCTGAGCACGGTAAGCTTGGTAGCGTATAAGAGGAATCCACGCTGCGCGATTTCGACCTTTTTGATCGCCTCCTCGTTTAATTTCTCCCCGAAGCACATCAAGGTGAACAAGCAGAACATGGCGAAGTGGAGGCTCTCCACGACCGGGGCGTCTGGCTTGGCCCGGAGGTGGTCGGCGAGGACCCCGACCACCCACCTCCTGCCGGCGGAGAAAACCTTGACACGGGAGGGATGGAGGACCTCGGTGATCAGGTTTCGGCGGAGGAGACGCCACAGGGGGCCGTAGGGGGCGGAGCTGATGACGTGGCTGTCGCCGGAGAATAACGTTGCGGCCGGGATCATTGCGGGGCGGTTGGCGAAGGCGGCGCCGTGGGAGACGAGGGCGCGGTGGGCGAGGGCACGGTCGGCGACGAAGATGGACTGCCGGGAGCCGACGCGGAGGGTGATGACGGGGCCATAGAGGGCGCGGAGGGACCGGAGGACGGGCTCAATGTTTTGGAGGGTGACGGAGCGGTGGAGAAAGAGGATATTTCCGAAAAGAGGGATAAAAGGAGGGCCGGGAGGAAGGGGAGGCTTTGCATTCTTGGCATGGAAGAAGAGAAGGATAGTAGTGGCCAGGAAGAGGGAGACGAGGACGAGGAACCAACTGACCATTTTGTTCGCTCGTCTTTTATTAGGTTCCTCCGATGAGACGAGATCTATATATAGACATATATCTTAGTAGATATTTGAGTGGAGGGAGAGAAAGTCAAACGGCGTATGTCGTTTTATGTTCTTTACCAAACATTTCAGCCAGCGCATTACAATAATAAGATTTTACATGATTGCTACTGAACTTTTTTAAAATATTATAATTTGAAATTATTGAGCTCTCAAACATACTAATGTTCAGTTAGATCTAACTAATTATTCTTAAAATTTCGAGCTTAGATTCTAAGTGATTCTAAAATCTATCAATCATTCGGATTGAAAATTTTATTAAAAACATTGTATAAAATTATGCACCACCGAGCTTCTCACCTTTGCATACTGAAGAGCTAAATTAACTATAGTTACAAATTGACCTTATTACTTTTGATAAAAAAATTTAACGTATGGTAAAAACTAAAAGGAATCATATTTAGGATCTCTTAAGAGGCACTTTTAGTATTTTAACTTTTTTATCTTTATAGTTAATAGAAAATTTTGTATTATGCTAACTATTATTAGATTAAAGTTAATTTAGAATGTTTTTGAGATATTAAAATTAAAAGTACAAAAGAGTGCCGATGATAATAAAAATAAGATATACAATATTTTTGATAAATTATCCTAACTAATATAACGGTATACGAAAGAAAAGAAAATTATACTTTTTATAAGAAAAGAATTGGTGACGAACAATTTGCACTCTAAATTTATAGTTACACTATTCTACGATTACCCTAATTACAATTTATGAGAAAGTCGAAAGACTTTAATGATGATTATAATGTAGTGCCAAGTATAATTTTTGTAACAAAATTCCGTGGTGATCATATAAAGAGTTCTTGGCATAAATAGGTAGGCAAAGAAAATGGTGACTGCTACCTAGACCGACGTGTTTGTTCCAAATATTCGTTTGTTTTGCCTTAGCATGTTATCTCAATCCGTGTACCAGTCGGGTTAAGTTGAGACAAATAAGTCTGTCTCATTCTCTGACCATCACTTGAATATAATTTTTAATCTTGCAAGCAAACATTGACTTTGGGGCACGTTTTGATTTGGATTATGCTCAGTTAGACATTTTAGTTGCTCATTGACGATGTGGTCTGGATTTTGTTTTGTGAGAAAGATGTTTCATTTTTTTTTTTTAAAAAAAATTTGATCATGAGCCATTTGGCTGATTACAGGCTATACAGAAAATAGCTACATCTTTTTTAATATATATATATATATATATATATGTGAGACAACTGAATCAATTCTTCTAAAAGATGAGTCACAACAGCTCAAATTCTACGAACTCAATAAAAAAAATTGATGAAATATTATCACCGAGAAATCTAATTAATAACTAACATGAGCTAGGTGATCCTAAAAAGTTATTCACTTTAAATGGAGGTAAGATAGGTGAGATTTCTTCACCATCTACGGGGTGTAAACGAGCCGAGCTTGAGCGAGCCGGAGCTAGTTGAGTCCAAATGCATGGGCCAAATTTCATCCAAAGTAGCCCACTGGGCCTCAGCAAAAGAGGCGAGGAATTGCTGTGTCAAAAAGCCCAGCTGTTGTCCCCTCTCGAAGAGGACGATAAATATATTAAAAAATGAAGCTCACACCAGAAGAGACCAAAGCATGTGTGTCAGAAAGAGAGAAAGAAAGAAAGGAATTAACCATCCTCTCACCTAGCTTCAACTTCCACTGCCTGAAGAATTAATGAGTATGAGTAGCCTCTGTCTCGCAGATCACTTCGTCTTCCTCGTCCTCATTCTCTTCCTTGCCTCTTCTCTCACAAGCCAGGCTTCCTCGCGCTGCTCGAATCAAGGTTACTTCGCTTTGTTAGCTTCTTAGAACACCCCTGTCTTAATTCCTTTCTTTGCTCAAAAGGATGGAGGGTTTGAGTTCATTTTGGTTGATTGGATTCATGCTCAAATGCGATTCCAAATGGGTTTTCTTGGTTTTCTTTTCTTAATTATCTATCAGATGAGATGGAATTGAGAAATTGGTAAATTTAGAGGAGCAAAATTAACAGCTGTGTGGAAAAGAAATTAAATAAATGAAAATTAGAAGAAAAATATCACCAAAATAAGCAGAGTGTTGTATTGGGGATCTAGAAGAATAAGTAAGTAGTTAATTCTTAGTGCTTGGCCTAATGATTGAATTATAGTTGGCTAATGTGCATATGAGATTAGATCTTTGTGTATTTGAGAAATGTAATCGATAGACCTGAGTAAATTTGGTAGAAGCAGTGGAGTAGCTATATCTACAAATATACATATTTCCTAGTTACTGTTTATTTCAATAAGTATCATGGGTGTTGACCAATTAACAATTATTGAAGATAGACTAATTTCTTATACGGGAAAAGTGAACAGAAGTTAGTTCTCATATTGGTAGGTTTTTGAAGAACGTTTAGGAATCGGGAACAAACATAAATTGGATATGAATATGATTATGATTATGAAAAATTCAATGCAGCCTGCACCAGTGACCGCTAATAGAGGCAAATCAAATCAAATCAAATAATGGAAGCGGCCTTATTCATATCTTCATTAATCTTGGTTTCTTGTACCAATTGAAGCTCCTCCGTATCTTACTTATCCATCAATATAGTATATATGTTGTTCTAGATTTCTGCAGAATTAGACACAAGGTAACTTTCTTTGTTGTTCATCTATATCTTTCTTGGCTTTTATGCAACTAGGTTCTCAAGTGGTAAGAAATGTAAGTGATATACCTGAAAGTAACTATGGAAGAGGTGGTCTGGCACATATCACCATTGCTGGTGCAGTTTCTCATGGAATGAAAGAGGTAAATGTAAAGATGCAGTGTGTTTGAGATTCGTTTTTCAATCTGGCTATTTATTTTCTCTTATCTAAATAGTCAATGGTGAAAATCACTGATGATATAGTGCATTCTTCAAATCTTTTCAGACCAATCCTCCTGCTCTTATATACCTATTTTTCTATCATCTATCTGTGTTTAATTATTGGAAGTCTCAAAAAGTCTTCTAAAGTAATCATGTAGGATACATTGTCCTCTGAACGAGAATGAGGTCTATCACTTCATTGGATGGTCCTTGATCAAATTGTTCTCTATTCTCCATTTCATCATTGTCTGAGTAAATATTTTTGTCACATTTTCAAGAAATTCATATCATGGAGCAAAAGGAAATAAAAAAATTTCAGTCTTTTAGTCAGTTGAATATACTCAGGTATTGCATTGGACTTTATCTTTTTAAGTGTCTAAAATAATCACAACTAATGGATTAATCTAATCCTACAAAGATAAGATTAGATAAAGATTTAATTTGAGAGAGACTTTATCTCTCAATTCAGATTGGGATTAAGACATGATTTCTTGATGGACTAGGATATGTATTTTTTATTCTATAAATATGTAGTCGATCCCTAGTTTCTGAAATCCATGCATCTACAGGCTCTCCATCAAGTGACACACTTGAGGGATTAGAAGACCGTATTTACAACTTCCGCAACATATGTGAATCGAAGGGCGTAGATATTGAGGATAGTGATATCGAGTAAATACATCTAATTCTTACTTATTCTTCATTGATCTGAGCAGCATCCATTCCAATTTATACTTTTATAGACAATATAATCCTATCGCAGTCTATCAATTGATATTAGAGGAAGGTCATTTGAAACTAAATTATTTATTTAAATTATAAGACTGTATATTTTTGGATTATACTCCATCTCGTAGTAGGACTGGTTGCATGCATTATATCCAATTTATAATTCTCTAATATCCCACCAAAATTAGCACTGTGCCTCGCCTTTTTTACAGTAAATGCTATATTAATCAAATGGGAAACATTGAAAATAATCTTCTTTAAATATTATTGCATGTGTTGTATAGATGTTTAAGGGACACATGTAGATTAGATATCCTTTTATTAACAAATGTTTTATCACATGTTGAGCAATGTATGCATAATAGAAAACTAAAAATTACCCATGTCCATATCTTCAGTGGGAGTCATGACTCATGAGTATTATATATAAATTCAATACTTGAGTGACTCAATCCATATCTTTGTTTGAACATGATCCGTTTTTACTGACTATACAATATATTTGTATTACAATCTATCAATGATGGGCGTGCCACGGGCACGGACTGCGCTGACCACCAGTTGACACGGCACGTACTGCAATACTTGTCAGCCATGCCATAAGAGAAGGAGAGAAAAATGTAGAGGATACTCATCTTCGCCTTCACCATTGTCGTCGCCGATCGCTTGAGCTCGCGTCGAGTGTCTTAGCTCAAGGGATAAAAGAGAGAGAGAGAGAGAGAGAGAGAGAGAGAGAGAGAGAGTGTGTGTGTGTGAAGGATATTGGTCTCTCTCTCTCTCTCTCTCGATCTTTCTCTCTCTCTCTCGATCTTTCTTCCTTCTTTGGGCTAAGGCACCAAACGCGAGCTCGGGCGACGGCAAAGGTAAGTGGCAATCGGCGACGGCGAAGGTGATGGGCGACAGTGAGCTCGACGACGAAGTCGATGGTGAGCGACGAAGCTATTAGGAGGGGTGCCTGTGTAGCATTCCTCATGCCACATGCTAGTACGCCGCCGACACGACCATCTATGCAATCTATCATTGTAAACTTAAACGATATAGAGTTTTTGTGAAATATGTAGGTGACTCAAAACTCAAAAGTAAACTTATAATATGGTCATAGTGGAGAATAAATTTGGTATATTTTATGTGATTTATTTTCTTAAACATCAATATTCTGCCATTTTATAAACAGAATGACTAAGTTATAACTAGCAAACCATACAATAGTCATCCATGTAAAGCTGTTGTCTGATTTTATGGAAGGTCAGGTTGTGGGTTAAATGTTATCCATACTATCAGATATGTTTTTTTTCAAATGACTCTAAGTCCACGCAAGTTTGTCAATGATAATTGGAGTTTCTATTTTCCCTTGAACATGAATACAAAGCAACACCATTTTCAGAGATAGAATGACATAACAATAACCAGCGGTTCCAGCACCCTAAACCCTAAACCTGATAGTCCTTATTTAATGGAAGACTCAATTCTGGATAAATTTTTTCTTTGACTCCAGTCCACATGAAGCTGTTGTATTTCCTCAGATGGAGCTATACAGAGATAACTTTTTGTTACATTAAGTATAGATATATCTTATTGGATGTTTCATGTATTTACACACATTCTTGTCAGGTTGAGGTTTGGCTTCAGACATTTTCTCCAGGCTCAAGAACACCAATTCATAGGCACTCCTGTGAAGAGGTATTTGTTGTTCTAAAAGGGAGAGGTACACTATTACTGGGCTCAAGCTCATTCAATTATCCAGGACAGCCTCAGGAATTTCTCATCTTCCAGAATAGCACCTTTTCAGTTCCTGTGAATGACCCCCACCAGGTATAATAGCTTAGAACCTAGACTGCACTAGTCCTACCAGTTTAAAGCTAATTTTGCTGTATATTTGGAACTGGAACAGTGCTGCTTGAGATCCTATAAGATAATACCCTACCAGAAAAGTGAGTTTTTATGCTTAGGTTGGTTTGACATAACAGCTCCCGCTCCCAGGCTTAAGAGCTTATATATTTTAGCATACTATATATTATCTCGAAAGTTTACCAGGATCTTCTCTTTTAACCATCAAACTTCTAGTTGTGACTCTTTAAGTGACATGTAAGGTATCTTGACAAGAGACTGGCATTCAACATTTTAAAAATATAAAATTTAAACTGTAAAGAGCTTATTAAACTTCTTCAAGACATCAATATTTGAGAAGCAGGCCGGATGAGGTAAGCCCAATATAGACGTGCAATTTATACTGTCATGTGTCCTGTCTTTGGTACATCAAATTCTCATTTTCATTTGAAACTGCCACCCTTTTAGCACCATTTAATATGTGCCATAATATTAGTAATGAATGGACTCCCGCTATGTATTGTTTGTTTGCAATCATAATACTCTCTTCTCCATTCAACATATATTGCGGGACTTCTGCAGTATCTGCAAAAGCAGATATTGGGCAGACTCTTAGGTGCCCTTTTACAATAGAAACCTACCATAACTTCCAATAATGGTCTCTCACCATAGCATACATCCAATCAGCCATACATTAAGACCTTCCTAAAATCTTTCTTTTACTTGTTGTTTGATCCCATTTTTGAGTTTTTTTTTTCTGTCCTAACTATGGATGGCTGTGTCGGCGGCATACCGGCACGTGGCACGAGGGGTGCCGCACGGCACCCCTCCTAATAGCTTCGTCGTCGAGCTCGCCGTTGCCGTCTCTCTCTCTCTCTCTCTCTCTCTCTCTCTCTCTCTCTCTCTCTCTCTCTCTCTCTCGATCTCTTTCTTCCCCTCCCTCAGGCTAGGGCATCCGACGCGAGCTTGGGTGACGGCGACGGCCAAGGTGTTACCTTTTTCTCTCCTTTTCTTACGGCACGTGCCGTGCCGGGCCGGCCGGCGGTTGGCACGGCCATCGTTGGTCCTAACCCTTCTCCATTAATCAAATTTCATACCTACACCAATCCTATATTGGATTTGATTCTGTGCCACATTAGTTTGGTCTTGCAGCTAGTTGTCCTACATAATTTTGACTTAAGTAATGCTTATGCATTGCTATTCTATATCTTCATGGTGCATATATCACCTGATTGCATGACTCATCTCTTAAAATAAGTAAATGTTTTGTCATTCTGTCAAACTTCTGCAAACATCTATCTCATAATCAGGTGTTTGCACTTATATGAGACGCTTGATATACGGAAAGAAGGGACTTGCTTTTCCCAATGATACCATCCTCTTTCTTTTTTTCATTTGGGTACTTCTAGTTAATATGAGTCCAGAATCAAATGGATCATAAAAAGAAGATTGATCAAACACAAGGTCAATCTTTTCTAATGTTTTCTTCATTTGGAAGATAAAATTATCACTGATGATATGGGACACCATATCAACATTTTGAGTTGTGATGCAGTGTCATTTGGCAACTTCAGCTATCACTGCTACTGAACTTACAGCACAGATATAATTGGATTACCAGGACATGTTATGTTACACTTCTTATGGTGTTTTAAAGTTCCTGATATTCTTAGTAGTTGTTGGGAGCTAATTATCTGCATTTACTAACTTGCAGGTCTGGAATACAGGTGAGCATGAAGATTTGCAGATGCTAGTCGTAATATCGCGTCCACCTGTCAAAGTGTCAGTACATAATCTCTTTTCTCTCTTTATCAGTGTTTCAACTGAGTAGGATGCCTGGTCCGATAATCATTTGAATATTTTATAATCTTTTAAGTGAGGGAGAAAGCTAGTAATTTCACATAATTTTGTTTAATAGCTTAATTAAAGTCAATCTTAGGAACCCAAATTTATTGTGTGACCTTTAGTGTGCCAGTTCTTCTAAGCTAGGTCGAAAATTTGCTTTTATCACTTGTTGCCTGTATATGATGTAACAGGGTGCTATTTTACGTTCTATGAACAAATGAAAGTCGAGACATCATTCATCATAATCAAGTCTGCTTATACTTCTTTTCTACAGGTTTATATATGAAGATTGGAATATGCCCCATACTGCAGCCAAATTGAAGTTTCCCTACTACTGGGATGAGGAATGCTTCCATGTGCCAAAGGATGAGCTTTAAAGTCCTCTTTCTCGGTTGGATGTGAACTCCTCATGAGGCTTCTGGTTCAGCAGTGCTATTGTGCCATCTTCCTATAATACTCTGGGCTTGAGTATATAGAAAAATGATTTTTGCACTAATTTGCACATCCCATCTTGTGCAAGAACCTAACCACAAAAGATTTTTTACCATCATTTAAGCACATACTGTTACTGCCATTATGAAATGTAGCCAACTGAAGTTTCTGTAGAGAGCTCTATACCTAAGCTTTATAATACTTACTAACAGGGAATGAAATAGTAAGAAGAAAATAAGATATTACATAGACTTCATGTTGTGGGAAAGATGTATGCAACTTTAACCCCATTAATGGAGACCTTTGCTCTGAGCTTATTACTACTTAGATGAGTAGAGGCCTAAAGTAGCCAATCCATTTAAACCGTTGTCATATTTTGTAAATTGCATGTATTCTATTATAACACAATATGTATCGACTATAGAAAATATATAAATATAATATAATTAAATTACAAAATCTCCCCTCCCCTCCCCTTAAAAAAAACCTAATGCTAGATGTGCAATGCAACATTATGACATCATCCTCCCATGCTCAATACATCACCCCCTTGATCATGTCCCTCAACCACCTCATTAGCCATGTTGGTGGTGCTGTCTCACTTTCCTAATTTGTATCCATGAGATTGCTCTCATGTGGCAGTACTAATTACATTGGCCACCAGTACATATCCTTGAGTGTATCTTACCACAGGGGATTATAAAAAGGTGATTAAGTGCATGAGCGCAAGTTGTGAACTCCAAGAGATTCATGCCCTCATTCCCTCCACTTTAGGGTTGCCTTGATATTGTAAGGCCTTGGAGGCCATCATGCCAAATGCTCCTTGTGTCCTTCCAAAGCATGAAGCATTAGTTTATGTGTGAACCTTTTCCTTCCCCCCCCTCCTAAGTAGAGAAGAAACCTTTGGCTATAAAGCACCGACTTACTATCCACTTATCCCAAAATAGTTAACAGAGATTTAATTATATAGGCACCTCTTCTTTTATATAAATATATATATATATAGGAAAGAGGGAACAAGGAGGATTGCATTGCCGACATCTTGAAACTTGCAGCATTCTATTGTTTAAGCTAGTGTGCTTGAATGCAATATTCCTCGCCAAAAGGAAGGATCATTAAGAGAGGTGTAGTAGTGAGTGTGCTTATGCCCGGGACCACCAATTTCATGTGTGTATTAATTCTGTTTGGCTGTAGAGGTTGGTGGGTCAAAAAATGAGTCAATGTGAGAACGATTTATAGTCATACAGCTTTAATATAGCATTGCATAAAAACCTAGTCTCTCTCTCTCCCTCTCTCTCTCAACCAATCCTTATCTGTGACTATGCATCAATGACTGCATGGCATGCATCTAAACAGTGAATTGAAGCAACTATTAGCCATCTGTTGCTTTTCCTAAAGTTCTCAAAATTATGACCATCCAAGAAGAGGAGACACATAATCATCGGATGCAACTTGGTCCCCTTTCAAATTCGTTCGAGAATGTATACGAACTCGTGTTGCTTACTGATTGGTGATCAACTAATCAATTACACTTGTTTTAGCCAATAAAAAAAGGGGAAACAAAAATTACTCATAGTAACAATAGAGTTCACGGGACACACATTATTCTAAATATTATTTATCAAACACACATTGCTCAAGAAAAATTATACATTTAAAGAGGAGTATATATAGAAAGAAGTGAAACGAAGCAAAAATAGTACACTATTATTGGATACATATATAGATATAAGTGTATATAAGAGAGAAGCAAAAATTGAGGAATATAATTTAAAAAAGAAAAGAAAAGAAAAGAAACTAAATTTAAATTAAAAAAAAGGCTTCCAATGAAACAGTAGATGAAATTGGCAAGGGCGTCGCTAGGTTCTAGGATGGTGGATTGCGCGCGTGCGCACTTAGGCTGCGGTTCGAAATGTGACACAAAAAGTGAACTCGCCCAATAGGTGGAGCCTCGCGGCGCGTGCTATAAATGCCTCGCTCATGCGTGTGGGTGGCAAAGCGGGTGTGCGTCCGTGGGTCCCGAAACGGGGGAAGCGGGGGAGATTAGTGGACCCTTGTGTCGAGCCCAAATCCAGGGATGTTTAGCCGGGTGGGCCCACGCAGTGTCAAGGAATTAGGGCACATCAAAATGGATGGCAATATGGCATGGATTGGAGGAGCATAGGGAAGAGGGGAAGAGGGGAAGAGGGGAGAGGGGAGAGGGGGAGTGTTAGTGTAGGGGCATGTGTCGGGGTTAAAACACCCCATCAGTGGAGCCCACCTCATCATAGATCTAGCATGAGATGACAAGGTACCCACATAGAGGGATAGGTGATAGGGGGGTGGGGTCAGGATTAGGGTTAAAGTTAGGGTGGGGCCACTAAGAGAATTAATGTTAAGGTAAGGGTTCGGACCGTCCTGGGGTTTCTCCGAAAATAAAAAATATTTATAAAAAATGAACCATCCTTTAAATATTTTTGCCACATCAGCATCCATGTCATCAAATAGCTAGCACACAGACAGGAGTTCTTTAGTTAACACGTCGATCTAATCAGCATTTTAAGTGTAGTCGATTTTTTTTAGGCAAGGGTGTATTTAAGTAACCAAATAAATTGATGATCTGATCATCATATATTTTACATGAAAGGTTGGTAAAAAATTAATAATATATGTGCAGTCATCTCCCTTCAAATTCACTAAGGTAAGAGATTATCTACATGCAACTAAATAAATTGTGATATGATATGTGTCTATTTCATATAAAATATCGATGGAATCAACTTATATGTCACATACTTAGCTTTACTAACTCATTGCCGTAGTTATTTTTGTGGTGTTAACTTGCTAGATAAAATATTTTAGTTTATTATAGCATCCGTTAATAATCACCAACTTATTATATTACATTTTTACCTCTATTATATTCATGACACACTATATTTGTTTTTTAACATCACAAGCCCACAGACTAATTATACGTTAGACAAAAGAGCTAATACTTTCTGATATATAGAAATTTATCAAATAGTAGCATAATATTTATAAGAAATTAAACTCATGACCTCTATCAAGACCAGTAGGACTCAACCACTTAATTATAACGGTGAACCTAACGAGAATTTATTATATGAGTTTTTTTTACCACACCAGCCATCCTCCAAACTTTAATTACCGAAATGAACTACGCTCCAAATTTAGTATTGAAAAGAGACATCTAATTTTACCAATCCAGCATCCATATCATCAAATCAATAATAAAACACTAAACTTGTCAGCATATTTTAGAGCAAAGCTCGACCGAAGATCCACTCATTGCATCCCTACCAAATGGTTCACATCATGGAGAGCGCCAAGGCGAGATGATCCAGTGGGAGTTCAACACTAATGGACAACAACAAGCCCGAAAGGTTGAGATTTAGGGGTGGTCAGAAACCGAGAGGACTTAAAAACTATAGCGTCTTGATATGGTCTCGAGATAGAACATTATGTATATTCAACTTCATTTCTGAATTCTTATATAAACGCTTCAGCACATTTACTGCAGACCTGATCACAGCACCATCTTTTTTTGTAGTAGGCAAGTCAAATCTAATTCAACATAGAGTGACGTGTATTATGATAATTATGGTTCTCTTCTTTGGAGGAGGATCTCATTACTGGACACTGAGATCAAGGTTTTGGTTGTCTCAATCTCATTGTCTCATTGACTCATTTCGGAAGTTGGTAGGATTTGGTACGAATTAGGGCTTAAGAACTCTAAACCCAAGGGAATAGAGAGGGAGGAGATGGGGGACTCAACCCATTTATGATTCCATTCTGTATGCAAGCAATCCAATACAGTGGCTGACGTTCTCGGCATGCTGCCACCAATGCAATGCAATCAAAACCCCACCAAATGATACCTTTTGGTTGGCTGCCAACTGCAGGCGTTACTACTTCCCAGGCCTTAAACTGCAAAATTTGAGCTGAGGAATAATCCAATGGAGTTTAGGTGAAAAGGTTTGATAACGTTGCACAGTCCTTTCACTGCATGATTTGGATTGCGTGAGGAGACGATAGATCTATTCCAACCTATTAATTCATGTACGAATATTAGACTGAAGCCTTTCTATTCTGTTGATTCTTTATTAGACACAACACATTATCAATAGCACACACTATTGAGACTTGAGAAAAAAAATTCGATTTTTAATAGCATAAAAATTCATTCATTAATGTCAATAGCCAAATTAGATTTCGAATTGATTTGATCAAATCAGAATCTAAATTTGATAATGTTTTGAATACATTTCACTGGTTTCATACTTTGTTGACACCAAGATATTTTATGATGATTTTCCTAAAACTACATGAATTATAAATTCCTATAGATTTTTTTTTGAATATAAATATTTTTAGAAATTAGAATACCTAATATCTTATCAATATCTCTTGAATAAATTAGTAGATCAGATTTTAATCTTGAATCCTTTGAATACATCTAAATTTCCTTTTTCCTCCTCCATCATATTTGCTTCTTGTTATTGGGCGGTGACAACTGAAAAAAAATGATAGCCATTTCTGAGTGAGGATGAGAGTGCTAGGAAATGAAATAAACTCGAGAGAGAGAGAGAGAGAGAGAGAGAGAGAGAGAGAGAGAGAGAGAGAGAGAGAGAGAGAGAGAGAGAGAGAGAGAGAGAGAGAGAGAGAGAGAGAGAGAGGAGAGTTCATGATGTAAGGCCACTAGCTCTATTCTGAGTTTAAGCATGCAGACCTTCCACTGTTCCTGGATATGTTCGTGCTCCCAGTTGCATATAACTTTATTTATTTGTTGGTTGGATATCTATTATGGTTTCGAATTATTTACTATGGAGCCTAGTAGTTCCATTGAGTTAATTTTTAGTCCTCTTGAACTGTGCTAAATATAAAATATAAATATTATAATTATCTAACAACTTTAAGTTTTTGAAATAAATTAAATATATATTAATATATTAATCATATGCATCGGATAATTTAGATCATACATATCATTCTAATTGCAGCCACTTAAATTTTGTAACCTTTAGCATTTCACTTTGGAGGCAGCAAATGCAAATAATGCACGCAATTGACAATTGCTCGACTTGTCCGACAGAAATTTACTTGCATCGAATTTATGCTCCCATAAATTAGGAAAATGACTAAGCTAATTCAACGTACAAAAAATCACATGACTTGAAACATAGATTAAGCAGTTTATTATATTGGTTAAAGTTTAGTATCACTTAAATATTTTTTATATCTAAGAAGAGTTGATTATTTATTCAGCTTATATATAATCTTCGAGCTCTTAAATAATAAAAAGATATATACAAAAAACCACTTTTCATAAAAAGAGGGGATAAAATGGGACAAAAAAAATGTAGGGTCAAGAAATATTTACTAATTGTCCAAAGTAGAGATGAGAGGATTATGGGAGGTTTTTACAATTTAATTAAAATTATTTCTAATTAGTAATATTGGGCTTGCCTAACCAAACCAAAATCAAAACCAAAACCAGAACCAGAACCAAAAGCAAAACCAACGCAAACCATGGATGGGCAAACTGTATAACTTACCTTTGAATGAATTCCCACGAAAATGGCACTTTTGAAGTACATGCTAATAAAACTAAGTTTTGGCATTGTCAATATGGACACGCCACATCCATACGAAGATCACAGAAAGTTCCTCCAATAACTGTTGTACCTCTCTCTCTCCTTTTCATCCACCCACAATCTCAACAAACCAATAGAAATATGTCCAAAAATTCTAAAAAGTTTATGCCCATATACATCTCGCGCTAGTGTTTTGAGCTCGATCACTCCCACACTCTCCACTATGTCTATCACCACCTCGCGCGTGGGCTGAATTCCCATTCCTCGTTGGCTCTCTCTCTCATGAAGATCTCCTCTCCCCCATCTCCCGCCTCTCCCCCTCATTATGCCCGCAATCATTACTCTTGGTTGCCTCACACGCATGCCCTCCTCCCCCAACCCCACCTCCTCCCTCCCTCCCTCTATAAATCCCCCCACCTCCGCTCTTCTCTCCTTCCAACCACACACATCTCCTTCATCCCTCTGCTGCTTTGCCTCCAATTAATGGCTGTGTCCGGCTTCGAAGGCTTCGAGAAGCGCCTCGAGCTCCGCTTCTCCGGCGACGACCCCTTCGGCCTCCGCCACCTCCGCCTCGACGCGCTCCAAGAAGTCCTCGCCGCCGTGCAGTGCAGCGTCGTGTCCGCCGTCGGCAACCGCAGTTTCGACTCCTACGTGCTCTCTGAGTCCAGCCTGTTCATCTACCCGACGAAGATGGTGATCAAGACCTGCGGCACCACCCAGCTCCTCCGCGCCGTCCCCGCGCTGCTCGGCCACGCCTCCGCCCTCGGCCTCCGCCTCCGCTGCTGTCGCTACTCCCGAGGGAGCTTCATATTCCCCCAAGCGCAGCCATTCCCGCATACCAGCTTCCAAGACGAGGTCGTCTATCTCGAACAAGTTATTCCCCGGAGCCTTTCCCTTAGGAAGGCTTACGTGCTTCCTTCCAAGAACTCGCATTCTTGGCATGTTTACTCCGCCGCTTATGCTGCTGAGGACGTTCTTGAACGCCACGAGTTCACTGTGGAGGTGTGTATGACGGAGCTCGACCGAGGTAGGGCGCAGAGGTTTTATCGAAAGAAGGGGGATGATAGGTCGGGCGACGAGGTCGGAGCCGAGATGACGGCAGCGTCGGAGATCGACCTCATAAATCAGCAGGCGATTGTCTGTGGCTTCGCTTTCTCGCCCTGCGGCTACTCGATGAACGGCCTCGACGCCGCACGCTACTCGACCATCCACGTCACGCCGGAGGAAGGGCACAGCTATGCCAGCTACGAGTGCGTCGGCGGGTTAGACGCTCTCGAGTCCTTGCGGAAGGCGGTATCGGTCTTCCGACCCGGGGCAGTCTCAGTGTCGGTCTGCACGAGCGGCGGCGATGCAGAGGATGTAACGAAGAAAATCTGGTCAGCAGTGGCCGACGCGGTCGTGCCGCTTGGAATGAGGTGCGAGAGCCGGGCGGTGGATGATTTTCCAGGGGCTGGGACAGTTACGTATCAGACGTTTACGGCGAAAAAAAACTAGAGGAGAAGGTGGTGGCGGTGATAGTGGTGGTGGTTAATTTGGGTTGCATGGTAGTGCAACACAATGATACTGCATGTTGAGGGAGGGGGCAGAGGGGGAGAGAGAAGAGAGAGAGAGAGAGAGAGAGAGAGGGGGGGGGGGGGGGTGGGGGGAGAGAGGGGTTGTTGCAATTTGCTAGGGATAGAGGGAGCAAAGTTTTGCTGGTGGTGGTGATGGAATGCATTGATTTGGACAAATGGAGAGGAGTGGTGTAGTTGTTGATGATAGAAAGGAGGAAGAAGGTTGGGATGGGTGGGAGCAGCATGATATAGCACCCCACTTTGTAGTGGCACGCCTGATGGACACTGAGGATTATATGTGTGTGTGTGTTTTAGTGGAGTGGAAAAAAGTGTGTGGGGGGGAGTTTGTTGCTGAGATATGAGGCTTAGTGTTGGCAGAAAGATTTTGTTTGCATGCTCTTCTCTTCTCCTCCCTTTCTTCTATCTATATCTCTTCTGTTATTACTAAAAAGGTCAAAAAAAAAAAAAGGAAAAAAAAAGAAAAAAAAGTACACCTTTTTCTGTTTTGTTTTGTTTTTATCTGTTGCTGTTGGGATTGCTCCTCCCTGGACTCTTCTGGTTCAAACCTTTTTGCCTTTTAAGGCCTTCTCTTTTAGTGGCTGCACATTGTTCAGGCCACGGGGCCAGGGTGGTGGGCCAGGCCGGGCCTCTCATAATTTATTATTTGATCTTTGATCTTGATTTACTTATAAATTAACCCCCAAAGCCCAATCTTGTTTTCGTGCTGTGGGCTCAGAAATGGGTTAACCCAAGCCCTAACTCAAACTGTGGATCCAATCCAGATATGAATCCGAACCATCAAGAACACGGCGTGTTCCCTGTGGGAATACACAAACCAAACCGTAGCCATTCCCGTCGTTGTTCCCCGACACCGACGGCTCAGACATTTCCGTCAGCTATTTATTTTTGGGTCCCTCCTCGAACTGCACGCATCCAACGAGCGGCCATTCCTTGTTCCACAGTCCATCCAAAAGGGGGATCCCGATTCGAAGTCGCAATCTCTTTTCCTCTCTTATGTAGATGCAAAAGAAGCTTTCCTCCCCACGCGTCATTCGAAAGGAAGTACCTTTTGGTTTGATTTGCCCGTCCAAGAAATCGACCGATTTCGGTACGATCTGGAAAGTTTCTGAACAATGGGGTTTCCCTTTCCTGGAGTGAATTAGAGAACCCAACTCCGGATTTTGTTTCCACCGGAGTGCTGGTTCCGGATGAGAGGGCCGTTGGGGATCGAGAGGAGGAGAATGGGGGGTTTTCTCGGTCGATTCCTATTGCCTCTGCTGCTATTATCAGGTATGTCTTTGTGCTTTCAAGATTGATTTGGACTTTCGTTGGTGACAGAGTTCGCATCTTGGCTTTGTTTTGTAACCATATCTGAAGTACTATACAAAAATATTGCGGTCATGGAGCTGTTTCTTGAATGTTTGGGACATTTGAATGCTGCTTTCTCTGATAAGTTGTCATCATTTCCATAAGTAGGATTAGTATTAGAGTAGCTTTTTTAATCTTGAGAAGTAAGTTGGACGATAGTTAAGATCCTGACTAAGAAATTTAAGTACAAGTTGGGCTGTCAGTAAGTCCGACTGATTCTGTATCTTCTTTTTGGGTATGAAAGATGAAAATTGTCACACCAAGGTTTAGAAGTTCCTGATGGACGAAGAGGTTTCGTCAGGCTATGTATTATAAGTAATCTGTAGAATATCCATCTGTTTATACTTTATATATGTGAAAATCGTTTTTTTTTATTTAGCTGATGAGGAGTTTTCTTTTAAATATTGGTAAACGTGATAATCCTGAAAGCAGCTCGTGACATTTAAATATGATACTCTTGAAGAAGGACCTTTTGCTTCATAGCGTTAAATTCTTGGCTTGTGTGAGGGGCTACATGATATGTTATCAATGTGATAAAAAGGGACATTAGAAATGGCTTCATTATACTTGAAATAACGAGGTGCTGGAAGTATTTTAGTCGGTTGTTCACTTGCTTGTGAGATGCTTTAATCCTTAAATAATGATCGTTTTAGAAGATATATCCGCTTTATTTTAGTTGGTCTCTTTTGTGGAGGATCTAATCTTGAGATTGTTAAGGCGGATTAGTGGCGTTGCTATAAAAGATAGAATTAAGAATAATAATAGATGATAGAAGTTAAAGGTAGCACCCCAATGGATAAATAACATAATAATAGGTCAAGATGGCTTGTTAATGTCCAATGAAGACCATGTCGTGCACCTGTGCAAAAGAGTGATTTCATTCAAATAGAAGATTCCTTAGGAGGGAGGGGAAAACCAAAACCAACATGTGCAAGAATGGATATGATAACATTTGATTTGATGCAAACTATTGTAGGAAATAGAGATGAATGAAGAATAAGGATCCATATATCCATTGGCGGAGTTGTTGCTAGGAGGGGAAAAGTTGTCAAATATATTGACAAATTTTGTTTGAGGAAGATAATGAATAAAATGTTAACATAGGCACCTTTACAAATGTTATTTTATAATTTTATCACGTATATTTGAGTGATAATATATATTCCAACTCTTAATCATCCTCCTTGATATATAGGTTGAATAATTAGACCAACTCTCACAAGAAACATGCCAAAACTACTACCATTCGCATATATTATTCTGATGAAAAATCCACAAAATATCAATCCCAATATTTATGGGGAATGTCATGGGTTGGTAAGACCTGTCCGTTGAGCTATTGGTAAACAATATATTTTCTATTATCATTGATTCTTAAGTAATCGACCATTTAATAACTGGCATAAAACCCTAACAGTAATGCAAGTAAATATCAGAACTAAATTTTTTTTATGTACTTTTATCAATTATAAAACATGGTTATATATAGATAATAACCACACAATTAAACAACAATCTAGAAAAATTTATAATTAATCATAATTAAATAATAAATTTAATATGTACAAAAAGATATAAATAATCACCTAATTATATGCATCAATCATTTTTAGTTGTTACTAGTAATTTTGATGCATCTATCCATTTGTAAAATCTGCCTAATCTAAAACTTTAACATATTAGCCAGTAGGTGCATCTTAAGATTGGTGAGATATTTAAATAAAATTATCTGAAGTTCTGAACGAACCTATCCTTTGAGATGGACCCCACTTTGAAGTGGACCCATTTAGAGGTGAGAGAAGTCCCTCACGTGGGACATGTGATCTCGCCTAGAATTTAACAAGAACTGGGAGGAGAGGAGAAAAAAGGAATAGAAAAAAACAAAAAAACAAAAACTTATGTGATTAAGGCCCTGAGCCATATATTTCAGAAATCCCCCCATCCCTGCATATAGGCACCCTAAACAGTTGAGACCAAAGACTCATATTGGTCGGTCCAAGCAAAGCTGCAAAGAAATAACAACTTACAAGCAAATCGAATCGGTTGGAAGTGAGTGCTCAACATCTTGCAAAGAGATCTAAGGAAGTCCCTCACTCATTTATGCATGAGGTCGTCTTTTGATTTAGGAAGAAAAGAATATAGCAATATATAATCTTCTGAGAGGGTTGTTTATACCATCCTTACTTTACTCCCTATGTCAAGACATGCTGTTTCATTAAGCTTCTATCAAAATTGAGAATTTAATTTCCGAATCAGCAGTGTTGCTTATTACTTTATAGGCAACTAGCTTGTGAAACTATAAACCAAAAGCATCTTATTGTATTGCAGAAAGGAGATTTAATTGAAGTGTCTTTCTACAATTGGATAGCTTTCCATGTGGATAAGATAACAACTAGCCTTTTTTATTACTTTTACCCTTTTAGGTTGTCTTTTTCTTCCCATTAAGCAACATCAGACATCTATAGTACCTTTTTTGCTATGAACCAAATTATTAACTGTTGGAATACTGATGTCTCTTACTTGTCCAGTAGTTATGTAATTCAAAATTTCCTCTAATGTATGATCGGTATTAGATTGGGAGTCACATTAGCTGGATAATTGTTTAAATTGAACACTAGTTGTGTAGCTCTCAGTATAGGACATGATAGTAGCAGTTTTATGCGTAAAGAAGAAACAAGAACCTAGGTCTTACCTTTTGGACGCACAGGGTTTACATTTGTATGGAGACTATTGTGTTGTTCGATTGTATGCAAGTCTTATTGTAGGGTCTGTATAGAAATACATGCTACCATTTTTTGTTTGTTCATTTTGTGGTAGTTGGGTGGGGTAGTATAAAGAGACTTAAAGTGATGCTCAATATTTCCTAAATTCTTGTGCACTAGTATAGCCTCATATTTTTAATATAATGTCCTTGATGAAAGGCTTATTATAATTCAATATAAGGGAATGCTGTATGCCTTTTTGTTTTTATCATTGTTCATCTTGGAAAGTCAATTAATTTAGAGCTATATTTTGTTCCTTTCTTCCTAAAACTCTCTTTTACTTAGCAATCCTTTGTTTCCTAACTTTTATTATTATTTTTCTCTTGTTGCAGCTTCTTTACTTGACTGGAGTTTGATTTCTCTTGTTAACATGTTAATATTTTTCACCATCCAATTTACTACTCCAAAAAGAGGTACCTTTTACATTGTCACATGCTACTCTGTTTTCTATGTGTCGTTTTTGTGCCACACTCCTCCTAAGAAAAAAGATCTCAAGCTGCCTTATTGTCTTTCTTTCCCCTTTGGAAGTATGGCATCGCATTATTTATTCAATCGACTTTCTCAAATTTTCAATTTATTTTCTTCATTGTTATGTTATTATATACCTGCTATTTCATCATGAAATGTATCTTGTGCTTAATATTTTAAGCAGTTCCATAGATTGCACATACCAAATCTAATCTTTTTCACTTTTAATTTATTCTTGATTTGGACCAAATTGTGCATGAGCGTAGATATATGGAGTTATGTTCCTTTTTGCTCAATAATTTCTTGCAAGAAGGCCATGTGTTTTGGGGTCCTCTACTGCATACATAATTACATACCATTTGCAGATCTAAATATTCATCGAATTCTGCAAAAGAGGCATATACATGTTAGTCTGCTATACATTCAATTTTATGTTAGGAATACACCATGTGCAAGGCAGTATACAACATATAGCGTGAGGTTTAAGTGAAACACTTATATTAGAAACCTACATTCCGAGAAATTCATGGAAAATTAAGGGAAATTACTTTATTTTAAATGGTACTGTTAGAACTTAGAAGCAAATAGTGTTGACTAAAACTATCAGCTTTTAGGTGCATTTATGCAACATATTTTGTACAATACTGAAGATTTGTATTATATGGTAATAATTACTTGTGTTATAGCAGTTATATATTATTATTCATTCTCAAATGCAGGTATGATGTTTGCTAATATTTAATTTTTAATTGTGATGCTGTTACTTGACAGGATTTAGGTCCTGGAGGCTATATCTGTTATCATGGTGTACAATCATCTATTCTATTCTTGCAATAATAGCACAGATCACATTTCATATCTTTTGGTGCATTGAGGGGAAAGGTTGGAGTATGAGTCATGCTTGGTGGGCAAAAATGATAGGTTTTGTCAGGTAACATCAAAAGAATGTGGATATCTGTTTGGCCTTGAATATCTCTTTCAATAACTAATGGAAATTCATCTTCCCTATTCACAGAATTCTTATAATCCATTTCACAAATAGTTTTATCTACTAATCCTGCCACATTATAATCTGAGGCATTATGCATCATATTAAGTGCTTTAATCCAGTGTCCACTAGAGAAGGTGCTACATAGTTAGAGGATGAACATGTTTGTGACACGAGTTGCAAACAGTGGAATAGGTCGTTAATAGTTAATTTATTCCTAGGGATTTTCCATAATACTCTTCACCTAAGAGTCATTTTTAGTTTCAGTAATGTTTTCCGTTTGAGCTTTGGTCTTGGATTAAGGGATTATGTTTCAGTGATTTTGGAGGGTAATGTGATGTACGAACAACATTTGCTCAGCTGGGGGAAGAAATGGAAGAACAGTTTTGCTGGCTAAGAGGGTTTCTTTTAGTGCCTTGAAAGAACTTTTATCTGTTGATTTAGTGTGCATGAAACAGGTGGTGTCTTAGACTAGTTTAGTACTGGATAGGATAAAATGAATGATATAAATTATGCCATTATTAATAGCAGGCCTTAGAAGTCCTTTTTATAGATCTGATTTAGGAGGTTTCTGGTTTCTAGGTGAAAATTTTAGAAAACATGTTTCTTCCGAACATTTTTGACTAATTTGCCTTGTATGAGAACTAAAATCCTGTAAAAAGTGTAACACATTTTGGGACAAAGGTAAAAGGAAAAACACTTTTAAGAATTGAGATATCTCTTTCTCTCCCCATGCAAAGTCACATTTACTCTTTTCTTTTTCCTGTACTAGGAAAATCATCTTCTGTTTTCAAGAGAGTTGCACTAAAATATTTGAACTTTTACTATTTATGGACACACTTCAGTTTTCCTTCTCCCTTTGTAATTGTTCGAGTGACAGAGGCAATTAGGTCTTTCCAGATTTGTTTTGTCCCATCAGTATGGATTTCTTTATATTAGTTTCAATTATTTTATTAGATTGAATATGTGAGAGATAGACATGCGTTCATTCATAGTTGGTAGGGTGGGTAAATTTCAGGTCTGTGCTGTCTGTTCATTATTTGACTTTAAAGGTAAAACATTGAGTCTAATAACTCAAATTTTGTCAAGTTTGATTATTCTCTCTCCTCTTTAAAGTATATGCATAGGATCAGAGACTTTTATTTCTTATCAAGATTTGTCATGCTGATTTGCAGAGTGACAAATTCTAAGTTGGAATATCAAAAAATCTTGCTTTATGTAGTATGTGATCTGAATAATCTGTGCTCTTCTGCAGAGACCAGCCATGGGGATCAACATCTGTTATTTACTTTGTGGTCATACAACTATCTGCTGCTCTTGTTGCTTTAGTCGATGTCATGGGAAATAGACTTCATCATGATTCTTGTTGGTTAAACTTCTCGATGGGAGTAGATCATATAGGTTTGGTGACCTCTAACTTACAACTTCTTTTGTCTTCTAATTTTCTCCATATAAATACATTAATAATGTCACAGTTATGTCCTGGTCGCTTTAATTAATATGATCAAAGCCTGGAATGGTTGCTCCATGCACAGGCTGTCACGGGAGCGCAATGAACATATAGAAGGCGAGTACATGGTGGCGCATGCATCTTGTATAGAACACTGGACATATAAGGATGAATGCTGTCTGTATATATAATATTTAAGGAATTTAATTCCAAGTACTTTAAAAGTATGTCTTTCATCCCAAGAAAAGGTAGACTAAATGTAAGACTTTTATACTATGAAGCATGGATATGGGATACCGATACAATACGGATTAGTTGAATCTTGAAAAATAAGGATACGATATGCCTAGGATATATAGCTCATATATATATATATTTATATACATAGAATATGTATAAATCAAGGTTCCCAGTATCGAGATCGGGATCGGTATCGGCCGTCTAGAAAAATGATATGTATCGGCCGTCCTGAAAAATGATATGTATCGGCCGTATCGGCCGTTCGTTTTGGATCAGACTTTTTTTTAATTATATAAACTTCTAAATATTATTTAAAAATGCAGAAAAATTTAGAAAAAATGACAAAAAAATAAGAAAACAAAAATTACTTACATATGAAGTCTAAAAACTTAAAAAATGTATTAACTTACTGAAAATTTAAAACTTTGATGAATACCGAGCTGATTCTTGTAAATTTATGTAGTCTTCATCATCATAATCACCATAAGTTTGTAAATATTAATGTCTGGGACTTGATGTTCTAAAAAGTGATTCCATCATACTAGTCATATTGTATGGATCTTGTTGTGTGACTTGTATTTGAGGAGGATAATAACTAGCATTTGGATCTTGTGCTTGATAAATACTGAGGATACTAAGGATATTGAGGATAATAACTAGTATATGAATCTTGTGATGGCTCAAACAATAAATACTCGATGTACCATAATCATAGAGACCAAAATGTATCTCATGATGACGTCGCTGATATGTATATATATCCTCAGTTTCTCTGTCTTCAATCCTTATGCCTCCTTGACTTTTCTCAACAAATGTAGATGGAACGATCTCACCACCATATGTATTATCAGGACTATGATTAATACTAGTAGGTATACTATCTCTCGTTGCTGAACGACTCGTACCAGTCTCTGCCCTTGTGGTGGTCTCTCCCAATATCTCATTTAATCATGGCTTATCTCTGTCATCTAATAACCTATCCTCTATTTTTCTGATCCATGGAGTCAATGGGTCTTCTTCATCAAAAATATGATTTAAATCAATCAGTTGTTCATTTTCTATCTTTCTTTTTAAATTTCTCTTTCTCAATCTCATATTATAATGACAAAAAACTAACTTCTCCAATCTTTCCATTGTCAATTGGTTGCGTATTTTTGTGTGGATTAAGGAGAAAGTAGTCCAATTTCTTTCACACTGTGATGAAGACATATTTTGACTTAAAATCTTCTTTGCTATTGACATCAAATTTGGTGCCTCCTCCCATTCATAGATAGATCATCATTCAGCTGGAGTGTTAGTTTATTGCATACTGATTATATTGAAACTTAAAACTTGAAACAAATAATAATAAAATTATTTAATTGAATCATAACTCACTTCTTTATCGCAAAAGATTTGTTTATGAATATCGGGCTCAAGCTTGTTGATTACCTTCCTAACCCCCAACAAGACTTCACTATCATTATTGACATTTTTAGAGAATTGGAATATTGGATTAAAAAAATATCATGTAGAAATTTAAAATTTGTAAGCATTCAAATTTTTAAAAATTTATAAATAAAAGTAAATTAGTAAATTAAAATTTAAAACTTAAAAGCATGCATACCAGTAGTGTGTATATCTCTATGTAGTTGTTTGTTTAATATAGAATCAATTATCTTCCACCACTTCGTATAACTTTTGCTCACATTTTTTTTATTGATTCTTTTGCTATGTCTATTGCCTCATATAAGAAACCCATCTCAGACTTGTCATCACTGTTTACAAGTCTTAATACTTTGACAAGAGGCTTAAATATTGCGGTGGCAATTGTAATATTATCCAAAAATACATTTCCAAAAGCCATATTTTTTAAAGTTTTACCTAAAGATTTATCTTTAGGTTTCATATTCTTAATTTTTATAGACTACTCCTATGATGTAAACATCCGCATAATATCATCCTTGTAGCGCATGATGCTCTCTAAGGCTAAAAAGTGAGTAGCAAATCTAGTGACCCCGAGTCTGATGATCTCCCTACCACCAGTCATCTGTCTGAGTAAATTAAGAATCCAACCGTAGTTATATATAAAATTTGTTAACCTCTGACCATCACGTATGACCATGTCAATTTCAGGCTCTTTTGCAATATCCTCTAACATCAGATCAATACAATGTGCAGCACATGACGTCCAATATAAATGAGGTCTTTTAATCATCAGTAAATTTGCCCTATTATTAATAACTACTTGGACTACTCTTTTTTAACCGATTTCATGTACTACCTCATCTATTAATTGACAAATATAATCTGTATATTTGAAATGAGCAGTAGCATCCACAGATTTCAAAAATATTATCCCCATGCCAGAGTACACTAAGAAATTAATTATATTTCTTCTGTTTTGTGTACTCCATCAATCACACATCAGTGTACAACCAAATTTATCCTAATACCGTTTAAATGTCTCAATGTAAGTATGAAGTTCATCCACGTTTGAGTCAAGATATTTAGTAGCAATATTATTTGAACTAGGAGGCGGAACACCAGACCCTACTGATTGTATAGCATCCACTGTAGTGTGATAGTAAGGACTATCAGCTACATTGAAAGGATTATGGTTGTAAAAGAAAAATTTAGAGATAGCCCTATCAATGTGTTTCTTTGCATTTTTAATTTTTTTGAGAGCTGTCTTGATGAAAGTCTGTGTACGACCCTTTTTTTTCTGAAAATATGTATCCATTGGTCCAATATTTTCAGACTCTGCTGTAACACCAGGAGTCCTATGGGTAGAACTGCTGCCCTCATATTCTCTCTCTCGTATATTAACTGATTTAGATTTTTGAAAGTTACCACCAGGGCTTCTTCTCATCTCTTCCTCTTCTCTATGCATATTTTTGCTCTCTTTTATTGCCCTCCTCATTTGTCTCTCTCATTTTCCTCACTTTGCTCATTGCTATCATCATCATCAATGTGTACAGGATTATGCATCAATTCTTCACGAACTATTAACTCTTTTTGTTGTGCAGATTGTTTATCCTTCTTTTTGCCAATTAAATGAGCTATCATTTGCTTTCTAACTTCCAAGGACACTTAAGTGCAAGCTACTACATTTCCTTGTTTTCCAGCTAAATGTTCTTTTAAACGGCTGGCACCACCACTCATTTTCTTTCCACACCAGTTGTATTTAACACGTCTTTTATCTTGCCCAATAGTGCTGCAATGTTGCCACCTAATGTCGGTATCATATGACTTCTCTTTTGGAGCCATTGATATTTTAACTCTGCAACTAAAAAAAATAAACAAAAATTAAATTAAAATATAAAATAATTTAAAATTTATGAGGCATAACTACATAAGCAGCACCAGGTGCTGCTACCATTGCTAGTGCTATGCTGCTGCTGCTACTTTAGAAGCACCTGCTGCAGGTGCAGCAGCACACAATGAAAAAAAAATTAAAAACTGAAAAATAAAACTTACCCAAGGTCGTTGGAGATCGAGGTCGTTGAATCTTCGTCGGAGAACGTCGCCGGAGATCGAGGTCATCGGAGATTTACTCAGTTGCCGGTGAGAAAGACCCATGAGAAAGAGAGAGAGAAAGAAAAGAGAAAAAAAAAAGAAAAGAGAGAGGGAGAAAAGGGAGAGAGGCAGGTGGGGGTGGGGACATCAATTATTGATGTCCCCCGGGTCGGATCCGACCTGTTCCCACCCGTTTCGGCCAAAACAGCCGAAACCCCAGCCGGTTTCGGCTGGGATCGGGATCGGCCGAAACCGGAAACCATGGTATAAATTAGTGAACTTTTGTACTTTCATGTTCTTAACTGAGGAATTCTATATTATTTTTATGTATGATAGTTCATATAGGAAGATCTTCATTTAATTTATTAAAAGAACTACTAGTATTACATAGTATATAACTAACTAAGAAGATGTAAGATAAACAAGCAATTCAATCTATAAATCAAAAGAAATTGGTCGTTGTAACATGTTTTCCTAATATAAATAAAATAAACAAGCAAACTCAATCTTTTCACAAAAAACCATCTTGATCCGATAATAGATGAAAAGTGATAGTCTCTTTCGATTTGGCTTTTATTAATAGGAATCTTGGAAGTGTCCAAGAAGTATCCACAATACTAATTTCATTTTTAAAAATCCAGATATTTTAAGGAAGTATCTGATATATATCCGAAAGTATCCGATGAGTAGCGTATCCGATACGATATTTGATAAGGATATGACAAGAGTATTGAAGTATCCATGTTTCATAGATTCTATATAAATTAGAGGTTCTAGAAGTTAAAGTATGGTTATCCACTTTGCGCAAGTGACAAGAATAGTAGGCAAATTCCATAACAACTAAGTTCTTGGATAATAGAATTGCAGACAGCCTGACACATTAAGCACCTAAGAATCAATCCTTGACTTAAAAGAATATTAACAAATATTTTTGTATTGCTTAAGCAATTTCTACTTGCATTCTTTTATATACTTCATGCATGTCCCTGCTCAATAGCCTAGAGCTTTGACTGTGTGGCTGAAAAACTAGATCACATATTGGATCACTAATTATTAACTCACCAACTACTTTAAAAGTTTAAGTTATTAGATAATAATAGTGTTTATATCTTATATTCTAACACTCTTTTTTTCTTTTTGCATTTAAAATGATGATGGTCAATACTTATCGTGCCGACGATATATTGGCACGTGGTATGAGGTTTGTCGTATGGCATGCTTCCTAGTAGCGATTTGTGTGGCCATCATCATCATTATTGCTGGCACCTTCGACCTTCGCTGCTCATCGTCGTCGAGGAAGGAGACTTGCTGCTCGTGGCGAGTCTTCTCCTCGATCTAGGGCATGCAAGCAACAAGCGATGACGAGCGAGATGGCAAGTGGCAATGGCGAGCGGTGAAGGTTAAAGGTGAATAGTCTCCCTCTCCTCTCTCTCTCTCTCTGCGTCTTTCTCTTGCGGTGAAGGGCTGGTGGTCTGCACGGGCCATGCCAAAGGCATCACCATCGTGATTCCAAAAAATATTTTTGATAGGCTGAAGAAGTGGACTCGACTTAAACTGAATATAGTTTTTTTTTAAATTTACTAGAGAAGGTAGGTCTTAAGGGATTTGTATATGTATTTTCATATGCTCTTTTTATCATATCAAAAATTTAATAATTGCAATGTTGAAAGACCAATGGAAGTAAAAATTCCAAGGGAGTTTCTGGACCTCTGTAGTCTGTAGAAACAAGAAGACAATGCTTATGCAACCTGAGATAGCTAATGCAGCAAATTGTTCTAAATTTCTAATGGCCAGAAATAACAAGAACAGAAAGCTGCAAATAGGAAGTTTGTCATTTAATGTGCTATCTATGAACAAATAAATAGAATTATGGCGTCCAAAGAAGTAGGGTGTCAAAAAAGCTTGTTTGTTTATGAGCCGCTCAAACTCTAGCTCATTTGTGGCTTAACTTGATCTCATTCATTTATTAAATGAGCTGAGCTTTAGCTCAAGTTTTGAGCTCATTAAATAAAATAATTATCTCATATTTTCATATGCATGTTTTATATATCATTGTTTTGAAAAGCGGCTGCATTGACCGCATATGTGGTGGAGGTGGGTCAACCATTCCACATATAGACTGCATATGTGGACCACATTAGCATTAACTGCATATGTGGACCACATTAGCACATAAGCACTCGTATATTGACCGACAACAATCACAATTTATCGCATATGCATCCTCATATGTATGTATGGAAGCTCTATACTTTTTATTGATTATTTTGTTGGTGTAACTTATCATACTTGAAAATATTTATTGAGTAATTATGTAATGAGAAAATAGCATCCTTGTTGGTGGAATATTATGAAGAAGTTTCTCCATATATTACTTTCAAGTTACAACTTTTACCTTTATTAGCTTTTTATGTTAAAATATTCAATAAACTAGATAGGTAAATTATTTCTAATTTATTTTTAATATTTTTATTGCTAGACCACATATGCGCCCACATACCATATAAGCACTATGTAATCACATAACTGCCCTCATACTACTGGGCATTTTTCACAACATCGTTATATTCTTATGGTCAAACATTTTTGCAGATATGCTGTTTAGTCTTGTTTATTGTGCTCTCTTTGCTTCACTTAGTCCTGAGTTTGAATCCCTCCTTTTTACACGCTTTATTTCTTAGGGTTTGTATTATCTAAACAAGTTTTAGTTTAAATATTATTGATGTCATTATTTTCTTTCTGAAATGAAGGTTACCACCTAAGGGTTGGTTGCTGCTTGCTGCTTCCTGCAATTCAACTATTTGTTGGTATTAGTCATCCCTCTTGGATTTCTTTACCGTTCTTTGTATTTAGCTGCGTTGGTCTTGTTGATTGGTCTCTAACAAGTAATTTTCTTGGCCTCTTTCGGTAAGCATTCATGATTCTATGGCAATATTTTGAACTTAATAAAGGCAATTTTCCAATGATTGGATGCTTTATCTGACATCTTTCATCTATTATGTCACTTAAAGATGGTGGAGGACGCTACAAATATATGCATTCTTCAGTATTGTTCTTCTTTATATGTACCAACTACCGGTGAAATTCCCAAACATTGTCCTAATGATTGCTGACTTTATTGGTTTATACAAAATAACCTTGAAATCAGAATGGCCAGAACTTTCTTCTGCAGTGTCCCTGGTGATATACTTCTTCATGGTAAGCTTCAATGAACTGTGCTGATATTTTCACTTCTCTTTTTGGTCAGATAATCTTTCTCTTGACCAATGCCTTATTGCCATCTACTTCACACTAATATTTCTAGTCAGGAGCCTTAAAAATAGAATTCATGCTAGCTCAGTAGCTCCTTTTCTTATGCTTATTCTACTACTGTAGGAAGCCATGTTTGGTTAACTATGTCTTCAATGATGATTGCCATACAAAGACTTATGAGTCCATATAATGGTAAGAATTTCAGAAGTTGAGAAGGCGTGTTTAATAATAAGTAAATAAACACGATCCTATCTATTAGAATTTAGAAAGCATACAAAAGTTTCAAAGGGAAACTTAAAATACTATTATAATGATTAAGAAGTATCTCATTATCAATCATCTAATGCTGTCAACCATTATGATCACTGCATGATCTCAAGCAACTAACTATCACATGTAATCTACTAATCAAGTGTCAATTATGACTCATGGGCAGTAGAGCCTAATTAGATGTTTTAGATCCAGCATCGTGCTTAGAGTCACCTCAGAATGGTGCCTGAGTGTTTTCCCTTGTCTTATCTGATTAAAGTCACCCAGTGAGCTTCTCCATAAACCTTTGAGAAACTATAGTCCACAATGGGATTCCCCAAAATCTTCCCTAGCTTGCCAGAGTCAGCCCACAACGGGGAGTAAGTTCCCTGGACTTACAATCAGACCAAATTGAGGGCCTACTACAGCAGGCTCTTCTTTATCTTTGGAAATTAGAGTGGAGTCTAACATGACATTCTATCACACCAAAATTTACTGATTCACTAGTTTACTAGATTCAATCCACACGGGATAATTTCTCTGGACTAGATTCACATATGCAGATATGCTTCGACTAAAACTAAGTTTATTAAATAGCATCAATTTCATATGTGGAAGCCTGTTGCTGTTTGAGTTTTTACTTTTTAGACATGTCAGCTGTCATCAATTCTTTAGAAAATCGTTAACACAGTTAGCGTTTAACATTAGATGTAAAACTCCAAACCAGTTAACTCCTTTTCGTAAGTGTAAAATGTTGACTCTGTCAGTGCCTTACTTCTCCACAAAACTGAGAACTACATATAGGTTTTCCATCTTCTCACACTATCCCTAGTTTACCACATTAGAATTCCTTACATGTTTATTGATTTGTGTTCATCCTATCTAATATTCCAATCCAATCTCTCTCTCTAGTTTACGCAATATGAAGTCTCGCTAGTTTATCTAATTGCAGCATGCTATCTCTTCTAGTTTTTCTGATTGCAACATATGAAGTGTTGATTCGTCCATCACTTGCTGCTTCGGATATAATTCTTACGGCTTTACATCTCATGTGAAACACTAACTCTTTTAGTGATTTTCTGCCACACCGAATGACATGTCTAGAAGAGGTCTATTTGGGTATTAAGTTTGGGGGGATGGTCCATTTAGGCATATAAGTTTCTGAGGAGAAGGCCTACTTTGGTCAAAAACACAATTACCCAAGTAGGAATCATTCCACTAAACCAGCCAACACAAAACATTCGCTAAAGCACCCAATGGCAGGGTTCTAAGTTCCAAAATTGAAACAGTACAAATAATTGCAAACAAAAGATGATTTAGAATCTTAGACCTAGCGTGAGGAAACGTTAGAGTGAGATCCGATCGACGACGATAGCATGAGGAATGAGGAGAACGAGAGTTTCTATTTGATGAGGGCAGCATTGTGAGAGTGTGAGTGAGTGACTTAGGGACTTATATATATATACACCCTGTCGGGTTGGTTGGTTGACTAGACCCGTGTACTTAAATCGTTAAACAGATCATTGGTATAAACTCGAACATGACCTGAGTAATATTCGGGTTAGGCAGGTTGACCCGTTTACGACTTAAACCTAATTGGACTAAACCCAAATTCAATTAAGAGTCGAGTTATCATGTTGGATTATCAGGTTAGGTTAACTTTTGTCACTTAGTATGGTACACATTTTGCTGAATTGCCAACTAGTGCATTTGATGACTGTTAATATCAGTACATTGACTACAATTTATGATTTGTTACTTTGGCTTGTAAGTCATCTTTTGACTATTGAATTTGATTCAGTAGTAATTACCTGACCTTTTCCTTGTAACTCTGGTAATAGTTGTCAATATTTATGGCATTCCTTAATCCTTATAACTTATGGTAATAGCGGGCATGTTAATATATATATGAAACATGATGCTTTCTTTATCCACCTTCCTCTTATTGTAGCTATCCTCTGTCAAGTGTGATTTAGAAGAAATGGATTCTATTATGTCCAAGGAAAATAACAATTTGACCGAGCGACTTCTACCTTCAAGACATGCATTTTTCATCCGTGAGTATCGGTATGTGAGATATTTCTTTATTGGAGTACCACTGTCTTCATAATAACTATAACTTTATCCAATTCTATAGTAGCTATCAATCCTAGACTATTGATCTTTTGGAGCTTCTCTTGTTGTTTGGATGGTCCAGTTATGTCAAAATTTATACTTTTCATTTGCTGACACCTGAACTAGTTAGAACTTAGAAGCTCTAAGGAGTACAATGGTATGTTCCTGATGGAGGACGGTTTTAATTTCCTTCAGCTTTAAGGTTATCAGTTCTTACTAGCCGATTTGGAAAGAAAGGAATTTTAGAGTTTAGTGGGTCTTATTGCAGGGCCTAAAAAAGATTCCCTTCTTTAGATGAGCACTTCTCATGTTCTGCTATCTCAGTTCAGTGGCCAATAATTAATCATGGATATAATTTGTGTATAAGTTGAATAGATTGTCTGAATATCTGGACGGCACGTCAATTATTATGCAGCTTGTTAGCAAAATAAAATAATATAGCTGAAAAAAAAAAAGAAAAGAAAGAGATAATGGTAGAAATAGTCTTAAATTTTGTTCATCTGAAAGCAAAGTTCTCACATCCTTATTTTACCTCAACAAGATTTCTTGATCTGAAGTTGCATGATCATATAGGAAATATTTGCAGAAGAGTGAATATTTCATGATCATCAAACGAGTGATGTAAATATCTAATTGCTATTGTGCCAGTCTGCCAGATGCTATCATGCAGTCGCAATTTATGTTCTTATTAATTTATACTGTCTTAAATTTTCATTTAACTATTGTGCCTTAATCTTAAAATTTCATCTTTTTTATCATTAGATCTGGTGAAAGGCATACAAATGTGCTTCTGAGGGGATCAATTTTTCGAAATTTTTGTATTAATTTCTTCACTTATGGATTCCCGGTATGCATTTCCTTCAACATTTTCCTGTATTTGCTTGTAGTATTATGATGACATTTGGATTTCATATGAAATGATCTACCAAGTATGTTAAAGATGTATCGATTGCTCTTTTAACTCATGATTTCTGTATTTTCATTTTAATGTGCATCACATATTCATGCTGTAATGAAGTAAAAACAATCAAAATTTTCTTGACTGAATTTACATGTGTTAGTCAAAGTACTCTTCTTCTAATACTTTAATTTCCAGTTATCCTTTGGAAAAATCGGCTAAAATTGTCCATGTATGTTTTACGAAAGGTATTCTGCCTGTTTCCTACTATATACATGATTCAAGGTGGAATCAGGTGGCTTGATACTTCAAAAACATAATCACTGCCTCTGTATTTCTTAACTGAGGTTCGATATAGTCCAAATGAGGAATACTAGAGGTATATTGCCAATAAGTTGAGGTGGTTACAGTAATCATTTTTCTTCATTCAACTATCTCGATATTATTCTCCTCCGTTAACAAAAGTGAATTCCGTAGTCCATAAGAAAAATGTGATTAATAGTAGTTGTGTTTCTTATTTCGTAGCTTATCAAATCAAGGATCTCAAACAACCCATTTAAATTCTACTATGGTTTTTAGTAGTAAAAAATGTTTTAGTCATATATGTGTCTTGTGCATATACTAAATCTAACTAGATTTGCCTATTTCTTATGGCAAGAGTTGTTTTACTAGGACTTTACGCCTCATTTTCTTTAGGAATAGAGTTAATTCTAAAATAAGTATTCCTCTCTGTTAATATCAAAATGAAGTTTTTATTCTAAGAATAACTATTTTTATGTTCACTTGTGTTTTAGAATAAGAGTGTAATAATTACTTTTGATGTGATATAAAGTAAAGGAAAAGATAAAAAAATATATGTTTTTATTTTTTTATGAAATTATTATGAATACCTTTCGATTTGATATAAAGTAGGTTGATAGAATAGATATCAAGGGTAAATTAATAATTGAGTTAATGTGTGGTATAAAATATAATTTTGATAAATATTATTTGTATTCTGGAATTTGGTTATTATGGTGTTCAGCTGGAATAAAGAGTTATATTGTGGAATAAAACAAAAGTTATTTTTGAAGTGAATGGGGGCTTACACTTTACAATTTTTTTTTTCTGGACATATAACTGCTATTATCTTGAACTCTTTTTATTTGTTTTATGCTTTTAAACAAGAAGAATTGTTAGAGATTCCAGGATGTATGATTTGACATTAAAAATGTGTTAATCGATCAGAGAACAGATGGTAAAATCTGTACAAATCTATCTTATTTGTTGTGCTCTGATTGTTACCTTAGAACTTGGGCATTATTGACTATTTATTAGAATATTTTGCTGAGTCATCATTCTTTATGCTAATTTACTACATTTATGTTAGGACTTAGGATGATATTTAGCTGTCTTATTCTCAAGAGTCTAATAGTGTTTACGTTTGTTTGCCAAGATGAATATACAGTGTTAAACTTGAATTCATAAAAGTGGAACAAACTGTTGTTCTCTGAACATTTTTTTCACAAAGGTCTCCTCAGTCAATTCAATTTAAAGTGATTATTTGATGTTGTACCAGCAGTCTACAACAATCCGAAAATTCATTAAATTTGCATTTAGCATTCGTCACTTGGAGCTGTCCAGTACTATGGAAAATAATGTTTTGTATACTGTTTGCTTCTTAATTCATTTTATGCCTAAGGAGAGTGCTACAAATATTGAACATTTTGATGGCAATATGTTTAGGATTGAAATGTTAAACATTTTGATGGCAAATATTGAACATTTTGATGGCAATATTGAAAATTAAATTGAAATGTTGCTCATAGTTACCCTATATTTGTGCTAACAATACTTTCATATCTGGATAGTTTCTGAAGCATTTACTGAACTTATTTTGTAAGTTGCTTCAATTACATCATCATGATTCACTCTTGTAATACTATGGGAAATAATCGGAAAAGAAAAAGTCTGAATTACAGACACATTAATCAGCTAGACCTTTTCAAACCCCAAGTTGGCTCAAATTGCTAGCTTATCACAAACGTGATCATGTGGTACTACCTTAGTGCTGTATTGCACTAAAATATCATACATGAACAGATTGCTTTTCTTTTCGAAGTTCAAAGTATTCCTTTCTGAAGAATGCATATTTATAGCTTAGTCCTTTTTTCCCCATTTAGAACTTTCACTTGCTGATTGTGACAGGTATTGTTGCTTGGATTGTGACAGGTATTGTTGCTTGCACTTTCCTTTTGGAGTTTTAGCTTCACTAGTCTTTGCGCCTTCGGCCTGCTAGCATATGTTGGCTATGTTTTATTTTCTTTTCCCTCCTTATTCCACTTGCATCGCCTGAATGGCTCTCTTCTAGTGTTTATTCTCCTTTGGGCTGCTAGCACCTACATATTTAATGTGGCGTTCACATTCTTTAACAAAAAAATCAGAAAGGTACTGCACTTAAATTTCTACTTCTTGTTTTATGTCAATTACTCAAAACATAGTTTGATGCTCTAAAATTATTTTCCCAGGACATGGTGATTTGGGAAACTATTGGATTGTGGCACTATCCTGTTCCTGGACTGTATCTATTCGCACAATATTGCCTTGGAGTTTTTGTAGCTCTGTGTAACCTTGTAAACAATTCCGTTTTTCTTTACCTGTCAGATGACAATAGGCAACTGCCAACTGATGATGATACAATTGAGGGTATGTTGGTCTTTGATTCATGTGTCTCATTATTTTTTGCTTGATTATGCTTATGGTCTCATATTGCTACCATTAAATGCTATGTTCTGTCTCATTTTAATTTGCTTTATTTTTGTTAGCCCCATAGTGTCACTAATTATCTATATTAATGCCCAAATTTGTATCTTCTTTAAAGCAGGAGATATTATGTAAAACCTAAGATTAAAGAGAATTTCATGGAGTAAAAGATGTTAACAAAATAGAGTGACTAGATGAAAAGAAGTAAAAAATAATAGTTTGAAACAAGGATTTCCATGGCACAGCATACTATGGTGGATGTATCACATATATCAGTTGTGCAAGAATGAGATGGCATTATGCCAGCACGATTGGCTCAATCTGAGATGCCCTACTGCAATGTAATTTTGGTCTTAATTGACCAAAACACATGAAA
The DNA here is from genome assembly GCF_019914945.1 of Typha latifolia. Classification (NCBI taxonomy): domain Eukaryota; kingdom Viridiplantae; phylum Streptophyta; class Magnoliopsida; order Poales; family Typhaceae; genus Typha; species Typha latifolia. Next base: position 2,740,993 of record NC_133091.1, read on the forward strand.
AGGTTCAATATTTAAAATTCTAACTTAAATATTGATATGAAGCATATTTATTTGTTTACTCCTCTTTGTGTAACAAATAATTGCAATGTGAGTGGCCATAGTTGTGTGCCTGGCAGCACTGACAGTTCAGCCTAACATGGTAGCCAATGCCAATGAATGGGCTGAAAGAGGGAAGAAGAGAGGTGGGGGTCTCCATCCTTCTCTGTCATCACTGGTACTTCCTGAAGGAGGGGTTTGGCTGGGGTTTGTGGGTCTGAAGATGGGGAAGATCTCTTAAGCAGTTTGTCATGTATGACTTATAAGTAATGATCCACTCAAACAGGATGTTTTCAGTAGATCCTGGTAGATCGCTCTTAAAATGATGAATCTCTTAAAATAATTGTGCCAGCACAACAATCCTTGCTTTTATTATATTTCTGTATTATATTCTCTTTTGCAGTAGATTTTGCTTGTTCTTTCTGGTTCATGTGGCTACCTGTTGTTCTTTACCTTTGCTACATTCAAATTCTCAGTCAAAGACATTATCTTGTCAGTATGAAATGATATTGTCTCATCAATTTTGTCTCTTTCTGCAGAAAAAGAAGACACAAAGGTGTTGATTGTAGCCACACTGGCATGGGGACTACGAAAAATTTCTCGTGCTATTACTTTGGCACTATTATTTCTTCTTGTCATGAAACCTGGCTTCATCCATGCTGTTTACAGTATGGTGAAATGTCCCTTCTCATTACACTTTTAGTTTTATTTGCATAGATGTTCAGTTTAGGGTTGTATGGTAGGAAGCCTGCATTGGTATTTGACGCCTGAACTTTTCTTATTACTCTTTTCTATGTCATATTATTGATATGTGTCTGATACAGAGTTTTAAGGAAGGGCGAGCTTTCATTTAGTGCTTTAGACCATAAATTTTCTTCTTGTTGAATGTGATCCACATTGTTGGGCAGGCAATGTAGGCAACTCAACTGGTAGCAGCATGGTATATCAATAAAAAACATTAAGCAGCTCAGCAAGCAATGAATGAAACCAATCCTAGGATGTATTTTTGACTTGCTTACATGCACAAACATTTCAGGCATTCTTCTCTCTTTTCGCATATGATCTTTGACACTTAGTTAATTAGCTCATCATATCAGTACCTGTTGTAGACATTGGTAAGAAATAAATTTGTTTTGGCCACTTGTTGGCAAGCAAAACATATACACAGCTTAATATGGTACTTTATTTCTACTTAAGGCTCTCTGAAGGATAACTGTATAGCAGTTATCTTGTAGATACTTCTCAGCAATGTGAGCTCCAGAACTTATTCAAAGGAAATATGCTCGCTTATATGTAATTCCAGAATCAATGCTTTGTACTGTAGTGCTAACTATGAGGGAATTCGTTAAAATTACAGAAGGTCATTAGGAGATTTGACATACATGTATTTGATCTCTCTCTCTCTCTCTCATGTGTTGTCACGAGATGACGGTCTGTACCCTACGGCTCTGGCCATGCTGCCTGGCATGTGCTTTTCCAACATTATTGTGGCATGTGTAGGTGCTGTGATTTATAAAACCTTGACAAAAGTGCTCACTAAGAACTTTTATTGTTCTCTGTTTTTCTGGTATTTTTTAGTATCTTTAGATTTTGAGTACTTTTATATATTAGAAGTTGCTTGAAAGTTGAAACACATCTTCAAACCATTGTGGAACCTCCGAAGTCTGAACCATTTCATTTTTTGGCACGGTGCAAAATCGAGATTCAATTTTTGTTCTTTTTCATAATGAGTATTCTTTTCCAGAAAGACTACATGTATCATAATAATCAGTTTTAGGAGATGATGCATCTATTTTTAAATAAGCCTTGGATTACTTATGATACCATTACATTGTGTTTCCATGTGTATACATATTTCTTGTATGTGTATTATTTTATCTTAGGCTTCGACTGCCTGACAATTCATTCAGCTAGTTAGCTCATCACTTGTGTTATTTTAGGTGAGCATAGAGAGAAACCGGCTTGGACTATTGGAACTATGATCTTTCTAGGATTAGTTTATTACTTTTACTAGAATCTGAGTTTGTTTATACTTTTATAGTTTTATTTGAGACTTATTATTGAAAACTTGAATTATGTTTTTTGGATATTCATTATTGAGTTGTGGATATAGAGGTTTAACACTTTCTAAACATATTTGTGAAATGCATTCTTAACTACTACTATAGTACTATTAATGGGCTCTTTTGTTCCTCGGAGTGAGGTTTATGGTAACAAAAATGGTGGTTGACACAAACAAACCCACAAGCCCTTTGCATATGGAGATGACATGTTGGTATAGTCAAGGACCATGACCTACTGAAGTGCCACATAAGATTGCCCATTAATTTAACTACCATTCAAGTTCTGTCATCATACTTCAAATAGTATAAAAACATTTGCAAAAATTTCAAACACTTTCAGTTTCATCATCTTTTGAGTTTTGAGATTTCAGATTTGACTTCTGCAGACTTATATGTTGTACTTTGTCCTTTAGCTATCTGTGAGACTTTTGTATTGGACTTTTTTAGGATCCCGATTGATGCTGATTGTCTTCTTGTCACCTGGGCTACTCCCTAGGTGATAATCACTAGGTTTTTCATTTTTGCTGGTTATCCTACCTAGATCACTTACTAAATGTAGCTTATTATGTATATTATCTATTTGCAATATTCTAAGACTATTGTTGTAAATTGTAATGTATGTTAATCAAGGGTTGTCATGCCAATCATGTCAATACCCTGTCGGCATGCCCCACTAGCACACCTGCTGACACACCTCTAGATAAGTTTTTGAGGTATTTATCCACATTTTAAGTTATAATATATATATTAAAGACTGCATTATATTTTTTTGTCCCTAGATAATGTTGTAAAATGCCTAAATATAGCAATAGTCTAGTATAAATATGATTCAATACATAATATCGAATAATTTTCCTTTCCCTTTGATTCCCATGTTTTGAAGAGTATTTTACCTAGATCTACCACAAAATTCTAGATTTATGTAAAATGACTCATACAAATATGGATCTAACTTCATTTTGCTACATCTAGGATGATTAATCTAAATTTGATTTCAAAACCAGAAAATAGGAAGAGAAAATAAGAAAAATATAATTTTTGATAGGATTTGAAGTTCCCATCTTTTGACCGACCTCCTCTTCTTGATCTCTCTTTGTTCTACTTCTCTTATTTTGGTTTGGGAAATAACTCAAATAAGTGCACTAGCAAAGAAATCGAAAAAAAAGTCTCTTTGAGTAAGCCAAATAGATATCAGGCGTCACTCACGATGTGCCATTGGACCGATATCGAGTGATACCAGTAATACAGGCAATGACACACGACGACACACTTCGGTATAGGGAGTGCCATTTTGCACGACAATCCTTGTGTTCAATTATATCTCTGACAGGCTACCCCTTTGTAGCTCTTCATAGTTCTAAGCAAGAAGTCTTCTTTTTTTTTTCTAAAAAACCTAAAACTATGAAGGAATGATGTAAATGTAAGTGATGACTCCATGGTGTAGTTTCCTGCTTGACGCTAATTGAAGCATATATTGAATTAATGACAGTTAGATCTCTCTCTCTCTCTCTCTCTCTCTCTCTCTCTCTCTATATATATATATATATATATATACCGTTTAGTTTTTATGGATGTAAATTGCTACTATTGGTAGGTAGGAATAACTATATGGGAGATCCGGATTTATAGGTTTCATGCAAGCCATGTGTTCACAAATTATATGTGGCCTAGAACAAATTTCTAGAGCATCAAGTATAGCCCATTATAAGACCTTATTATGTCTATATGTACATTATGTGTAAAACTTTCATGTTAACAATTTCTTCTCATTCTTTTTGAACTTCTGTGGAGATTTTAATGGATGGATAGCTAATGAGTGAATTACTATTTAGTATTTACTATACATTTTTCATCAACAAGTCTGGTGAAGAAATAGAATAATCTTTCATTGTGAGAAGGTAGCTTAATGCAAATTTTGCATGAGTTATCTCATATGAAAAGCCCAAGCCTGCTTTTAAGTCCTCCATAGGAAGTTAGATAATCGAGCAAGCTTGAAACTCCACCAACTCATGCTAAGATAGTAATGATCTTTGTTAATATTTATATCATCTCTGACCTATTTTCTTGCCATTTACTTGTGAACTGTTTCCATAACAAAAGAACAAAATCACTGTCGCCATTTTAACATGTTTGTTTGCTTCCTGCCCAGGAGGTTGATTGTTTGAGAATTCTAGTTTATTTCTTGCCCTAGTTATTGATCTCTGTCTTGTTGTATGCTAGCTCCTTTGTCCGTGGCTTTTAGTTTATATGACAGGTTTGCTTAAATACTATGAAACATGATTCTAGATTTCTGATAACATTGATGAAATGATAAAGTGTTTTCTTGTTGTCTTTTCTGTTTTATTGTAATTTGTCTTTTTCTCTCCTATCGGCATCCTGCAGAACATCTAACCTGATGGATTTTAAACTTATCTCATTTCAGTGTGCTTCTTTTTGTTATTTCTATTGAGCCATTCCATTGGTCGAAAGTTGCGGCAGATTTTAATTCTTTTCTGTGAGGTGCATTTCTCAGTATTATACGTTCTTCAGCTTGATCTGATCTCGAATGCAGTGAAGCATAGTGGTCCCCTAACTACTGAAATCCTCTCGCAGCTAGGTATGCCCCCTTATTCAATTCCTTTAACCTCCTAAATGTCTTGTTGGACAGTAATGTAATTATCCTATATTTATTTAAATCCTTAGATAGTAATAAATTTGCTGAATTCTTATACTTTTGTACTGTTTGGGAACCACCTATCTCTTTCTTTCCTTTACTAATTCAATTTTATTTTGTGGCTTGCAGGGCTCCCAATTCATGCTACTACGAGGGACTTCATGGAAATTGGTCTAATCGCATGCTTCTGTGCGGTGCACAATCATGGATTTAAAATGCTCTTTTCACTCTCTGCTATACTTCAGCATACTCCTTATCATCCTCTTGGATTTACCATCCTGAAAGCTGGTTTGAATAAATCAGTTCTTTTGTCAGTTTACGCATCACAAAATTCCAGGGGTAGTCAGTCCCTCAATAATTCACATGGTATTACCGCGAACCTTTTTTTCCTAATTAGACGGCTATTTATTCCCAAGTTAGACAATTAGGTTTTCAGTTATTTCTCATTATTTGCATTTCTTATCAAATAATTTTGCATTCATTCTTTAACAGAGAAAAGAATAGCAACTTATCTAAGCAAAGTGGGACAGAAGTTTTTGTCCACATACCGCTCATATGGGACTCACGTGGCATTTTTGACTATTCTGTTCACATTATATTTGGTGACTCCAAATTATATATCATTTGGGTACCTTTTCTTCCTTCTACTTTGGATAATTGGAAGGCAGCTCGTGCAGAAAACAAGAAGGCAGCTTTGGTTTCCCTTAAAAATCTATGCAACCATAGTGTTTTTATTTACCTACAGTTTGAGCATTTCTCCAATCTTTGCTGCATGGATGTCAAAATTGATTAACCTTTATCCTGATTTGGGATTTAATCCTGAAGCCTCTTTGCTGGAAAATGTCTGGGAATCTTTGGCTGTTTTGACTGTAATGCAACTATATAGCTATGAAAGGCGAGAGAGTAAATATAGGGCAGCTGATGCATCTGATTCATCAGAAGCGGGTGTTCTTGGGTTTGTCAGAAGGTTGTTAATTTGGCACAGTGAAAAGATCTTGTCTGTTGCTGTATTCTATGCTTCACTCTCTTCAATCAGTTTCTTTGGGTTTATTTATCTTTTGGGTCTACTTATATTCTCTGCTTTACCAAAAGCTTCTCGGGTTCCTTCAAAACTTCTTTTAGTTTATACAGGTTTACTTGTATCATCTGAGTATCTCTTCCAAATGTGGTGTAAACCTGCTGAAATGTGTCCTGGTCAACGACTCTACAGTTTGGCTGTGTTTCTTGGTTTTAAGTACTTTGACTCTGGATTTTGGGGTCTTGAATCTGGTTTAAGGGGGAAAATTCTGGTAGTAGTTGCATGCACCCTTCAGTATAATGTCTTCCATTGGTTAGAGATGATGCCAACATCTTTAATTCACAAGAGTAAGTGGGAAGAGCCTTGCCAGTTGTTTATCTCAATGGAAAATTCTTCAAATGGTACTGTGGCTACTGAAGAAGATAAGGCATACACAGAATCCACTTTATTTTCAGGAAAGCAGAGTACTAGTGCTACCAATTCAAGCTCTGAGACCTATCAAACATCAGAACACATCACTAGCTTTACAAGAGTTTCAAAAGACAGCAAGAAAAACTATTCATTTAGATACCTATGGGGAAGTTCGAAAGAAAGTCACAAGTGGAACAAGAAACACATCCTTGCTTTGAGAAGGGAGAGATTCGAAATGCAGAAGATGACACTCAAAATCTATATGAAATTTTGGTTGGAAAATCTATTTAAACTCCGAGGTCTTGAGATTAATATGATTGTGTTACTCTTGGCAAGTTTTACCTTGCTGAATGTTGTGTCTCTGTTTTATATCATATGCCTTGCCGTATTCATTCTTCTGAACAGAGGTTTTCTTCATAAAGTGTGGCCCCTATTTGTTTTCTTGTTTGCTTCTATCCTCATTCTTGAATACTTTGCTTTATGGAAAGATCTAATTCCCTGGATCCATGCCCCAATAGAAACAGAAGTTCGTTGTCATGATTGCTGGAGTAGCTCAACTATTTTCTTCAGTTATTGCACAAAATGTTGGCTAGGTACATGTCATATCTACTTGATGACAATTGTCACATACATTTATGCCACCATCGCTTATTTCTAACAGATTTTTTTTTAAATTTTATTTTAATGTAGGAATGGTAGTTGATGATCCAAGAATGCTTGTAAGCTACTATGCGGTTTTTGTTTTCTCCTCGTATAAACTCCGTTCTGATCATTTATTAGGTTTCTCCGATTCACATACATACCATCAAATGAGGTCTCAAAGGAAAAATGCTTTAGTTTGGAGAGACCTCTCATTTGAAACAAAAAGCTTCTGGACATTTCTTGATTATATGAGACTGTACTTATATTGTCATTTACTCGATATTGTCCTTGCACTAATTCTAATAACTGGTACCCTTGAGTATGATGTTTTGCACCTTGGTTACCTTGGCTTTGCACTGGTTTTCTTCAGGATGAGACTCGAAATATTGAAGAAGAAGAATAAGATTTTCAAATTTTTGCGTCTGTATAACTTTGCTGTCATTGTTCTTTCTCTTGCTTATCAATCTCCTTATTTTGGGGATTTAAGCTCTGGCAAGTGCGAACAATTTGACTATCTATATGAGGTCATTGGACTCTATAAGTATGACTATGGTTTTCGGATAACATCCAGGTCTGCATTGGTTGAGATAATAATCTTTTTGTTAGTATCAGTGCAGTCATATATCTTCAGCTCTGGAGAATTTGACTACGTGGCAAGATACCTAGAGGCAGAGCAAGTGGGTGCTTTGGTCCGAGAACAGGAGAAAAGAGCTGCATGGAAAACTGCACAATTGCAGCATATTCGTGAATCTGAAGAGCAACAACGGCAACGTAATTTGCAAGTGGAGAAAATGAAATCTGAGATGTTTAATTTGCAAATTCAGCTTAACAGCATGAACTCTATAGCCACCCTCGGTAGCAACACTTCACAAACTGAAGGCCTTCGATATAGAAGGAACTCTACCCAAAACTTGGATAAACTCAGCAAAGTTCTAGATAATGATTTTGAATCACCAACGAAGCAGGATGAAAATGTCAGTATGGGACCACACCATTCTTTCGACTTTCCTATGCCCAATATGCCAAAAGATATGATGATGCCTGAGGTTCCAGCTGACTTTCAGACGTCTCCTAATAGTGTAAAAAGCGAAAACTTGTTTCCTGTTGATTATGTGAAATATTCCTTGGATTCTATCTGTGAGATAACTGAACTTGGAGAGAGAGATGACACAATAAGTTCGGGTGTAGATAAGAAAGAAGGAAAAGGAGGGCACCCTAAGGAAAACCCTTTGAAATCTGCCGTGCAGTTGATAGGTGATGGTGTTTCTCAAGTTCAGTCCCTTGGAAATCAGGCTGTCACAAACATTGTCAGTTTCTTGAATATAGAACCTGAAGAATCAGATTCTAATGGGCACTCTTTCGTGGAAGATGGAGTATATGACGAAGTAGAAAGTCAAAAAACCACAGAATATGGGCACTTGGATCGAATGTCTTCAGTTAATTCTTACAGAGGAATGAAACCTCCAGCTAGCCTGCAAATTGGAATGATCTTTCGTTTCATATGGTCACAGATGCGATCTAATAATGATATTGTGTGTTACTGTTGCTTTATAGTGGTTTTTCTCTGGAATTTCAGTTTGCTATCTATGGTCTACCTTGCAGCACTTTTCATGTATGCTCTTTGTGTAAATTCTGGTCCAAGTTTCTTGTTCTGGGTGATCATGCTCATATATACAGAGATCAATATTTTGCTTCAATATCTGTATCAGATTATCATACAACATTGTGGGTTGAATATACAATCGTCTATAATACAGAGGTTAGGATTTCCTGAAAATAAAATAAAAGCGTCATTTGTTGTCGGTACATTGCCTCTCTTTCTGGTGTATATATCGACTCTTTTGCAGAGTTCAATTACTGCTAAGGATGGTGAGTGGGCACCAGTAACAGAATTCAGCCTTCTTAGACGGAACAATTATTATGAAGAAAGTTATACCATTCACCATGGTTGGTGGGATAAGGTTTGGCAGTTGTTCTCACCTATAGTGAATATAGTAAGGATAGTATTAGTAAGTTTCTCAAGGTATTGGAGGTCACTAACGGAAGGATCGGAGTCTCCCCCATATTTTGTGCAACTAACAATGGAAGTCAATCAATGGCCAGAAGATGGGATCCAACCAGAGAGGATAGAATCAGGAATAAATGAGTTGCTTAGTTTAGCTCATGAAGAAAGATGCCAAGCTAAAATCCCATCTGCATGCCATTCCGCTAGTAGGGTCCGAATTCAGAGCATTGAAAGAACTGCAGAAAGTATTAATGTGGCTCTTGCTGTCCTTGAGGTTGTTTATGCTTCTCCTTCAGTGGGATGTCCAGCAGTAGAATGGTATAGATCACTTACGCCTGCCGCAGATGTCGCAGCAGAGATCAGGAAGTCACACAGTTCTGGACATTTCGAGGAAATAGGCTTTCCCTTCCCTATAGTATCGGTCATTGGAGGAGGCAAAAGAGAAATTGACCTATATGCTTATGTATTTGGTGCAGACTTAGCAGTTTTTTTTCTGGTTGCCATTTTCTACCAATCTGTCATAGAGAACAAAAGCCAATTTCTGGATGTTTATCAGCTTGAAGATCAATTTCCAAAAGAGTTTGTATTTATCTTGATGGTAAAGACGTGCAAAGTTTCTTTCTGAGTCGAAATTATTTTTCTTTAATATTCTTTATTCATCAATTATACATATACTTACCAGTAAATTACATGCAGATTCTATTTTTCTTAATCGTGGTTGATCGAATCATATACTTGTGGTCCTTTGCAATAGTAAAAGTTATCTTTTATCTTTTCAACCTTGTCCTGTTCACATACTCGGTCACTGTGTATGCTTACATGGAGCCATCTCACAAGAACATCGGAGGACTAGTATTGCGTGCTATCTACCTAACAAAGTCAATGTCCTTGGCACTACAAGCATTACAAATTCGCTATGGAATTCCTAATAAGGGCACTTTGTATCGGCAGTTTTTGACCAGTAAAGTTACACAAGTGAACTATTTGGGCTTCCGGCTTTATCGTGCATTACCATTCTTGTATGAACTGCGATGTGTACTCGATTGGTCTTGTACATCGACATCTCTTACAATGTATGATTGGTTGAAGGTATGAGTCCATCAGTACTGTATAATATTGATATATCACATTATTTTCTCTGGGTATAGACTCATCCTTCATTCCTTTGTCATGTTCAAACTTGAGGAATGAATATTCAAAACAAGTAACATGTACTTTCAGTATGTGCAAACATTGCAGAAATGTGATTGCAGGGGTGTCTATAGATAAAGGTGTACTTGGTGCCTTTTATTAATATTTGTTTATAAATATTTCACATAGTTTTATAAACACTTTAAAATAATAGGATCTAAAAAACTGTCCTTATAGAATCATTATTCTTTTATTTATTAGACAATCATCACTAGTTATAGTAGTTATCTTTTATTATTGTTTAATTTTCGGAATTAGTGTCTTCTTTAAACTTTAAAGCCTTTCTTCCTTCTCATCATGAATTCCTTTGTTTCATTTGACTGTTGTTGTATTATTGTGTGCAAAGCCTCCTTTGTTTAGTATCAACTATTTATTATAATGCCACAAAATTGTTCACATTCTTAATAAGAACTAATTGTTATAGGTGACCCAGTTGTCAATCTTATTTAAGGTTATACTATGATATAACCTTGAGAATAAAGAGATAACCAAATTGAACAAGGCACTTTAATGTTTGCTTTTTTTGAAGTTCACCAAGGCAGACTCAGTAATAATTTCACTGCTTAGTCAGTTAGGTGGTAATATGCATATTTTCATATTTGCTTCTGCAGTTAGTGGATAGTGCAATTTTTTTTTCTTTGTCAAATTCAATTATTAGATAGAGAGAGGAATAAGCAGGGATATTTGAACCTTTTGTATTGTTAGGGCTTTTACAGAATATGCATTCTTCATAGAACTCCATTTGGAGAAATGTATTACTCTTTTATTAGAACCTTTCATATTGTAAGAACTTCTAAAATAAGTGGATTTAAGTTGAAGTTGCTTCAATTCTCTACAGAATAATCAGTATTTCAGTTCTGTGAGATTTTGAATAAAGCGTCATGTTGAAAAGGACAAAGGTACTGGTCGACAAAAATTCTTGTAATGTTACTATACTGGTCTCTGTGCACTTAATTTCCCCAGGCAGGGAATCTAAATATTCATTTACAAAGAATTATTAATCAAACTATAAATTATAGGAGTTGAATTACTGTATGTCTGCATGATGTGTCTTGAGAGGGAGAGAAGACCGGAAATGATGTGGGAAGAACCAGTAGTAAAAGACATGATAAGAATTACTTTGGCAAGGATCCTTACATTAAGAGTAGCTGAACAGAGGAAAAGGATCCTTTTTTATTTCCTTTGAGAAAGTAGGTGGGCTAGGCCCAGTTATCTATTAAAGAGAGAGGACGAGAGGGAGGGAGGAATTACAGAAGAGGTGTTACAAAGAGAAGGTCAAGGAGAAATATCAAAGAATGAGGTTCGGTAATTGGATCTGAGCCTCAGCGTTGAAGATCCTCTTGTTTCTCTCCTTCTAGATAAGCCACCAAAAGAGACCAAAGGGAAATTGGTTACCTTAGTTGCTTTGCTAAAAGATGTCTCCTCCAGTCTGACAACAGGACTGAGATTTTTCTGGAGGTTGTCATGAATGGAAGAGAAGGATCATCGAAGATGGCCCCAAATAGTTAGGACAATCTGCTTGTCTTTTTGTTGTTGAATGTATGGTTCACCAGACCGGCTGAACCCGATTCTCTCTCTCTCTCTCTCTCTCTCTCTCACTATTTCTTCTCACCCTCTCTCTCTTTTACTCTCTTACTCTCTTACAGAGAGATCTAACTCTGACGAACTCCTATATTATTTATTTATTTCTCTCTCCCTTTTTTCTTTTTTCTCTTTTCTTCTTCTTCTTCTTCTTCTTCTTCATTGCACCATGATTTTTTTTTCTTTTGTTTGATTTTCTTCCACTCACTCTCTTTTTAATCTCTTCTTATTTTTAATTTTTATTGCACCATAATTTTTCTTCTTTTATTTTCTTATTTCTAGTTAACTTTTTTTAAAAATATTAGAAGTTCTCCTACATTTTTAAATAATATTTAGAATTTACGTAATTAAAAAGTTTGATCTGATCCAGGCAACTGATACGGCCGATCAGGTCGATACGTATCGTTTTTTTCTAAAAGCAGATCCTGATCCTGATTTTTTGAACCTTGATTGAATGAATTTCTAAGTCCTTAAAGTGAATCATTGTAGATATTATTCTCTCAAAATTTCAGAAATAGTTCAAATTACCAAGCCTGGCATCATTTAATTAAGTATAATGGCTCTTATTATGCCGGTAGGGAGTTCCCCTCTACAAGATCTAATGCTTACCAATATTCTTATCTGTTTGCCTAATGATGCTCTTTTTATTTTGAATATATAAGACTGCCAATTTTAAATTGATTGTACTTTAATAGTAGCTCATGCAAAGTTTACTGAGATAATTTAATTTTTTATTGCACACCCAAGTGGGTAGTAATTTTATTTGCTTTTCATACTTGGTTTATGTTGAAACTTATATTAGGCTATCACCAACCAATTTGATACTTGTTTCTTCTGTATAGTTGGAGGACATCAATGCGAGCTTGTTCCTTGTCAAATGTGATGCAGTTTTAAACAGAGCAAATCATCATCTAGGACAAAGACAAACTAAGCTGACTAAGTTTGGTAGTGGAATATGCTTATTCTTCATACTAATATGTGTTATATGGGCCCCAATGTTGGTAAGCAAATTTGACACCCTAGCAGCTTCTCGTTATTCATCTCATTTAGTCATTTTAATCACATGATGTCTCTGAGTCCTTTAAGTGAGATATATGAAACATGATATCAGGTATAACTTTTGAAAAGAGTTGAGATTTGAGTTTGCAGATTGCATTTATTTTTGCAAAAAGTTTTTTGAAATATCTTCTGTTTGTGAATCTTTTTGAATATCCGGTGCACACTTTACCTTTTAAAATGTAGGTAAATTGGTTTCCTTTCATCGTCTCTTCCTACATCAGTTATCCTCACATAACTCCATTTTTTCTTGTAATTGTTCTATGTTTTATTTTTCTTCATAATCAGCTTTCTCATTTCATGTTCTCCTACTGAGGAGAACATGCTTGTTTCTTGCATAATTGCATCTAATAGGTCACACATTCAAGTCATAAACATTCTTTTCTGTAATGAGGGTAAAGTTAACTTTCTCTTATGCAGCCACTTTTTGCATTTCTTACATTGAGCGGAAAATCATGTACTACAAACCAATGATGGCCGTGCCACAAGCACGAATCGTGCCGACCACCGGCCGGCACGGCACGTGCCGCGGCACTTGCCGGCCGTGCCGTAAGAGAATGAGAGAAAGATGTAAGGGATACTCACCTTTGCCATTGTAGTCGCCGTCGCCGCCGCTCGCCGCCTGCTTCGTGCCCTAGCCCCCGAGAGAGAGAGAGAGAGAGAGAGAGAGAGAGAGAGAGAGAGAGAGAGAGAGAGAGAGAGAGAGATCGGGAGAGGGTTTAAAATTTAAGTTGCGGGTTCGGATCCGGATCATCCCTCTGTCTTGATCGTCTTCTCTCTCGGGGGCTAGGGCACGAAGCGAGCGGCGAGCGGCGGGCGGCGAGTGGCGGGCGGGGATCGGCGAGCGACGGCGACGAGATCGATGGTGAGTGGCTATGCATTAGGAGGGGTGCCATGCAGCACCCTCGTGCCATGTGCCGGTACGCCGCCGGCACACTCATCCTTGCTACAAACATAATGTGTTATATTCCATGTAATGTGAAAGGAATGTAGGAGGTGATAGTCCTAAAATAAGTCTATGGTGTACTTATAGAGTCGTATTGCTCATCATCTAAGCTAACTCATATTAAATGCATAATTAACATTACTGATATTCTTTATTAATTCCTTATATTTTATTTCATTAAATTTTAGTGTTCTTAATGTGGTTATCATGAAATTTCTGTCTTTTTTTTTTCCTTTACAGATCTACAGCAGTGGCAACCCAACAAACATTGCAAACCCTGTTACAGATGTGAGTGTTCAGATTGATATTAAGGCAGCAGGTGGAAGATTATCCCTTTTCCAAACTACTCTGTGTGACATATTCCCCTGGAAAAATTTGGAGTTCCATGACAATCTGGACCCACATAATTATCTAACTACATACAATGTTGAGGACATCCAATTGATCTGCTGCCAACCTGATGCAAGCACAATGTGGCTGGTTCCTCCTGTAGCTCAAAATAGATATGCAAGATCACTTGAGCAGCATATGGAAATAATATTGACTTGGAACTTTCTAAGAGAAAGACCAAAGGGAAAGGAAGCTGTGAAGTATGAGTCATCTGTTGATAATTGTCCAAGTGCAGATGATGTTGTTTTAGTTCTTAATGGGACAACTGACAGTTTTAGGATAACTGATGTTTATCTTAGGTACTTCCGAGTCACTGGCTCTGGTGAAGTACGACATCTAGAACAGGCGGTATGTGTCAGAGGTTTTTGGCTGTCTTTTGATACTTAGCATTAACTATTGTTCAATATATAGATATATGGCTTATTGTACATCAATATGTTTTAACTATTGTTGGTGACCGTTTCTTGCGCAGGTAGATTCAGTTAGTGGTGTCCTTTCTATGAACCGTGGGACATCTTCATGGTGGTCCTTTCATGATTTAAATCAATCATTTTTGGCAGGATGTCAAGGCCTGACTGGGCCAATGGCTATTGTCGTTTCTGAGGAGACACCACGTATGTATCAATTACTTGATTTTCTTGTATATACTGTGTAATCCCTTTAAATCTAATAATGAATATAGCTGAACCTTCTGTCCATTCAATACTTGTCATGCTTATATGTCAGCTATGCTCGAAATTGTAATCCCAACTTCCAAGCATACTGTTTTTTTGTCATTTTGATGTTAAATATTCCAATAGTTCCATATTAGACTTATTTGAAGAAATGTAAGCACATTGTAGTAGTCCATAAGACTCTTTTTAAAATTTGACGGACTTAGGTGCAAATTTTGTGTAATGATGGAAATCATGGAATTGACGCTTTTATCTTCTTGTCAAAAGAATTTTGGGTTTAACTTTTTATCATCTGCAATCCCTTTGATCATGTTGACAAAGTCATTAATAGATTTATTATTATTATTTGTTTTTAAAGTAACATTCATGGTTATCTCATTAACGATGTATACCCTTTTTTTTTTATAGATAATGAGTTTACAGGCTAATCATAGAGACAAAAGGGCTAGCCCTCTCTAATATATAGGTTGGATAATTTGGCTAATCTTCCTAAAAAATGAGTCAAAACAAGTTCAAACTATACATATATAAACACTCTAGTGGAAAGTCTAAAATATCAATCCCAACATCTCCTATAACCTCTTTCATGGGCTGGTAGGACCCGATCACTAGGCTATATTAGTCAACCTCATTAATAATGTATAATTGAGAAGACCAAATTATATTATCATGGTTTTAATATCAAACCTACTTATATAACGTAGTAACACAAGCATTATACTTTTGTTAGTTTTTAAGAATTATGAGTATATGGCAACTCATAATATTAATGACATATAACATAATATAGTGATTACCATTTCCATGGAGTTGCTTTTATATTGGTAACTTGACATTAATTGTAAGCTACTTCTAATTTATATAGTACCTTAACTTCATGCTTCATAGCCATGGAAGCTATTGTACTTGATCTATGTGTCTTCCTAACTAAAACCAAGTATTGGGATATTACTGAAGTTCTTGGAATAAGGAGCAAGACGATTTATCATGGTTGTCCTGTCTATGATGGATACCTCATGGATTGTAAGCAGATATGGTCCACCTACATAACAGCACCCCAAATCTTCTCATACTATCCACAAGCTAGTAGGACCTTTTTATGTGGTAGATGGATAGCTTGTGTCGAATAAAAGGAAAATGATGCTGATGAGAGGTAAAAAGAAGATGATAAATTCTTCTTTTCTTTTTCTTTATCCCCAGCTCTCCTATAAAGCGAAGTGTTCGTGTTTTTTAAATTTTATAAGTAATGTTCCATGGGCCATATGTAGGAATGAAAATCCTTGCATAAAATGAGATCATCTGGTGTTATGCTGTTGGTATCTGTATTTAACTATTTATTCATTATTGAAAAACAGATCCTGTCATTTTATGTATATGATAAATTGTATGTAGTATCCATGAATTTACATGCTTATGTGTGCATTTCTACACTTAAGAGACATAAATCTTCTCCTTAGTAAGACTCCATACACATTTTATTGGAATGGAATAGTTCTGGTGATTTAGGCTGAGATAATCTTCTTTGCTGCCATCTTTTCAGCTTCCTTGTGTTCTTTCATTATAATCATTTAATTATATTTGTTTTGAATTTTCAGAGGGTATTCTTGGTGAAACTCTCAGCAAATTTAGCATTTGGAGTTTGTACATTACCTTTGTATTAGCTGTTGCCCGATTTATTAGACTGCAATGTTCAGACTTAAGAATGAGGATACCATATGAGAATCTCCCCTCCTGTGACAGGTATGGAAACAATTTCTATGCCACCTATTTCAAAGCTGTCATTTCTTGATATTATGGCAGTACTTAGAATTCAAATCAATTCTTCATCACACACGCTCACGTGCACGCACATGCACACACACATGCCCGCAAGCGTGCACACATGAACAACTCAGATTTGCAAATGCTTCTGAAAATGATTACAATGATTTCTGTGGAGAAAAACTGAGACAATTTTGACTATCATGTAATGTATATATCCTTGACCTATCTATATCTCTTACAAACTTAATTAGATTCTGCATGCATGTATAGGCTCATAGCTATCTGTGAAGGGATATATGCTGCACGTGCAGAAGGTGAGCTTGAAGTGGAAGAAGTGCTCTACTGGACTCTTGTAAAAATCTACAGGTCCCCCCACATGCTTTTGGAGTATACCAAAGCTGACTAACTTATTACAAGCTTCATGAAGATAATTGATTAATTGTGTGCAAATAATACTTCTTCGCACCATCGAGACTAACAGTCATACGGTAAATAGGATTTAGTACACAGGTGAAACTTTTGGCATTTTATAAAGCCATTTAAGTGAGGCTTCTTTTTGCTCTTTCCTTTCTGTTTTTCTCTCCTTATCAATGAGTCCATTGTACATATACAAGTTAGAGTCTACTCAAGACTCTTCTTCTTTTCTTTTTTTTTGTGCAAATATATATTTCAGGGGGGCTTGTCTGCTTCTTTTCTTGGCTGCTAAGTTGTAATTTACATTAGAGCAGAAGTAAAGATTCTATTTTACTCTTCTGCAAATCTTCACTTGCAGGACCCGTACATCCATACTGATCATTCCCAAAGTTTTTAAGATGGTATCTGTAGAAACACGTTAAAATGTTGTTCTTTTCATTGGTTGTATATTTTTTCTATAAAACAATGCGTGATTATGAAGTTTTTAGGGGAAAACCAATCTCGTCAGCTGTGGAAGCTAACGCATAACCAGGTGATTCATTTACTGCATCTTTTGTGTGTGGATTCCAGTTCCAGATCCCCTCTTCATTGGGATTGCTGGTCAAGCAATTGATGAACTATTTATAAATCCATATTACATCTTTTTAGTAATCATGGAAGATTGTTGTTCCTCTTTTTCTGCTAACAATTAACAGAGATCGCTGGAAGTTGATAAGTTCTGTTAAAAACTCTCTTGGAGTTGGAAGTAGCATAATTTCATCATTCCATCCTTTCTTTTCTCATGAATAATTAATGATACTTTCTGTACAAAAAGTACCACCTATTCTCCTTTTGCTTCTCAGAACTGACATTTATTTGCATGGTATTTTGTGGTTATTGAGAATGAGAACAGATTGTGAAGAGCTCTCCAGTTAGGAATGATCGAGTTAGTGAAATATAGTTCTTATGATGGTTAACAGAAAATTCTAATCCAAAGCTACTATTAGTAGTTCTTCTGAAAATTGTGTAGCTGCACTAGATGTGTTTCTGGGAACTCGTCCATGTTGCAATGAAGGTGGAATCTCTGGGGAGACGAGCCCATTTCACAAACCAACTTTCTGAAACACAAAATATCCAAATCTATATGTAAAATAAAAATAAAACACATTTCTCAAACACAAGTACTCTTTTCTAAATGTATATGTAAAATATTCAAATCCTTATTGTATCTGACATTTTTACTTTCTTTTTCCTTTTTTGATTCTGTGCCCCCCTCTCCATTGTTTCAAGGACGCAAATCATGTAGCCAATTGGTTAGCTCACAAAGAAAAGGAACAAGGTTTTGCAGTTCATTGGACAGATGCTTCACGTATACCATCAGATACTTGTTAAAGTTTTGTGCCATCGCTAACTTTATCAAAAAAAAAAAAAAAGGGCTAGAAAAAGAGCCATTTTTGCCATAAAAAATTGTTTCAACAGATAATGATAATCTGGATCCTGGTGTTCGTAGAGATGATATCATTATTGGAGAAAGTGATTAGCAGGCTGCAAGAAATAAAACCAACACAAATAATGTTACAGAATTTTGTTTTCAAAAAAATTTTACTTCATGGTCTACCAGAAATGTTTCTTGAGTAACTACAACTCTCCAGTTAGATAATATATGCAGTTGCTCTTGGCCCTTCCTTCTGCTAGAACATGGTGAGCAGTGAGCACCAGCTTCTGCCGAATCTGTCACTCTCAGAGGAGAAAGATTTGGAACAGCAGATGATGTAACTAATCAGCAAACATTGCTTCCAGAAGGTTTCTTGCTTCTGAACCATTGGTTGCAGTATCTTCAAAAATGTCAGCACAAGCATTTTCTCTTCTGCATTTCCTCTCTTCAATGACGGACTCGATAGATTCTGCACAATAATTCCTCCTCGCCTGCTTGATTGGTTTGTCCGCCAAAATAAACTTGTTTCCTTCTCGGCTTCGTTCAGGAAAACCTGCCCAAGCTTAAGGTAGATAAAGGAAATTAGAAAAAGAAAATCACAACAAAACCAAGTAAAGCAACTAACCCTGGCTGGTGACAGTGATTTGGCTTAAGTCACATTTACAGTCATAAACTCTAAGCAACAAAAAACTAATTAAATTTCTTATATAGTCTGCTCAGTTTCTATAAATTGTAACCAAAATTAAGAAAAATTACCTACACATTCTATCAATTGTAAGAAAGTCTTACCATGCATCTCTGAACACTAAATGCCATTTGAATTCACAACATTGGGGAAACTAGACCTATATGTGAGTAAGGTAAGACATGGTAATACAAGCCTATACGAGTTTATGCACTTCTACAATGCTGATACAGGAAACAGAGCTGACACCATCTTAGAATATTGCAAATAAATTATCAATATATCTATTTTTATATAATGCGGTAAAAGATAAAGAAATTGATAAATAAACGAGAGGACGGTCAATAAAACTTCTCATAAGCTTTTTTTTTTCTTTCCATGTTTCCATTATTTTTCCTAGTTCAAACTGCCTTTTGTCTTTCCTTCTCAAAAAAGTCATCAGTTACTGCTTCATATGAAATGGCCAGAACCAGTTAAACCAACAAATATGGGTCAGCACCACTCTGAATTGGATCCCTCTTCTATGGGTTGAGACTGATCCATACTCAGAAAAAAAATGATAATCATTAAAATGGTATTCCGTCTGAATTATAACACCTAGCACCAGAGTGCCATTAATTAGTGTATAATGTATAGGACATTTCCAAACATGCTAAGTCATAATGTATGATCAGGAGAAATACAAAGAAATTATTTTTCCAATACGGAGACTTCTGACCCACATCCTTTGTTATAGAAGACTACTTTTTCGGTTTCATAAATAGTGCTTAACTATAATGATTCCACACTTTTGGTTTCATGTATAGTGCTTAACTATAATGGTGAAAATTAATGTCGAAAGTTCTCCAGCAATTCAAAGTCTAAAGTAGGTGAACTCAGCTAAAAAAAATTCTAGACTTCCAAAATAAGTATTTGTAGCTCAAAAAGAAAGGATATTTATTTCATCAATGTTCAGATAATGTCTTCTTACCTTCTCTTTGTCTCAATCCTTGGCAAGTTTTTTACAAAAAATTGTTTCACAATATGAAATGATAAGAGCATCGTAGTCATAATTCTACAATCAGATTAAGATTTTTCTTGATTAGTAAATCTCTAAGATGGAACTTCTCCATCCATCAGAGAATTGGCTTGTTTCTACTTTCTGGAGAACTCAATACAAAATATCTGTCATTGGAGTTTATTAGACTATTGTTCCATCAGTCATAACAACATTTGATTGCTGAAACCTTAAAGAAGCAGATGGCCAAAAAACCAACAACAAACATGCATAACATTTTAAATTAGAGTTACAGAATATAGAAATTACTTCCGAAATGGTGCAGAACGATCGAGGCGGCGACGGTGACGTTAAGCGACGCGGTCCCACCGCCGTACTGCGGTATGTAGACGAAGAAGTCGCAGATCTCACATTCCTTCTCCGATAGTCCCGTGCCCTATTACCTCACCAAGCAAAGAGAGTGAGCAAACAAGAACACCCCCCTAAGTTTCGATTTTCTTTAACAAATCTATAAGAGGAAATGATAGAGAAGGACCTCATTGCCGAGAAGGAAGGCGGTGCTCCTCTTGAAAGGGTGGGCCGTGATCGAAAGGGCGCCGTCCGCGATCTCGACGCCGCAGATGTCGCATCCGCGGTCGACCTTGAGGTACGCAGCGGCGAGAGAAAGGGAGGGAAAGTGGCGGAAGCGAAGGTGGGAGACGGAGCCGTGGGCGCCGAAGGAGTTGAAGTCGCGCCGGCCGACGAGGACCATCTCCGACACGCCGAACGCCGTAGCGCTACGGGCGAGGGTCCCCACGTTGTGGCGCTTCGCCACGTTGTGTACTATTATTAGGCTCTCTACTGCCGGCACCGTCTTCTCCTCCGGCGGCGGCGAAGAGGAGGCCATGGGTGGGGGGTTACGAAGTGAAAGCGTTGTACTGGAGAGAAGGGGGCGAGAGACACTACCGAGGTTTTTGAGTTTTGGAATACCTCTCTCTCCAGTCTCCAGTGAGTTGACGACTTTACTGGAGAGGCCTTCCATTGACTTTGTACTACGGCCCAAGCCCACTTCTTCAACTATATTTGAAGCCCAGGTTACTTGATTTCTTCATTAATTCTAAAGAAATTGATATAAGCTTAATAATACAATAAACAGGGGGAGATTGGCGATCTAATGTCGATTAACAATCACCACAACTTTATAATCATCTACAAATACATTAGATTTAGCCGATCGGAGGAGGAGGAAGAGGAAGGAGGAGGAGAAATTTCAAATATCTAATAGTAACCATTAGTTAAAGATCTTAATTTATATATAATATTAATAAATATTATACTTAAGTTGATCCTATCAAGTTGAGCTTGAGCGAGCCGGTTCAGACTCAACTCAAAATTAATTTTAGACCTTCTAATTTAGCTCGGGCTCAGCTCACCTCTAGCTAAATCTATAAATTTTTTTACACTTGATTTAATCAAATATAATTAAAAAAATAAGTAGATATTAACTATAAATATATAGATTGGTGAGGTCAACTAACACAAAAAAAAAGAGTACACTATAATTTCCCCTAAAAAAATTCTTCCATCAACATCAAGCGTTATCTTATAACAGCCCGCGGTTTCCAGTCAAAACCAAACATCTCTGACCCACAGCCGACAAAGGCGACCATTTCCATACAAATCATAACCACATGAAGCCAACGCGGAGCATCGACGACCAGAGAATGACAGGGAGAGTTGAAACGAGAAGAAACCTCAACGAGAAGAAACCTCAACGACCAGATAATCACCTAACCTTCACCATTAAAACCCCATTTCTTCGCTTCAAGATGCTCCAATTCAATAGCTAAGCTAAGTCGTCGCCATGGCAACCGAGGTATTGCGGCCCCACGACGTCCTCAGCCGACCCCATCACTCCTTCCGATCACATCGTAAGCCAAACCCCAACCTGAAGGCACCACCACCGGCGCCGACGGCCAAGAGAGGACGGGAGGGCTCGGCACCGAAGAACAGCCGCGGGAAGGCGGGTTTCTCGAAGCGAGGAGGGGCCAAGTGGGAGGGCGTGTACGCCGGATCGGGGTTCTCGATCTCGCCGGAGCCGAGCTCGCTGCCATTGCCGAGTTTCCAGGTCAGGATGGCTAAAATCTCCGCCGGGGCAGCGACTGCGGTGGTAGACGAAGTGGCGACAATCGATTTGAGGCGGATGCTTCGGCTGGGGTAGAGGAGGAGGAGATAGATAGATAGATAAACTCCTTTCTTATTTGCTTTGCAGCATCTCCCAACTCTTCCGTCCAGTTTTTTCAAGAGACGGAAAAAAAGAGGGAGGCTACCTCTAATTTACTCTTATATATATATTTGACATAATATGTATTGTTTGGAGCTATTAGATTTTGATCTAATGGTTCAAATCTGTTAATATCCTAATCTCTCTTAGTTGAATTAAATTTGAATTAAAAATACACGATTCCTTTCATATTAGGATTAGGAGGAATCCTAGTCCCTCGCGCACTCGGACTCGCACTTCTCGCACGTACAACTATATATATATATATAGGTAGCAGACCAACGCCTAACTCCAAATTCCAGTTCGTCTCTCTCTCTCTCTCTCGCTCTCTCTCTTTAACAACTAAATTCGATCAGCCATGGCAGTTCCGGCACCCGACGATATTTCTAGGGACGATATTCCCGTCGCCAAATTTGCTCTCCGTGGTTGTTGGATTCTCGCATTTCTCGTCGCGATCGCAATCATCGTCTTCCACCTGGTAGCCTTGTTCCGCGAGGCTACGATTTCCCTGGACACTCTCTCCGTCGCCACGACGGCCAACCGGACCCTCTCCGCCGTAGGACTAGATGCCGCTATCCGAGGAGGCATTGCATGATGATCGGTTGACGACAGAGCGGCAGCGAGGGGGAAAGTCAAGCACCAGGTGGACAGGGAATCATAGAACTAGAAGAGGCAGATGATAGTTTAAATATTCTTCTTCTCCTCTCTTTTTTATAGCTTTTCTTGATCTGTAAGGAAAGTTTTAGTTCAGGTTAGTCTTTTGTCTCGATCATTGTTTATCTTCCCATTTAAATGAATAGCTAATTAGTATAGCAATTTCTTTTTCTTGTTCTTCGTGATTTATCAAACAAAAACGAAATTAAATTCTCTTATTAGCAGATCCCAACGTGAGTTTTGGCAGTTCAAGTATCTCCTGCTCGATTTGTTGTCCATCTTGTCTGTGATCTTAGATTGAAATTACTTCTTTTGCTTTAGAGAGGAGTTATCGTTAGGAATTGAACACCAACACTCTCATACACATGAGTCCTTTTAACCAATGAGTCAATTCTAATCTTTATTAAATAATTTAGCCTCTTAATTTATATATTTTTTTTTGGTAAAAAGGTATTTGTTACTTAAGATGCCAGTATACATAAACATTATATCATCAAAAAGTTACAAAAACAAAAAAAACACAGCTTGTTTAATAATAAAATTGTTGGCAGTATACTGCTATGAAGTTCTTAATGAACAAAGCAAATATTTTCACTGAAAACTTGGTTAGTTCGCTTTATGAAGAACTTCATTGCCTGGTTTATGGTTTATGAAGAGTTTTAGGTGCTATCTCTGCTATGAATACTGGGACCTGCTCAAAAGACACTCGACAATTAATCTGGTATATAATACTCAGTACAACTATAACCATTTGTTTCACCATCTCTTGCATGGACTTTGTTTGAAGATTATAAAGCTTATGAAACAAATATAGTTCTGAAAGGATCATACCGCAAAGGAGAACACTCCAACTCTGTATCCTGTAGAAATCCACCCAGGTCCCAGCATCGAGTGATATAGCACCCTAGGAATGGCAGCATGACTTAAAATTAACTTTCTTGAGAAGATAAATACACGATAAATGCAAATAGCTAGTGAATATACTCTGGCAAAACAGAGTGCAAGCTATTCCGGTAATGCAAATGATAGCTGATATTCTCATTGCAAGCTATTCCAGGAAGATAAGGTTTAAGAAATAGTAAGAACAAATTAGAATGTTGAGAGCTGAGTTATTTCCTTCTTACTCCTTTACGTCCAATTAAATCAGAAATAAGTCCACTTTTAACTGCTCCAACCAGTGCACCAATAGTTACTATTGAGCCAAAAACTGAATACTACAAAGTTGAACCAAAACATTATACTCAGAATCTCATAGATTGCATGTATATTGAGCTTTCCTTACCAAAGCATTCTATTATTGCAAAGGCAAGCAACCAAAAAATAATAAATTTTCTATAAATAATGATGACTGATTTTAATTTGGATCAAAACTTGACACTGTACTCTAGTTAAAAAAACTCAATATTGAATAACAGGATTTATCCTGTCATTGAGCCTTTCCTAGAGTATTTAGTTGGGGAAAAAGAAGCGAAAGGGAGATCTAGTGAAGTACCAGAATGGGATGCCATGATTACACTAGCTTGTCTATCGACGCAAACATTAATATGTGGAGGTTACAAATCATTGAACTTGCCAATAACTTGAGGGGAATATGACAAGAGATTCATGTACATTTGATATTGTTCTTGTCTCTATTGACCACGGCAGACAAGTTGGTTACTTTGTTGATGACATTAAGGAGGAAAATTATTGCATTGCTTATCTCCACAAAGATGCCATCCTTCAAGTACTTACTTTTCTAGCTCGTCTTCTTCAGTGTTAATTTCTAGATGTAGAAGTGAATAAAAGTAACTTTCAGATTGGTAGTATTTCTCATGAGGCTTTGTCAATTTTGGAACAGAAAAGTTATCTGATGCATTGCAAATGTATCCAGCTCAGGTGAATGCGGTAATATAAAAACTTGCAAATTGAAAAGTATTGTTGTTATGCCCCAGATATTTAATTGTGTTCCAAGGATTCGGAATTATTTTGATGTGAACTTAACAAAACATAGAGTATTAAAGAGAAAAGATGAAGTATGCTGATCAAACCTCAGAAAGAGAAAGCTTGAGATCTTCCCTGATTTTGGTCTCAGTTGGTGCAGAATAGCCGACCTGCAAAGAACCTATAGCTAGTTAAATCGAAGGAAAAGTTGAAACTACTAGTAATATAGTACTATCGCCAATTCTGTAAAAAGATGAGTTTCTTTTACCACTTTTACCAGCTTCTCAAATCTGAATCTATCTAACCCAAATAGAGATATGGGATTTTGTTTACTCAAAATTTTGTGACCCAAGCCAAGACTTACCCATTGTCATCCAATGATTATTTGGCTAAATTATGTTACACCCTTTCTGAACTATAATGCAGTACCAAAAGACATCCTTGAACAATAAAAACATACACTTTGCCTCTTAAACCATTTAAAGCTAACAACTTAGACATATCTGTTGCCGATTTGACTGTGCTCAGATGATTAAAAAGACTCCTATTGAGTTGATTCTTCACAAAATACAGAGAAGCTACCAAATGAATGAACTGATTTGGCATCCAACCACATGCTACCAAATAAGCAGTTAAGAATGTCCACATCTTACGGCAAAATTGAGTAGTTCATCGCTATTGTAACAATCAAAACTCTTCCTGATCATACGCTGTTAAGCAATGGGGCAAGGGGTGATATCTTTTCCATTTGTCCACCTCTTGTAATGTTAATTGATTAGTCTGGAAACGCCAGAAGAGCTTCTATAAGACTTGAATATTTTGCTACCTTCTTTAATTGTGTATTGCAACTACACGATCGATCTACAAATAGGCACCAAAAAGAAAAAGAAATAGAGCAAGAGATAGAGTAACATTTAAAAAATATAGAATCGGAACAAAGAAACAAGAAGAAAGAAGAAGAAGAAATTACTCACAGCAACCCCAAAGACGAAGGATCCACAGACAGCGACGCAGGTGCTCCTCTCCATCCATGCCGTGCTCCTCTCTTCCAATCTACAACCTACTCACTACTTCTAGCATATGATTCTAGAAACAAGTAATGTTAGGATTATATTTTGCAGATAAGCCCCCAATCTTTATGGATATCTATAAATACACCCTCTTGCATTCATATTTAATATCTTTCAATGTTTTCTTTCATTTTGCACCCTTCTTGTATTTATCGCAGTTGACATCGTATCCAATCACACCAAGAACACCCTGGGACTTGTCAGAGATTCTACACAGAGTAACACGTTGTCAAGAATATTTCCATCGTACCTGAAAATAAATATAATATTAAAAACAAAATCATTTAAGCTAGTGAATATTATGGAAGGTATTAGATACGATCGATGTGCTAAAATAATTTTTCACCGGCACTAAATCTCTACTATATTTAAATGATTTTAATTAAAATACAAAGATCGAATTAAACATATATTTAAATGATAAATGTAAATCATAATGATTATAAAAACTAGGATAAGAGATGAGAGTTTTTTACTAGATTAACTCTGCTCACCGAATATTGTAGTCTGCGTTAGCAATTTGATTTAATATTAAATCTTTTTTTTTTCTATGAGCAATTTTGGGTACTCGTATATGGCAAAGAATAAATATATAAAAATCGCTGAATGAATTAGGATTAGCAGTTTACACAGCACTTAACATTTATTTTATTACAGATATAAAAAATTTCTCACTGAGTTAGAAATTTTTTGTTGAACAAAATCGCTATCTTAGAAAACGATTTTATTATGCGTGCTTACATGGCATCCACGCGGACTAAAAATTACTTAATCTATTGTGCACAATATTTGTTAAGCATAAATAGAATGGTCAAAATCTTTCCTTAACACAAAAGTTATACAGGCATCTATACTATTTTCCTCCATACACGTACAAATATGTCTAAGGTAGGGTTATAATTGGATCCAAATATTCGTTACTAAATCCACAACCAGAAGTCTGATCTTAATGTTTCTATCTTTATAATAAATATGTTAGATTCGGTTTGAGTAGTTTTGGATCTGATCGAATCCAGATTTAGCATGGATCCTAACTAAATATCCATCGGAGTTTTATTATAAGATTTCTTTTAAGTCCACACATAATTGTTAGATAGTCCAATATTTAAATTATGTAAATTGAAGCCTTTGATTATTCTAATTCCTATAAGAATAATTTTTAGTCTCTCGAAATATAACATTCGTTCTACTTTTATATTTGCTTAATATGTTAAGCTTGTGTCATTTTTTGTGAGATTATTATATCATAATTGAATGCTAAAATATATGACTTGTAGCTTTGGAATAAAAAAAATTATTTTATTTTTATTTCATAATATACTAGTTATTCATAAGGAATCCGAATTTAGTCCATTATCTGATTGACTTGAATCTAATTCGAGTCCGACAATATTAGATAATAAATAGATCATATATAGATGTTACAATTACTTATCCATTTAATATTTGATTTGAGTTTGAACCCGACAAAATTAAATGCATATGGATCTAATTTTTGTATATATATGATCGAATCCGATATAGTTACACCCTAGTATAGGTGCATGGGATTAAATTTAAACCTAGGGGTTGGGTTCTTAGTAAGGTTTTGAGTTGGGTTTTAAGCTTCAATTCATACTCAACACCTAATTAACCTAAGGGAGTGTTTGGTTGCTAAAATATTTACTTTCAAAAATTTCTCTACTTTTCATATTTGATTGTAAAAAAAAATTAAAAAAAAGTAACTTCCTTGCATATAAAAAATAATTTTATATTTTCTTTTTTATTTTTTTTTTCTTAAAAGAAGATAGTTACTTTACTACGGTGAGACACTTCATTGAACTCTGCTTCTCGATGAGCAAATACATCATAAGTTCAATTGGGGATTGACTAGTATCTTTGGTCCAAAATTTTCATTACGCCTAGACAAATTTGGCATGTACTGAACTGAATCACTTATCTTAATATCAAACTGTCAGCATTATTTTAGCACCATGTCAGCAAATGATGTAAATCATTAGTTTAATAAATTATTTTTAAGACAGCAATTCACGTAGCTTAAAAGAGAGTCACATTGTAATATCCTAACGAAGAAATGAGAAATTAGCAGTAAGTCTAGTGTGACTTGGTAAACTGACCTACTTAAAAACCGTGTGGTTGCTTACTTAGTAAAAAGTGTCTTATTTTGATAAATAATTTAAAAACTATAGTAGAGTTATAATAGTTTTTTTGCAAAGGATAGCAAATTGTTAGTATAACCACATACACTTGCATTAATTTCATGACAGAGAACATTTATTATCTTACTTCGGATTGGGCAAATCTAACATCCACGCGGTTATAATATATGTATATATATATATATATATATATATTTGCACATCTACGTGGGCCCGTGAATGAATAACGCCATGCAATTATATAGGAGGAAGCCTTCCATCTGCCATAAATTTCAGCCAATGACAGTCGACCCACAACGAGAAAGTACAACAAATTCTCTCGCAAATTAGCTGTATTCTTATCTACATTCTCTTTTTGCCACCTCTCTCTTTGTAACCTCTCTTCTATCTATCTATAAATTGAATCAATCCCAAGTAGCTTGAAACTCTCAAAACTCTCGTGCTATTCCTCTTAACATATCTTTCTCTTT
The DNA here is from genome assembly GCF_019914945.1 of Typha latifolia. Classification (NCBI taxonomy): domain Eukaryota; kingdom Viridiplantae; phylum Streptophyta; class Magnoliopsida; order Poales; family Typhaceae; genus Typha; species Typha latifolia. Next base: position 2,769,472 of record NC_133091.1, read on the forward strand.
TACCTTAATGGCGTTGGAGCAGTTGAAGAAGCAACTGGCTGGTCTCAAAATGGAGATATATCAGGAGGTTTTATATAGTTTCACAAGATATACATAAACTATCCCTTCATCCTATTTTCTGATGAGAAGATGATCACATCTTTATTTGGTGTCTCTGTGTAGGGATTTCTGAATGAGCAGTTCACAGTTCTGCAGCGCTGCCAAGAGAGCGATCCCGGTTTTACCGTCGAAATGGCGAAGCTTTACTTCCAGGATGCTGAAGTTGTTGTCAATGATCTGACTGTGCTTCTGTGAGTGAGCTAGCTATATTCTTGATGACATCTCTAGATCAGTATAATTATCCACACATCTTCTTTTTAAGTACACTGTGATTTTATTCAGAGTTCGGTTTAACGAATAGTAAGTTAGCTTTTTGATTCATCTTAATGAAGGGGTTCGGAGACTGTGGATTTCAGCAACGTTGGTGAGCTTCTTCACAAGTTGAAGGGGAGCTCAATGAGGTATATATATATATTCATATATTTCTTTTTCTATATATTTTTCTCCTCACTTTGTTGAGTTTAAAATTATTAGAGAATAGGAAAGAACATAAAATATAAGTTTATCCTTCTTATTTCCTGTTTATATACTTCATAATATTATGTAAGGAATAATAATAATTATTATTATTATTATATAACCTTTTATTTTAGAATAATAACTAAATATCATAATAGTTTATTATATAATACGAATATTATTCATCAAAATTATATTTTATACTACACGCTAACCCAAATAGTAATTTACCCTTGATATCTATCTCATTAGTCTTCAAAATTATCAAATCAAAAAATATTTATCATAATTTTATAAAAAATGAAAAGTCTTTTTTTCTTATCGTTCTTCAATTTATATCACATCAAAGTAAATTATTACATCCTTATTTCATAATACAATAAATATAGAAATAGTTATTCTTAGAATAGTTGTCATAATTTTTTACATTAATTGTTCACTAGATCCAAAATTTTAAATGGAAATTTTAGTTAGCTTTGTGTTTTTAGTTTAGGAATTCTTGTGTGTCATAAGCATGCTTATACAGTAACAGATCTAGACTCGCATATATTAACTACATATGAACATATATTCTCTTCATATATTAGTACGTTACGCACTTATAAAACTATATATATATATATATATATATATATATATATATACTTAGATACCTATGGATAAGAGATCATATTGTGCTTGATCAATCTAAGTGATTCAAATTATTACAGTCTTGGTGCCCAAAGAGTTAGTAAGGTTTGTGAAGAGCTTCAAGTTTGCAGCAAAGAAATCAATAAAGAAGGGTAAATATATACTTAACCTTCTTTTTTCTCTACTAAATCATTCTATACAATAAACATCATATATCTAAATTAAGTACCTAATGAGTTATTTAATTCTCATAATGCTTTCTTCTATGCACAGATGTCTGAATCATCTGCAACAGCTCAAGGAAGAGATTTCTGTACTGAAGGACAAGCTTGAGTTCCTTTTTGTGGTATGAAAATTTTTCTTAACCACTTCTATATATGCATATATATATATATATATATATATAATCCAGCAAGCTAAATCTAGCTATGCTAATTTTATTTTTATTTTTTTTTTCCGTTTGATGATTTGTAGTTGGAGAAGCTCATTACCACAGTTGGGGACAATTAATTGACACAGGTGGTGAAGAAGTGATGGCTTTCAACTTTCAAGTAAATGGAACTAGTGATTCCAATGAGCAAGGTTTTAGTTAGTTAAAGAATAAGATCCTTTTAGTTGGCTTATTTTGCATATCTACCATCATTCTGTTTGGCTGCATGAAGACAATGAATTGGAATGGCCAAATCTTTTTTTATTATTTTATCATAGGCCAGTAGAACTCGACCGCTTTGTTAAGCCAAACCTTTCTCATGGATGCGTTTATTTATTTTTTAATTAATTAGAGCATATAATATAAATTTAATTAGGTTAAATACAAATTTTTTTTAAAAAAAAAAAAGAAAGAAAGAAAGAAAGAAGTCTTTATGCGGCCCTACACTTGAGTCATTATGATGTCGCGTGCGTTCCACGTGCGGCGGAAGGCTCGCAAGAAAACCCCTTAATGGGAAACAAAAGACACGGAGAAAATGTTTAAAATCTACAAGGGTTGACTGCTCCATCAGCTGCTCCCTTCAAACACCAAACACGCCTCAAAGCTACCATCGATCCGCCACGTCATCCGACCAGTCTGTTTGCTGTTGCGGGCCACCCAACCCCGTGCGGCGCGAAAGCTGAGGTCGTTAATTGCGCGGGGTCCACGTCATCCCCCCCCCTAAGTCCCATAAGTCCCATAAGTCCAAGTACAAACTCACACACAACAAGTGACTATAAATTGAATGCCCATTTAGAGCTCCTTTATTTATTTATTTATTTATACAAAGGTAAACGAGACAGGAGTATAAGGATAAAATAAGAGAATCCCATCTCTTTTCTTTACTAGAAGAGGTGGCATCATTAACCGACAAAAAAATTCCACACCTTTATGTTTGGGAAATTTCAAATTTCATTTTTTTTTTAAAGTTTACCTTACTCCTACGATTCAAATTTAAGAATTTTATAAGCAAATTATTCAATAAACTCAACTATTCCATAAGCATCCCGTGACACGATCTATTAATTACTAATTAGCGAGTCATAGACTCTACGGTTTGATCCAGCCCACCCAAGTGCCGAGTTAGAGGCGAATAGTTAATTACATGGCTCATCATGGATTAGACGTGGGTTAGAAAAATTATCCTAATATTTATTTAATTTTCATCATGATTGGGTCTTTAAAAATAAATCCAAATCTAAATATTTGAGATCGTAGTTGAAATTTATCCTGGCCGCGTGCTTCAAAGACAGTGCTCATTCCAGTGGCATGGGAAAAGATCCACTAGAGGACGCCTCTCCATAAGTAATAAGCAATAAGCTCCCAAATTTATATCTTTTTTCTAGGTAATAAATGCCTGTATGCAGCCAATCTATGCCTGTACCCTCAACTGCACATCAAAACAAAAAGAGAAAAAGAAATTAAAATAATTAGCAGTTTATATAATATACTACTACTCCCAATTTGCCATTGGGACTGGGGTGTTTATCTATCATTACTAGGCTTTTTAATCTCATCTTCTTCGCTAATCTATAATCATAAGCAATCAAATAAAGGACCCACCAGTCAATGAAAAGAAAAGATTTTGAGAGTAATTTTTTTTTCTTTTACCAGGAAAAAGAGAATGATTAGAGAGAGAGAGAGTCAAAAGCAACACAAGATGGCATCAAATAACTAAAACTTTTTGGAAAATAAAACAAACCTCAAGAAATGCTACCAGGCTTCTACCCCAAGACACACTGCTCTTCTTTTCACTGTCCCCCCCCTCCCCACTCCTCATTAAAAAGCTCTCCTTCCCTCCCTCGCTTTTCCTTAAACCCTAAAAAAACCCTCCTCTTCTTCTTCTTCTTCGGTAAAACAACGAACACCTTCGATGCGTTCCATTCACCTCCCTTTCTTCTCCATTTACTTCTTCGTCTTCTTTAGTAGGAGCGTGGCGATCTTGGACCCGGTGGACTACTTGGTCCTCCAATCCATCCGCAAATCCCTCTCTGACCTCCCGGGTTCCGCCTTCTTCTCTGGCTGGGACTTCACCGGGGACCCCTGCGCCACCTTCCCCGGGGTTCTCTGCTCCGGCGGCCGCGTCGTCTCGCTCTCCCTCGGCGACCCACGCGCCGGCTCCCCGGCCTCTCCGGCCGTCTACCCGCCACCCTTTCCCGCCTCTCTGCCCTATCCGATCTCTCCCTCGTCCCCGGCCGCGTCTACGGCGAGATACCCGCCGGCCTCCCCCGCCTCCCCAACCTCCGCTTCCTCGCCCTCTCCTCCAACCTCCTCGCCGGCCCCATCCCTCCCTCCTTCTCCCCGTCCCTCAAGACCGTAGACCTCTCCTCCAACCGCCTCTATGGCCAGATCCCTTCCTCCCTCCTCCGCCTCCCTTCCCTCTCCACCCTCGTCCTCTCCCACAACCGCCTCCGCGGCCCCATCCCCACCCCGGTTTCATCCCCTCTCGTCCACCTCGACCTCAAAAGTAACCTCCTCTCCGGTGACATCCCCGCCCTCCCATCCTCCCTCCGCTACCTCTCTCTCTCCTCCAACCGCCTCTCCGGCCGCACCGACCGGGTCCTCTCCCGCCTCCCCCGCCTCGTCTTCCTCGACCTCAGCATGAACCGCCTCTCCGGCCAAGTCCCCGGCGAGGTCTTCGCCTTCCCGATTGTCTCGCTCCAGCTCCAGCGCAACTTCTTCTCCGGGTTCCTTCGGCCGTCCGGCCCGGTCACCGAGGGGGCGCTTGTAGACCTGAGCTACAACAGGCTGACCGGAAGGATACCGGCCGAACTGGCGAAGGCGGGGACTTTGTACTTAAATAGCAATAGGTTCATCGGCGAGGTGCCGGCGGAGATGGTAGAGAGGGTGGTGCAGGGGAGGATAAGGTTATTATACTTGCAACATAATTATTTAACCAAGTTTGGGATCGGACCCGGGGCGGCTGTGCCGGCGTCCACGTCGATATGCTTGCAGGACAACTGCATGGTGCCTCCGGTGGCGATGACGTGTCCTGTGAAGGCCGGGAGGAGGCGGACTCGGTCGGCGGCGCAGTGCGGCGCGTGGAGCAAGGGGAGGTGAAATTTTTAATTTTTTGTTTAGGAAAAATTTTTTGCTCAAATTTTTTTCTTTTTTCTTTTTGGGGATTTTGGAATGAATTCTGGGGGAATAATGTGCATAAGGTATCAGCTGGAAAGGGGAGTTGTAGGTTTCTACTTGTTTTTGCTTTACGTTGTTGTTGTTGGTAGCGATGGAAGAAAAATACAACGATTTGTTGACCATTTTGCGAGTTTGCATGAGGAAATTTGTGAGTCGTCACCCTTCGTGCTCTTCTTGTTGTTGTCGACTCGTCCTTTCATCCTAAACTATGGAAGCGTAATGGGAGCATTAATGTTGGTAGTAGCTCTTCTCTTGTTCGTTTGTGATGGTATTGGTAGTAGACTCTTCACTCTCAATTGTGACCCACGGCTCTTTTTCTTGTTTCTTTGAGAGAAGAAGTCAGTAGTCAAACAATTCATTAATAGTAATATTTAATTATGAACAAAACCATGCATGATATATATAGGGAGAGATGTTGAGAAAAGTTTTAGACTACTTGTCTATAACAGAGTGTATGACCAAAGGAAAGTAACAAACTCAAAACATACAAAGTATAATCTTTAACTGTAAACTGGGGAAGTAGGTTGATGACTTTTAGAACAAGCTCCAAGAGATCAACAAATAAATTAGTCCTAATCTAAGGCTGGTGTGAAGCAGAGGGAAGTGAAGGTGGAGAATGAGAGGTGCAGGGTCTTTGGTTCATAAAAGACTATAAGCCACACTCGAATTGAAAGCCAAAGGGTTCCGTGGTTGTTCCTATAAATTACTACATTGGTGTTTCTCCAAGTCCAACTTACACACAGCTAATTCTAGGTATTTGGACTGTTAGGGGTGTAAATGAGCCGAGATGGGAGAGGTGGAAAAATTAAGCTCAGCTCGGCCCAGCTCAGGCTTCAGATTAGCTGGATGGCTCATGGGCTTACATGGGATGTTCTATAGTTGGATCCAAAAATCATATGTTATATAACATTTATATATTTATTTTGATCTATATATATATAAATCATCTCACATATTATATATAGAGTCTAGTCAAGCTGAGCCCGAATAAGCTGAGCCTTAAATTTTATCTCAACTCGGCTCATTTAGCGCTCGAGTCAAGCTATAAAAGATGGCTAGTTTTTCTTGATACTTGGACACCCAAATGTTTTGGGTTTGTCAACATAGAGCTGTCCTATTATTGGCTGCCGAGCTGTGTCTCAAGCTCTAGTGCTCCACCCAACTTCGTGCTTGGGCATGGGTTATAAATATAAATCACACCTGATCGTGCGAGTATCAGACTACAATTCTAACAGTAAGGTGCCAATTTCCAACCCGACAGTTAATTGAAAAAGAACCAAAGGACCATCAAGCAAGTACTACAATGATAAATTATTAGAGCTATGGAGTCTATATCTTGGTTTTAATCCCTTCTTCTTCTTCCAATAAATATGCTATGGTAGAATGCAGCTCTTGTGACTTGAATCAAATGAACAGAAATAAAAAAGAACTCAAATGCCTGTCAAGTCTTAATCCTTTGTCAAGATGGATGTTGGTTTACAATATTAATTTTTATTTTTATTTTTGACATATTCTTTAGCTGAGGAATCTGCTAAGGTTTATAACCCGACATATGTTGCTGCGACCTGTTGCATCCAACGTTCACTAGCTCCAAGGGTATGTGAACATTTTCCTTCACATCAGACCTCCAGTAGTTCTCCTAACCCTATCAACAGCCCAGTTACTTTTTAAAGTGTGAAATATTTTTAAACTTTCAAATAATAATTAAAAAAAAACAGTCAAATTCAACATTTCAAATGAGAATGAGGTCAACACAGGTTGTTTCTAGTCGGATTTCTACAATAATCTACTGGTGGAGGCCACTTATGACTTACCTCGTGGTTGCCTAGACGTGTGTTTACATAATTTTTTTTTGTTTTATAAGGCCTCATTTATTTTAGAAATGAAATCAATTTTAAAATAAATTTTTATTTTTATTATTCTTAAAATAAGGTCTTTATTTTAAAAATAACTATTCTAATATTCACTTATAGGTTGATGAAATAGATATCAAAAGTAAATTAATAATCAGATTAGTATGTGATATAAGATATAATTTTAATAAATAATATTTATATTTTAGAATAGAGTTATTAACTGTTATTCTGAAATAAAAAAGTTGTATTCTAAAGTATAAAAAAATAGTTATTCATAAAGTAAACCGGTTAATTCAGATATTGTAGCCGCCACCTCTGGCTAATTATATACAATTAGATGAATAGGGAGGGTCCGTCGGAAGACACAAGAAAATGGTGTTGCTCCGCCACCTCCATGCCCATCTCCTAAAAGTAAAACGCTCGCCAAGACTTCCTTCCTTCGCTCTCTCCTCCACTTCCCAAAATTCCTCTCCTCCTCCTACCTGCAATTCCATTCCCCGCAAAGCCCACCAATCCATTCGCCGACTTTTAAAGTTCCTCTCCTCCTCTTCCCAAGATGCTCCTAACCCCGACCTCCCCGCCGCCCTCGCCGCACTCCGCACCTCGCCCCACTCTCTTTCCTCCTCCTCCGCCGCCGCAGTCGTCTCCGCCGCCGGAGACCCCCTCCTCTCCTTCGACTTCTACCGCTTCCTCCGCTGCTCCCCACTCTTCCGACCCGACTCAGCCCTCTTCTGCTCCCTCCTCAAAACCCAGCTCGAATCCAAATCCCCCCACCAGTTCCGGATCCAGTACTACATCACGGAGATGAGGAAACGGGGAATCTCGCTTCTTCCCGACGAGTTCCGACCGCTCTACTCCTCTCTCTTCCCCGAAAGGCGTGACCTTGCGCGCTCCTTCCTCGACCAATTGGTGAAAACTCTCGGGCCCAGTTCGGGAATCTACGGCGTCGCCGTCTCGGTGCTCACGGGAGATGGATTAATCGATGAGGCGGTAAAGACTTCGCAGCGAGCGAGGTCGGAGATCGAGCATTTCGAGCTTGGTTTCTACTCCAGCTTGATGGGTCTATATAGGATCTCCGGTGAGGGGAAGGCGGCGATGGAGGCGTTCTTGGAGATGGAAAAGAACGGAATTGATGCCGACGATGGGATTTATAGAGATTTGTTAAGGATTCTATCCCGAATTGGGTGGTTTAAGCTCGCATGGGTAGTGTTAGCAGAGAAGGCGAGTAGGATTAACTTTATGCCAGATGAAAGCTTGGGCTTGGTTCTACTGAAAGGATTCTTGAAGCAGGGAATGATTTCGGAAGCTGGGTTTTTGATCAAACAAGGGATTTTTAAGAAAAAGGAGAGCTTTTTGGTTTTCGTGGAGGCAATGGTAGAGAAGAAGATGCCATTGGAGGCTTTTGAGTTCTTGACAGTTTCTGGCGAGCCAAAACTTTATGCTCCATTCCTCATTCTTGGATGTGGAAGGCTTGGTTTGATCGAAGAGGCCGAGAAGATTTATAATGAGATCAAATCTTTGGAAGGTAAGAGCACGGTAGAGTCAGTGTATGCTTCCATGATTCATGTGTACACGAAAGCATCATTGAGAACAAGGGCAGAGAAGGTGTTTGATGAAATGAATGCTTTGGGAGCTTTCAGTGGGGAAGCATGCTTGGATATGATGTCCATGTATGCAGAGATTGGCCTTCTTGAGGATGTAAGGAAGTTGTTTGTTAAATGGTCGCAGAGGGGTGTTTGCTTGGATATGCAAGGATATGCTGTTATGATTAAAGCTTTGATTAGAGCAGGCAAGCTAAATGAAGCAAGATTTTGTTTCTCTGAGATGGGCAGCAGAGGAATCCGACCAAGTTGTTATATTTATTCTCTTATGATGGAGGGATATCTCAAAGGTGGTCTTTTGTGCCATGCAGATAATTTGCTTGAAGAGTACAAGGGATTGGGGCTGAGTATAGAGGATGGGATTCTTGGAAGTAATGTTGCTCAGATATTGGTGAGAGTAGGCAGGTATGAAGAGCTCCATAGATGCTTGGATGGGTTTGCCAGAAGTGGATTGAAGTTTCCAAGAAAGAATGGAGCAATATTGAAGGAACTCTGCAGAGATGGATCATGTTTGAGAAAGATCGAGTATCTCACAATGTGAGGTTCACTTCAGTGATGATGACTAACATAGGTGGCTCTGTACATGAGAATTGTGATAAAAGTGAAGTAGACAATGGACAAGAAAGTCCCAGTTTCCTCTAAATTCTGGTCCTCCAAAGTTCAAGAGCATATAATCCTTGGGAGATGAGTGGTATGAAGCTCCAGTTGCCCTATTTTATAATTTAATTGTTGTGAGTTCATCAAAATATTTTGAATTGAGATGAATGACATTAGGGATCAAAGTTTCCTCTGATTCTATTATCAAACAAGTGGAAGCCTCTATGTTGGAGCTTCACAATCTTATATCGTACAAGGAATTAGAGCTTTCTCTAGGATTAGCTTCCACTAAACAAGGGGATTAGCTTCCACTAAACAAGCGCCTTTTAAGAGATATAACCATATCTCCAACATTATGAGGATGGACAAGAACAATACATGCTACATAACACATGAGAACACTTACCACCGCAACTATTGCACTCTTTGTGCTCACCATTTTGCTAGGAAAGGTGTTAGACCATGGCTTGTGAACCCATGGAACATCCATGAATGGCTCGCATGTCCGCCTTTGGATTTTTCTCTCTGTGGCCATAAGGGGACAAATTTCATTCTGTTCTTCAGAATCCAGAGTTGTTGCCGAGCTGGAACCTTCTTGGTTACTCCCCTCTGCATCCTGAAACATAACAAAGATAAGAAGACGTTCTAATTAATTGATTTGGAATTCTGATGATGCTAGAAAGACCCTGAGGGTAATTCAGATGCAATTTAAGGATGGTACCAACAACCTGAATAGGCTCAGTGAACCAAGAATTTCTAATAAGGATGCCTGACGGTCCAGTCAGAAATATATATTTTAGGCAAGAACCAAACTTGGTTTCATTATTTTAGCAGTCAGTATTGGTAAGCACGATCGCAAATTAAAATTATTAACTTAGCTATCACATGTAAGTATAACTAGTAAAACTAATAATATACGCAATCCTATATAAGAGATCCAGCATTTTTTTTTCATCAAAGAACAAGTTACAAACAAAGGTTCAATAAGAGCTAGCTGTAGAAAAAATAAGCAAAATTTTGACAACTAAAATTCATAATTCACCAAGGCAAGGGTAGAAAGTTTGTCAACTTACTTGAATCATACAAGGCGTCATGTTGTCAAAGCCATTTCTGGCATAGTTTTCCTGCAAGTGAGGTCTAGAAGTTTTGTCTGCTGAATGAAGTCCTGAGCTCACATCATTGGTTCTCTGTACAAGAATAGTTTCTCTTGCCTGATTTATGCAATGCAGGAAAGACTTCAAACCAGCATCAGGAGGGTCAGATTCTGCAATTTGTGAGGCATCTAAATTCTGTATTATCTCTTGTGGGAAACAGAAGCTTTTCTTTTCTACTAAATACTTCAATAAAGAAGTGAATCTCTGTATATTTAGCGAACTGAATAGTACTTTCTCTAATTGAGGCTCCTTAAGTAGCCATGCTATATCCAACAGTAGATCGGACATTGCAGCTTGTTTTGAAACAAAAGCTTCACAAAGGCCTCGAACTGCTTGATTATTGGTAGCTTGCAAGATGATTTTATTTACAGACAGAGTTTCACAAGAGGCTCCATACATTCTCTCCATTTTAGAACATGCATTCTTGTTTCCAAAAAGAACAGGAATAAAGTTGGATATTCCTAATTCATTTTCCACCTGTAAAGGTAAGCTGTTAATAATGGTGTTGCATTATGTTATAATATCAATTAAAAAACTAATTAGCAGCTCTTTAATAGAAAATTTTCAAGCACTTTTTAACATCCAAAGAATGTCAATTAACTAATAAGCATAACCCTATAATATGTTGCTCCTGATATAACCAAATGTCACTAGTGTTATCTTCCTGATGTCATAGAAGATCTAGGAGTCACATAGTTACAGGTAATACTGTACACATTTTCTTATCATCATATTATGTTGATAGAACTTAAAACATGTAGATTATAAACATGCCTAACAAGAACATCCTAGGCAACCTATATGAACTGATTACCATAAGAAATCCATATTTAATCTGACAACTTCCAACCAGGACTCCACAAGGTTGAGTTCCTACTAATCTCTTTCCCAAAAGAAGATGCTAACAAAATGGAATTCCAATTAACCTATTTCTATTTGAGGATCAACATCAGTTATCCAAGCGATGACCAGTTATAATGTTAAACCTATTATGCTGTGCCATGTTGAATTCTTTAAGGAATAGCAAGGTTCCATTCTAAAGAGCGCGCACACACACACATATGCAATAAAATATTCGAAATCAGTTGGGAACGGCAATATATTACAACAGAGACAAGTTTATAATAGGTTCTAAAAATAGTTGTGGCTTAACTTTCTCCAACTTAATATCCATGGTCTTCTTACCTGATTGCATTATTAGGTTCCAACTTCCAAGAATAATGGTCCTACAGGAAATTCAAACATGATATCTTGATTAGGACTTGGACAGTAATTGGCTCATGAGCCAATAGGCTGCCATGCTTAACATGCAGCAGCTAAGGTCTTGGATCACATGTTGTAGTGCATACATTAATGATCCTAGTGCACCTTATTAGGCTATAATAAGAGTTCAAAAGCACCAGTGGGCTTGACTTAATAATCTGAAGAGGGATATTTGTTCTCTCTTAAGAACCAGTTAGATTTAGGAACTACAAATGCTTTCTACAATCACAGCTGCAATTGTTGAGATGCATATGCTACTTCATTGTCAGAGCTGTTCATATCTGAGTATATATTGACCTTAATTTTAACCTAGGTCAGTGATTCCTGTTGACCGAGGTACAGAACAAAATAATAGCTTTGCTGCAGTTCAATATCTAGTTCTTACACTATTTTTATCTAGATGTTACCTGAATTTGCCCTTGGTTTACCTGTAACCAAAATTTGTGCTTATACACACACACACCAAGTGTACAGTTTACATGTAATAAGTATTAATAGAGCTGTTGTTTCATGAACTGAACCCCAAAATACCAGGATTTGAGGGCTTAGACTCTCAATTTATGGTTGGCAAAGACTAAAATGAGGGCAAAATTTCCCTATATTTTCCTTTCCAATGGAAGTTGCGCTCCACTTCCATTGGGAAATGTTTTTGACAAGTAGCAAAGCATGCAAAAAAATACAACAAAGTAAAAGTTATTAAAGCTTGAATGCTGAAACACTACAAACTGAGAAACATTAGTGGCTAATGATAACCATGTAAATGCAGCAAATAAATCAGAAAATTTAGCCTGTAATGCACAAACCTCAATAAATGCAGGGCCGAAATCTTTTGCATCCGTCTGAAGCATGCTAACTCTGAACATTTCGTGCTCGTCTTCACATATGGAGTCCAAGCCACTTCCATTGGGTACGATGGTCTTTACATGAGAGATAGCATGACAAGAATCTAATTCCAGATATTTACCAGCAAAAGACACAAGAAACCTGCTTTGAAGTGAAAATTTCTAGTTAAACAAGACTATGCATGGTGAAAATTTTCAATTATCAAGCAATTGATATGAACTGAACTTCTGGATTATGAAAAGACAAAATATTGAGATATTGTAAGCAGATCAACATGGCACCAAACACATTTTTGCAAGTAATCACCTTAAAGCTCAAATAATTTTCCCCAAATTTTCCCTCAAATATGTGTTAGAAAAGAAAAATCAATTTTTTTCTAATTAGAATATGAAAAATTAATTCAATAGTTAAAGAGTATCATGAATTAGATGAAAAACAAGGGAAACATAATTACTGCAATTTCTATTGACCCTCCATCCCAAAACACAAAATTAGAATCATAGCTAGATCATTTAGTCTTAATTACCTGTATTGTTATTGAATGCGAAAATGTAGGTCGAAACAACTCTAAACCTCAGGGAGGACATTAGATGACTGCATGGGAGAAAAATGTAAATAGATTCAATTGAAGAGTTGCTACCGATACATGATTGGGGTAGGAGGGTTAATAGGCTTAAAAAGTGTATAGCCGTTGGCTACCAGAACTGTCCAACAGTCAAGTGCACTATGGTGCCAAAAGAAATCAGAATGGTAACAGAGGTTGATCAATGCAATCAAATCAGCTCATAAGACGATTAGAAATAGCAAGGCACATTTTAACAAGCTGAGCATCAAATCCCCTACAGCTGAGACTAGAGTAATACTCGGGAAGTTTACATGGACCATGATCTCTAAACTGCACTAATGGTTTTGCTGGTGAAGTAATGTCAGCGGAAGCAAATACAGTTACACAGGCATAACCCATCATTTGGCCCATCCTAATACAAAACTGCATTAATATAGGTACAAATGGAATGGCAATGGATGTGGATCAAAGACCTAATCACAACTCGTTTACAAAATCTATTTTTGGTATGCTGGGATCATTCAGGAGGCCTTCAAGAGATCATTCAGGTGGCAGAATATATATATAACCAAATTATGGTATAGTTGGATGTTTTAGGAGCTTGATCATTTGTTAGGAAATCTAAATACAAAATATTCATCATCACAGCTTTCCAAAAGATTTAAAGTGTAAGTTTGTCGCTTTCAAATATAATGATCGAGGTAAAAGTAGCCAAACTAATAGTTTGAGATTGAAATTCAATATCAAGCATTTATGCCTTCTCTCTATGCAAGACAAAAGTTTGACAGTAGCTGCAACATAAAGCAAACGAAATCTGCAAATGTGCAGTTAGAGGGCAAGTTGATAATCAAATAGCACATTACCGACAGTTGGGCTTGTTTAGATTTCTGCCACAGACAATAAACTCAATTGGTTTGCCAGACTCGAAAAAGTTAGGGTAAACATAATGAAGCCTGGGAACTTGCACCTCCATCTTAATGTTTGTCATTGATGTCCCGTCTGATAATAAGAAAAAAAAAAGGTATTTGAAAACTAGAATGAAAGAGTATAGTCCTTCGGAATAATGTGGACAATAGTTCATTAAGGAGAAACTCAAAGCATGAGATTTCAGTAGAATTGATATGGCAGATATACATGTTGATCCTAATAACACCAACTCAATCATGAATACATCCTATTAGATTGTTCTATAACAACACCTAACTCCCTCCTTACTGTTCAACTTGCAATAAGTATTGAGAATTACCTAGAGAGTTTTTTAATTATACCCCTGGTTTGTATCCTCTTCCTCAAATGCAGACTACAACATAGTTATTACTAAGAGCATAGTTGGAATTTCAAGAAGATAATGTCAATAGGTTCTGGGAAGAAAATAAGTTGACAGCAAAAAGGCATGGTCTGATAAAGTTGACCTCAACATTTTCAGGTAACTTTTGAGTTTTGAGTAAAGAAGTTGGAGTTGCATTCAGTATCACTTGATCCTAAACAGAAATCTGTTCAGACTAATGTAATAGCACCCTACACTTAACAATATACATTCTCCCTATATGAAGTTGTCCTACAACGAGGAGTTCTACTTGTGAATAAATTTCTAAATTACTTTGAACCTATGACCAGCTTATGTATCTAGTACATTAATAATGTGCAGCTATGAATATATTTCAAACCTTATGGAGCCTACTTGATCGAGCTTACTTGATCAAGGCAACTCATGATCAAGCTTGGCTCGAAATTATTTTCGAGCATATTTTGAAGATCATGCTCAGCTCAGCTCATTTCCGAGCCAAGCTCTAGCCGGCTCAATTATATTGACAGCCCTAGTTAAAGGGTTGAGTTTCATTAACTTGTATCACATGAAAGTAAAAGGCAGGTAAAATTAAGTACCTCGAATAGTGCTCCTATGATGAATGTGCATTAGCTATTTGTTTTGGTTGTTGACTTTCCATTAAACAAGAATAATGTATATATTTGTATAGAGGGCATCTCAATGTATGAGGCTCCTACCTTTGGGGGTCTTGGGTGGGAATATTTACACAATACCCTTATTCCTGAAGAGGTTATTTCCAAGACTTGAAACCAATGATCTCTTATGTACAAAAGGCAAATTTATATCGTGATCATAATCTTCCATCATGCTAGACAATATACAGTGTAGATATCTGATTTCACCAAGAAGTACCATATAGAAATAGGATGTGTCACATACAAGAACAAATATACTACATTATATGCGCCAAAGAAAATAGCAGTTAAGTCACATTGAATATGTAGAAAAAATTGATGAACTTACTGCTCCCATTTGATAAATATACCTTCAAGAATTTGAAACATGATGTTATTGAGATTAATATGAATGTTGCCTCTTCCTGTCAGCAAACTTCCATGTGCATATATCAACTCTTTCACATAGCAGGCTGCATCTCTGGATAACTGCATAGAGAATAGACAGCAACCATATCCAATTGGATTCAGCTTTAACTTGAAAGCATCCGCAAAACAGAAACTGGATAGCCTGGAATGATCTAATGTTCTAAAATATAAGAGGGTTCTCTTAAGGTACTAGGAAACAGACAAAGCTCCTAAAAGAAACTTTACGACAGTAAGTTCAACAGAAATGCAGGCCCCATATCAAGAAGTATAAATACATCTTATGCTACTTATATAATGCTAATTTTATTATGTAACAAGTTGAGTCAAGAAGCAGTACAAAATAATCTTTTAGTGCACAGATTCTGTAGAATCTGCATGAAGTTCCAAATATCTATTTATGGATGTTACTATTATAAGCCACCATAGATCATGATTGGGCATGCAGACAAAACCAGTTTAGTATCAACACTGCAAGAGCACTAAAATGAGGGCCTTGGCATGTTAGAACATAGCCTTGACACTCAAATATACTGAGAGCAGGTTCATAAAGCTGATTCTCAAGAAATAGTTACTTTTACCATCATTCAAGTAATTCATATCCTTTTCCAAGCTGGCAGAAGAATGATACATGTATCTTACTGACATGCACCTAGGATACCATTGAGGTGTCCAATTTATGTAACAGACCTATTCTTTGATCTTTAGAAGAAGTAAATGCCAAATCAATTACAACTAAACATATGGGAAAGACAATTTGACATGTAAGTTGCTTACTTTATTTCATATCATAGACGACTAATTCCATATCTTTTCGTAATACTACTAAGCAAAGAAATACTTGGCAGTAGAGCAGAAAGTATTTGACAATCATATCCATCCTCTATCGTTGTGCATCATATAGACCAATAGGCTCTTAACCAAGAGCAATTAAATAAGTACCTTGTCCCACATGTGCTGCGGCATTGCAATAAAAACAGTCAAGATAGTACATCCAGGACGGATATAACCCTCCAGCTCAACGGGCATACTTGCCAACCACTGAAGAATCTACGTTTGTGGGAGAAAGCCAATGATTAGGCTCCATCGACTTCAAGAATTGAAAGTTTATTTCAACCAACTTGTACCCATACCTGGTTCCGAAGTTCTCTAGGAAACTCAGCAGGATTCCAGTCATAAAGCTTGAATGAAATCCTGCCTGTTGGACACTACAATATGAGATGCATCATTGCTTGGTAAGAAAGTGCTAATATATAGGACTACTAAACAAGAATTGCAGAAAACCTTTCAAAAAGTTGAATTAGATTATTAGAAGAAAGATGACAACAGCTTCTAATATGCAAAAACAGGAAGATGTGCCTACCTCAGATGTGTAAGTTATCTTGTTGTCACAAAATGTAGAAGAAACCATGGTTTTTGAATAATCAACTTTGTCAACTATGTAAGCTTCATCAGTTGCAGTAAAAGATGTGACACATTTGCTATTCAAACTGTTGATTGAGGAAAATGGAGAATGATAGCCTTCTTCACACTCTGACAATGTTTCGTTCTCTATTACTCTGTTCTCAACTGAATCACGTCCAAATCCATTTAACAACTCTGCAAGAAACAGAGAGGAAAGTCAAAAGCAAGATCTCCTAGTACAAAGATTCTATTTTGCTAATGCCCAAAATAAATCAGCAAATGTTTGGAGTTTGGACTAGCTTTAATAAGCCAAGAAAGGTTGCAATTTTAACAAAAGATAAGTTCGCTTCAAAACCACAAACTACAGAACTATACCAAGTATTCAACCAACATCCAGTTGGATGAGTCCAAACATAAAGCAACCTAACAAAATATAACAGCCAAATTGTTCCTTCTGATTGCTACGAAATTCAGTGCGTGTGACATTGTAAAGAGCCCCATGAATGATAAGAAAAAAGCTAATTTCGTCTAACACAGAATTTTATATAGAAGATTTTGGAGTATGAACCCTCATCAATCAAGTTCTTTCTAGGTATAAAATCTATAAAAGTATGCAGACATACTAATTTTAACCATAAGTCCTTTGACCAGCAGTGTTCCATACAGATATTCAATGTTTACATTGCAACCAAGGAAATGAAAGAGATAAGATTGTCTATTGTAGTTGATGGCTAGGCTACTATGGGCGTGTACCTTCTTTAGGGGTTCATGGTATGGTCAAGATCAACCATAAGTCCGCAATGATTGGGTGTTGATACAACTTGGGTTGGACCTAGTTATCTCAAGCTGAATCATTTTTGTTTTCAAATAATAAAGATTCTAGCTGTCGCATTCGAACGCCCCGTTCGAACGTCTGCATACGTTCACAAATACAGATAACGCGTTTTGCTTGTTCGAATGTGCCCGTCCCTGTTCAAATGTCTGCACATATTTGCAAATACAATGTGTTTTGCTCGTTTGAATGCGCTCGGCGAGGATGCATTGTTTTAGAGTTATATTTTATTTGTTTTACTTGCTAGATTAGCCTTTAAATATGTGGAAGGTAACCTTATTGAGGTATTGAATGAATTGAGTTTCTTCTCCAAATATTCTCCTCCTCTCTTGTTCCCTCCTACCACAGCTATGCCGCCTCTAACCCCGTCAACCAACCTACCACCTTAGACTCTTGGAGGAGGCCCACTTCTCCATTTTCTTCTACTCTCTATACCATCACCTTAACCCTATCCACCATCCCTAATCTTCCACCACCATCAATTTCACCGGTGCCACCCCATCATCGTCGGTCTACCACCACCATATTCCACCTAGGAATCTATTGCTCCATCCACGGATCTCAATTCTCACTCGAATCTAGATTCATCAGTTTTGACCTTCCGATCTTCGTGTACTATTTTGACGATATCTCTCAATCTAGCCATCCTATTCAAGTGAAATTAGATTCATTTTGGAAAGCTATGTTCCAAGACTATAACATATCAAAATTTCACATCGATCCAACGGTTATATCCGTCAGAACAAATCTTGAATGCTCCATGCAAATTCCTACTCAAATATGGTTGCGAGTCGGATCAACCCTTTTAAAGGGAGATCGTATCAGGTGTAAAAGAACCAATGCTCAACTCGACTTTATTACTAGTATGAATAAAGATAGTCATCTCAAGTGCACATGAGATACTACCAAAGGTTTATCACTAGGGTACTAAGCGATAAAGCCATAATGATGGGTCACATCATTGATCAATGTAAATGATAAGGTAAGTCAGCTCTAGTATAATGATTCAACCATATATTCAGAATAGTTATACACAATATATGATAAGCAGAATTGGAATATGAGGAGGTCTTTCTTTTGTGTTCATGAGTATGCATTTTTGAGAAATTATTCGAGTTACTTATTGATCTAGAAATGACTTATGAAACATGTAAATAAAGAACACAACTCTTTTTTGAGGAACGTAGTTACTTTATACTATTATGTATATTGTTATGAAATCAATCCATTTAGTAAATTCTGAAATTCTATTTGCATTGCGCATATGCTAGGATTCTGTTTCATTATGAGTGCAAGTCTCCTACTAAGTTGTTAGCTCATCAGACACATTGTGTTTCTTTTCCAAATATCAAGGAAACCAAATTAATTGCAGCGGAAGGAGAGAAGAAACTAGTTAAAATGTTCCTTTTTATTGACCTTCTATTTTAGTTGTAATAACAGTGGATTATTGGTAGGATTGTGATTGGAAGATTTGTAATAGTTAATACTATTTGGATTGATTTATTTGAATGTTCTTGATTTCTTATTCACCAATTCTTTCATGTTAGATTAGAATTTTCCACCTTTAATGTTTGTAATAGATCGTAAGACTAGCGTCCTGGATCTTTGCTTGGGGAGGGAGGGCCCTCTCTAGATCCAGGTTGTGACACTAAACAACTACATTTTCTTAAGATGCAAACTAAGACAAACATAAGAATTATCACCACCCCAACACAACGAAGAATTTGTAGCAAAGCATTTATTTAACTGACAATCTGTTTAATTAAGAGTCAAAAATTACTTGCTGCATTGCAGTAAGAGATTAATGGAATAAAAAGATCCATATAACTGACACCAAGTAGTAGGGACTAAAGACTTGGTTTCTGTTGTTGCTGTTGTCGTCACAGATATTGTTGTTCAACAGAATCACATAGATATATTCCACATGAATAAAAGCTGGTATAGGCTGAAGAGTAGTGTAACTGTACCTTTCGTTGGTTTTAAGATGCGAATAACATCAGTTGGAATGTCTTTGTGAGGTTGTCCATCATTTCCAACCATGGTTATAAGATCATTGTGTCTCCTACGCCTTCTATTGTTATGCCGCTCGAGTTTTCTACGACAACTACGTTTGCCATCATCAAAGTCTAGCAACAGATGAAACCTGACAAAATGTATCAATCAATATGGTTGTTTAAAATTTTGTTCTTCCGCAAAGCTTTGAAGTTTCAAGTCGTATAAACAAAGTATTACACCAAGCAGAACTAAACCCACGAAATCTTCCAATTGAACTGATCAAGATAAAAGGTTTAAGATCTTAAAACCCAACGGCGTGATCTTCTAATGAACTCGGAACAGAGAATGCTTCAAAATCCTTTTACCACTAGTCAAGGACATAACAATCAAATAAGTTGTGAAGCGACTAATAGGATCCCAAAAAAATCCGAATCATCTCGAGAGAGAACTTACTTGCCGCACTGCTGGCAATACCGCTTGTACTCCCCATCAATAACCACCGCCGGCGAATAAGCGCATCGGAGGCACACGCGATGCCGCCTATGGTACCCCTTGAGTTCCGTTATGTCGTCCCCGCACCCCGTGACCTGGCACCGCACGTGCTCCACCGCCCTCCTCACACGCTTCCTCCTCCCTCCCTTCTCCACCGCCGCCGCCGTGTCGGGGCACGTGCACGGGACCCTCCCGGACGAGTAGTTCGAGCAGAGGATTCTCGGATCTCGCTTCCGTGCGCGGCTCGCAGCCGGCGGCAGAAGAGGTAGCGCCGCCGCCGCCGCCTGTTGCGGCGGCGGCTGAGGAGGAGGAGGAGGAGGAGAAGCGTACCAAGGGGGGAGGAGGAGGAGAGGGTCATCATCGTCATCGTGGATGGGGAAATCCATGAGACCACACCATTCCAACGCTGCCACCGATGCCGATGCCGATGCCGATGCCGATGCCGATGCCGACTCTCCACGCGAAGCGGCGATCGGGGGATTCATTGCCGAACTCTGACCTTAGCGAGAGAGAGCGACAGATGAAGTCGGCGGTGGTTCTCTTTCGTACCAAAAGGAAGTTGTGGACTTCGCTTCTCTAGCAGTTAGGGAGGCGTTGGTGGGGCGACGGATCCTCTAAAACCCCGACTGGATGAGTAACGAGTTAATGGGTTGTACTGCATTATATATATATATCCCTCGACATCTTAAACATTTATCTTTTGCATAAACTCCACTAGAAGTTAATATTTTCAACGATCTCTCAAATTGATAAAATAATCAAAATTAGGAGCGTATAAATGAAAAAGTAGCCTACTACTCCCAATTAGATGCAAGCAGGCGGCAGTGTCTCATTGGCTGATAAGTAGTTCGATTTGCCACCAAGATATGTCGACATTGTTCGGAATTAGCGTCTAATATTCTTATCCGAGTAGGTTTGCAACTTGTTGGTGAACGATATTGCTGGCGAGATGTAACCTGAGTTCCTGCATAGTATAATAATGTTTGTAGTCTTGTAGCCACGCATGGCATGACATATATAGTTGTACGTGGAACCAATCGGATGTTAGGTACCGAACATCAAACTTGTGACTTGACCCAATTAGATCCGCGTCTCACAGGACGAGAGGTACGTGTCTGCTGGACTTTGGTGGGTCTTACACGTGTGTACGGTGTTTTCGGCTGTTTGGTGAGGGCGTCGTCTAATGGCGCGGGTGGACAAGTTCTAGAATATTGTTTAATGAGTTTTTATCAAAATAGGCCTCTTTATAATTTATTTTTACATTACTGGTTTATCCACCAAATTTCCTTTCTTTTGCTAAAGTATTAAAATTTTCAGCATTTCTTAGTAATTTATCTTTGATACAAGCCATTGAACAGTTCAGTAACTTTAGTATTAACTTGTGAGCCAGACAAAATAAATCCATATAGTAATAAATCTCATTGACAAACTATTCTAGTAAATAATATTTTATACAAGCCTATTTTAGTCAAAAACTCATTGGTAAATTGACAAATGGTGTATAATTAAAGTCAAGGGTGAGGGAGAGATTGACAACCGATATCCTTTGGATGAGCACAAACACCAGTGTAGATAGTGAATTTAATAACTTCAAAAATGATGAGGGGTATCCTAGTGACAATGTCTTCAGTGTTAAGTTCTTATTTTTCTCTATGGACATTGTTTTTGTCAAATAGAAATAAAAATTAAATAATATCTTACTAAATACCGATACTATTAGAATCGGAACCCAAAAACTCTCATACAATATGAGTCTTTATAACTGACTGAGCATTATCAAATTGGCTATTGTCCGGCGCCTAAGTGTTCTTATCAATGGAAAAAGATTACTAGTGTTGACATTCAAAGGGCAACTGCAATTTATTCTGAAATAAATGATAAATGTGAAGAGTATTGCTAGAGTAGCCTAGTGGCTCAATGCAATAGATGAAGGACCTCTCTTGGAAGACAATATATGAGGGTGTCTCATCTTTTTCTCCAATAAAATCTTACAGATATCTAATTGAAACTTTTGAGATTAATCGATGTGCAACAACTTACAAATTAATCACACCTGATAATATGAGAAATTGGAAGATCAGGGGTAGCTCAGAATTCTATTCATTTCCTCTCTCGAGAAACTACAGAAACATGAACTTTTTCTCTAATTCCAAAATTTAGTACAAATATATGCAACTAACTTGAACAATGAAAGACTATAAGTTAATGTTTCTAATTCTGAAGGAGACTTCAGAAATATTTACTTAATTATATTTACTTTGACAAGAAAATTTGCTGATTTTGCCTCCTCCTGCAGAAAGATTCAATCCTATCACAAGCCTCCATCACCAGATCAGCAGGAACTCCAAAGAATATCCTCACCCAGTTCTTTAATCCAATGACTGAACCTAAAATTACATAACCTTCACAATGAGCAATTGGCACGTATATTTATATAAAACAATTTAAATTAAAAGAGAAAGCAGAATGTAGTTATTATGATCAAACCAAAGTCAAATACTTATCATGATGATGAAACGAGTGAAGGTAACTAAAATAAAACTGCGGGACTTATACTATTGAGAAACGTGTACTAAAATGTAGGTTTTGGTATGCAGAAGGTCCAAATAGGTTTGGCATTGCTACAGTCAGTATTAGAACAATTGCCAAAATCACCATACCTGGTACCACCAAAACAGATTCTTCTTTTATCAACTCTCTAGCAAAGTCCAAGTCATCTCTGATGCCAGATAGAAGTGTTGTTTTGACTTCAACCTGCCATTCAGAAAGGTCCAGTCTGATTCAATTATATAACTGTGATCTCAATAGTCAATAGTGTACTCAATAATATCTTACCATCATGAACATGGAACCCTGGGGCCTTGAATAACACTGCAGCGCTTCAATGTGATCTATTCTTCTATATAGTGCATTGGCTGATGACTCCAATAAGGCAAGGACATTTCTATGGAATTCTTCATGTGAATCAGACAGAATACTAGGAACTGCAGCCTGTTGTGAATTCAGCCAATATGAGTGTTGCTTTAGGGAATAAAACAGCTAAAAGGAAAAAAAATTTAAAGAGAGGTGATTAACCTGAACTATTGAAGATGGACCAGAAGTTACATTCATTAGCATCTCAGTGGCCACCCTGACCTTTCATAGCAACAAACAAAAATAGCATTCATTCACATGAAAGATTTTAGAGAAATCTAGTAAGATAACCTGCATTAGACTTTCTAAAAGATAATAAACAGGAAAAATTAATATTATTCTTCTTATGATATCTTCTTTAGCTTTAAGAATTTTCTCATCCAAAAGTATTGCATTAATGCAGAGCATAGTTAATGATGATTAAGAAAGTCATAAAGCAGTCGGAACACTCCATTAACCAAGTCATAATGATTAGTCTTGTTGAGTAGCCTTGGGCTAAAATGGGCATCATGTAGCAAAGCTAGAAGGAGATATGAGGTTGAAATCAAATCAAGCTCATACTCTTTTGTTGAACAAAGAATAAAACACTATGGTTTTTGCACTTAAGGAATAATGCTTTACAAAACGCTTTGGTAGGGGAGAAGGATGTGAGGCAAACATCACAAATTCTCTTTGCAGATTTAAGATTTTCAAATATACCATGTCTAAGTATAAAGCCCAAATGTTGTTTTAGGTTTGTTCACAAAATTCAGTAACAAACATGGAAACAGAAGAAAAGCAATATTACAACTATAGTTAAGGATATCAAACCAAAAGCAATAGTTTTTATTCTAAATAATAAATATCATGAACTTGAATTTATCATGCAATTCACATTTTAATACTTTCATACAATGAATTTATACTGGTTTCTGTAACAATAGAAACATCTATGAACATTTCAAGAGTATCAATATACACGAAAGATACCTGGCCAAATTAAACTTGCATGTTAAGTATCAGCGAATATAATTTTCCTTTTATTATTTTTCCCAGTGCATGGAAATAATAATGCTAGTGTTCATGCTCATTAGTTGCATCCTATTATAAGCGGATCTGCCAGCTGACACCACAAAGTTTAATTATAATAAACTAATGTGGTAACATGGATACTGATTATTCAGTTATAGAGAGTTGAAAGGATGGAAATTCTTCACTTTGTGAAGAATGGACTAATAAACAAGATACAACGATTAGATGATTGCAAATATTTAGCTAGAATGCCGTAAATAAATAAAGGTTTAAAAAAAAAGAATTGCAAAACTACATCTGCTAGAATTTGCCACATACTTGTTTAAGAGTTCCTTGTTGGTCACACATGGCTACCCATCCAAGGCGCCAACCAGGAATCATCCAGCGCTTTGACAATGCTCCTATAGTAATAATTGGTGCCAAGTGAGCATACGAAGTCATCGGCACAAATTTGTTTCCTTCAAATGTCATATGCCCATATATCTCATCTGCAATAACTGGAAGATTTAACTGCCCTGCGGTCTCAGCAATCTGCATTAGAAAGTGTACCAGAATTTTATCAATTTCGTCACCAAAACTGTCATTATCTTGGTACCCAGTATTGCAATATAACTAGTAAAACCAACACTCTAAACTGGCAGATAGCAATCAGCTTAGGGATATTTTCATTTACCTCCTTCATTTACTTCCCCCTATACGAACCCTTAACTAGATAGCCTATCTAGAAAAAGAAAGAAAAAAAACTCATTTTATCAACTATTAATCCAGAAAAAAACATAGGAAATCAGAGGAAAATAGAATACACAGCATTGTTCGTAGAAAAATTAAGAGAAAAAAAGAGGGGCAGAAATTTTTCAAAGATTTAATAGAAAGAGAGTTTAGAAGTGTGACCTGGAGGAGATGGGCCGGCGAGTAGACGGCGCCGCAGGGATTGTTGGGGTTGATGACGACGATGCCGACGGTGTCAGCATCGGCGAGGGATCGGAGGTGGGTCAGGTCGATCTCCCAGTCCCGGCGGGGGAGGAGATCGTAGTAGCGGGGCTCGACGCCGGAGAGCTCGCATGCGGACTCGTAGGGGGCGAATCCCGGACGAGGGAGGAGCAGATTGCACCCCGGCCGCGCAAGAATCGTCACGCATACTTGGATCGCCTGCGTCCCGCCTACAGTTAGGAACACGTCGGCCTCGCGGATGACGTGCTTCGCGCCTTTGGACAGGTACTCTGCCACCGCCCTGTTCTTGGTTTTTCGAAGAACAGAATAAAAAATAAAAAATAAAAAGGAATATACAAAAGTTGAAGAGGATGAGAAAGATTAAAAACTAATGCATGGTTTCTACCAAAAACTAATTAAACTTGTCAAATACATGGCTTGGTCTTCTTTTGAAGAGAGGGGTCGATTTGTAAATAGTAAAAGTGAGAGGTTGATTTTGTAAACTTGTCAAATTATGGATAGTTAAAGATTTGACCCTCAACCATCGAGTGTTTTGCTATGTACTAATATAAACTCACTCCAATTTAAAACTCTTTCCATCTTTAATTTGGAATGCGATCCGGATCGTTGAACAGTGCGATTGAATGTTGCGTACAATTTTCTCCTTAATTAAGAATTCTTCTCTAAATTTTGACCACCTATCTGTTAGTAATTGAGATTCAATTCTATGCAGTCAAATACATGCTGATGTATTAGTCATGCACTTGCACTGCCAATTACACACTCAGATTTACCAGAACGGATGCTTTTTCTAACAAGTTCTCTTGGAAACCTATTAACCAAGTCTTAACATGCATATCATCTTGCCTGAAATAAAAAAATATTAAATGCAAGCAGTACAGTAGAATAGTTACTAAATACCATGGTACATTAAAACTAGAGGATAATTACAATAAGATCAGCTGAACTATTGCTCATTTTTATATACATATTCTTATCTTACTTTAACTATTGCACCTTCACTCATGTTAATGAAAATATCAAATAATTATTTTACTATTATATTTCTAAAGGATCTAAAATTAACCACATGACACTAGATCACATTTATTTTGTAATTAAAAATCGAACAGATAACTAACAAATAAAAAAAAATTTAATAAGTGAAGGCGGTGGACGCTAAAAATTGGCAATAATTCATGGAGATTATGTAAAATTATCCTTAAAACTAGTTTGCAAACACTTCCTACTTGCACATCAAATGTGACATGTGGTTAAAGTTAGAAAGGAAGAAACTCATCTTAAAACGCAAAGCCTACTTAGGAAACGATCCACAACGCTAGCCCAAACTGGCAAACTAATCATCCTACGAAATTGGACGGTTGCCCAGCGAAGGCCCTCACAGGGGACGTGGAGAAGAGAGCACACGCGGGTGAAATCTCGACCGTCAAAACTCGTGACTCAGAGTTCTTAGGTGGGCCCACAACTGGTGGCTTCACCTCACCTAGTCACCTAGTTACCTAGTCACCTAGTCACCTTCGTTCGTCCAAGGATATCCACGAAAAGGTAAGAGGGCAATTAGGCAAAGTAATCGGGAAGATAAGTACAAATACGAGGACAAGAATAAGACACTATCCATGTTGAACTTCTCCTAGGATAAGAAGGATGGAATAAGAAGCAATGGCTGCAGTGCGAAAGATAAGTACTAATGAGGGATGAAACTAGACGCATGCTAAAATGAATTTTATTTGAGATAGATTCAAATCTTGGGGGATAGATGATAAAGCAAATGAAAGATTATTACTACTAGAATCATGCTCTTATTGTTACTTAATTAAATTAATACGATTGGAATTTAAACTTGAAAATACTCTACAATATAAATCTAGAATCCACAATAACTTGAAATTAGTAATTTTTAGAGTAATTAGTGAGACTTAACATGGTATCAGATTAAGAGACCCCAAATTTAAATTCCACCTACATAGAGTGATAGAAATAAAATAATTAAAAAAATTTTGGGTGAAATCACAACTACGTGGAAAAAGAACAAACTCAAAGAAGATGGCAAAGAGTCTTTATCAAAGAAAGCAATAGATCAAACTATGCACACAGACTAGGCTAGATTAGGCCAAATGGCCAATTGTTGACAAAGATAAGAGTTTGGCAAGTTGTCATCTCCATTGACACAACTCCCTCACAGTTGGAAAGTTGTTCAATTCCTCCTCTCTAATATACTTTTAAATATTTTCAGATATCAATCAACCACAAAAATTCACAAGCATCTATCAGAAAGATATGATTCCAAGACTCAACCCTTTAAAACCTCAACCTCTTACCACTGATCTATTCTTGTAGCATTTCTCCACTCTAATAATTATAACTTCAAAAATTCCCTACTTCTCTTTAAAAAAAAAAAAATTATATATATATATATATATATATATAAATTTCAAAAAAATAATAAAATGACTGCACCCCACCTCAGTGAATCCATAATAGAGGTCGTATGATTTGATCTCATTATAATTTATTTCTTTTCGTTATAGCTTGTTTTTTAGGAGAATTGTGTGATTATTCAATTTATATATCAGTAAGGATTAGCCCATCTCTTAAACACATAGTTTATGGGTTAATAATTAAAAATGTATAATATATGACTAGAAAAGAGTTTATTTTATTTTTTCCTAGAAATCATATATGAAGTTTTCTTAAATATATTAAGTTAGATTGCTAATGATTTTTAAACCTAGCTCAGATTGAGTGGCCCAAAACAATAGCAAGAGATTTAGAATCGCAATGCAACTTGGACTCACCTTCGCGCGAAGGGGAACCCAAAAGAGGGCGCATAGCAATCGAACGACGCCGATTTGACGGCGGCGACGACGGCTTCGGTGGCAAACTCGCTCCCTTTGCGGAAGCAAGCGAACGAGGAGGCGTCTCCGACGCCGAGCGAGATGAGCTTCTTCTCCGGACTGGCGTTCGCGAGCAGTTCCGCCACCACTCCCCTTATCGAGGTTTTATTCCCGGATAAGATGGGGTTGCACTTCACCATTTCGCCTCCTTTGGCCGGTAATGCCGCTTTGGAAATGCACACGACGTTGCTGTCTGGCGAGATCGGAGCCTAGGGAATGGAATCGGAATGATTAGAAGAGTTAGATCTTTGTTTGATTAGAGAAGGATTAATTTAGGGGTTTAGCGAATTACCTGCGTTGTGGGTGCCATGAGAGAGAGAGAGAGAGAGAGAGAGAGGAGAGGAGGAGAAGAACACTTGGGAGGTTCCTTCTTAGCGATAGGCAACGTGGGATGTTATAGCACTTGTATAGTTTTGGTTGGGGGAGTAGGGCGAGATTAACTTTTAAAGACCAACCAATTAAAGCAGGTAGGTATCGTTCCCAATGACTAAAGAGGTTGAGTTCTAATTCTATCTCTAAATAATATTATAGATAAATCATTTAGTAGTTTAATAGTTTAACTTGATTTAGTTGATAGCTCGATACTGATTAATTTAGAGGAGCAGCTCGACAGCGCGATGGTTTAGAGCAAGTCTCGGTAGTATTTGGTTCGAAGTAATTATTTGACAACGCATATAACTGAAGCCTATAACTAGACAGTTAAAAACTTAGTGAGGTCTAAGTATTTTTGTACCTAAAGAGATTATTTCTTTGTTCGGCTTATATCTAGCCTTAGGACTTATATATAATAAAAAATTAAAAATAACCATTCAAAGACTTTCTAATTTCTTATATCTAATTTTATTTTTATTTTATTTTTCTCTTATTTTTATTTTAAGCTTCCGTGAGTCTTCTGGCCAACCTAGATGTAAGATGTAGTATGATCCACGTCATTCTATCGATCACGTGTTTTTATTTGAAGGAAAATATACGAGGGTCGTATAATTTAAACTAATGTGATTGGAGTCACACAGTTGACTAATCATTTCATTTGCTCTTCTAGAGAAAAAAAATGTGACACTTTACAATTTTTTTTAAATTTTATATACTATCATAAATTATTATTAGATAACTTTCGTTAATTTTTTTTTGTCACTTTGTCCTCTTTAATTGTTATCAACCAAACAAGAAATAGTTAAAAAAAAAATAGACCCCTCAAAAAGAAATTTTTTTGCCCTCCTAAGTCTGTGGGATTATTACGAAGAGAAATTCTTAATTAGAGATTGCGATACATGACAGAGGATATTCAATAACTCAAAATGTAGTAACTTTAGGTGATAGAGATCACAGTTTGAATTCTTAGTTTTAGTTTAGACCATACACAAAAGAAAAACTGAAATAAATTATTTTCGTTAATTATAACTTTTTTCAGGTTCAATCTTAGTTTTTAAATATAATTACACTTAGATTGCTTAAATTATCATTATTTTTGATACAACCCTCTGTAGATCTTTTGTCGCACATAGACCTTTGAATAATTAAAAATATCTCAAACACTCGTTCGGTTAAATTTTTATTATTACATGCAAATTATGTGTTTCGACATGTTTACTCTTATATTTCGAAGAAAAAAATAGAGAATTTTTTTTACCACAAATATAAATATAGAGGTGATTTGATCTTTTGATCTTTTTATTCTATGATATTAGAGGGTGAGATCATTTTAGTAATATAGAGGTTTATATAAAAATGGTGATAATTTATAAGATATAAATATAATCATCCCTAGTTTCTAATAAGAAGTCTGGATCGACATTACTCTATTTCAAATAAAACATCAAAGATGAGAGATACTTGTCATCCTATTCTCGGCTGCCTCATATTATGAGAATAATTCACAAATAAATTGAACATAAGAGGTTTGAGAGATCTAAGGATGCATATCATCATGCCATTAATTAAATGGGTGATGATTAAGATGTAGTATGCTTCCTATTGCTATTTGTCAAGGTCAAATTTTGGTTGACTGATTGGATTCAGGTTAGATTCAATTTAGATCCGATTCAGAAGCTGAATCCATTCCACATCGGACTTGGGGCGGACTTTTAGAAAAATAAGATCGGACCCGTTATGGACAGGGCAACATTGCGGAGTCAAACCCGATAAGATATTGCTACTATAAACAAAGTAGCAATCGGATCTTCCCTCCTCTTTCGGATATTTCTATTTCGCCCTTTTCAGCACAAAAGAGGAGACGGCGAGGGAGCGAATTCGATCAGCGAGGAGAAGAGAAGGGAGGCAAATTTACAAAATCAAAAAGGAGGAAAACAAAAAAAATAGAAAAGAAAATCGACCGTTGCCTTCCTCGTATTTGAATCGGGAGGGAACTAAAAGAGCTCTCTCTCTCTCTCTATCTGTCAATGGCGACTTCTGTGGAGAACCCTAATACTTCTCTACCGGATCGCGTCGCGGAGAAGGCGAAGACCTTAATCGGAGCACTCAACCTCATCTCCCGCAACCTCCCGCTTCCGCCCGACGTCCTGAACGCCGTCTCCTCCATCTATCATGACGCTGGAGACGCCTCGGCGGCGCCGGAGGAGGGGGTCGAGGCGGAGGCGGAGGCGGCGGAGGAAGGTGGGGGCGGTGCTGCTTCTTGCGAAGATGATTCGGTAGGTTCCCGGCATCTGCCTTTCTTGGGTGTTTGGTTTGGTCAAAAGGAGTGATTTTGGTGATAGAAGATCTATTAGGGTTTTGGAAGATGTTTTTTTTTTCTTTTTCTCGAAAAGTATTTTTACGTTAATTTTTCGTGAAATTTCTGGTATTTGTAGGGGATTTTTTTTTTCTGGCCGCTAAATGAGCTTCTTTTGGGTGCTGAAACTTAGCTGATAAACGCGTATTTTTTAATATATTAGAGGATTCGTGAAGAGATTAGGCTTTATGGTTTTGCGATCCAGGTGGAGAGTTGAGGCGGTAACAGTAAGATCACCGACTAAGCACGAATCATCAATTGACATTCGTTTTGCCTTTTTATTGATTTTGACGATTGGATCTCTCTATGAATGGAAAAAGGGTGCTTCGGATCGGGAAATTATCGAGTAATCGGGGAAAAAGAAGACCCGATTTTTAGGAATGCATTACTAACTTGAATCTTCCATTTTTTTTTTTTTTGTCTTTTGTTCAAACGAAGGTTGTAGTCGGTAATATATCAAATCACAACTTCGTTGTCCTCCTTGTCCTTAAAAGTACTTCCCGTATTTGGAGAACTTTGGCATGATTGTATTACTAAGTGCATCAATTTCTTTTCATTATGTACTTCTAGTTAAATACAGAATAGAATGCACATAGCAGTGGTAATATTATTCTATACTTTTTGTCCTTGACCAGCATTTCTGTTCAACTCTAGCAGAAGATGGTTGCCTCTGATGGATTATATAATTCGGGAGAGAGGACTTTATGGCTCCTGTGCATTAACTAATCATCCTGAAAATTTTCATCAATTTGGAGCCTTTTTTTTCCTTTTCCTATTTTAACTTACAGTCTTACAAGATATCGGTCATTTAAAAATTGATGCAAGTACTCTGACATTTATTCGTTATTTCATCTTTTATGCCTCAGCCTACATATTATGCTAGACTGACTGGCATTATTTGCAACACCATTTTTATGGCTCATTGATAGATTGAATCTGGAATAAACTCACTTTCTTGTTGTAGTGCAAACACTCTGTCCTGAATCTCTTTTCATTGCCTATGCATCTTGCTATCTAGTAGACACGATGTCATTTTCGTTCTTTTTTTGAAATGAATTCTTTTACAGTGTTGCGGGGTTTCATCAAGTGGTACTTTGTTAAAAGAGCTTGAAGATGCAATGCTGGAGGAGCGACAAGTTAGTCGCATGTCTTGTTCAGCATTGACAAGAACAAAGGAAAATCGTTTTTGTAGCTCTATCCAGCATCGTCTTACAGAACTTGAAGGTTATAACTTATGGCATTTTATTCTCTAGAGTGTCAGCTTTATATTTACACCAAGCATGCTTTGTGGATCTAATTGTAAATATTTAATTAGATTTCAGATTTCTATCCAAAGAGTTCCAATTCACGCGGCAGCTATAGTATATATACTATACTTACCATTGCTATGTATGGTTAATGGATTTTAATTTAATTATTAGCTAAAATTTACACATTTTGATAGGTCCCTGCTACTTTTACTTTAACTTGGGATGCGCTGTTATACTAGTGTCAATTGATTTATCTCAGTTGTTGACATTCCCTTAGGAAAGGTAGATCACTTCTTTTGGTGTTTTTGGAATTGAGTTGCTTAATGTGTTTCTGCATCGTGAGTCAGAATCCCTCAGTTCTAAAAGAAAGACTTTCGCCTTTGAGACTTTAGGGATCATTGATGTTACTGAACTTGATGATATGATGACAAGTGACTGATACGATCCTTCCTCGGCTATAGGCTCTGATACCAGCTTGATACGAACCCTCTTTTGGTGCTATGGCTCTGATACCAGATTGTTACGATCTTGCACGGAACTTTAAGATAAGATCCCGAAATATCCCGCCGTTGGATCACTGTGAAATTTTGATATGTTGTAGGCCCGGAAAAGAGCTTTCCAACGGATCTAGTTTCAGGCGAATCGGAGTTGGGGATCTCGAGATATCGTTCGTTTAGTAGACGAACGTCAGGATACTCTGTTTTTGGATTCCGTGGATGAAGGCACGAAATCCTGGGTAATGGTGGATTGTGGAGGGCCGGTGTTGATGGGGTGGCATCGGTGTAAAAGTGATGGTGGAAGGGTTATGGATGATGGAAAAGTTAGGGATAGCGATGGATAAATTGGAAGAAGGGGGAGAAGAGGGCCACTCCTAAGGGACTAGGGTGATTGGCCTGTCGAGGGAGATTAGAAGCGGCGTCGCCGGGGAGATTGAGGGAACGGGAGCGAAGAAGATGAAGGAGGCAAGGCAAACTCAATTCTCAATAATCAATTCCTAATTTTGGTTGCCCTACACATACTTTTATAGGCTAACCAACAACTCAATCTTATCCTAAAACACAATCTTATCCTAAAACTCAATCTTATCCTAAGGTAAATCCAAACTCGAGACGACGTCGGTGAAGTCCGAATCGTATCAATCCACCACGCTTCCGCAACCTTGTCCTCAAGGTTTGAAATTTGGGAAGCGATCCATGATGTCTGTCTCGATCGTCCTAGGCATCCCATGCAAGCGTGCCACTTCCCGAACAAAAATTTCAGCAACCCTTTTTGCTGAAAACGGGTGAGACAATGCTATGAAATGTGCATACTTGCTCAGTCTATCCACCACAACAAACACCACCGATTGTCCTCGAACTTCCGGCAGCCCCTCGATGAAGTCCATGGAGATATCCTCCCAAATACGCTCACGGTATCGGTAGTGGTTGCGGTAGCCCGCTAGGCTTGAGTGCCTCCGATTTGGCTCGTTGGCAGATTTGACATTCACGCACATACTTCTTCACGTCCGTCTTCATCCCGGTCCAAGTACAGTTTTGGGCCAGCCGCTTGTAAGTACGTAATACCTCTTCATGACTGCTATAGGAGTATCATGGAAGTGTGCCATCAATAGCCTCCGTAGCTCTTCGTTTCGGGGTACCTTGATTCGCCCGTGCTCTAGTACTAACCCATTGCGCTCCTCGTGCTCGGGGTTGCTTGAGGGGTTCGCTCTCAACTCCTCCATGAGTCGGACCAGATCACTATCCTCTCGCACCGGCTCTTCGTAGATCTGAAAAGAAAGGAAAAGTGGGTGCCGAGAAAGAAGCGAGCTCTTTTTTTTTTTTGAAAGTTCAAGCAGCGGTTTACTTCCATCCAACAACACTCTCGACCATCTCTCCAAAAGGTCAATGTGAGGCTTATAAAATCAAGGTCACGGGCCCCAAGCTCCGAAGCCATTGGGTCCCTAAAACAATATCGGCACCTTGCAAGGCCAATGGATAAAGATCCAATGTGAAAGTTTGGCCTTGCACCTTCAATTCTGCACCTCCACAAATAGAATCGCGCGCAAGGTGGTGCCATCTCAATCGTCACATCGAACCCTTCCGTGGGTTCCGACTCGAGCCCAATCTTCCTAAGGAGCCTCTTGTCAATGAAGTTGTGGGTGGACCCGGTGTCAATCAAGATTCTCTTTGTGGTCTTCTTGACTACTCCGTTCACCCGCAATGTCTTTGGCGCCGCCGTCCCCGAATAAGCGTGGAGGAAGATTTCAGCTATCACGTCCTCCACGTTTTGCTCCTCAACTTCTTCTCCTCGATGTCCAGCCACATCTCGCGCTTTGGCTGCAAGCTCATCCTCCGCTTCCTCCAATCCATCGATGAGCATCACCGATCCCATCGGTTTAGCACAACGATGCCCTGGTACAAACTTCTCATCACAACGGAAGCATAAGCCCTTGGCTCTTCTTTCTTCTACTTGGGCGAGGTGTGAGTGCTCGCCCGGACCTCTAGGTGCGTACTTCACATCTTGGGATGGCTTCAAGGGTGCTCGAGGAGGTATCAATGCCGTAGCAGCTCTTGGTACTCCGCTAGTGTTTCCCGCCGCTATGTTTGGTAGAGCTTGAGTGCGGCTTCCTTGGCTTGTCCAACTACGCTTCCAGTGTATCTTCATGGCTCTATGCTTGTCTTCCATAAGCACCGCATCTTGGAAGGCCTCCTTTAAGGTTCTAGGCCTTAAAGCCCTCACATCGGCTTGTATGTCACCCCGCATGCCCGGAGATGAAGGTCTTTGCGAAGTTCTTTGATCCGTCCATGGTGGATGACATCGGCTACTAATCCTCTCAAATTCTTCTTGGTATGACCCAACCGTGGTCTTCTGAACCGTCTTTGAGAGGAGAGCATCAAAGTCTTCATAGCCCGATACTCCAAATCGCCGTGTGATATCGGCGCAAAATTCAGCCCAAGTTTCGATGGTCTCAATGGCATTGGCTGATCGAAACCCATGAAGCGCCGCATCCTCAATGTGGAAGCTTGCAAGCGTCACCTTGTATTCTTCCGCCGTACCTTGGTATGCAAAGAATTGCTCCGCCCTATACAACCAATCAATTGGATCGCCACCTTTGAACTTGGGGAATTCGAGACGCACGACTTGTCCACGAATGCCGTTGTCTCGTTCGGATCATGCCCAACTCCTTGTCTAACCGGCGGAGGATGCACCATGAAGGGTTGATGATCCCTCCTTCGGTTTAGATCAACTCGCCGTGGTTCCGGATCGTATCGGCCCGCCCATGGATCTTGATCTCCAATGTGGTCTCCATGGTGATTCGCTCGTCGGATGGGTTCACCGCAACCGGGTCTGGTGTAACCATCCTTGCTTGCCTCTCGCCCATAGGGTGGTGGTAGCAGCGGCTCTTGTGGTTGCAAAGGCTGAACCGGTGAGGATTGATTCAAGGGGGTGGACTCGCGTCGTGGGGTCGATGGTGCCTTCCCGTTAGACATTGCTTCCCTTGGCGCCCGTAGTTCCCGCATCATCTCCATCATCATCGGTGGTTGATGGCCATCTGCTCGAAATAGACCCCAACATGGATAGAACGCTAGGCTCTTCCGTATTCCGATTAGATCGGATGGTTCCGCGGGTGGAAGTCCCCGCAATCGTCTCTTCCTCCTCTATTGGGAGAATCTCTTCTTCATCATCACGCCGTGCAGCCATGGATCTGGTGGTCGTCATTGGAAGCGCTTGTCCGAGGAACGGTGGCTCGATACCAGCTTGATACGATCCTTCCTCGGCTATAGGCTCGATACCGGCTTGATACGAACCCTCTTTTTGGTGCTATGGCTCGATACCAGATTGTTACGATCTTGCACGGAACTTTAAGATAAGATCCCGAAATATCCCGCCGTTGGATCACCGTGAAATTTTGATATGTTGTAGGCCCGGAAAAGAGCTTTCCAACGGATCTAGTTTCGGGCGAATCGGAGTTGGGGATCTCGAGATATCGTTCGTTTAGTAGACGAACGTCAGGATACTCTGTTTTTGGATTCCGTGGATGAAGGCACGAAATCACGGGTAATGGTGGATTGTGGAGGGCCGGTGTTGATGGGGTGGCATCGGTGTAAAAGTGATGGTGGAAGGGTTATGGATGATGGAAAAGTTAGGGATAGTGATGGATAAATTGGAAGAAGGGGGAGAAGAGGGCCACTCCTAAGGGACTAGGGTGATTGGCCTGTCGGGAGATTAGAAGCGGCGTCGCCGGGGAGATTGAGGAACGGGAGCGAAGAAGATGAAGGAGGCAAGGCAAACTCAATTCTCAATAATCAATTCCTAATTTTGGTTGCCCTACACATACTTTTATAGGCTAACCAACAACTCAATCTTATCCTAAAACACAATCTTATCCTAAAACTCAATCTTATCCTAAGGTAAATCCAAACTCGAGACGACGTCGGTGAAGTCCGAATCGTATCAATCCACCACGCTTCCGCAATCTTGTCCTCAAGGTTTGAAATTTGGGAAGCGATCCATGATGTCTGTCTCGATCGTCCTAGGCATCCCATGCAAGCGTGCCACTTCCAGAACAAAAATTTCAGCAACCCTTTTTGCTGAAAACGGGTGAGACAATGTTATGAAATGTGCATACTTGCTCAGTCTATCCACCACAACAAACACCACCGATTGTCCTCGAACTTCCGGCAGCCCCTCGATGAAGTCCATGGAGATATCCTCCCAAATACGCTCTGGTATCGGTAGTGGTTGCAGTAGCCCGCTAGGCTTGAGTGCCTCCGATTTGGCTCGTTGGCAGATCGGTGGTGTTTGTTGTGGTGGATAGACTGAGCAAGTATGCACATTTCATAACATTGTCTCACCCGTTTTCAGCAAAAAGGGTTGCTGAAATTTTTGTTCGGGAAGTGGCACGCTTGCATGGGATGCCTAGGACGATCGAGACAGACATCATGGATCGCTTCCCAAATTTCAAACCTTGAGGACAAGGTTGCGGAAGCGTGGTGGATTGATATGAGCGGTCGATTTCACGGCCTGAAGTTTGATTTACCTAGATAAGATTGAGTTTTAGGATAAGATTGTGTTTTATCCTAAAACACAATCTTATCCTAAAACTCAATCTTATCCTAAGGTAAATCCAAACTCGAGACGACGTCGGTGAAGTCCGAATCGTATCAGTGACATCTGATTACAGGGTGAAGGTAGCATCACGAGGGCTATGAGAGAATTTAATTTCAAATGGTTTGGCTTGGCAAATTGGGATTGCATAATGGTGTCATTAGGACTAGAGTGGCATGTCAATTTATTCAGGAGTTAGCAAGCAAGGGAGAGGATTTGTAGGAAGACCAGGTAGGTATCAGACAGAAGTAATTGGAAAGGACATGATAGGCCATTTTGATAAAGAAAGTAGTTAATCGTTTTTTCTTTTTGATATAGAATTATAAGTCATAAGCCCACATGCTAATAATAGGCTATTGGATAGGACATGTTAGGACTTATTGATAGAGAAAGTAAGTGAATCACTTTTTTTTTAAATATAGAATTATAGATATGAGCCCATAAACTAATAATAAACTAGATAAAGAGGCTAACTCTCCTAAATATATAGGTTGGGCAACGAAATTAACCCTTCCAAGAAATGAGTTACAAT
Organism: Typha latifolia; assembly: GCF_019914945.1. Taxonomy (NCBI): domain Eukaryota; kingdom Viridiplantae; phylum Streptophyta; class Magnoliopsida; order Poales; family Typhaceae; genus Typha; species Typha latifolia. Next base: position 2,806,603 of record NC_133091.1, read on the forward strand.
GAGGTCAAGTTATTGGCTTTAAGGCCTGGTGAAAAGTCTACCAAATACTAACCCCAATATTCACATGGCGAATAAAACCTATGAACTTTATTATGGGATGGTAGGACCCGATTATTGAGCTACAATTGGGGCCTTAATAATATTTATATGTGCAATGGCTCCCACACTAAGAAGGGTATGTAGTCTGTCGTTTTGAGTAAAAGATGAAGTTTGCTCTATATATGTATGTAGACATAATTTCTTCCTAAGTTCTAACAATGCTGGATTTATAAAGTGGAGCCTAAGTTATTGGAAGAGGCTTGACAGTTATTGTTGATTTGTTGTACCAAAATATGAAGTAAAATGTTCAACTTTCTAAGAATATTGTCTTCAAAATGCTAGTGACTATCAAAATCCTCACTTTCACTGCATATACGCTACTATCACTTTCACTTAGAATATTTTAGTCAGATCATCTCTAATTCATGCCATTCAAGAATATTTGATCAGTTTGTAAGATTGACTTCCAATCTGAATTCATCAAGTTCTTGTGAATCAAATAGTGAAATTTGTATGACCTTGTCCTCATCAGCAATTCTTTATACAAATTACTTGTGCATGCCCTAACCTTTTGTAAAAAGAATATTCTTTTGTGGAAAGTTTAGTTGCTTAGCTGATTTTATACTTTTCTGTGTCAGTTTTACCATCAACTAGAGGCGAGGACTTGCAAACAAAGTGCTTGCTTGAATTGTATGGTTTGAAGGTAATTAACTTAGCACAAGATCTAAAGCTTATTTCTTTGTAGTGGAAACTTATGGTGGCCCAATTAAGCCATTTATTATTTTTATATATGACTATATGTTATATGTCCTAGATATATTGTCGACAGCGATACTTGATAGATTTTTAGTTTTATACTAAATAATTCTTGTTTAGCAATTAGATCAGATGGATGTTGTAATAAATTATCTGATCATTGTCTCATATAGTCATTCGGTGTTGCAGATGACATCCTAATATTATTAACTTGTAACATTGCAATTCTTTGAAAAAAATTCTAACCTACTTAGGAGTCCTGAACTAGGCCTATGTTGATCGTCTAATTTTATTTGTTATGCAAAACATTTCAAGTATCATTTTCTTTCCTTACATTTAGAATTCATCATGTTTCATTATTATCCTTGGCACACTTGAAATCAATATTTGCAAAATATATATCCTGTCTTAGGAAAACTGTTAGTTCTTACTCCTCATTTCTAATTTTTCTGAATGAATAAGTAAGTTCTAGATCCTTCGCCATTTTGTGCATCTATTTTTGTAACTTCTTATTTCACATTTAGAAGTCAATGGGATTTATTAGTTCTGTCAGGTCATTATCAACTGTCACTATCAAAACAGTTAAATGTGCATCAATAGATACTTTGAAAAACTAAAAATGATAGACTAATCCAGATCAAGCTGATCTTCAGTTAACCTGCTCAAGTTTTTAGCTTGTTAACTTACAGAATGATATTTGGTTTAACTACAATTCCAAGAGTGGTTGTATAATTGTACTCTAATCTGTGTTTAGCTCCATTAGAATTTCGATAGACTGACATCTGATGCTCCATCATACTTGAGAACTTCTAGAAAGTCTGTATTGAAGAACCAATATTTTATTTCTAAGGTGTTAGAAACTGAATCTTGGTATCCAAACTGTAAATCTGTGTTGCACATGCCAAGTTGAGATTAGCAAGATATAAACATATTTTGTACTTTCTGCTTGCTGTTTCATGCGGAGTTAAGACATCATTATATGGTGTTAAGGTCTACAACTGTTTGACATGCAAAACTGCATTCTGTAATTTTTTATGATTTTCTTTTTTGCCATTATCTTCAGCATGGAGAGGTTGACATAATTAATCATTCCTTTTCCTTCTTCTTTGATAAATATTTTCCTCTTCCAGTTATTAGAATTACAAAAGAAGGTACGGTCTGATGTGAGTGCTGAATATTGGTTACATGAGAAATGCCAAAATCCTGACAAACAATTGTTTGACTGGGGAATGATGCGGCTGCGACATCCTTTTAGCATGTATGGAATTGGAGATTCTTTTGCAATTGATGTTGATGACCGTCATAGAAAGAAGAGATATACAGAGGTTGCTTAGCCCCATTATCTCTTGGAACTTTTCTGCTTGTTAGATCCTTCCTTGAAAGCTAAAATCTTCTTATTTCTGATAACGTCGGTGCAGAGGATATCAAGATTGGAAGAGGAGGAAAAGAATCAAGCTGAAATTAGAAAGAGGAAATTCTTTGCAGAAATTCTGAATGCTGCACGTGAGGTTCAACTGCAAGCGCAAGCTGCTTTGAAACGAAGAAGGCAGAGGAATGATGGGATCCAGGTGTGACGAAAATACATTTGGTAGATCTGTTTACTTTGTGATATAAATTGCACTGTATCACCATGTTTTGTAATACTGAATGTCCAAGCAGTTAGTTTTGTTTGTGGGTTTTAATCTGGAAGGATTCTTCTTAGGATAGTGATATTGAACTAGCAAATACCACCACCCTTTTGACTGATATTTCATTATTTGATGTTGCCTTTTGCATTCTTTCTTGTGGTATAATCAGTTGCTTAAAACATTGAAAAGTATCTAATGTACTTCAATGTAGGGCTGGCATATGAGGACAAGGCAACGTATTACGCGTGCTGAAAAGGTACGGTTTCAGGCATTGAAAGCAGATGACCAAGAAGCATATATGAAGATGGTAGAAGAGAGCAAAAATGAGCGATTGAAAATGCTCCTTGGGAAAACAAATGAGCTTCTTGTTTGCCTTGGAGCAGCTGTACAGAGACAAAAAGATGCTGAGCATCATGATGGGCTTGAAGCTTTGAAAGGGTCTGAATCTGATGATCCCTCACAAATTTCTCTCTCCAAAAGTGAAACCCCAGGGGAGATGTCTTTAGATGATGACATTGACGTTGGCACTGGTGATTCGGCTCAGAATGTAAAGGCAAGTGATTTACTAGAAGGCCAAAGGCAGTACAACTCTGCTGTTCATTCAATTCAGGAAAAGGTATGCAAATAACTTCTGAGTTTGACACCTATATATATTTTCAAGATTAGAATTGTCACATCCGGCATGTTCTTTTTGATGTCCGATTAGATTGTCTTTTCATAGTGTATACTTTCCCTGCAATCTTGGTCGTTTTTCTATCTTTAACCAAATTAAAGACCTGATCTCATAGTATTGCTTCAATGAGTGGAATTTTTTTTTGTTCTTAAGTGTAACCAACCTAATTTTTTACATAATACTAGTTTTGTAAGGAAGTGACTTTGGAAAATCATTTAAGCTGCATTAGGATATGTTATGAATGAGTAGCTAGACTGCCACATGCACTTTTCAGGGATTTAGGAAAGGAAAAACATTTCCTTATAAGCATATTATTGAGGTAAATGGAATGAGAAAAAAGAGTTTACACATTGTTCCCTGTTTGTGATGCATGGAGGCAGGAGCTAAAACTTAGTTTTTAACTGTGTCTACAACTTGTGCCCTTGTTGTTTTTGATGCTGACAGCTTGACAGAAATGTGAATTTGGCAGGATTGTGCCATGAAACTAACTTTGAGGCAATTACAAATGTAGATGTGGATGTTCTCTCTAAGGCTTAAAAACTGGGGTAACATATCCCAAGCGTACTCCTTTGATTGGTCAAAGGCCAAGGATATCATGAGATAAATAGAGGGATAAAATAGTTTGGCCTTTTGGGTGGAATTATTTGCCATAGGGCAAAGGATAAAAAGCACATGTTTTTTTTTTTTACTTCTTCAAAATGGCAATTATGCCCTATGCTGTTCCTCTCAAAAAGCAACTTGTTTGGAATGATTCTAGACTCCTAGAGACATAGGGACTAGGGAGATAAAGTTGCTTCATCCCCCTTCCAAGCACAGCCTAAGAATTAATTAATTTATTTATTCTCCCCTATGAGTCCTAGATCAAAGTTGGTTACTTGCCAATATCACTACTAACTTTCATGATTTCATATTGACATTGAGCAGCATATTTCATGTTTCCACCATGATTTTATAGTTATTGGCTTCTAGTTATCTAGTAAAGTATTTTGCTTTATCTTTCTTTTACTTTTAATTTTTATTATAGAAACCCTCCACCATAGTGTGGGATGTACTGAATAGAGTCAATAGACATTGTTAGTGATGGTTCCTTTTCTGAATAACTTTGTAGGTGACAGAACAGCCATCGATGCTTCAGGGTGGGGAGTTAAGACCTTACCAGTTAGAAGGACTTCAATGGATGCTTTCTCTATTCAACAACAATCTAAATGGTATTCTGGCTGATGAAATGGGTCTTGGGAAGACAATTCAGACCATAGCGTTGATTGCATACTTAATAGAAAACAAAGGAGTCAGTGGACCCCACTTGATAATAGCTCCAAAGGCTGTGTTACCTAATTGGTTACATGAATTCTCTACTTGGGCACCGAGGTACAGTTTCTGATTTTGAAGGTGGAGAGTATTCTTTTCTTTTTCATAAATATATTTTTGTGACCTGTCGATTTGCTCCTCAGTATCATGACTTTTCTCTACGATGGGCGCCCGGAAGAAAGGAAATCAATGAGGGAAGAGTATTTGGGAGAAGAGAAATTCAATGTTATGATAACACATTATGATCTAATACTGAAGGATAAGAAGTTTCTAAAGAAAGTTCAGTGGCATTATATGATTGTCGATGAAGGACATCGCCTAAAAAACCATGAATGTGCTCTTTCTCGTACTCTAGTTGGAGGAGGGTATGCTGCTACTTAATTCATTTTCTAAGTATATCAACTTTGGTTCAAAACTGTGCCTTTTCTGTATTCTTATTACCAGTCATCATTCAGTTTGGTGTAACTGCAGAAGATTATTTTCTTAAATTTAGAATGTCAAGAGCAGACGCTAAATAAAATATAGAATAGCAAGTTAGCAGCCACACATGTTGACGTACTATCAATAAAGTAGGAGAAATTTTCAATTTTATAGATGGCATATACTTAACGAAACTCGTTAGTAAGCACCATGCCTCTTTCAGTTTCAGTCTTAGTAAAAACATCAATATTGAGATATTATTGGTGTTCAGATTCTGTCTGTATTACGATGATGCTTACCCATCCATGTGTGCCATCTACAAGGCTCAAGCAATTCCATCTGCCCTGATGTTCCATCAGCTAATCAGCATATTAATAATGTGCACCCTGCACCTTACTGGCCTTAGGATTTTTTTTAAGGCTTAATTACATTTTACCTCTCTGTATTTTGACTATGAATCACTTTGCCCCCATATACTATAAAAATGTACAAATATCCTCCTAGACCTTTGAAATGTTATAACTCCTTAGATGTCGTTAATAGAAGTCCTAAAATTACCTTTCTATCCCTTTGTAGTTGGAGGGAACTATTATGGTTTCTATCACTTTCGACTTTTCTATTTCTTAGCAGTGGGCTTCTATTTTTTTTAATCTGGTTTCGTACTTGTAATTAATTGCTTATAAGAATTATCTCCACTATCATGCTTAACACCCCTTTAGTAGCTTTTTTCAGTTGGCTCTATCTCATGTTATAATGTGTTATCCTGTCTGTATGTAAAATTTAAAAGAAATCATTTTCTTATTTGCAGATATCGAATTCGTCGTAGACTTTTGTTGACTGGTACTCCAATACAGAACAGTTTGCAAGAGTTATGGTCATTGCTAAATTTTCTTTTGCCCAGCATTTTCAATTCAGTGGAAAACTTCGAAGACTGGTTTAATGCACCCTTTGCAGATCGTTGTGATGTCTCTCTCACTGATGAGGAAGAACTGTTAATTATACGACGTTTGCATCAAGTAATCACTTATACTGTCATTGCTTATTATTTGCTTCCTTTTCTATGAGGCCTTGCAAACTGATGATATTATTTGTTTTCTCAGGTTATACGGCCGTTTCTTCTGAGAAGGAAAAAGGATGAGGTCGAGAAATTTCTTCCTAGCAAAATACAAGTTATCCTAAAATGTGATTTGTCTGCTTGGCAGAAAGCATACTATCAGCAGGTCACTGACATGGGAAGGGTTGGACTAGAATCTGGTATACTAGACTCATTTATTATCTCTCCTTCTTAGCTCTCAATTGCTCAATAAATTTTTGAATGTAGTAAAAATCACCTTAACAAGAAAAGAAAGAGGAGATCAATATGTTTATGAAAAGCTAAAATACATGCTTGGTATTGATGCTCATAAGTATGCCATTGTTACATGCATATCTTCCTAGCATCCAATTTTGAGAATTGAAGGAACATTTGGTAGGTGGGGATGGGTGGATTTGAAGGGGTCAACATTTTTAATGAATGATAGTATGATGTCAAGTTGAAAGTTTTAGGAGAGATCACTGCTCAGGAGAAAATAAAGCTGAACCGGTTCTCTACTTTTGGTTATTTTGAGGAATATGGGGCTTTGTGACCAATCTCCTCTCAGTCTCATAGAAGAGGAGGATGAAGGCTTCAAATTGATCTAGTATTTGTCAAGAAACAGCTTGATGGTATTTCCAAGTTTGAAGGAGAATCTTGGAGAAAACCTAGCTAGCTTTTCTGGATGGAATATTAAAGTTAACAAATCTTTAAATGGCTTGTGCAGACTAAAACAGGTCTGTCTCTTTAGGACATTTTGTTTTCAGTGAGCTGATTACAGGTGTACTAAAGTAATGCAGAATTCCTATGTTACTTTAACTAGGAGCCATTGTTACTCTGAGGAAAACTAACGGCGGGGTTTTGTTAGACAGTAGTTTCAAAAAGCAGGATTCTTCTGGATAAGCTAAAAGTTTAGGGATATTAATAGAACTATAGAAGTAACATAGGGAGAAAGTAAAATAATTTTTTTTCTATATTGAAATACCAAAAGGACTTCCCCTTAACTGTGTAGACCAAAATAGCTAGAAACCTACCTATATTGCAAGTACTTTCTATTTTCTTTTATAGTTGAGAAGAAATGATGGAATTTTGTGTTATCTCATTTTGCATGCTTTGATATTCTGAAACTTCAGGTATTGGTTTATTTCCTAGGCTGTGAAATAAGCTGGTTCTTTGTTTTTAAGCATTTTGATTAACTCGTTACTTAAGCTACCAGATGACCAAACACATCATATATTTCCTAACCTTGGAGCTTGGAATGAAACGAGAAATTTCTGTTGCAATCTCAGATATTGTATTTCTACTACTATTAGTAGAAAATGAAAATTAAAGATCTTTCACATAAAAATGAATTTTAGCATGCTTCACCATGTTACTAATTGTAGCCCTGGTTTTTCTATCATTAATCTTTTAAAATGATTTGTATTATCTTTTTCACACAGGCATGAAATCCAAGTCCCTCCAGAATCTGTCAATGCAGCTCAGGAAGTGTTGCAACCATCCGTACCTGTTTGTGGGAGAATATAACATGTGGCAGAAGGAACAGATTATTAGAGCATCAGGAAAGTTCGAGTTGCTTGATCGTATACTTCCAAAGTTGCAGAGAGCTGGTCACAGAGTTTTGCTTTTCTCCCAGATGACACGCCTCATTGATATTCTAGAAATCTACTTGCAGCTCTATGATTTCAAGTACCTTAGGCTTGACGGTTCGACAAAGACTGAAGAAAGAGGGACATTACTCAGACAATTCAATGCTCCAGACTCTCCTTACTTCATGTTTCTACTTAGCACGCGTGCTGGTGGTCTTGGATTGAACTTACAGACTGCAGATACTGTTATAATCTTTGACAGTGACTGGAACCCTCAAATGGACCAACAGGCAGAGGATCGTGCTCATCGTATTGGACAGAAGAAGGAAGTTCGTGTTTTTGTGTTGATTAGTGTTGGCTCTATTGAAGAGGAGATATTAGAACGCGCAAAACAAAAAATGGGCATCGATGCTAAGGTCATCCAGGCTGGGTTGTTCAACACTACCTCCACTGGTTGGTCTACTTAAATGATGTCACATAATGAACTTCCTCCTTTTATATTTAATTTGAATTCTAACTTGTAGGCACTGATCTCATTTTTCTCTCTGCAGCACAGGACAGGCGAGAAATGTTGCAGGAAATCATGCGAAGGGGTACAAGCTCACTAGGAACAGATGTTCCGAGCGAACGAGAGATAAATCGCCTGGCAGCCCGGAATGATGAGGAGTTTCGATTATTTGAGAAAATGGATGAGGAGAGGCGGCAAAGGGAAAGATACAGATCAAGACTTATGGAAGAAAATGAGGTGCCAGACTGGGTATATCCCAAACATAGCGAGGACAAGACTAAAGGGAATCAAGGCCTAGATTCCCAGAGTAATCAGATAACCAGAAAGAGACATCGTAAAGAGGTGGTGTATGCTGATTCACTAAGTGACGTTCAGTGGATGAAGGCTGTGGAAGATGGGGAAGACCTGTCAAAGATGACTACTAGAGGAAAGAGGAAAGAACACCCTTCTGATGGAGATGAGACTGCCGCTCCTGATGTGGTAAGGCAAAATGTGTTTGAGCAAAGGAATGTAAGCAAAGACATGGCAGATGACGAAAACAGTGACAGCATATCGACCCGAACACCAAGGAAGTTGAAGATTGGATTTGTGCTGCGCAACAAGGAGAATGGTGAAGGTGAAGGTGAAGGTGGAGTTGATAAGAGCAGTTTGCCAGACACCATTTCTACATGGAGGACCCACAAGAGAAGACGATCGAGTCAGGGCTTCTCTAGTTCAACTTCAGATGTAAAAGGAAGAAACGGTTTCTGATTTAACCAGAATTTGGTTGCATTGACCAGGATAATTTTGAAGACAACCATCTAGGACTTATTGTATTATTTGTTAGTGATTTTCATAGTTCTTAGCTACTACTTTGGCAGGATCAATATTCCTAGGATTTAGACTACTATTTGTTTTCTAAACATGAGATCCAATAGACTATTTATATAGATTCTGATCACAATCTCTTTTAATCACCTTTTCCTGTCTGAATTGAATGGAAACATCTACAACTTATATTTCCTTTTGCATCTGATATATGTAGGCTAAAATCAATCTCTGAAGGAGTGACGCTGAATGCATTCTTCATACTAAGTATGTAATGAAAATGGCAGTCAATGTTCTTTTAGTTGGAGTACTGAGTAACTAGTAATTCAGATGGTGTAAAGGTTCAACTCACATTGTTATACTTCTCTTGCTTCATTGACTTTTTGGTGTACCATGTCTTTTCTCATTCTTTTTTTTTCTTCTCGCTGCTGTTATAAGGAGAAGGTTAGTTACATCTCGATCCATTAACTTATTGTCCAATTTTAGATGTAAAGGAAATGCCAAATGATCATTTTATACTTGATCTTTCTCTCTTTCTTTTCTCTACAGTACTTATATCTAAATTATGTGACATTTTTTTACAGAAATAATTGGATGGACAAGTTATGAAAGTATATTTATGAGATTTTACACAGTTGAGAAGTCTTGTGTTTGAATGTGCGGAAAAAAGGACTCCCTACATGCTGTATCAAAATAAAGATAGACCATTGGTTAAATTTCAGAATATTATCATTGAAATCATCCAACTCTTTTAAGAATACCATCTTCGATCTAATCTAATTAACTACAACTAAATCCTAACGAAGATGGTGAAAAGACTACTTTAACTTGCATAAATTATTTTAAAAGGGTTAAAACAATGTAATGCTACTGATATCATAACACAAGATAATCTAGATGAAATGTCTTAAATTCCTAATATTTTTGATAAGATCTAGTGATATATAAAGATTTTGATCAGACTAAAAATTTATTTACCAAAATATATAGCATCTAAAATACTAAAACTGGTTTATTTTATTGTAGCCTTAATAAAAATGCTTAATTGCCGAGCAATTATAACTAATTTTGTTTTGGATAATAAAGGCAAAAGATTGGTGTTTTGGATGAGATTTTCACAAATTTTTATTGACTATTATGTAGAAGGGTTTTTTGCGACCTTTCAAAAAATATATTATTTGGTTGTATGCCCTCTAAAGTTTAACTTCACATATATGCTCCTTAAGAACATGTTATTTATATGACAAATATTTCAATGCATCTTTAAAAATTAAAATCTTAATTCAACGACTATAATAATCAGTTTTCATATCTGGTACTAGTTTTCATTCTAAAATCGTATTACATAAGAAAAATAGTATATTAGTTAAGAAGATTTAATTATCGTGTGCATGTGTTCCTCTCAATTAATTTTTAAGTTGAGTCCCAATAATTAAATAGAAAATAGATAAAATTACCTTTAGTTAAAAGATTACATACAAAAACGATGTGTTTTCAGAAGGTATACATATAAATATCAACACTCGACGAGGGATATATAAGTAAATAAGAAATTTTTGAAGGGTATATGTATACAAAAGAAAAAACTCAATCTCTTTTAAAGGATAAACCCACACAGAACGCAAGGATAAACCCACAGTCCTCAGAATAGAGAAAAATGTCTCTCCCTCTCTTCCACCTCGCCCCTGATCTCGCCGTCTCCAGGCTCTGCTTTGGTATCTCTCTCTCTATTTGTGTCTCTCTCTACCTTCATGTATAATTGTATATGTACTATTCTCCATCTCAGGTACCATGACCTTTGGGGAGCAGAACACCTTGTCGCAGTCCTTCCGCCTCCTCGACAAGGCCTTTGAAGCCGGCATCAACTTCCTGGATAGCGCCGAGATGTAATCGATTAGCTCATTTTCTATCCATCTTCTCTCATTCTTGGACTTATTTCTTCTTGAGTCCTTCAAGATTCATCCAATTTATCCACGGTTGACTCTTTTTGTTCCTCTTCTCCGTAAAGGTACCCGGTGCCGCAGCGTAGAGAGACTCAAGGACGGAGCGAGGAGTACATTGGCTGCTGGATGAGCGCGCGGAAGGTCCCCCGTGATCGTCTCGTCCTGGCGACGAAGGTTGAGTTGTTTGTGACTTTTGCTTCTTTTACTGAAATCTGATCCTTTTGGATGCTGTGGATAGTTCAATCTTTTGTTGCAAGAAAAAGGAAAAGTTTAAGTGTACTGGTTCTAGGGATGAAGAAAATAAACTTATTTCATTTCTAGTTATTTCTCTGCTTTCCTGCAAAAAGTCATTCCTTTGCTCTGTTGATTTGCTGTGGCAAAATTTTGCTATTATTTGAATCTGAAGGTCAATCATTCCCAGCTTGGAGATGAAGGTATGGGGGGAGATAAAGAAAAGGGGGTATGATAGTTAAATAGAGGGGCCTCACAGGGGCTAGTCCACGGCTTAACCTTTAGCTAGGTTGGGCTGCAGTTCTTGTATTGGGCGAACCGAAGTGTTAAACAGGACCGTTTAGCGCCGTACAGGGACTAGTCATCTTGTTGCTGGCAGGTGTGGCTATGTGAGTTGACAACAAAACGTGGCTGTATGTGTGACTCAAGATTTTCCTTAGTCAAATAGGCTGTTATGGTGGCAACTGAACATTGGGAGTTTGTGCTGTCCTTATTCTAAAGCTTAAAGCTTTTCCAATCAACATAATGTACTTCTCTTTGCCCTTTTTTAATGGGAGTCACATGAATATAGCCATGTATAGCTGAAGAATGGAAACATGTAGTAATGGAACGTGAAAAACATCAGTCGCAAAGTGAATACTCAAAGCACGCTTTAATGGTCCACAATGCTAACAAATAATAGTGGTTATGCTAATAGTCCCATAGTTGCTTGTTAAGCATTCTATCTTTGAGTATACACATCAAAATGCAATATGAAAATATGAATATCTACCTTATCAAATGAATTTTCTGTTATTCTTTTTCCTTGCATAGAATGTTGCTGTAAAAGGGTAAATAATATGCTCTACCTATAGGTTACCGGTCCATCTGGCCAGATGACATGGATACGTGGGGGGCCTAAGTCTTTGGATGCTAATAACATCCTAGATGCCATTGATAACAGGTTCTATATGTTCCTTCTCAATCTATTTTAGTTGCATTTTTTTTTCATAGTTCAGATGCCAATGTGTATGTTCTTGTTTTGGAAGGAATCATTACTTCATTGTATTCCAAAGCTCCATTAGTTGTACTGATATGGATAACTAGATTGTTGCTTTTTTTTTATAAGTGTTTCATAAAATTCGTCATATTGTTTCATTTCCTTAGCAACTGCATCTGCTATTGTAGGAGTTCCTCGATAGGATGAGTAGGTAAATGGAGTTTCCATTTGTATATTGATAACAATTTAAATTGTTTAGGTATGGTTCTGATTTTAATCATAAAATCAAATAGGCTTAGATCCAATGCATCTGGCTGCTATCCACAGTAGTGCTTGGGTCAATGAGGCCAACCAAGGTATATACTCTCAAACACACAACACACACATATGTGTAGATATGCATCTGTATAACCATAGTGATCATACCATTGCACTCAGGAATTAGTGATTGCTTTAGCAGTATGGTGGCAATGAAAACTCCGCATGCAGTCATGTGGAGGCAGTAGCATGCAATTTATTTTATGCATACATTTTCATGCAGTATCTGAATCATGTCCGATATAACTGCTCTTTAAAATACTCAAAAGCATGTCCTGGAAAATGATGCTTCTCCTCTGCTTCTTCTGAATTTTTTCATCCTAGAACAAGATAGAAAAGCCCAAATGCTTTATTTCTTTTGTCTTGATGCAGTTTGGTCAGATTGTGCACGGATTACATTGACCTTTACCAGATCCATTGGCCTGATCGGTAGATACTCTTTGACTATTTGGGGAATCTGCCAGTTAATAAGTGTTAGTTCAGATAAAGGAAATTTAACTACCTGTATTGTTCATGTAGTTATGTTCCAATGTTTGGGGATACCGAGTATGATCCAAATCGACAGTACACATCAATAGATATAGAGGAGCAAATTGATGTCCTTGGGAAAGCTATGGATGCTGGTAAGGTGTGTTTCAGGCATGTTGTTTTACATTAATCGATGGATGAGGGATCAGTTCAAGAGAAAATGCTATGCTACTCACACAACCAGATATTGTACTGATAGATCAGATACATTGGTCTTAGCAATGAAACACCATATGGGGTAATGAAGTTCCTACAACTTGCTAGGAATTTTCAGCTTGACAGTAAGATAGTATCATTGCAGGTAATAGATTTTTCTTCTTTTTCCTTTTTCAAATTCTATAGCAACTGAATTCATTCTTCCCTTTTCTGTTATTAAGTGTTAGTTTGTTGACAGAACTCATATAACTTGCTTTGCCGGAATTTTGATTCTGGATTAGCAGAATGCTGCCATCATGAGAGGTATTTCTGTTACCATGATTTTGTTTGCAATCTCTGTTATAGTTTTTTATAGTCTATATGTTTGTTATCCAAGTTAGAGCTGAATTGGCAAAAGAAAAGGAAAAAGGAAATATTAATGTAGGCAAGCCCTGCCAATTTTGTATTTTCTACTATTACTGTTGGCTTTCTACTAATATAGTGGAAAGAACAGAATTTTTTCAAACAGGAGTACTAGATCTGCATGTCATTGAAACAGAATTTCAAGTAAAACCTTAACTTACTTTAGATGTGCAATGGAGATATTGCCATGGCATACCATGTGACTCGAAAAGTCAAAATGATTAATGGAATTGTTCTGTTAACCCTTCAATTTTAGCATTCAGTTTTGGTCTTTTGTTGAAGGCATCTACATCTTTGTGATTCTCAGCATTTCCATATGAATTTTCTTGACATCTAGTTTACAAAGTAGATTTTTTCTTATCATCTCCATATATGTAGAGTTTTTCTTTTATGTAATCCTTATATTGCAATGATGCAACATACCAGAAACACTTGCCAATTTTGAGTTTTTAACTATCTTGCTCATTCTTTATGCATTTCTCATCAATCTCTGCTTTATTGAGGTATAAACTCAAGGTAGTGAAAATGCTCCTTTTATGTACTTGTCTACCAAATTTGCCAAAATCTAATGTTAGAATATTAGTCTAGGAAAACTGGGAAGTTAAATATAGGGATAAACACATAAAAGCTATAACCTTTCGATATACTGGATGCTTGTATATTCATTCCATTTCCGCAACATATCTACTCACTTCTTTGTTCAGTTTCATGAAAGAAGTACCTAGATATGACATCTTTAATGTCACTCAGATTTTGCATGATTAACTTTTGAAAATGACTTATTTAAGCATAATATTTCAGAATCGGCTTGTTGGCTTATAGCCCAATGGCCATGGGTATACTTTCAGGGAAGTACTCATGCAGCGGGGGCCCATCTAATGCACGGATGAATCTGTTCAAAGGTTGAAACTCACCTGTTTATTACCTGATTCTTACATTATGTTCTTGCGCTCATGTTATCTCTTTGATTTTTCCAGGAAGGTATTCTGAAGGTGAATGTAGGTACAACCTTTCAAGCTTGACGGTGAAAGCAGCTGTTGAGGTGAGTGTAATCTATTATGGCAGACAGAATATGAGCAAAATTTGAAAGAATAACTGAAACTGAACAAGTTCTATTCTTCCTAGATCTCAGAATTATTGAAGTTGTAGAGTTGTACGTGTAGTCCACTAGTTATTGAAATAAGATATTGTATCAAGTATTAATGATTACCTTGGAGTGCTAATTTATCACATTAAATGGTTGTATTTTCTTCAACTTTGATGCTTATGTGATTGTTACACTTTATCTGGGAAATTTCAGATTTGCTAGCTAAGAATGCTTTCCAGTTTTGGTTATTTTATTCATGAACTCAGTCACAAGTATGTTGTTTCAAAAGCTTCTATTTATACTGGGTGAATTTGCTTTATTCAATCATGCTAGTTAACCTGGTCCGCCCATTCACTTGCTAAGCTCATTGCATGCGACAATTCATGATATGAGAATTAGTGCTTGTTCTTTAAATGAATTAACCAGCTATATTAAAAGATATTTAACCAAGTTCCTGATGAAACTTCTTTAAATTGTGTTCTTATAAATGTGCAGGAATATGTAAAGATTGCTGTAAAATATGGTGTCTCCCCCGCATCTCTTGCAGTTGGTATGTCAAGTAACTCTCATTGGAGGAACGTTAGTTGTTATCTACATGCAAATAGGTCCAAGCCTTATATTTTCTGTCTTGTTATCTTGCATAGTTTCTCTCATTTATGTGCAGTTAAATTTAGCAATTTTGAAGTTTACCTGAATTTTTTGACGTTTACACAAGTTGCCAGGCTACTCCACCAAGAGTGGACTTGTGCAACTTGTGCATATTATCAAAGTAAAAAATATCATCTGTTTGATAGCATCATAGCAGTAAAGTATACCACAATATTGTTATATTTTATTGCTTTTTAACTAATCTTCCTTCTCCTGTGACTTCCTTGGCAGCATTTGTTTTGAAACATCCTCTTGTTGCAAGTGCTGTATTTGGAGCAACTAAGACTTGGCAGCTCAGGGAGGTTCTCGAAGCCACTAAGGTTGACCTCACAGAAGACTTATTGGAAGAGATAAATGAAGTTCATGCGAAATATCCCAACCCTTGCCCTTGATCCGATCCTTTTTTTCATTACCCATCTGTGTCAGTTCATAATGTTTTCCAATAGAGTAAATTGAGCGAATCCAATTGTGTCAATTTTGTTTATACGCAAACCTTATGTCACTTCCTTTCATTAACTCATATGGTGAATTTGTGATAATAGGTCTTATAATTCGTAGAACTTCGGAAGGAACATGTACATTGATGATTTTGATAGTGGAAAAATATTTTTCTAAATTTTGTTCTGAATCGTCATCAGCGTTTTATTGTCAACACTTTTTCTTCTGTTTCTGCATATGACTGAAGATAAGTGTATTATTTATTTTTTGAGAGAAGACAAGTGTATTATTTAGTGATATAAATACTATATTTATAGGTGTATTTGCACCTAATTTTTTTAAAAAAGTTTAAAATAGTAAGATTAAAATTAGCTCTTGTGCACATTTCTTATTTTACTTTTGTGCACCTTATTATATAAAATGTGTGTATCTGGTGTTGAAAAATATAAGCACTCAATTTTCAAGAGCTCAAATTTTACTATTATCAAAAACTTAGATTTTTTTGTTGCAAAATGTCCCTATTTATGTATCATATATGTATGAATTAGTTTCCCTTATTTTCCCTTTAATAATTGGTGAGCGCTGTAGCCTTTTTTATTAAATAGAAAAAGTTGGAAGATCCTGATTAAATTTTCATGAAGAAAATAAATTTTGTACAAAATTAAAGTTTGCGCTAGATAATGAAATCTAGAGACATAAATCAGATTTGTGCATATTCCTATTACTTAATTTTTAGGAGAAATTATATTTTACTTTTTTGTGATTAAGTCTATAATTTTATTTGTGTCATTTCACTTATTTATGATGCAGATTAAATATTTTTTCATCAATTTAGATTTAAAGATATTCATTAGATATAAAATTATAGATAATTTAATAAACTTTTTTAATTCATCTAAAATACTATCAATCCAATTTTAGATGACTGATAAATTTTTGTCACATCTTTGTCATCTAAAATCTGATCGGCATTGAAAAGTTTATTTAATTTTCTACGGCTTTATTTCTAAAAAGTATAGTATAGTGAAAAAAAAAATAACCATTTTAGTTTGAGTATTAACTATGAGGCGATAAAATGAGAAATAAAATTATAGGAGTTAAATGAATTTAAACTGAATCACATGGATGTAAGATATAATTTCTCCTCAGAAATTTATAGTAAGTTCGTGCATATGACTTGAATCATTAGTTTTTATCTAATTACAATCATGTTGAATTATATCTAATATCCCAATAATTTATGTTTTAAGTTTTGAGGTAATTGAATTTAAGAAACCGTTCACAGTTGACTATCGTAAAATAAAGATCAGCTGATCAGAGAACATCAACCAATCAAAACCTTCCACGTAAGTTATTTGTGCATACGGACTTACACCCCCCAGCTAGAATTTCGTCCCCTCCACATCGTCAAATGAAATAAGGTGGCCGAACGGAATTAAATGACTCGCAATAGTGACCCAACACAGAGACGAGGACACAACAAACTAATTGAGACGTGGCATGCGACTACTAGCTCAATTTAGTGAGCCCCACTAAGAGTGCAGTACACCAGGTCCCTCTAGGGTTTCCTAATTCTCCACTGGGACGACTCCTCTACTACCCCTCTCTCTCTCTCTCTTCCGATCCCTCGCAATTCCCCCTCTCTTCTGTCCCCTCCCTCCCTCTCTCTCTCTCTCTCTCTCTCTCTCTCTCTCTCTCTCTCTCTCTCTCTCTCTCTCTCTCTCCTCTGAAGTCGGCGGAGGTGGAGCGATGAGTTCGAAGTCTGCGCCGACTTACCGGCCGTTGGAGGCGAGCTGGGCGACGGACGACGACTCCCCTGGTCCTCGCTGTGCCCACTCGCTCACGGCGATGGCGGCGACCAAGAACCATGGCCCACGACTTATACTATTCGGCGGCGCCACCGCCATTGAGGGCGGCTCTTCTTCCGGTGTCCCCGGAATCAGTAATCAATTCCCCTATTACCTCCGTTTCTAACTCTTTCTCGGTTCGATCTGACGGTTATGACGTTGTTGATCCTCTTGTTTCGGTATTAAGGGATCGCGGGAGTGACGAACTCGGTGCATATGTTTGATGTCCAGTCGAGAAAATGGAGCAGGTTGGATCTTTTTATCCGTTTCTGCACTCTTCTTGATGTTGTCAGTTCCGGGTTTTGCGTTTTAGGTAAAGATTCATTTTTTATATCTAGAATTGGAAGTAGAAGAATCGGATTTCGGGGTAAAGATTTTTTTTTTATCAGTAGCAAGTTTTCTTTCTTTCGGGGTACAGATTGCTGTTTGGGTTCCTTATGAGATTGACGTGGGAACTCTAAATTGACAGGATCCACCCGGTAGGGGACCCACCTTCTCCGAGGGCTGCTCATGCTGCGGCTGCTGTTGGGACCATGGTTGTCTTCCAGGTTATATGAATTTTGACTAGTAAATTTTGGAAATTCTGGGTTGTTTGATTTGTTGGTTATTTTGTGTTGAGATAATACATTTGTGCTGTTGCTAGGGTGGGATTGGGCCTGCTGGGCATTCTACGGATGATCTCTACGTGCTTGACATGACAAACGATAAATTTAAGTGGCATAGGTGATAATTTGAAGTCCTGTATTTTCTATGGGTTTGTTTTCATTTTAAGAGATTGCACTTCCAAATGCTTGATATGTTGTACCCGCATTGGTACATTTCATCATAGGTTGGTGGTTCAAGGACCTGGACCTGGCCCTCGCTATGGCCATGCAATGGACTTGGTTGCACAACGTTATCTTGTAACAGTTAGTGGGAATGATGGTGAGTTCTAGCGTCCAGCACTTGCAAGGGCTTTTCTGCGATTTAATTCATAATGCTTGCTTAGTTTCCAAGAGGAAATTCTAAGGACTTTTATACGGGCACTCAGAAACTATACTTGTTTGGTGCAGGGAAGAGGATCTTATCTGATGTTTGGGCATTAGACACGGCACAAAAGCCATATAGATGGCAGAAACTCAATCCTGAAGGCGACAGACCTTCGGCGAGAATGTATGCTTATATGCACCGACTTTATTGGATGATATCTTTATATACTCCATTTTCTTCCCTATTATATATATTTCTAAATGGGAATCTTGATCCTTATTTTCCAGAAAGTCAATCCTACTGTTGTGAAAGTTTGCAGCATTTTCTGTTGCATAAGAATTTTTAAAATCTTTTTATTTCTCATATTGAAACCAGTGGTGATGCACCTGATGACAATTCTATGTATATCTAATGGATTTCATATTCATATGGTAAACAATCATAAGGGATTTTTCTTGTAAACTTAGATGGCTAATGTGCTTCCATTTGCAATAGAATTTACAGCATAGCCATTACAGCAAGCTTCTTTCAAGTAAACTCGGCACTTAATTTTCCATTAAAAGTTAAACCAAATTTCTGTGGTAATATACTAGTAAAATAACCTTTGATTTGGGTCTAGCTTGTTTTGATTAATTTCATTATTTCTTCTCGTTGTTATAGTTGTTTAATATTTCTTTTCCCCACATAAGTTGAATTTAAACCATTATATTTATCACAAATTTTGAGGTTTCTAGATATCTTGCCTATCCAAAACTGAAGCTTAATCCAAATTCCAAAATTATCTCTAGAAATTAATATCTCTTCGATTAATATGCAGTTTATAATTTTGTAGAACATACAATTATCACTTGGTACAGCATAACTATTCCTTCTATAATCTATTCAGTTTCTCCTAGAAAGTTAACTGCACTTACTCCAAACCTCTTCCATTGTCTATGTTTTCATAGGTATGCTACTGCTAGTGCACGTTCAGATGGTATGCTTTTACTTTCTGGTGGAAGGGACTCATCTGGAGTGGTATAATTGTCTTTTCTTTCCCTTTCTGATATTTGATTATTTCATCAATTTAGTGGTTTCAGAATAATGCTATCAATTTATATTAAAAGTTAAAAAAAAATCATAACTATGAGCCTAGCAGAAGTGATAATTGTGGATAAAAGTACAATATAAAGAGCATTACTTCATGCATTCTCTTATGCTAAATTGCTAACAAATGTTTTCATTTAAATGCATCTAACAATACCAAGTAAAAAGAAGCGGGTACCTGACTACATCTAGTTCACTCTCTTATCCTTCTTCTCTCTCTCTCCCCCATCCTCTTCGCCTCATTTCCATGGAGCCTAGTAAGAAAACAAACATCCATGGTGAAAAAATGCCTTGACTCCATTGAGGAGGTCAAGACGGTCTTCATACACTTAGATGCAAACTGTTATTGCAAAATCTCGGCCGAGATCACTGACATTGGCGGCTCTCTTGGCTCTGGCATCCACTTCAATGAGCTATGAGGCATGATGAACTAGATGGCCCAATCGCTATAGCTTTGTTGACTTTGAGGAGTTTGCGGTCTTCCCCCATTGTGGATGCTTTCATTGGAGTGGTTGGAGAATTATGGCGGCACACCCAAGAAATCAATCCAAATCATGGAGGATGATAACTGGAGAGGCTTCTTCCAGCTGCTGCAATGCTGATTCGTGGAGTTGGGTAACTTTGGTGAAATGGGTGCAATGGAATAGATAGAGTGGAAAAAGAACAAGGGTGATGGAGAACCAAGTCTGTGTACCGGTTTTTTTTCCTGGTGTTAACAGATGCATCAAATGAGAGGCATCTGTTAATGTTTAATAGAGGGGCGTATTGCTAGCTGCACTTGTGCGAGGCATCTAGTTGTCTTTACCTGAAATTATACCTCCATGTGTTGCGGAAGAATATGTATTACTGTAAGCATAAATACATGTATACTTTACAATTATTATAAACTATATATGAGTCTGCCTCGTACAAAACATTGCAGTAGACTCAATTGTATAAATGGAGGGTTATTCCTTGCAGGTTACATTTGTTGTAAGACTGTGTTCCATTGGACTCCAAAAGGATTGGTCACACAATTATTATTATTTTTCTGATTTTATTGACTATTAAAGGTTATTGATTATTTTGCCATTACTTAATGTATTTACAGCCACAATCTGATGCCTATGGACTACTAATGCATACAAATGGCCAGTGGGAGTGGACTCTTGCTCCTGGGGTGTCTCCATCGCCAAGGTATCAGCATGCAGCGGTAAGTTATTCCAAAAGCAATGATCATTACAATCATTAGCGAATTATATACAACAAAGTAATTCTGGATTATTTCTTTTTCTCCTGTCTGGTTCCCTAGCAGGGGCACACATTTAGGCATTATTTTCCTAAATTAAATTGTTCTGAATAATGAATTCTGTACCTTCTATTCCTTTTTTACCTTGCTACAATATCAATGTTTTGCAAACACTCTAGTTGCCTTTGCATTCTTTTTTATTTTATTTTTTTCACTGGTAGTGACAATAACAAGTGATAGGTGTTTGTTGGTGCTCGGTTGCATGTCACTGGAGGTGTTCTCAGGGGAGGACGAGCTATTGAGGGTGAAGGCACTATGGCAGGTAACTTACTAGTTCTTTTCTGATCATTTCTTGCATGCTTATTCTTTGACAATATTATTTTATTTTACCATGTTGTCTTTTGCAGTTCTGGATACGGCTGCTGGAGTGTGGCTGGACAGAAATGGTATTGTTACCTCGTCCCGCACTCACAGGTCCTCAAATGAACATGATACATCTTTAGAGCTCCTTCGTCGTTGCCGTCATGCATCTGCATCTGTTGGCTCTCAGATATACGTTTATGGTGGTCTCAAAGGAGGTAAATTTGGATAACCTATAATATTTTAGACTTGTATATCATTCATCTTTGATATAGATCTAGTATGTTTTTGGCATCAACACCCAGCAACATTGTGTGGTAAAAAAAAAAAAAAGCAATAGTGTAAATTTTATCCTCTTCAACTACTATTAGTATTGCCACAGAGTCCTGTTTTCACCATGTATTGTACAGATGCTTTTCTGAATTAAAAAAAACCATCTCTATAGGTATAACTGAAGCAAGTCGATCTAACAATCAGTTAGATACAAATTTTCGAAGCACAAGTATATTAAGAAATGGTTAAGATGAGGGTAATATTAAACTTTTAAGTTTTAAAGTATATCAGCTGAAAACATTATCTAGGGTCAAGTAACTACCAATGTTTTAGGTGAAGAAGAACATGAAGCAAGAAGAAGGCCCAGTGGAATTTTCTATCATGCTAAGCATGCTTGTTTTAGTTCTCTCATTAAGAGTCACTTTTGAATTTAAGCATACTAGTAAATTACACAAGATTTGCTAGAAAAATCTTAGTCACACTGTTTACTTATTTAGTACTTTAATATTACATTGGTATAACTTATTTAATATATTGATATTACAGTGGTGTAAGATCATTTGTTATATCTCTCTAAACCTTTTTGTCTAGAGACCTTTTTTCATTGAAACTTTCTTGACAATGATTTTCAGATCAACGATAGTTGTGCTACAGTCACAGACCGTATTGACCACTGGCCGTGCCGCAAGAGAGGGAGAGAAAAAAAGGGAGAATTGTCTCGTCGCCGTCACTAACCTTGCGCTTGCCCGCTCTCGCCAAGTGGCCAAGAGCGGGTGAGCGGCGAATTTGCTACGAGAGGTGCCATGCGGCACCCCTAGTGCCACGTGCCGGTATGCTGCCGGCACGGCTATCCATGTTTCAGATTCTTAATATTATGAGACCCAGTGTATAGGACATGATGTTTTTAACAAATATTGTCGGAGTCTATATGAATACATAAGCACCTCGCTTACTGTCATTTTCGATGTTCTTCCCTGCTCTGACAGGTTGCACCTATTGATATGGCTGATGTTGACATTTGACATATCCATTTGTAGACCTAGTATAAGAGTCAGTTACAAGATTATGTGAAGCATGAGAAATATCATCTGTTTGATTCAATGTAGATATCCCAATTTAACAAGTATCGTCATCTTAGAATGATTTATCCAAGATTTTGGCATATCAATAAAGTGACCTCGTGAGTGAAAAACTCATATGGATCCCTTCCATCAGATTTGATGTTGGAAGCATTGATTTTGTTGCTATTATCATGTGATTTATAATAAATCATTTGATGAACTAACCCGCACGGGCTGCACAGTTGTGGTCTTTTTGTATGCTGTATTCTGCAAACTAAAATTTTACTAGCATCTTCCGAAGAATTAATTGCTTTCTAATTCATTATTAAAGTATAACTTTAGTTTCTCTTTATCTCATATCTTTCTCCATTAAGAGTTTATAAAATTGCTTTCTTATTTATTTTGGTACTACCTCTGATCTTTCTACATGTTCTTTCCACAGATATTCTACTTGGCGACTTTCTTGTTGCAGACAATTCATCTTCTCATTCTGAAATAAGTTCCCCCATTTACAATGGTAATAATGTTCCTTCTGGAACAAATCACATACATAGCCAAGATGTCAGTTCTTCTTCTATATCTGCCAAACAATCTGGGGATAACATATCAGAGACCATCTCTTCCGCTGGTTTGAGGTTTTCTTGATTTTTCCTTTTCTATTCTATTTCTGTTTTTGTGTTAAATTGATTTCTTCTGCTGGTAACTAACTCTCTTCTCTTTTACCAGCTCGGATAAAAAATCAATTGATATGCTAATTCAGGCCTCTGCCGAAGAAGCTGAAGCTGTTAGTGCTGCCTGGAGAGCTGCAAAGGAAGCATCTACAATCACAGAAGAAAGCCTTTCAGATGAAAAAGAATCTGCACCTGAAGTAAATGAAAATTTGCAGTTGTCAGAGGATATGGATGATACTGGTCCCCTTCAACAAGATGTGCGGCTGCATCCTAGAGCAGTATGTTATTTTTGTGAATTTTATTTCTAGTTTTTCACTATTTCCATTTTTTAGAATTAGTGATGCAATACAATCTGACATTTCAGGTAGTAGTTGCCAAAGAAACTGTAGGCAATTTGGGTGGACTGGTCCGGCAGCTTTCACTGGATCAGTTTGAGAATGAGAGCAGAAGAATGTATCCTTCAAATGGTGACCAGGCATATCCAACCAAGAAGTGCTTAAATAGACAGAAGTCTCCACAAGGCTTGCATAAGAAGGTAGGCATGAGCCCTTATTTCTATCTTCTCTATGATAAGACAACTATTTTACATCATTCCTTGCCCCAGGTTATTTCCTTGCTGCTCAGGCCAAGAAATTGGAGAGCTCCCACTAATAGGAGCTTTTTTCTTGACTCATATGAAGTCGATGAGCTTTGTCGTTCTGCTGAGCAGATATTTATGCAGGAGCCCACCGTTTTGCAATTGAAAGCTCCAGTTAAAGTATTTGGTGATCTTCATGGACAATTTGGGGACCTCATGCGCTTATTTGATGAGTATGGTTTTCCTTCAACAGCTGGAGACATAACGTAAGTTATATTTGCATTTCGTTGTATGCTTTGAAATTTACAAAGAGCAGGTTTGAGTGAAGATTATTAATATATGACGAAGTATTTTATTTATACATGTCCCTAGGCACTTTCCCTGAGGTGATTCTGTGCTTTAGAAACCATTTTGGCAAATGATTTACATATCAAAGATTTTTCCGTACGCTCCCATTATATCAACATTATGAACATATGAAACATCGTATTTAAGACTTGTAGACTCCTCTAGTCACTTTGATTGTGAGATATGCAATCAGTGTTACAAGTTCTTTTGCTAGACATAGTTTTGTTTTACATATATTGCTGCCAAATGGAAGGATTTTATATGGTCATTATGGCTTGAAAACTTGTATTAATCATGCCAGGCCTTTACTGGATTAGGGACCTTTGTGCCTCTGATTGAACCCGGATTTGTTTATAGATATTAACTAAAGGATCTTCGTTCTGTAAGATAACAATTTGATGGTAAGAGTTACTTTTCTAATGATTCTATAGAGTTTTTACGGTGTCTATGGAAATTCTTCAAGTTTTGTGTTGCATTTTGTTCTACAGTTTCGCTGCTGCTTGTACTTTGTATATGGTGGTCTTTAAATGAAACAAGGTCTTACTTAATTCATCTTCTTCCAGAAGCTCCAAGAAGAATCTCTCTTGCCTAGCAGAATATAACTGTGGAATTCAATTGAATTCAACAATTAGAATTTACGCCTTAAATTTCTAATGCATCACCTATTAGGTGGTGTCTTCCATTGCCCAGCTAGATGCATGAAAATTTGTGTAATGAATTAGAGTTAAAACTAATGCATACTACTTACATGATTTATTGTCAATAGAGATTTCCTTCAATTTTCAAGGCACAAAACATTTGACAGCAATGCACATTCTCTTTCAACATAGGCAAAAGATACAAATGTTGAATTGCCAGATCTGATTATAGTCCAGTGAGAAGTGTGGAATATTTTGTATAACATTGGAACAAAGAATCACTGGCCCTTCTATATCTCCTCTGACATGCAAATTGATAGTGCATTTAGCAGCTTCTTAAATTACTGCTGAAGGTGCTAAGCCAAATTCGTGGTCGTATTAATTTCATGTCCATATGAATGATGTGTAGACACTGCTGGAGAACTTTCATGCTTAGCTATTAGAGGATCCCTGTGTTTTGATCTTGACAGTGATATGAGAGGCTAGGTATATGAGGAAATCATGGTCCAGATTCAATAGTAGTAGGGAAGGGGTCATCTTATCTAGCTTGATTTATACTGGATTAGTAGATCTAACCCTGCTTGTTGTAATAGCTCAATATGTACCATCTTGAACAGAAAAATCTGTTAGGCAAATATTTTATTTGATGTTTTCCTTTTGTTTTGTTAAGGTACATAGACTACCTTTTCTTGGGAGATTATGTTGACCGAGGGCAACATAGCTTAGAAACTATAACATTGCTTCTTGCCCTTAAAGTAAGTTTCCGCCACATCTACTCCACATTTTTGTTGAAATGCTATAGCTACATGAAATACTTCTGATTCTTTATGATTCAACTTGTACAGATAGAGTATCCAGAGAATGTTCACCTGATAAGAGGAAACCATGAGGCTGCTGACATTAATGCACTTTTTGGCTTCCGACTTGAGTGCATCGAGAGAATGGTAGGGATCAAAGGTGTAAGCATTTTTTTTCTGAATAAATAATTTTAAAAAAAATACTGAATTACTGATCATGATTTGTTGCAGGGGGAAAGTGATGGGATATGGGCATGGACTCGATTTAATCAACTCTTCAATTGTCTCCCTCTTGCGGCTCTAATAGAGAAGAAAATCATTTGCATGCATGGTGGCATTGGAAGGTCCATTAACTCGGTGGAGCAGATTGAGAAACTTGAAAGACCTATTACAATGGATGTCGGATCAATAGTTCTGATGGACCTTTTGTGGTACTCATCCTTCTCTTATGTATGATAAGTATTTTTGGTTTCTTTTTCATATAAAATGTCTTCTGAGTTGCAGGTCTGATCCTACAGAGAATGATAGTATAGAGGGTTTAAGGCCAAATGCAAGGGGACCCGGCCTAGTCACTTTTGGGGTATGACAATACATGCATGTAGAATGATTGTGTTCTTAAATACACACATGTAGAATGATTATTTTCTTAAATACAGACATGCATGATTGTGTTCTCCTCTATTTAACATATCTTTGTCCTCACTAACATTATTTATTATTGTATGGAATAGTTATTCGAAATTTTAGTTTAATAAGATCACCTTATTAGGGCTATGGTTTATTTATATGAAATCTTCACTAAGATCCATAATGCTGATTTTTGTTTAAGATTTAGTTAATTATGCAGTCTATGAAGAAGTACAATTTTCATGTGTAGGTTATGACCTATATCCGCTATGTAGTTCTTCATAGCAATTATCTTACATAAGAGAGACCCAGCTTTTGAGGCATTCTAAAATCCAAGGCTTGTGAGAAATTTCTTAAGTTTCCAGGCTGAGTGATCCTGAAACTGTTTCTTCCTGCAGATCTATAAAATTTCTCCTCTTAAATCAGATATACAAACTGGATAAGTTGACACTTGTAGGAAATGATGCAGGCTTTAGTAAAATGGGATCATACTAGTGATGAGGAGGTTAGTCATGTGAGTATACATGTCAAGAGATTTTGCAAATTCTGTGTCCAGAAATCCCTGTATGAAAAGTTATAGACATTCCTAAACAATGAAAAACAAAAGGGTTTATGTAAGTTTCTGTATGGTTTCAAAAGTTGCCATGATTGTACTATTGTAGGATCTAAAAGTCGGCCTTTAGATTAGAGCTAATAATTGGGCAGGTCGGGTTTGGGCCGAACTGGGCTGGCCCTTTTCACCGTTTCATCAACCAAGGTTTTGGGCCGGGCCGGAGATTAGTTGGACCTGCAGCCTTTGGGAGAGAGGAGAGAGCGAGGAGGAGAGAGGAAGAAAGAGAAGATAAAAAAAGGGTTGCCGATAGAGGAAGGAGAAGAAGAGAGAGGAGGAGAAGACATAAGAGGAAGGAGAATAAGAGAGGAGGAAAGGGGAAGAAGGGGAGGAAGGGGAGAGAGAGAGAGAGAGAGAGAGAGAGAGAGAGAGAGAGAGAGAGAGAGAGAAGATGGGCAATTCAGTTGTGCAGAGAGAGAGAGAGAGAGGAGAAGAAAGAAAGAAAAAGATAAATGGGTTTTGTGTGGCTGCTTTCAAGCATGGCCAGGTGGACAGGGACCTAACTGGTATTCACCAACTCCAAGTCGGATTCAGGCCAGGCTATGCTAGGCTAAAGTCAGGCTTGTGTGGGGCTTAATTTTGGTCTAAGTCGAGCAGTTTCTGGCCAGGCTTGGGCGGGCTGAGCTTTTTGGTCAGGTCTACTTCAGATGAAATTACAGAAGTGCAAGTATTGCAGAGGTTAAGGGTGACTTGTAAGATCTCTTCCGTCTTATTATAGAAGTCTCAGTTTCTGGACAATTTACTGAGTTTCTCAATACAATTGTTCATTTTTTAATCCTCTAATTAAGACTTGAACCTGAAATATTGATATGATCAGTTAATCCATTAAACAGTAATTTCACTTATTTTTATAGTGTAAAAGGATGAATCTGTACATGTGTACAGCCTTACCTACTTAGCATGTACCTGCGTCATTTCTTGGCATCCTAGGTATAAGGTGATAGGATGTGGCAGAATTATCGGAGACAATAGGAAGAATAAAGTACTGACCTGAATAACTAAATCAAATCTCATCAGTTTTGTCTTATCAAAATAAAAGGAGCATTCAATTTTAGAATAGTGAAAAAGACGGTTCCTAAATTCCTCCCTGAAGTGGTTATTGAAATCAACGTACATAGGCCTGTGAGGGGCTGATTCTATTTTTGAAAAAAACACAAGAATTAAAGATTGGCTAAAGGCTTTGTGTACCATGGTTGTGTTAGTTATTACATTCCTTAACTGTTCTCATTGAGGCAGAGAAGACAATGTTTCCCTCATCTTTAGTAGTTCAGAAGATAGAACTTGCTTATTTGTGATCCTTTTGATTGAAAAGATTTCTCAAACTCGTCCTCTAGTCAAATCGGGAAAGACATCTCCTTCGAAGGATGTAGGCTTTGTGCATGGTTTTGTTAGTTATTTAGTTTTTAAAGTATTCTCATCTAGTGGAAGAGAAGACAAAAAGTTCCTTCCATCTTGTGCGCTGGAGCCTTATTAATTAGATTCATTACGTTTGATTTAAATTTTCTTTATTTGTTGTTCAAGTCTTTGGGAATTTTGGTACTTTATATTTCTTGCATCCCTCTTTTGTTCATTCTTCGGGTTTTGATATAAGTTGATCCAGGAAAGACTCATGATTTGAGCTTTAGGGGACTAATGTGTTTTAATATTTCCGTGACAGTATGAGATATTAGGGCCAAAAAGTCATGACTCAAGAGGCAGAGAGGGGGGAAAGCACAATATTAGGAAAGAACACTGCATCCACTTTTCCTTGTGCAATATCTCCTTAGTTGCTCCCTCTGTGCTGATGAAGCAAGGCTGACCTGGTGAATGTTGTGGACCTTAAATCTGTTGAATCTATTCCCATTTAGTAATATAGAACAAGATATTCAAGCAAATTGGAGGTCTCACATGTAAGTAATTTCTCATACATTGTTGAATAGGTTAAGAATAATATCTTAAACTTGTGAGAGATTGGGATTGCACCAAGAAAATTTTCAGATTTCAAATCAAGGAGCATTGTAGATTCTAGCGGTCAACTGAGAGCATATGAATGGGGATGCTGCAGATGTTTGGACGGTTAAAAGTAGTAGTAAATTAGCAGTAGCAACCTATGAGGAACTAAGATCTCCTAGGTGATGTGATATCACATGCCCCTTGATAGTATTGAACTGTATACAGCTGCGTATGGTCTGGCATTCTCCTTGGATTTTCTTTTGTCTGAAAACAGATGTTCAATTAGTGTTTAAATTCTTTTTTGTTCTTTGTTCTTTTCTTTCTTATTTGCAAGATGCATGATGCATTTGTGGCATTGGTTCTTGAAATTATCTTCCAAGGCACAGTAGGATAGTTCTGCTGTACTCATTATGAATTCTCAGTCACTAATAGGTAGTACTAAATTTGCTTCTAAAGTATCCTTTGTGTGATAAACATGCAGCCTGATCGAGTCACTGACTTCTGCAAGAGAAACAAATTGCAACTCATCATAAGAGCTCATGAATGTGTTATGGATGGGTTTGAACGTTTTGCTCAGGGCCAGCTGATCACTTTGTTTTCGGCAACTAATTATTGCGGTAGTTAAGCCTCCTTTTCTTATCATCTCTTAATACTTGTACTGGTAGAGCATTAGTACAGTGCTTTTGCGCTAACATGTAGCTTGCATCAAGGTACTGCAAACAACGCTGGAGCAATACTTGTGGTTGGAAGAGGACTAGTTATAGTTCCAAAGTTGATTCATCCACTTCCACCACCTCTTCAATCACCTGAGTCTTCACCAGAGCATGTATTGGAGGACACTTGGATGCAGGTTAGACCAACTTTACTTTGCACGTGTCATTACTTGGGAGTTGGGATAATACCAATTTCTGACAACTATGTCAGAGTAACAGCTTTTTTACTTTTCATCCCCTAGATATATCACAGTTCGGACATCTTCATTGCCAAAATCTTCTCTGTCTAGGCACAGTACTGTGAATACGAAAGTGATGGTGTTTCTTCATGACATGATGATTCTTGAACTAGTTTAACTAGTAACTAACTGATCTATTTTACGAATTATTAACTAAATGGAAGTTGGATGGACATAATTAATAAAAGATTGATGTTTTAAAATGGTACATATTCACAAGGCTTGATGACAAATAAACACAATTTTCCACTTGATGTTGTTCTACAATGTTCCTACAGAAAGTGTAGTTACTGTCAAGCTATTCAAAATGTATCTTCAAGGAATTTCTGCGGTTACTCTGGCAGATATTTGCAATTAATTCACCACCAACTCCCTTGCTTGCAGGAGCTCAACATTCAAAGGCCACCTACGCCAACTAGAGGTAGGCCACAATCTGCAAATGACCGGAGTTCTCTTGCATACATATGACCATAACTTTTGGCAGTTCGCGGTAGAATTTCCCCATCCCAATTACCATGCGTTCACTATTACATGGTACATAATGTGTGTACATCGGCACTGCTTGGCATTGGAGTGTCGATGTGTTTTTTCCGGTGCAACATAATGCTCAATAAGTGTTCCCCATCTCCATCGATGTAACTTATCATAGTTCACTTATAATTCTAGTGTACATGATCAGGTATATTATGAGGCGATCTTGTAATATTTGTAAAAGTTGAGCTACAGTCATATCAAAGCTTTTGTTGTACATAGCCAAATAGCTGAGTTTTATTTGCTTTTTTGAGGAGTACGTGTAGTGAACCTCTAAGTCCATACGATACTTGTATCATGCTTTCTTCACATTATTACCAGGTTTTGCAATAAATTTGCTTTTGTTTCAGAAAAATCTGGTGATTTTTTCAATCATATATCTATTATCGCATTACTTGAGGTTTACAGAAAATAGAGATCACACAGTCAAATCACTTTATGACCTTATCTATTACTGCATGGTCTTCATCTTAGGGTGATTATTGGACTAATTAGATGATAACTTGTGTTCCTGCCCACTTCAGGAAGGGACTCGGCAAGCTCCTCTCCATTTAGTGCCCAAAAATTTATGCAGTATAAATAAGAGGGTTTTGAAATTTAATTCTATTTTATTTTTTAATTTAGCATATAAAATTGAGTTCATATAACTTTTTACAGTTTATGTATATATTGTTATAATGTGAGTGCACATGCACACTAGAATTCATTTAATTATAATTAAATTATAAAAGCTACTTAAAAATCATATCGTTCTACTTAAAAATTAATTAGATTTATTTGTAGATGTTAATGGATAACAATTTGATGGCTAGATTTACTTTTATATTAATTCTATAGATTTTTTCAGGGTGTCTATGCATATACTTTTACCCTTTCTTCTCAAATGAAAATAGAAGAAGAAACAGCTAAAATGCTCATAAGCATTTCACCATCAATATTTAATGGATAAAAAAGATTTTAATATAAATTTTATATAAAATTATCTACCAAATACTATCTCACAACTAATGCACTAGAAATTTATGCAGCATAAAATAGTGTGAATAGAACCCAATATTGAGTAGAATATGGATGGAAATGGCTATCATTGATTTTTATATATACGTTTTGAACTCTTTTTTTTACCACATAGATTTCCTAACCTAAGAAACTTCTTACTTCAGAGAATTTATGTAGAATCTATTTCAGAAGGTGTATGTGAAAATAGTAACAGTTATAATTATCCTGTAACAATATCCCAAAATTGATGGATAGCCAATTACTATTATATATTCAAATTAGATAATATATAAATCTAACTCTAATAATTCATATATGTTTCTTACCAATAGAACGCTCTATAGAGTACATGTATTGCCTATTTCTGGATGGCTATAAGAATTGAGGTTGGTGAAAATAAAATGAGAAGCTGGTGGTCATCCAATTTTGTCCTCCAATAATCTAGGGGCTATTAGAAAACAATTTAGAGATGAAAGGTCTTCAAAAAAAATTTATGGGATTCTATGATTAGTTGTTAAATAAACATCAACTGCCTGAGGTCAGTAGGTGAATAAAATAATCTATCTTCTTAATTGCAGTTTAGACTAACACAAACTATAGGAGCAATTCCTCCAAAAGATTTGCTAAACATAAAAATAATATAGGCAGGTAAGAAAGATAACTTCTAATTTAATGATATCTTTCTTCAGAAGATTTTTGCCCCTATCTTATCTATACTATAGAATTTTCTTTTAATTCTAGTATGTCTTTTTATACTAGTATAATAAGTAAACAATCACTTATCTCAATACTAATATAATATTTCCTACTTATCTCTCCTCTTATCTCCTATTAAATAAATTATAATTTTTCCTTTAAAAAAATTAGAATTTTAATTAACTATCATTTCAATTAATCACCTTTTTTTTCTCATCTCTTCATTCATGTCGAACTATTATTTTAACTTTATATCACATCAAATATAATTATTACATATTATACTAGCTTATAAATAAACACAATGAATAACATATGTTAGAATAAGCTCTCTTATAATAGTATTAAAAGTTAGCATAGTTATAATAGTATTAAAAGTTAGCATAGTTATAATAGTATTGAACTTATTCGCTTAAGCATCAGTTAGTAGAAGGCAAGCATTTCTTTTTCCTCTCCTTTACAACTGGAGTATGACTTACTGTGAAAATTCCGATTCTCCCAAAGGCCTTCCTTACATAAATTCTAAGACCAAAAGCATGAGATAATCTTGACACCGTAGCCATCACTTTGATAGAAAAAGTCATGATCACCATTATTTCCAAATATCACGATTTATTGAAATAAATGTACCTCAAGCTGACTTGGGCCAGTTGCGAAAAAGAACAAGACATAGGTTGTTGCATTAATCTATACATTTTGGAGAGATTTCAAACTGAAATGACTTTGGCTCACAAAAAGAAAAAGAAAGAAAAGTTTGAATCCCTCACTGCTGCTCAAATGCTATCTATATAGTTTAACTTAATCTGCTCTATTTCTGCTTACTACTTAATACCAGAAACAAACTATGAGCTGCTGTGATTCTGTAGCATTGATGTTGGACTGGTCCTAGTTACATGCTTTCTGCAGCGTTCGAAGATGCTATCGTATAATAGATCAAATTGTACACCCGCTCTATCTCGATTCACGACGAAAAGGACATGATCTGCTTCCACAATCTTGTAGTACCTTTGAAAGACCAACCACCACTTATGTTAGCAGAAATAGCACAAGAAGTTTAAAAGCAGTATACAAGAATCTACACAAATAGCACAAGAACTAAAATCTCAAAGTGGAACTATAAAAATTTCTGCAAGAAAGATTTTATATGTTTAGCCTAATTGTCCTCAACAATATCACTAGTCAATTGGAGTTATTGCAGCTTACACTTCAGTTTTCTTTAAAGAAAACTCAAAACAGATTGAAGTTGAAATCAGATAAGAGATGCACCAGCAGTGAAACCTATCATATATGATATAGTATCTGCTATTAGAAATTAATGCTAAGTCAGTGACAGTTTTAGCTGGTGAAGGAGAAGACATCCACTTGGTTGGTTAATCTGTCCTTATTCAAACAGTTGGCATTCATTGAGAATTGTTACAGGCAAATTTTGAACCTATAATGCTAATAAATATCTAAACCTTTCAGCAACTTGTTTATTATGTTGGCTCCATTGAAACATGCAAGCTTGTGAACTTTTATTACATGCTAGATTAATAGGAGACATACAAGCATGGCTTATCTTCTAGATATGTTTCTCTTCATAACTTACTGCAAGAGTCAAAGCTCCTGTGAGAATACATAGCAATAACACAATTTATATATATAAATCTTGAATTTTCATGATAATTATTAGATGTTTTCCAAGTACTCAGAAATTTAGATGAGATAGAGTTCTCTCCACTTTCAGGGATACAGAAAACTAAAGGCTAAAATAGAATTGTGAGTTGTAGAGGAATACAAATTCTACATGTGCTCTTATATTCAAATAAATAAATAATCAAATTAAATATTCTACTAGATAAATTTGCTTATCTCAAGGCTTATCTACATGTCAAAAGTTTATATATCGCAAAAGACTTTGTTGATGGATGCATCACATACCAGATACCAGGTTGCAGTGGATGAACATCTGAATCATCCACGACAAAACGGTTTGGGTGTTCTAATGGTATACGGGGATGTGTCATTGAGATCGTGTTTAGCGCACCATCATTGTCCTCCCAATCTTCATCCCTACAACGAGTAATTATGTATGTTAGATGTTTGATCATAATTATGACAAAAAATTTACATTGTGGACTACAAATTTCATGCCTTCAATTATTTGGATTCTGAAACATTACACACCTGTACCCTTTATAGGGCGGAGAAACATCTGAAGGGAGACGCCATTGGCACATCTGAAGAACTCGAATAAAAAGCAAAGGGTGGATTCCAAGCACACTTGACGGCACTGTAACACTCATCAGTTTTCTTGTCCTCTTAGTTGCATAGCTAAAGTAGAATGTATTGGGAAATGTTCGGAGGCCGGAATTTAGCTTGAGGGAGCCTTGGAAAGTAAGATCAGGCAAAATCCAATCACCAGAAGCAAATGGCCCTGAATTGCCTAAGAGCAGATCAAATAGACCTGAAATGCCTGCCTTTCTCCATCTCATCTCAAAATGATCAAACCCAAAATTGTAGTAGTTCTTAAGCCATTTGATGTCAAGCCAATCATAAGCGATCACTCCTAGGCGGCAGAGCTGGAGCAGGCAAACTGACTTCAATGATCTTCCATCTTCTGGCCTGAACTGAAACTTTCAAGTGAGCAGAAGATTAAGATGCAAAATTTCTTTGTGAACATTACAGATGGATTTTACTATCAAACTCACTGCATTCCGTCGAGGTAGGCTCTTGTCGTCCCATTGAGTGCGCCGGATAAGGAAGTAACACTCAATACCCATTCCTCAGAAGTGTTATCATAGCCTTTGAAGGCCTGAATTAGAAAAAGCACAACATATAGCTTAGAAGATCACCTCTAGCGTTAATTTCTCCAACAATTGAAAATAAAATATGGAAGTAAGATCAGACCTTGTCTGCAAGCATCTGCTGCAAGACGCGAATCACCTGCGCCCCGGCCGAATGACCAACAAAGTGAATTGGGTGGTGATCATCCCACACCGGGTAGTGCCCTGAAACAAAATTTAAATCAACTTTCTCCACAAACTAAAATTCATAATATTTCATAGAGCTAAAATGCTTCAAAACGTCTAAAAGTTACTACCTTGATCATAAACCTTCCCAAATTGTGGATGCCCATAGATCCTGCTGTGCTCCTCACCATAATCCACCTGCCCTCCTTTCAAATAATAGAACAACTCGCGCGCCCTGATAGCACAAAATCCAACCAAAAAAACAAAAAAAAAAAATCTTATCATCTCAACTGTATTAATATGAAACAGTACCTACGATCAAGAAGAAAGGCAAAGATCAACATGAGAAATTAACAACTCTAACTCCTTGCTTACACCTAACCTATCATGGATGCTGGTTAAGGACCCCAAATCAGGCACGAGGACGTGCTCATCCTTCTTCTCCGCTCCCGCGAAGTATGACAGCCCTCCAAGCCTCTACAAGAACAAGCAAACAAACAAAAACAAAAATCACAAAAACAGAAGAAGAACAGAGGAATGGCAACCAATCCAAATTTTGCACATACCCCCTTGCCAAATCCAAATATCCCATGGACTAAAACAATTGGCGGAATTGACCCATTAAGAGATGGTAATCCCTTCTCCTTCCTCTCCTCTCTTTCTGTTATCCATGTCGCTGCATTAGCAGCACCATTCAGCCTGAACCAGTCTGCGAGAGACTGCGAGAGATCGGAGCCCACACCAGAGCTAAATATATAGAATCCATAGAGTAGATGAACTACTGAGCTAACAAAGAGCTCAGTTAATCTCAACATACCAAGTGTTAGCCTTATCATCTCTCCCTCTCTCTCTCTCTCTCTCTCTCTCTCTCTCTCTCACCACCCACCAAGATTTCCTCAATTGTAACGTTGTAGAGAAAAAGAAGAGGAGGTGGTAGTAGAAAAGAGAAATAGGAACTTCTACTTCCAAAGGAATCGAGAGAGATATAGAAAGAGCATTCACTATTTGCCACGACAACCACAAGTTCGTGTGCTCGTTTTCATTACATTATAAATTTTTCTTTTTTTTGACCAAACTAGGTTACTTAAAAGACTTATTTAACTAAATAATACACCTCCCAACCTATTACTTAAAAGGCGTCTATTTTTAACGGCTCAACTACAAACAAATATTTCATTATTTTATCTAATTATATAAATAAAAATAAATCAAATATGTTTTCATCTATTCTATTTATTGTTAATAGGAATAAAACGGAAGATATTAGGTTATTAGGTTCAGGTGGGGTGTACTATTTAGTAAATAAATTTCTTTGGAGGGGCATTTTGGTCAGAAACTCTCCATTGGTCATACTCACACCACTTGGGAGATTGTCATGACTAAGTTGCCATCTGGCTTTATTACCACCACTCTAATTTTCTATTCTTTCCCCCGCTTTGATATTAGTGTGAATGCTTCAGGTTGAGGAGGTTGGAGAGGAAGTAGAGATAGGAGAAATGGGGGAAAAAATAAATTATGTGGGGGTGGTTTTACCGAGGAACAAGAAATGGTCTCTTGGTGTTGTCGGTCAATCTTTCGTCCGCCCACTTCTGTAGACAAAATTTATGGTCGCCAGTTTTGATTTCTCTCGCTGTTGTTCTTTTTGATTGGTAGAAAAGCCCGAGGTCAAGGTATTCATTATTCAAGCTGGAATCCTGATCGTCTCCAACCCCCCACTGCCGGAAATGCATGCGGTCGTGTTGGCATTTTTGCAAGTATACCCCCTCACTTCTAGATTTTATATTTGCATGCATGCCTACTTTTACATGACATAAACAACGGAGGACGAGAATGGCAATAGTAATAGTATTTTTGACTGATTTGGCAGCTAATGATGGGATGCCAAGTGGATTAGTGCAGCAAATTCGTTCAAAGTAAGACGTTTGACATCTGGGCATGCCAAAAAGAAGAAGCAAAGCCCCTCCCTGGCATGGGCGGTGGCAAGATTGGACTTATTTGCATGTAGAATGTAATGGCTTGGCTTGGCTTGGCTTGGCTAAGCAATTTAGTTCGGGCTCAACGATACAGCGGTTGGAAAGATTATTGGGTCGGTAGTGTTTAATTTGGAGGTCTGAGGTCGATCATTATATTATATGCTTTGAAATTTAGGTGCATTTTATATTCAGAAATCTGAAGCCCATGTTTAACCTAAGAAATCTTAAATGATAAAAAAAAAAAATAGCAGTTCAAGATCGCAGTCTATCTTGTAATCTTATTCCTGGTCAACGACATTAAAAAGTCATAGAAGTTAACGTATTTTTAAGTCCATCCACCGGAATTATCATACAACAGTCTTGAATTGATGAATAAAACCATTTGGGTCCAATTTGGTACTCTTCTTACATTTTTAGGGATGAAGGAATGAGTCCAGTGCATGTCTTAATTTTCTTCTAATTTGGATCCTTTTGCATATTATGATCAACTTAATTTCCTCTTCTTTTATGAATGTCAGGAATCAATATAAAGTGTAGCTAGTGATACGCACTATTAGTTTTTTTTTTTTTCAATCTTGATTACTTTGTAGTTTTCCTGTCTATTTTCATGCTCTACTACAATGTTAACTGAAATCTTCCAACTCAAAATAATAGCATGTCTCACGTACAAGTACAAGAACAAATGCAATACTCACTCACATTCAAGAGGCATCCACTGAACCTGGATGCATGCTTCAATTCAAGGACCTATGGAGAAGTTTGAGTCTTAAGGACTGAGATGTACATTCTTTTTGAACCTTTATTACTGCACATTGAAATTTATAAAATCGACCTCGGGTTGATCTTGGTACATCTTTAACTATTTCATGCTATTTATCAAAAATACTCATGCTGACTTATTCCATTTTCTCAACAAAAAAAAAAAGAAAAGAAAATAAAAATGCAACACTAACATTCAATTCCAGGACGTAAAAAGAAAAAGTCAGAAGTTCCCTTTATACATAAAACTTAGTAACTTGACAAAAGAATTTATTGATTTATACTAAAATAACATAAGTAAAACTGCTATTTTCATTGTGATCAACTATAGGATTTGAGACAATTCTTGACAACAGATTGGTAAGACTAGAATTCTGAATCCACTAACTATAGGAATTGGGTTTCCAAACATACATTGTAAGAGAACTCACAAAGTTGCTGTAGGTACAAACTGGAATAAATGAAACCGACATTTTCACAGCGACATATTCTTCACTGCATCTGGTGTCTCCCAGCATTCAATTTTGTTGATAATTTAATCTAGTAGGATTAAAATTGTTAAGAGCACGATGGGCATTAACTACTGTAACGGTTTAAAGATCTGGGAATGAGGTGAGATCACAGATTCCTGAATAAACTTCTTAGGATTACTGGGATCACGAGTCCATCGGATCTCACTCATGTTAGGTGTCTCAACAAACAACATAGTAAACCCCCCCATCTTCTCAGCATTCCCTCGCTTACCAGCTCTGAGTACCAAATTGTTCTTGTGGTAGGAAAATATACCATTGCTCAGGCGGAGGATATCACCAGGTTCGAAAGCCTCACACTCTCTGCCCCACATCTGGAAGTGAACTGCAGCAGTTTCATCAGCAACTAAAGCCAAGCATGTTTTTTCTTTCCCATCTTCCGATATTCTTCCCTTCTCGAGCATTATGAACTTTGTGTTTACAGTGTTGGTGGCTGCAGGAACTATATCTTTCAGTGGAAGTGTTCTTGCCATTGTAGGGTGAGCCTGCCATAGGTGAGACTTGTTTATGGGACTAATAATTTCAGTATGCTACTTAAAATAATTGAGAGAATGCAGATGAAACAAGCAACACTGATAAGGTACCAAAATAATGATATTCCCTGTGTCGCCAGAAAATTGAGATGAAGAAAGGGAGACATTGATGGATGAAATGATCACCACATTAGGTGAATCCGCGAGATAAAGAATGACTCCTTATTTACCACACAACGAAGAACACAAGATACATATCAAATAAAAAATCATAAGAAGAAACACATCTGAGATCCAAACAGAGTTCCATTCAAATGGCATTTCGTCCGTTCGAACAAAGCCCCAAGTTTCCGTATCACCTAGGAGGATAGGATCCTCTCTCCTTCTGAGATATTTAAGAGACATCAAATCTTGCATGTTGCATCTTCATCAAACAATTGTGACAAATAATCAACAATCTTTCTGCATGCATATCACCAAACCGACAGGTCCTCATGAAGTGTCCCTTTTTTCACAAAGGCATATACATCAAGAGGTCACAAATCAAAATGATAATTTAACTAATTGGGTGATTAATGAATTCATTAAGCCAATTGAAACTTAGCTTCATAAGGTTTTGAGGGCTTTCCGGTGTGACATTCTCTGGTAAAATCCACTTTTCTATTATTCCTGTCGCCGACATTAGTCAATTTCTAGTAGCTGAATAGAAGCTACAGGATACTTAGCATTTCAGCTGGAACTATTATTTTTTCATCAAAAACTACATTAGATTATTTGAAAATGATTGAAAATGAATTTCTCCTAGTGGCACCAAGTATTAAGCAAACAAGATATGTGTCAAAGTACATCGATCTTTTTTGTGGTTCTTCCTCATAATTGTGCAATAGACCTAATTTGTCTTCAAAACCACCGAAGAATGAACATACTGAAAGCAATATTCTAAAAGGTGCCTACAGTACGTGGGAGGTGACCACACCACATAGTGCCTAGGCAGTATGTGGGTGCGGGCATCTATACAGTCTAGCATTTTTAATATATATAAAATTAAAAAAAATTTAGTATATATAAATTTTTTAATAGCCTAGTACACCAAAATACACAACAGTACATATATTCACAACAAAAAATGGATGATTCACAATTAAGTGGATGAATCATGTGGTCTGGATCACAAATAACTAAGAAGTTGACAGACTATACATTAGCAGAGAAAAAAGCATTCAGATTGAAATGAATCAACAGCTAAACTTGCTAAATAGATAAACAACACAAATGATCTTCTGGCATAAGGGCAAAAAATTAAAAATGACATTAAAAGATAATCGTTGGTGGGGTGTTGGGGGTGGGGGTGAGAGAGAGAGAGAGAGATAAGATAGTGAAAAGGAGAGAGGAGAGACTCGAAACCACGCTTTGCTCCTTGCTGTCCATCGTTGAGAGAGGAGAGTGATCGGGCACGAAGAGGATTTAGGGGACGATGATTTTTTTTTTCCTTTTAACTCTTTTCATTGCAAGTGCACTACACAACAGTGAATAAGAGATTAAGCAATTCTCTAAATAGTAAAATCATTCTCCTTTCCTATGCAAAGGTTTCTATATAGACATTTTTTAGATTAGAGTATATATTTCTTGATAAGATTTCAATTGTATAATAAATAACAAGTAGTCCAGAAGAACAATATTGATAATACATCCTAACGGTCTATGGAGGATAACTTCATCTTTGTATTGCACAGAACAAAAGTAAGCCTTAATCTATAGAAAACAGAAAGAAAAATCTTTCAAATGGATATTTCATATTTGTCTAAAATTATATTCTAGAATCTAATTTTATCCGAGATAACAAGACTCAAATTTAGGTCACCTTGTTCGGTTGGTGTATAGGTGTGGTCGACATGCATAACTTTAAGTTATACACGTTTTTCTATCTCAGGTGAGGAGGCATGATAAAGTATCTGTCTTTTCTTTTACCAAAATGTGCATAAGCTTTTTATTCACGTTTAAGGCTTATACACTAACAAAACAAGGTCGTCTTACTGTTGGAGCCCACTAGAAGGGGAAAAAAATGAACCATTATCTCGGCACAGCAACTGAAATGGTGAAACCAACTTTTGCTAAATCTTATTATTATAAGTATGCCCAGCTAGTTATGCTATGGATATACAATTGAGCAAAAAGGCATCCCGGATCTATGTGGCAAAATTACTTAATTGACAGTTTTCAACCAAGCACAGATAATAATATGTGACAACATGATTTAATCCCATTATAGCATGTAAGAAGTTTAAAATATGCCAACAAATTTCCCATATCATGTGGTACAAAGTGCTACATTAAGGAAGAAAAATAGATTATATCAAGTTATCAACCATGATATTCACAATATCTTCTCAGCGCACAATTCAACTCAAGCAGGACATCTCAAATTCCAACTAGTTATACATATAGAAAGATTTGCCTTCATCTAAATCATTTTTCCCCAATTAAAAACAGTGAAGCCATGATAAAACTGTTACTAAATAAATATGTATGTACTGAAACATATAACACGATTACTTAAGAGGATCTCTTCCGTTTACTTGCAAGCCAATGGATGGTATTATCAAATGCTAAATGCACGGTAAAAGAAATGAATGCGTGACATCTTTACATACCAAAACATATAGTTTCCATCTACTACTAATATAAGTCAACAGTGGTGCATATAAACCATCGTCATACAAAGGCGCTTTACTACTGTGAGGCCACAGAACAAACAATTGGTAGGCATGGCAAGTGCAGGTGGGAAGACGGAGTTTACCTTGCGTTGCTGTGGAGATGCGATTGATAGGGATTAAGAGAACGCCAGAGGCAAACGCAGCGAGACCACCTGGTGCAAAGCGGTTAGTGTGGATCTTGATCTATGCTCAGGGTTTCATGCAACCTTCGATTGACACTTCATCGGTTATCCAAATAGTTCCACTCGGATACGGGTAGGTGTTAGAATAATGCTCAAATATCTAGGGCCGAGAGCCCGAGTCGAGGAGAGGAAGAGGAAGAGGAAAAAAGTGCGAGAGGGAGGAGGAGGAGGAGAGATGGTTCAGCGACTAACCTTGAGGCAGGGGCACAGCTATGCCACCAAATCGAATCGAAAAGAGGGCGAGCGGACCCAGTGACTGAAAAGAGAATCCAAGGAATTCCTCCTCACCTGAGGTCTACTGAGTACAAGAGATCCAGATTGTGTAGGAGGAGGACCGCGAACCATGCATACGCTGGAGTGGTAGTGCAGTTTGACTGATTAAATTTTCAGACTCGAGCTTAAAATTGACTCACATTAAAACTTATTATAATTTAAGTTTGAGGAAGTTGACTTTAATTCAAGTTTGTTTACACCCCTAAGCACATGTTGGTGCAACATTTTACTTTCAGTTTGGTTTTGTTTGTTGATCAAAATAAAAGTTCAAGCCCTTTTTATTTAGTGCTACTCTTTTCCTCTTTTTTTTAATTTAATTTTATTTTTAAAGTGGTGCTTCACTTTTATTAACTTTGAGTGTGAAAAGTTAAATCAACCATTCTTCTTGATGAAAGACGATAAAAGAAAATAGACAAGTAGCAAAAGTAGTTGTGGTTCTTTTAACTATCAAAATGAGAAGTACAATGACATGTCCAGAACTTAAAAAAGAGGAAAAGAACATTGTCGAACTGATCAAACAAGATAATGGAGATATAAGAATAGGTATTTTTATCTATGCATAAATGGAGATGAACTATAGCGAGGTTCGTACAACACAGAATATGAAGTAAGAGCTGAAAATCTTGTAGATATATACATCAATATTATGAAG
Source organism: Typha latifolia (assembly GCF_019914945.1). NCBI lineage: Eukaryota > Viridiplantae > Streptophyta > Magnoliopsida > Poales > Typhaceae > Typha > Typha latifolia. Next base: position 2,848,842 of record NC_133091.1, read on the forward strand.
AAAAGTAAAAATCATCTTCATGAACATACTCACCATATCACTTAAATGACCATGATGACCTTGCAGGACAAGAAGAGTATGCTGCATGCTTGTGCTTGTGCTTGTGCTTGTGCTTGTGCTTGTGCTTGTGCTTGTGCCGGGCGAACACTAGATGAACCAATCAATCTCTCTTTTATCACATTTCTGAGTGATCAGAGGAGGTGAGCATATAGAAGACAGAAAAATAAATCAGGTAACAGAGTCAGACATGATTATTCAGTAACAGAGTTCAAAGGACATGCTACCAACTGAAAATCAGGATGACATATCAATAAATATAATATCATTCACATATAATCCCCCATATCTACTTGGTTAAATAAATGCTTGCACAAATAAACATCATGAAGAGTTTGTTTCCAATTTAGTTCTTTTCCAACTCATTCAAACACCCTGTCACTTATAGCATGCCATATCATTCTCAGCTTCCAACGAATAAGCACCCATAAGTTGCAGAACAAGCATAACAGATCTAAATCAGACCTGCATATTAGATGAATATCATGCAGTGGATACTACACCCAGGAGAGTAGTACCTGAAATAGGAAGAGAAACATGAGATAAAAAATTCAGATGTGGAAAATACTCAGACAGGCAGTAGTCCCTTTTACCCAGAAAATTATACTTTATCAGTGATAAGATCATAGTAATACAGTACGACGCTGACTTGAATCTGGTCCTACATAAGGGAACAAACAGACCCTTAAAAGCACTTCTAGAACCGAACTAATATCTGCTAATTATTAGGTAAATGTAGCTAAGAAAAGATCAAACTCTATCATGTAGAGCCTGAGAGAGCACTGACTAGAAGGTACAGAACAATCTTTTGGTTGACTCCAATCTCCAAGCTCTTCTGAAAGAGATAAAACCTCCTGACATCTTAAATAACTCACCTTGCCTTGGGTTTGAGATATAATAGGAAGGATTCCGTACTTGTTTTTAGGGGAAAGTGGCTCAAAACTGAGCTCAAATTAACTCTTTAATCTTGTTGACATCATCCACCAATACAAGTAACTAAACATCTGGTTACATGATTCCCATGCATAAGAACTATAATTGAACAGACAATCAGTAAAGTTCATAATTCAGTTATCTCAATCACAATTTTTATAAAATTCCAGTTGATTTAGCAAAATTGTAACCAGTACTTTAAACATTATCTTGAAATATCCATTGGACTCATTTGTTTGAACGGCAGGAAAGCTGAACAACCCAAAAAAATGTATACTCAACTAAAAGTCTAGAACCTAATAACTTCTCAGTTCGGTAAGAAACTAAGAATTACAAGGCTGTGAATGCTCTAGCTGTCTGCACAGAAACTGAAATATAAATTAGTGTTTATACAAAAAGAACTTCGCAGTATTCAGTTTGCAAAACAGAAGAATATCTAACAAAAATCTAATATAAACAATTTCTCAGATCTCCAAAGAAGACAAATACTATTTATTGGCTATTACTTCATTTGTTCAACTTCATAAATCACCTACGTAGCTTTCTTCTTAGATATGCACTTTCCATCTTAACCCCTAAGATCCGGCCTTAGAATATAAATTAAGCCCCTTTAGGTCCCTCCTAGGCGACCACTTTAGCATCTCGTATCACATTCTAATATGTATAGTAGATCTGAAATTTAAAATTATTGTACATGTAGATGAATTAGTGAATTCTAATAGCTTACTGTAATTCTCAACAAGAATGCCTAGTATATTGTTTAGATTATATGCATTAATTTTAACTTCTTCTAAGTTCTAACTATTATTTCTTTTATTTATTTAATTTGTAACAGTTTTAAATTATGGGCACCTGCTTACTGCCTAGACGCTATATGTTCCCTTCCGCCTGTCTACCGCCTACAATCTTTTAAAGACTTTGCTGTTGAATCTACAGAATATTCTGAAAAACTAATTACCATTTTCACAAATCAGGTTTTAAACTCAGAGAAACAAGATATGGACAATGCCAATTACAGTTGGACTTCTTTTATATCAAGTTTGCCAACAGCTTTTGCACATTTTATTTTAACATTCCAACAGACAGTGTACTCCTGAATTGGTGTATATTTTATCACTTATTGGATAACTATATATCAGAATCACAATTTGTGGTCTCATTTTACCTATCAAGCTGGCCATCAGTTTTGGCAAATTATATATGGCGTACACCTGAATTGATGTATATTTTATCACTTATTGGATAACTACTTATCAGAATCACAATCTGTGGTCTCATTTTACCTATCAAGCTGGCCATCAGTTTTGGCAAATTATATATCCATTCCAACAGACTCCCATTCTTCAACCATTTATCAGATAACTATTTCTCATTTTATCTATCTTCTCTTCTCCTTTCTGTTTCTTTCTGCATCATCTCTTAATGCTGGATTTCCAAAAAAGGACTTCTATTGATTCTCCAAATAAAATAATGAGTAACATTAATGACATTTACCAACTGATCATAACGGATGTACACCTGAGGTTGCATCAACCATATAGGAGTTCTAATTTTCCTTTGCAATGCTATAACAGGGGAACAACACCTCTATCCTGTCATCCACCATTTGAAAGGGTGGCAGAAAGAACCAACAATATGAAGCTCCTCTTTTATCTCCCTCCAGAGCTAGATGAGACTTAAACTTCAACTTTCATACTTATGCAAGTACAGTGTTCTGATGATTATAATATATACCCCAAAAATTTCGTTGAAGTACACAGTTGACTTTTTATGAATTCCTCTTATCATATTGAGTCCTAAATGATAGCAAACAAAGGGGTTCCAGACTCAGTGCAAGGATGCTCCCACCTATGAGGTCCCACAAGAAAAGATACATATATAGCCTTACCCTAATCTATAAAGAGGTTGTTTCCATGGCTTACATTCACGGTCTCTTAAATGCAAGGGGCAAAGCCTTCTCATCACATAAAGTGACACCCTTGACTCTGAAGCATCACATGTTAAAAGGGTAAATCTTAGGAAATTGAATCCTAGTAAAATTGTCTTCATGGCCTAATCACATGCAGAATCAAGAACAACTAGAATTCATGACTTGATAATTTGTGGTAGACATGACAATAAAGCATTGGAAAGGAAAATTGTAAACCCTTTCACACATATGAAGTACATTTAGATTCTTGTAACGCATTTACTACCAAAGAAAATTTGATGGTCTACTTCTTCCACCTGACACTGACGATCCCACAGTTCAGTCTACTGACTCAGTTTACAATAACTAACGCGTTTACAAAGACAAACTTCATAAATACCAATCAAAATATTCTTCTAACATTTTCTTTCCAATCAACCGAAGATGAGAAAAAAAGAAGTTGATGTAGAGTTGTTAACATTGTGTAATTTCGAATTTCTAACTCAATAAAAACAACAGCCATTCATATTTCATGTTTCCAATCACGAGACATTTGATGGAAAATCTCCCAAGTCCAAACAAATGTTTAGGACCATAAACTATCTTACATATGTGCATGGAAATATGGCAGCAGTACTTATGCATGGTTGAATCAACATGATGTCAACAATGAAATGAGTAAATAACTAAAATGCCAGGAATCTTCATTTTATAATACCACATATTCCTAGATATAATCTAATACAGAGCATATGAATATGATTTCTAACATTTTCTTTTCCCAATCAAACAAAAGTGAAGTTGAGTTAGATTTGTGGATGATACCAAGTCACCAGAAAAAGCCAAACTGATCTCCAGCATGTGTATAAGCCATTTATGTTGGTGTTTGCAAACAAGAGAGCCAAGAAACATAAAATGGGAAGGCAGCACAAATGGTTTACCTTATGTATGGGCATGGAAAGGGAAGATGGCAGCAATAGTTATGATATCTTGTATCAAAATGATCCCAAATAATAAAATGTCAAGAATTTTCATTCTTATTATATCATGGATTCCTAGAACTAGCCTAGTCGAAAGCATAGAAACATGACTATCCAGCCTTTAGTAAAGTTTTGGGTCCAATATATAGGAAACTTCAAACACTAGTATGTAGAAATTGTCAAAAGTTTAATAACTTAATCACATGAAATTGCACCAATGCACACTAACAACCTTAAATCTGAACATCAGTGCAACCGCATGTTATTCTGCCAAAAAATTGTATCTTTTATTACTAAAACAGTGTCAAACAGACTCCCACAAGTTTGATATCTTAAAAACACAATATTCTAATATGCATATGACAATTGACATACTGCAACATATAGAGTTCTCATTAAGTTATAAAGTCTGGACTCAAAATCATTTTAATATCCCGTAAATTACAGAGAAAACAGTACAGAAAAATTGGAAAGCTCAAACCCACTTATTCTATAAGGAACCAATAGATAACTCACTGAAAGCTGCATCAATCTTCAACCTCTGCTTTGATTTCTTTTACGAGGTCATCTTTGTACTCTTGGAAAGATCCTGGGAATTTTTGTACAGTACCATCCTCCACGACCCATATTTCACTTTTCTCTTCATCCTCACAGACTCTTGATATCAATCGAGAGTCATGGCTGACTAAAACAACCCCACCAGTGAACTCTTCAAGTGCTTCTGCTAATGCATCAATACTTTGCATGTCCAAATGATTTGTGGGCTCATCCAATAGAAGAATGTGAGGTTTCGACATTGATATGGATGTGAAGACAACCCGGGCCTTCTGGCCACCTGATAGTTTGGCAATAGGAGTAAGGTGGTTATGGCTCGGTAATCCAAACTTCCCAAGCTTAGCGCGTACAGCTTCCATCTTGCTGATCCCCTCCTGGTCTGGATGAAGTCGAAGAAGATACTGAACTGGGTTCTCCTCCATTGTCAACAAATCCACGAAATGTTGTGAATATCTCCCAATCCTTAGCTTCTGGCTCCTGCGCACCTCTCCCTCAGTGGGAGATAAGTCCCCTGCAAGCAAGTTAAGAAGAGTGGACTTCCCTGCACCATTAGGCCCTACAATAGCGACCCTTGTCCCCATGTCAATACCCACATCCACGTCCGACAGCTTGAAATCCTCCCGGTTCGGATAGCTAAAGCTGACCTCAATGAGCTGCAAGAGGGGCGGGGTGAGCTCAGTAGGCTCAGGGAAGTGGAACTCCACACTATAGTCCCTCCACTTCTTGGGCACCTCCGCCGGGGCTGCATCATCCTCGTCCACTTTACTCCTCCCCTTGCTCTTTGCTGCCTCCTTGGCAGCTTTGGACAAAGCCTGCCCTTTGACCTTGTCCTGCTGCGCCTTGCTTCCGCTCTTCTTTGCTGCCTTCATCTGCTTATCGTACGTCTCAAACTTCTTGTTCATCTCCTTGCGCTTCTGCTCATAGCCGCTCTCAAAATCATCAAAATTCCCACGGTACACATGGAGCTTGAGCTCATGGAGATGGATGATCTCGCTGCAAACAGAATTCAAGAAGTCACGGTCATGGGAGACGATGATAAGGGTCTTCTTCCAATGACTTAGATACTCTTCGAGCCAGAGAACTGCCCGGAGATCAAGGTGGTTGGTAGGCTCATCGAGCAAAAGCAAAGTCGGCTGCATGAAGAGGGCGCGAGCAAGTGATATCCTCATCCGCCACCCACCACTGAAGGACCGGGTGGCGCGGCGCTGCATCTCCTTGGTGAATCCGAGCCCAGCCAAGATCTTGGAAGCCTGGGATTCAGCAGCATCTGAGCCCAAAAGCTGCAGCCTTTCATACAATTCTGCAAGCTTCTCGCCATCGCCGTCATCGCTCTCAGACAACGCGGTGGCCTCAGTTCGGAGGCGGACGAGCTCCTCGTTGGCGGAGACGACAGCCTCTATGGCGGGACGGTCGTCGCCGACCACCTCCTGCTCTACGAGAAGGACATCGATATTTCGTGGTACCGGGATCTTGCGCCACGCGAGGAGCTTCAAAAGAGTCGACTTTCCTTTACCGTTGGGGCCGACGAGGCCATAGCGCTTACCATGGGAGATCCGGACAGAGGCGTTCTTGAGCAGCTCCTTGCCGCGGGCCGAGACGGAGAAGTTCTCGACCACGATATCGCGCACGTTGGCTGAGGCGGCGCCGTCGGCATCGTCATCGACGGCGGCCGAGCGGCTGCCTACAACGACGGAGAAGGCATCGCGGTCATCCCTGACAGCCTCGCGGCGAGCCATCTCAGCAGCGTGGGCGGCATCGAGATCTCGCTTCTCACGCTTCTTGAGCTCCTTGTCGGAGACAACGGCAGCGGAGAGATCGGCGGTCGGGCGGGATTCTCTCGCCGCGGGCCTCGGGACCCCGTCGTGGGCGACGGATCCGGCGGTTTCAGCGGTTTCATCGTCGGATGAGGAAGGGGGCAGATCGAGGTCGTCGACGTAGGAAGAGACGGCTTTGGACTTGGGTTTAGGTTTCAGCTTCTTGGAGGTGGAGGAGGAGGAGGGTTTGGGCTTGTCCATGGAGGCAAGCATGGCGGAGACGGAGATCTTCTCCTTCTTGGGTGCGGCAGCGGACGAGGAGGCGGCGCGATCGTCTTTTCGTCCCATGGCGGCGGCGGAGATGGAAGGAGGGAGAGGAGGAAGGAGATTGGAAAGGAAGAGAAGCCCTTCGGCTCGTATATATCCGACTTAATGGGCTGGGCTAGGCTAGGCCAGCCCTTAGTAAAGTACGCTTAGTTTTGGGGGCTTATACTAACTAAGGACTATTTAGGGGGTTTAGGAGGATTTATATAATTTAATACATCTAATCCAATAACGAAACGGTATAGTTATTTCGTCGCTAAAAAGGATTCGGACTTCGAACGACTGGGTGTAACTGAGTTGGATTTAGAATTCGTATCTATTTAATTTTACCTTAAATTAAATTTTAAATAAAAAGATAATCGTAATATTTATATCTGGTCTATTTATTATCGAAATACCCGAATCGGATTCAAATTTAATTAAATAATGGACTGGATTCTAATTAAATAAAATAAGATTACAAAATTTTATTCCAAAACAACAAATCATATTTTTTTGATATTAAATTATGATAGTTTAATAGCTATATATTGGAGCTCAATACTTATCGTCGACACAAGCTAAAAATATTAAGTAAATATAATAGTAGTACGGAAGGTATTTTCCATGGGACTTGAGATTTTTCATATTATACAGTAATTAGAGTAACTCAAGCTTCTATTTACATAATTTTAATATTGAACTATATATCCATTGTCTATGGAAATTAAAATAAACTATATATTAATTAGAGATATTTAATTTCCATTCGAATGGGAATTGATATGTATATGAGTTTTTTTTTTCTTTTTTATGAAAGAAAGTATTAAACCTAGATAATAATACAAGCGATCTTACAAGAAAATAGAAGAGATAGACATCTGCCTTAAAAACAAGTCTCTCACTTGGCCAAACACATGTAACAGTGAAAAATAATAAGCCTAGCAGGATTTGAATCTATAAGACCTCTGCTTTGATACCATATTAACTCACTGGTTATTCTAAAAAAAAAATTATATTTTATATTTTAAAAGGTACTAACTCAACAACTTAGCCATAAAAGATGATTAAGAGACTGTCTGCAACTCTACGAATAGTGAGAAAATAGCCACTCACCATTCACAAGTAGCTATTAGAGAGAGGCTTTCTCTTGCCTTAAACCAAGACATTAGCCTTATTAGAACCATTGATGAGATGACCGCGCCTGTAAGAAGAATCAAACTGAGAGCAAGTAATGCTATGTTCTCTTCTTGTCAGCACATAATAACTCATGTCATAGTAACATAGCAATGCTTTTTACCTAGTTGATTTGGACCAACTTTTAGGAGCCGATCTTTTGTAATTTAAACCATTCAAACCTTGTTCTTTATACATGAATTCGATTCCCCTGATAATTGATAAGACATATTGTTACTTCCCACGAAGCCAACAGAAACATCAGGTAAAAAAAACTATCATAAACTTAGCATGCAATTACAGTCAGTGAGTCACAGAAATAAGAAACAAACAGAAAAGTTTTCCAAAACTATCCACACCATTGCTTCTATGTAAAACTCATCTCTTTCATATGCATGTTTACAAGAGGAATATGATGCAAAGGGCATCGCCACACTGTCAGTCACAAAACTAACAAAGACACTGCAAAATTCCTCACACACTAAACTCGCCTCCTGAAGAATTACACAATTTAAGCATTAAGACTCTCTGCTGTGCTTGTAACTAGTTTTACAGAAGAATATGCAGCACCAGCTAGATCAATTAGCTCCTATCAATTTCAGAGTGTGCACCTTAGGTTTCTCACTATATTCAAGAAACAGACGAGGAGCCATCTTCCTGCTCTTCTGTATCAGAGTCATCAGCCATCTTTTTAATTGATTCAACATCATCAAATTCAGAAAGAGTATGAATACGAAGGGTATCTGCATCCTCACTGTTTTCAAAAGGAGAAGAAATAAATAACAAATAGCAGTAAGGCAACTGAAAGAAAGATCTGCAAGTAGAAAACCTACTCTGTAACACCAAATATTTCCTTAATGATCAGTGAGCTGTCTCTTGAGCAGAATTCCGGTAGCTGGATTACAATTCAAGAATTGAGTCAGTATTTGATGTAAAATATATAGACGAATCATAAGTTGGCATCTAAGCATTAAAACACCATTTAGCAGAAAAGCAGTTGCACTTGCAAATAGAGATGTCAGAATGCTAAGCAATAATATATTAGTATTGCACCAGGAATATGTTTCAGTAGAGAGAGCTACAAGAAGATGCAAGTAATAAAGCCATCAAGAGATGTAACTAACAACAAGAACAGCCACCAGACTTTTAGCCAGAACTACTTGGGATCTGCTATATAGATCCTTTTCCTCCAGTCATCTCAGATGTAACCAGAAAAAGAGAAAAAGAATCAAAAGGTTTTATAGGACTCTCTCTCTCTGCCAAAATTGACTCACATTTCTATCTTTGGCCTTCATTGGGATTTGGGCTTGGGTTCTGTTCCTCCAAAAAGGTATAAGAAATCAGTAATTATCATAATTTGATTAAGAAGCAAGAGCTCTTGAACAGGCCTCAAAGATTGACATATTTGACACTAATGATTCACCAGACTTACTGAGTGAAAGTTTGCACTTTCCATTGAATGAGACCAAACAGTCATCTACCATATCTTTGACTCACTATTCCACAGTCAAAATCATCACTCACGAACACTAAATTATAGTGTTTATCCCCCTTGAAGTCTCCTTCCTTTTCTTTCTTTCTTTTCCTTCTTCAATTCCTCCCTGCCCCCTCCGGTCGAGATCTATTGGAATTTTGAAAACCCACATCCCTGACCAACTCAAAACCTTGTATTCCTTACTTCCAAGATATATACATAACTTGCTACAGAAACCAGATTACGTGATCTAAAAGGCTTGATATGGTATAAATATTGCAAAATAAAAGGAGAAACTTTTCATGTTGTAGGCATCATCAATTCATTATCACAAACTATAAGTAAGCTCTAAATATCTGAAACCTGAATGAGAGTATATAGATGGCTTACTTCTGATAAATAAAAAATCTTCCCGAACAAGGCTCGCACAGCAAGTTTTCGCTTGAAACCTTTTTCTGTAAATCCTGATATGTCCATAACTACAGGCCCTGAAAGATCATTACACATAGCAACTATTATTTGAGTATACTTATTGCTGATTACATTACTTTTATAATCTCTAGTAGTCAAGGTTATATCTTCCACTAATGCAAATGAAAAGGACCTTATATACCCACATTTCCACTAAATGTGTAGTATTTAAACTTTCAAAGTTTGAACATCCTTTTCACATAAGAAATTAGATGCGGAAAAAAGAGAAAAAAATTAATATGTATTTCACTTATGCAAAGTTTATTCTACACTTTAATTTGACAAAAACATAAGCTGTGTATACCAGTTAAAATACACACAAAAAATAGTTATTGTCAATTAGCTGATGGCAGACCAAGAGTTGTGCTGCTGAGATATTTTGTGCAATCCAACATTCACCAATCTATTTAGTCGATTATATGAAGGACAGAACCAGCCTAAACTAATAAATTAATATCTGTACTAGAAGTCCAGAGCGGAACCTTTTGGAGTAAAGGGAAAAAGAAGAGACTAGGAAGTACATAACAAACAGGCAGAATACATACATATACAACAAAATACAAGAAGACAACCAGTTTCTATTCAGTTTTCCATCTACCACCACAATCTAGTCTCAGAAAAAAAAATTGTGTTGCAATTTATAAACCACTTGAGTGAAACGAAATTTTCCAATTCTCTACTATACGTGCTTTCAAGCATCATAGACAGTCATGGCAATGAGGATAATGTTGGACAATTTTGGATAAGCTAGGTAACACCATCTTATTACTCTAAAATAGTTGTTGAATAGGAAAAGATAGCTCACTGAACCAAGAATATGATGAACTTGGAAAGTTAGACTAGTTGGTAAAGTTTGTATTTTGTAATGGAGGAACTCAATGTGTGTAACTCCAAAAAATTGTCAAGCAAAAGGGAAATCTAGTAAATTCTACTCTACCAGATGTAATATACTCATAGACTTAAGCATGTAAATTCTCAAAAGGTCTAGGAAACAAAGTCTCCAAACAAATCAACAGAAGTAAATCCAGTGATCATCAGTTCGTCACCTTTCTCCTTGACAATTCGCCTTGATACCTCATTTAGGACTTCCGCAACTTGAGCATCTTCTAACATTGATGCTTTTCTAAGATGTATGATAGCAACAACTGCATCAGGATTGAATGGTTTTTCATTCAATGTATAACGGATATACTTTCTCAAAATATCATCCATGCTAAAACCTGTCTGAATACAAGTAGGAAGTTGTATTAGTTTTCAAACATGGTAGAATTGTTTAGTGAACTCAGGCTTTTCAGTAAAAGAAATACTAATTGTCTTATATTCAAATACCAATTCACAACTTCTCTGTGGTGCATGTAAGTATATAGAAGAGTAAAACTTCTCATGCACATTGTTTATGAACTGTGAGAGTAGTACTAGCCAACTAGTTTACGAGTTAATAATCACAATATCAATTGTGATTATTAACAGCGCTTGATGTCCAAGAAAGAAAATTTTCCAGAAGGATTAGTCTCCTAGATAACTACATAATCATAAAAGATAAAGGAAAAAAGAAATAAGCGGAATACCTTCTGCACAAGCTCTTTAAGAGCTGAATTAGTTACTTCTTCCTTTCCCTTCGTAAACAACTCGTTTATAGATTTCAGCAAGAACGAATTTTTGTTCACCTGCAAGACATTTACAAGAACCCATAATCAAATAGATTGTAACCACTAAAATCATAAACTTTTTGCGATCAATCCACACGAACCAGTCTCTTGCGCTTGGCCCTGGGGGAAGTAAATTTCTTAACTGTCTTCACAAAGGCCATGACGAACGTCACTCCGGCGTAGGCGAGAGGCACCGCGAGGAGCCACGGCACGGTGCTCTGGCCAACCCTAGGCCCAGGAATCGCCTGGGTCACTGTTCCGGTGAACTCGACAAGGTCCAGGGCCTTCTCCTGGATCCACGGCAAGTCCTCCTCCACCTCCTCCACCTCCTCCACTCTTCCCGGCGCCGGAGAAGAGGTACTCTGTGTTGCATTCTTAGGATCCTTAGATTGCTGCGGCGTGGAGTCTCCTCTCCATCGAGCCTTCGCTACGAGGAGGGCGAATTGCTTGCGCCGGTGGGTTTGGAGAGGGAGAGAGACGAAGGAAGCGCCGGGAAATGTGGTGGTGCGGGTCGGGGATGCGACGGCGCCGGCAACGAAGAGAGGCCGGAGAAGAGAGGTGGAGAAAGCCATTTAGGGTTTATCGGGACGCCAAGTCTTCCACATCAACTCACAGCCAAGTAGTCAAGCTTGAATTAAAATTAATTTCGAGTCAAGAATTGAAATCATTTTAATTCGAGCCTATTACGAGTTAATTTCGAGCTGGAGCGAAATTAGCTCGAGCCTAAGTGCCGATCAATAAATAATTTTAAATTTTAATCAATTTAAGCTATTTTTTTTAGTCAGATCATTTAGATTTAAATCAAAAATAAAATAAAAACTAATTCAAAAATATAAGTTAATAGAAATATCTATGTATTTAGAAAATATACAACATGATGTTAATTTTTTAAACTAAATTTCTAGGTTAATTTAATTACAGTAAAAGGTTGTGAAAAATACACTTACACAATCCAACATTCAAAATATCTTACACAACTTAGAATATCAAATCCAACTCAAAATACACTTAATTAAATATTTTACCCCAAAAGGCTCCATTAGATTTGAATAGGCAAAATACAAATGGTGCTAACCTAAACAAGGTTAGGTGAAGATGAATACGGATAGTGTTTTTGTTAAAGGGGGCGTACCAAGATGGTCTGATAATCATCGTTTGGGACGATTTAGAGGCGCTCCCGCAAGATGTGCGGGAGCTATGTCCAAATGAATTTGTCATTATGGTAGAGATTTGTGCAATTCGTATAAGATTTGTGGCTGGTTAAGAGCAGTTGAAGGCTAGAGATGGAGATAGACTCATTGGAGGCTATAAGGATTTTGTGTGGAAAACAATGCCTTAGCAAGATTGTAAGACTAGTTAATGAGTGTATAAGATGCTTAAAGATGTTTAGAGAGGTAGAGTTTTACATGTAGGTAAAGATATTCGAGTTTTACATGTAGGTAAAGATATTCGAGTTTTACATGTAGATAGATAATGTAATTGGGTAGCTAATCGAAGTAGAGAGGCGGTTTCTTAGATTGTTTTAGAGCCTTTGGACTATATTTCCCTAGATTTCTGTACTATTCTTAATTCTGATACCAGGTAGAGATCATGCTGCCCTTTTTCTAAAAAAAAAATTACCCAAAAAGTTTATCTAAACTAAGAGGCTAAAGGAGAAAGAATGTTGAACGAAAAGAATTCACTTTAATTTTTTTTATCAAATTATAAAAATATAATATTTTTTGCAAATATTACTAGAGATTTTGGGATAGAAGAAGACTAGGGATGAAACGAAACCGTAAACATACTTGGCACTTAGAAGACCACGATAAAACAAACTATTTTTTTATTATTATTAATCGTGGTAGTTAGATTTTTATTCAAACTTATTAATTGGGGATATTTTCATTGTCGAACCTATCCCATCATACAAAAAAATACAAAATTAGAAGGAAAAAAGAAGGAAAAAATGGACTTGTAAGAGAAAACCAAAATGATTCTGACTTATAAAAAATAAAAATCAGCTGCGTTTTATTTGTGTGCAAATCACCTTTTATCTAACACAATATTTTATCTTTCATTATCTATTAGTAAAAGAATGAAACTTTAGGAATACACATCCTCTTACAAGGATCCTTATTAAAAGTACCTCACCCAATTGAAACAAACCTCAACCTCTCTAGTCTCTACGTACATTCACGCAAGCATGCACACACGCTCTCAAGTCCTATCTACCCTTTCAGGAGTTAACAACACGACAGTTCTTCCTGACCTCTCCGGCGCCGCCGGTGAGCACGTCGACATGCCCCATCCTCTTGATCGAGTTCTTGAACGCGTTGAAGAAGTTGCCACCTGAGCCGACTAGTTTGTCGACGACGTTGGCTGACCGCCCATTGGTGAGCAGCGCGGCGTCGGACGTGAACAACCCTTGGTTTTGCCTCAGGTTCACATAGTAGTGGTTATCAAAGGAGGTGCTGCTCCCAGGGTCCATTGGCACAGTGGTGGTGGTGTCTGATAAGCTTGTGCACTTGGTCTTCAGGAAGGCAGCATATGTTGGATTGAGGGATGGGTCTTGATCACCCTTTCCAGTGAAGTTGTAGAGCCTGTTGCTGAATAAATTGCAGTGGCCTATCCCAATGGTATGTGCACCTGGTAGCAAGAATTAACAAAATGGTTACAATGCTCTTCTTCCAAAGTTTTAGAGCATGACCTTCTTTGGTGTGGAATTGTATATGTAAAGAAATAGTCAAATACTGTATGCGACCTCTATATAGAATGATCTGCAAATTACTTTCGCTTTATAAGCACTTATGGTGCTCCCTGAAGATATAATCTCTTTGTTAATCATGTTTTGTAATTATGATTAGTTATGAGATAATCTTACAAATTACTCATAGTAATATATAACAATATCATATAGATAGAGGCCATGTCATCAAAACTAGATGGGTGTGAATGCAGGGTATTCACACTTTTATACTATATACAACTAAGGCATGAACTTGTATATGTCTGGTCCACACTTCATACTTATTATGAAAGGAGTTGTCATCCATTTGCTACAATCATTCAAAGACATTCCAATCATGCTGCTTTAGTTTCAATTTTTTTTAAAGAACTGAAAATAAAAAAGGAGATATATCAAAATCTAGCCTGATTGTAGAAAACACCGCTAACATAAGCGGACAAAAGCTGCAAAAAAACCATAAGCATTCACAAAAAAACATGAGAGATTTTATATTTTGTGAAATATTTTAAGAGAAAAAAATGTCATCTATAATGGGCTATATTGCTGAATTATTCGATGGTTCATTTTTAATCTTTCTTGTCTTATGGAAAAATTCCCACATTTCTATCTTAGTTACTTAAGAGTTAAACGTTTTATTAAGCGTTTTCATAAACAGTGAAAACCGCTGGTTTCAAAGTGATTTTGATGGGTGGTTCAAAATAATAAATACTTTATTAAGACGCCCATTTTGGTCAACAACTCCATGAATAGTAGTCTCATGTACATGCACGTCTTATCAGACCTAAATTTAAGGAGGGGATTAGTAATATTAAATCTATGCCAATTTTATGAAGAAAAAAGAGAGGTCAAATAGTAACAATAGTTAAACAAATACTTGAATTTGTTTCCTATGTTCAAGTTTTTTTTTTCTTCTTTGGATTATTCAGAATAGAGGTGACAAATCGAATGACCAATAATTTGGTAGACCTCCTTAATTACTTCAAGAGTCGATTCAATTCGGATACAAACAAAAGGTAGGTGTATTCTGATAGACCCCATTTATGATTAACAAGATAGAGTTGCTTTCAAGATAGCCACAAGTATGACGACTGTCTTTATCCTAATTGACTTGTTTTTTGCAACAACATACCGTTTTGTTTACTTATCATCTTCTCGCCTCATAAAAGCGAGCAATCTTACCTATTTGACCTGCTTCTACTGCTCGAATATTATGGCTGGCTTCCCCTATATCTATGTAGGAATCAAAGCCAGCTATTTGGCACATATCAACTTTTTTTCCTTGTTACCTTGACAAGGCATTACAAAGATAGACATTGTGGAGTGGCTAATTTTGTTCTCATCTCGAACAAATATATATGTGTGTGTGTGTGTGAGAGAGAGAGAGAGAGAGAGAGAGAGTTGGCCTTAACCCTTAGCTCCAAATCCTAATCCTTCGTCCTTAGAAGGGACCTACGTGCAAGTGTTTGTTGAGCCATTCCTTTCAAACAGCAAGCCTAGCTTGTCTTCTTCGCAATCACGACAATGATGGTTGGGTTATTAGCACATGGCCGCATATATGCCATGCATGCATCTTAGCCAAAGTTTAATTAGCAAAGATGTGTGTGTGTGTATATATTCCATTTATATCAAAGCATTTAATTAACACCATTGCACCAACCACAAGAGCATTCTAATCTTATCCTATCGAGCCCTCCATTATTGGCAAGAGCTTTAATGCATTAATTAGGAGAAAACCTAAGTTTGTTAGGAATACAATTTTTTTTTTAACAGAGAAACACTTTACTAACATTCTATTGATGTGATATAATTCTGTATACTAGAAGAATGGTTATAAGATTGATAAGTTGCCGCATTATTATTTTGTAAGCGTAGCATTACTCGTTTGTTAGTGCACAGAACTTAACACTCATATCAAACTAAAACTATATATGAACATTTTCCTCAAAGAAAAAGAAAAGTAAGAGAACCAGAGTGTTATATGCTTATGATTGACCTAGTTGACCAACTTATATATAATAAAAAAAAAGAGTAATAGATAACCTCGGAGCTAGCTAATTGACCATGATAAGATTTACTACTTATTTTGCCAAATAAAAACTCACCGGATAACACAACGAGATCTTTGACACTGAGCTTCTTGCTTTCAAATTGCTTGGCGAGGGTTGTGAAGTTGGAAAATGGTGAAGGGATGTCAGCATTGGCCTCGGAGGCACGAGAGATGCTGCCATCTCTCCTCCCTGTCTGTACTTCCCACAAAGGCTTCTTGAACTGCCATGGTAGAAAGAAATATATATAATTAATTTCTTTCAGTCGACCAAGAGTCTAAATAATTGCAGAACTATCTGTTATCAATCTACGGTCCTTCTTTTACGCACCTGAAATGAAACTGAGTCCCTAGCAGCCAGTGCTATTATATCAGCACAAGAAACTATCTCAGGGCAAGCCTTCTCCACCGCCGTCTTGATCTCGTCGATGACTTCAAATCCCGCGAGCGATCCGTTTGGCACCGCACCCTTCTCCGCGGTATTGTTTCCGGTAGAATCCAGAAGTATAGAAGCATCACAACCCTGATAAGCCACAGAAATTATGCCAAGTTATTAAACAAATTTTACTTGCATGCATGCATGCATGCATATACTTTTTTCTTCTAGATGGCTGCATTGTTAACTTGTTATACGCACCCTAACGAAGCAGTCATGGAAGAACATCCTCAGGAACTTAGCAGCCAGCTCCGGATTCTCCGCGACGTGCTTCCACACGATGTTTTGAACGATCTGCTCGGCATTGGGGCAGCTCTTCTTGTAGAAGTGCATCTGAAGGCCAGCTTGGCCCTTAGAAATGTTACAAAGAGAGATGGCTGAGAATAGGAGAAGAGGAAGAAGGAAGGAAGACCTCATGATGATCTTTAGTAGTGCAAGAGAGCTCTCTATATGGAGCTTAGTTTGTTATGTGATGTCATGAGCTCAATGGTGGTCTTCTTTTATAGACGATTCTACCTTGCCATAGAATTAATTGTACACTATCCTTGTCGATTTAGTGAAAGAGATAAGAAGGTTCTGATGATGGCCATGGCCAGCCTTTGTTGGTCAACATCGACCGGTATGCTAAGTCCATACGTAATGTATTTAATGTTGGATATGTTTTTTTAATAAAGGAACGAGTGGTTTCCTTTAAGCATCTGTATAGAGATGCTAATTTGGTAATAAGAAGAGGACCCATCAATTAGTTAGGTTAATTTGAGCTGGATTGAGATAGACCTCATAGTGAGATTGATTGATATCTACATATTACGGCAAAACTGTTATATTTATGTGATACCTCATAGTAAAGTTATAGGGTCCACAAGGATGCTGAAAGCTTAAATGAAGCCATGACTTCTTTAATAGATATCACCCGTGGTCATTTACGAATACAAGTTGTCTTTGAATTCTTGGTTAAGTCCAACCACTGATGCAAATAATAAAAGATCAGGAAACTTCTTCCCTTTTCTTGGTTCTCTTTCAAAGATTCGGAAAGTTTTTGAAAGAGAACAAGGCAAGTAGCAGCAACTACAGCCGAAGAGAGAGTGCAGAAGAATCTGGTGGCTTTGCCAATTTAATCGTGTATATAGCTCGTGGCACACATGGGACTTTGCTTCAGATCTTATGGCCCTCAATGGGATCCACCCATGACTAGATCTTGTCTTGTCCCTCCCAAGTATATCCTGATCGACAGATATGCTCAAAATAATGCATGGTATTGGTTGGATATTCGTGATACTAGCTGTCTTCATGTTTGTGTTAATATAACTTACTACTGCCCTTATTAATCGATCATCTACAATTTGTACAACTTGCTTTGTATTCATTAACGGTTTGGGTGTGTTTGGTTGATGAGATGTGATAGAAGAAAGTGGTAAATTGTTTTAGTGATAATTAGTAATCATAATTTATTAGTGTAATAAGTGAAATTAAGTAATTATTATAATTTATGATGACATACAGTATATAAAAATTAAAAAAAATGCAACTATGTCGTTTTAGAATAAGAAGTGAAACCATGGAAGTTAAAGTAGTTCTTGAATTTTTTAAGTAGTTTTTGGAAAGTGAAGAACTCACTTATCATTCTACTTTCTTCGTTCAAACACAATAATATGGTAGATGTTATTTTATTTTTCTACTTTTTATCGACCAAACACACTTAAGATGATAATATTACTATTTAATAGGTAGGTTCAAAAATTTAGAATATATAAGCCACTATTGTAGTTAAGTGATTGAGTTCTATCAATCATGACGAGGTTATGTTTTAACTCCTCTCGTAAATGTTGGGGTTGATACTTACCTATTTTTTACTAGAGCATCATATATGCGTAGGTCTAAATTTCTTAGAGAGGTTGATTCAATTATCTAATTTATATATCGGAGAGAGTTAGCTTCATTATTAGTCTATAATTTTATATTTTATTAAAAATAAAGTATTCTTTTATAATGATTCTCGTTCCTCGAAATTCCAATATAATGTTCATAACCCAAAGTCCATAATTATAAGCTAACCTTAAATCGAGAAAGCATCCACTTAAAACAAAAAATGGCAATCTGAGCCAAGGCCTGAATGCAGCCCAGATCCCAGCCTATCAACAGTGAACACCTCATTCCATTTCCACACGTTAACCGATGTTGGAGAAGATCTCTTGCATCCACAAGTGCACGAAATTCCCTACAGTTGGATAGCGTGGCAGCCCATGACTCGCTCGATCTGCTGATCGACTGCACTTCAATTTAAGATCCTATTAATTAACCTCCAGTTGTAATTAAGGAAGAGAACAATCGGACGGCTGCGATGACGTTTAGGGACACGATCGTCATAACTTCGGGGGTCGTCATCCGGATGCCTCGGTTTCCGCCGGTCATTCTCGATTTATTCACCAAATTGCCATCGCCCGAAACGCCACTTAGTTTAAAAAGCCCATCCAGGATGAAATATTTTCTACCCTGCCATTACCTTAGTTAGAAATGAGATCTAAGCGAAAGGGGGTAATTAAAAGATAAGTACAGGAGGAGCGCGATGGGACCCACCAATAAAGTAGGCGTTAGAATTTGAATCGAGTGGCCGTTTGAACTCCGTACTCCAACTCCCCCTCGTTCAAATAAATCACATAAAAACTCCACCTTTGGTATTTAAGATCACTCCTCCCTATCTTTAACTCTCTTCTCTCTCTCCCCTAATTCTTGTGATCCTTTCCGAGATCTAGAGAGAGAGAGAGAGAGAGAGAGAGTGGGTGGGCGTGTGAAAGTTTGGGAAGAAGGCGAAGGTAGTAGAGGGATGGCAGGGGTGGTGCTGGTCTCAAATGGGTGCAGAGGAGAAGGAGGAGGTGGGAAGAGAGCCAAAGGCGAAGAGGAGAGACAGAACCAAATCTCTATATTGGCGTTGCTTATTGCAGCCATTAGGAAGTCAATGGTGTCTTGTCGGATGGATCAGGGTGTCGACGAGGCGCTGCCGGCGCTGCGGGGCATGGAGATCGGGTGGCCGACCGATGTCCGCCATGTCGCGCATGTTACCTTTGATCGGTTCAATGGCTTTCTTGGCCTCCCGGTTGAGTTTGAGCTAGAAGTCCCTTGCCGGGTGCCGAGCGCGAGGTGAGGCTTCCTTTTTGCTCGAATTTGATCTTTCGGCTTTTGTAAGATTTGATTTATCTTTTAGTTAGTTGGCTCTTAAAATCTGAAGGTTTAGTAGAAAGATTTGGGTTTTAATAGTATTTTAGCTTTTCGTAATGCGATGCAATTTGACATTTTGACTATTTTTTTTAAGGTAATTTCAGTTCTCTTGAGAATAAAAGAAGAAGAATTTATCAGTCTAATTTGTACCTTTTCTAAGTAACCCCTTGTTTCCAAGCATTAATATCCATTAAGGATGCTTGAATGCTAAAGCAGTTAGTTCATTTGAATCTTTACTAAGTTTTTACTAACTGATCTGCTAATATCTTCTCCCTTGTCACCCACTAAAATTTTTAGTACTACACGAATGGCTTCACTGGCATGAGCTCTCGGTGAAATACTTAGTCTTTAAGAAGCACTCAATTGTTGACAAGACTCAATCTTGTTCAAAAAATCTCATTAGATCTTTTTGCTATCAAGAATCCAATGATGCAGAACTCAATTGTTGACAAGACTCAATCTTGTTCAAAAAAATCTCTTTAGATATTTTTGCTATCAAGAATCCAATGATATAATGGAAAATAATGCCGTGTCCTCTTTGGTGTAGCGTTAGCGTTTTCGGCGTGTCAGCTGAATCGATGCAATGCGGGTACGATTCGAAGGGCAATTCGGTTCCCACAATTCTGTTGCTCATGCAGGAGAGATTATATACACAAGGTGGTCTAAAGGTAGTAAGCTGTTGGCATCTAGAGATGATGTTGTTGTTTATGCACTGAACTTAGAACGAAGGTAAAAGATATAGCTCATTGTTTGGTATGGACTAACCAGGCAGAAGGGATATTTCGGATCAATCCGGAGAACGGTCAGGAGGAACATGTCAGGGAGCAGCTGAATAGAGGAATTGTCCCCGAAGACATTGATGTTCACTGCCTCGCGGGCCTGATCAAGGTATAGACCAACAGTTATCTGATGATGATTTCGGAATAGGATTCAGTTCTTTGCTTGAGTTTATTTTATTTGTTAACATCTGTAATAAAGATTAGATAGAGCAACTGTAGATGATTTATGCTATTGGGAGATTGCAACTTACATTACGTAGTCTCATGTTTTCAATTGTATAGTAAGTCCTGTTTAACTAAAGATGAAGTCAGTCTCAGGCATTCATGATTTATTTCAATCAACTAGAACATAGATTGGCATTATCTGGTGAAATAAAATGTATTGGAAGAAGCTTCATTTTTTATGCATGAAGTGAATCTAATTTTATAGCTCTGTGTGTTTAGGCCTGGTTCAGAGAACTTCCTGATGGTGTACTTGATTGCCTCTCACCTGCACAAGTTCTTCAGTGCAACACAGAGGAGGAATGCGTCGAACTTGTGAAGCTGCTCCTTCCAACGCAGGCCGCACTCCTCAACTGGGTCGTTGAGCTCATGGCTGATGTGGTGGAAGAAGAGGAGGAAAACAAGATGAATGCACGAAACATCGCAATGGTCTTTGCTCCTAACATGACTCAGGTGCCCACACTCTTAAGAGTTGGCTTTCACACATTTAGTACATGTATGGTGCTCATCTCATTTTTACTAATGCTAAGATCTTCCTACCAGATGTCAGATCCTTTGACAGCTCTAATGCATGCGGTGCAAGTCATGAACTTCCTAAAGACATTAATTCTTAAAACACTTAGAGAACGTGAAGAGGCGACAATAGAAAATTATTCACCATACTCGTCGTCATCTTCATCTTATGAAGAAGACGACGATGATGATGATGATGATGAAGATGGTGATGATGAAAATTATGACGATGATGAATATGAGCATGATATGGATAAGAGTGGTGAATTGAGGGGGGGAATGTTGGATGATGACCGTGATGCGTATAGCCAACAGGAAGCGGAAGAAAGTGGTGAATCAGGGAGACAGTTTTCAGGTGATTACCGCGTGCATTACAGTAGCTATGTGAGTGAAGACGAAGATAATTCTCTGAAGGACATTGAAGAGTACTTCTTGAGGCAACTTGAATGGAAGGAAGAAGATGAAGATCTTGGAGAAGATAGCATAAGTAAAGATGGACCTTCTGGTGGTAAGGCAGCACAATTAAGCAGCCTACATAGTAATGTCGAATCCTCTATTTCAATATCTGAGAGTAACCAGGGTAGTTCAAGCACCAGCTGCGAAGTAGATTCAGAGGCAAGTGTCATGAAAGAAACTGAGACTGAGGTGAAGACTCCCTTAAATCAAATGGAAGATTGCAAGCCAGTGGAAGATATGGAGACTGAGGTGAAGACCCCCTTAAAGCAAATGGAACTTTGCAAGTCGATGGAAATGATTGGAGTGCAAGAGGTTCATGCAAAAGAATTCTCTCCCTTGCATATATGATTGTAGCGTCTTTCTCTAGTTCATTGTAGTTTGTGTTGTTGGGCTTTACTCCTTGCTTGGGTCATTTTGGCAACACCCTGTTGTGACTAGTTTGCTTTTGTGAGTCATTGAACAATCTTTGTTCAGCTTATTGGCTGTACTTTGTATGATTTACTGAAGTGCTTTGTGATGATGCTTGCTTATAAAGTAGAAAGGTATATCATAACAGTAAAAAAAGAAAAAGTACTACCAACTATTGATAATTTGAGAGGATAATTAGATATCATAAGTGAAAAAATGTGAGCTTTATTCTCAAATGAGAAAAGTAAAAACAAATGGGATTCTCAGGATTTGATTTGGCACGATATGGAATTACCATATGGAACTAACTAGTGTTAGGACGGTCACTTTTGAGCTCTAAATGAGTTGAGCCGAGCTTGAGTCAGCTCGCTCGAGCTTGGCTCAAATAGGCTCAATATATAATACGTAAGAGAACATCATATATATAAATATATTAAAATATAAATATAAATGACATATAGTATCTCTGGATACCGACCAGGTTTCAAATCCTTTCTTATACCATTCCTCTAAATGCAATGAAATTAATCGAGCTAAATTGAGTTTTTTCAGTTCGAATCTAGCTCAGTTCGCTCAAACGCAGATCGTTCACACCACCTCACGGAATTTATGCGATGGCTGACTCACAGTTTTGACTTTCCGTAAGAAGAGATAAAAGGTAAAAAAAGGACAGTCAACCCGAAAAGAAAGGACTGCAATCAGGGAAGGAAGGAGAAGGCTAATTGAATTTTGAATTCCTTGACCGTTGGAGTTGGAAAAGATTTTTAAACGTATGCTTCACCCGTGACATGTTGCATCTAAAGGAGAACTTCTACTGCTGTCAGGAATCCAAGCTGGGTGTACTTTTTAAAAGTACAGTGAAGTTTGAACGTTACAAAATAATGTTTTCATTAGAAAGTTTTATTTATTTAGAAAAACAAAATAATTAGTAATTAACCGATTACAAAGAGCCACCCAAACCAGCAGGAATAGTTTTTTTTTTCTTAATTACATTAAGTCTATTCATCAAATATTGTACCAGATTAAGTGAGCTTACAGAGTTTAATAAAATGAGAATTGTGGAGAGAGTTTTTGTTAAGAATCCCTGAAAGACAGGAAGGTTGAACTCCAAACTTCCTTGTTAAGATTACCTATTACTCTTCTCACTTTAAATAACAAGAACATAAAATAAGACACCACTATTAGATTAGTTCATGATAAAAGTGAGAAAAGTAAAATTTACAGGAATTCACATATATACTTGCATCTGGAACTACCCTGCCCGCAAGCACAAAACACATCCAAACATGTCCAAACACGAGTTTTTTTAATCAATTATGAGCGCATAAACTATAAGTCAGAGAAAAGAATTTGCCATCCCTGATATATAAGTAAGATAATTTAGACAACCCTTCCAAAGACAATAAATCCAAACCTTACACTTATTAATGCAAAATCTACTTAGTATCAACCATAATGTTCATTAGGAAATCGAACCCATGAAAAGCAAAAATACTTTGGCAATGCCTACCTTTTCAATGAGGGGCATCAACCATCTCTTAAATATAAAACCAGGGTTTCTAGGCACTGACCAAGTATCCTATACATAAAGCAACCAACTACTAATGCTGCTTAGGATCTCAGTCTCTGCTAATAAATCTCATACATGTGGAATGTGGAATGTAACCATTAATCGACAATTATCATCAATCAGTGAAGTAACAGAAGCTACCACATTGACTGTTATTGCATGACCAAACAATACAGCAAAATTAATCAAAGAAAAAGTTAGCCGTATTCCAACTGTCCGCTTCCTTTGATAGAAAGGTGCTGCAATGCATCGCACTGGCCGGAGAACTGACTCACAAAATATTGATTGTTTTCCCTCCAGATTCTCTAAAATTTGAGCCAATAGATATATTAGACAGATTTAATCCTGACAGAAATCGTATAATTGACGTTAAGAGGAAAATTGTCTACTATTACATATTTATGTAGTCAGCACATTCTGTGTATCTGAATCTATTTTCTCTGCATTATTAGACAATAGGAGAAAAGCAATCCCAGCCGACCTCAAGAATGTGAATACTAGTAATGGGAGTCACTTCTGATCCCTGATAGCTTCTGCTAATGCCATAGCTTAGTACAAAAACCATTTCTTGGCCTCTTGCAGGTCACAATTTCTGAGAATGAATCTAGTAGCTGCCCTGCCAAGCTACTTGGTTCATCATTGAGTGTTCGGATAAATGTGATAACAACTCGGCGCTCCTGCTCGGTAGATCTTAAGCTAAACCATGTCAAAAACTTCATTCTGAAATCATTCTCGATGTGCCCTGAGCATTCTAGCCACCTTATAACCTTCACACAGTACTCGTAATTGTCATCTAACTGACCTGACCCTTGGGAAAATCGCCGAGGTAAACCAATAACCAAAGTGCTGTCTTCATCACAAGTTTCCTCATGTTTCCTGCACTCCGATCGAGATTCCACAGCTGGTACCTCTCCAACTTGTGTGGCTGCACAAGTCTGAGAATCACCACTGCCATTTGACCTGACCAGACCATTCTTCTCTGAACTGCACCCATTCTCATCTGGCGAGAACTCTGAAGGCATGGTTACCTCAGCATTTAGGTCAGGAACTGCAACCACATTCAAATCAAGCCTGCGAGAAACAGGTGGTGCTACTTGATCCTCTTCACCAGTCTCTGAAATCACTGCACCACTTCCACCACATGAATCTTCTTCAATATCATCTTGGCAAAACCCATCATAGCAGCCTTCCTCCTGAGCCCAAGCTAATCTCAAGATCTTTCCTAGATTTCGTACCTTAAAGCCAGATGACCTAGATGTTTGTCTCTTGTCCTCTCCCTTTGCACTAGATGAGCACCTTTCCACCCCATTGTGCTCACTGTTCTTGTTAATGATCTCCACACTCCTAGTAAAACATTTAGACTCAGAATGGCCCAAATCTCCATCATCTGTGAACGAGATAATCCGGAAGGTATATTCTGTGCATGGCTGAAGGTTGGAAATTAATATCCTTCTCTGAGCCCTTGGGAAAATAACAGGCTCTTTCTTGCAGGGTTGCTCTCTGCTCTTCCAAAACCAGAGCTTATAACCCTTTATAGGATCAGACGGAGAAGAGAAAGCTTCTTTTAGAACTATCACCAATGAAACAGATGTTATGTCTTCAAATTTGAACCTACAGGCAGCAGGAAGTGAATCTGCAAAAAGCAACACACAATAGTTCTTTTATTCTAAACCTAGTGGTTAAAGAATCAAGTGGAAGTATGAAAACTTAAAATGCTTTGGAGAATTCCCACCTCTGTGCTCTGGGTCTGACTGACAAGTTGCACTCAGCCATTCATCTGCTTTTTCAATTGCTAAAGAGCAAAGCTTCTGAACATCACTAGCAGCTGACAACCTGCTGACAATACCACGGGCCATCTTGGCTGAAACTCCATTAACTGGACCAACTTCAGTTTCCAGCTTTGCTTTTGCATCTTCTACAATCTGATGCAACTCTTTGAAGCGAGAAGTGCCATCCAACAGCCTGTAACTCAAAAATATGCGATAGCAAAGAATGTCCACACGACGAGCATCTTTGGCTATTGCTAGTTGCCTCTTCCAGCATCTGTTCAAGTAGTTGAAAGACATTTCAAAATTTCTAGCCAGTAGAAGTCAAAGAAGAAATATTTCTAAAATTCTACAAATCAACAATATTTCCAGGAGTCCATACTTACATATATGTTGAGCTAACAGGAGAATCAACCAAATTATCATGTTTCAGAAGGATCACGTATTGCCGTGTATGTGGTTTACAACTTATTATAACAGTCCCCTCCCCAGGTGGTCATAGTAAGAAAAGGTTACAAAAAGAAGAGTTCCAATAGATAGACATCCACATCATACTTTAGAAGTACCCTTTACCCACCACAGCAGAATACACTTAAATCAGAAATCTCAATCAGTTCCATTCTAATCTAAGATACTTGGATACGACAGGACTAGAGTACAGGAGCATTTAAAGTTACAAGCTGCATATTACTCAAGCTAACAGAAACTTAGATCTTTTAATCAATTATTCAAGCTAAAATGTTAACAGTGATAGCTGACTAAACTCCTAAAACTTCTCTAGTTGTGTACCAGATTAACATCTAGATATCATCAATGCCACCCTTCGAAACTATTTAACAAATGAAGTGGATAACAGGTTAAAATGCCTAAATGTCATTAAAAGCATGAAATGTTGAAAAGTTAGATTTTGTTTGCATAAATCTTACTGCAACGAGAATCATGATAGTTTTTCTTCTTCTTCTTTTTCTCGTAATATAAATACAACTTCTATCATGCAGAACAATGTTATTACCCACCCTAGTATTCCAGAAACCTTTCCACATGAAGCACAGCAATAGCTCCCATCAAGCTGCATTAACTGCCCAAGATCAAGGCACCCAGCTTTCTTCTGTTGGAGTGCACATTCAATATGGCAGGACAATCCACAACAATCCTTGTCACCAGTTTCAGATGCGCAGACCAACCAAAGACTTGGATCCTTGTTGTCATCAAATTGATGACAAATGCAACATGAACACCTCTTACAGAAGGTATCCTCTGAGCTCATAACTGCCTTACATGCTGAATTCTTGCACACCCAAGTATTAGAAAATCTAAAATCCTGAGACAGTTCAGTTGAAGGAATCCGAACAGGATGCTCGCCCTTCCTTGCTTGCTTTTTAGGAGCCTGATTTTCAGTAAAGTTTGAGTGATTTGAAGAGATTTTCTTCAATTCTACGTTCTTGCATCCTTTGATGGTTGACATTTTGGGCATTTCTTCTGTTGCTTTGCACTTTGATTTGCCAGATTGCTTCTTGTCTTTACCAAGAGTAGCACAAAGCATCTCCTTTTTTGGATAGGACTTCAAAAATTCCTGCAGGCTTTGCTGTCCCTTGGTACTTTCATGAGTATGCGCATTTTCATCAGGAGTGCTTATAGCACTGGAAGATGTATGTGAGCCCAAGGCTGCAAAACAACCAGAGGACAAACTGTTAGTTGCAGCAAACATGTGAACAACAGGGTAGTGCTATGATGATGCGAAGTGAAGAAGATTTGCACTAATAAGTTTTAAGAGGTGCATAATGAAGCAAAACAAGATGCAAACATCTTGCAATTGCAAGCGTGAAAAGACATTATAAGTTTATAACACACACGGACAGATATCATCCATCGGAAGAAGTGGAATGCACATGACATTCCTTACTCCAAAGACTTGTACGCAATGGATGGAAGGAGCTAGGGACATAAAATCAGGGTGAAATGCAAGTAAGAATAAAAATGCCAAATTATAGATAAGCAAAAGTACATTGGATGTGCATTAACAATGTCTAAGCATCGTAGGTGCTGTGTCCTGCATGTAAGTAACTCAGTTCTGGATATGGTCATCTTGAGGCTCATTGACAAAGCAGCTACATATATGCAATATTTCACAAGAAGTAAAGACAGTTTGGAACAGTTATTTGTAAGGGGAGGGTGAGGGGTTGATATTATTTAAATCACAATAAATATAATACCCAATTTAGCATTGAGGTTAGCACTCCTCAGGAAATCTTAATGATGTAATCATAAGGGAACAGCAGGGTTAGATCTAAAACAAACATAAACAACAGTGAGATATGACATACAATGTAGACATCAAGCTATGGATAAGGAGAAAACCTCTGAAAATCAAATGCCCATGATGAACTTTCCTAGATAGAAGGCCACACAATACTGACAAGTGACGACTGGTTAGAAAGTTGCGGCACAATATTCTACCAAAACAATACATTGGTGCAAGATGATATAGTGCATGTCACTGTGTCAGGAAGCATGATCCATGCCTCCTAACTCTTAATTGATGATCTCAAATTCTCAATGACCAACTACAGAGATTAAGACAATTTAGAGTCAAAGATGAGAAAGAGAAGGAAGGAATTGGTTTGGAATCTAGAACAAAAAACTCTTTTTTTCTTCTGGTTACTTCAAACATTAATTAATTATGGCATTGTGTTACCACCACATTTATTGGAAAATATTTTTAATTTGATCCATCACTTTTCGTTTCTGTAATACTGGTTCATTGTCCCAATTTATGCAGATCTTCTCAAGACATATTGTCAAGTTGAGGAGAAATGAACCATCATAATGGACCCTCAACTTTCTGAATCAGTTGTGTCCCGATCATAAAATTATTGAACTCAGGGATGCCTTTTAGCAGATAGCTTAGTAATTCTACCTTACATTGACAAATTCACAGAACAAGTTGACCATGTGTTGCGGTCATAGTGGCGATCCCAATTACCCTTGAAAGTTTGTCATTGTAAGTGGATAAAATTGAAAATGATAATATCATCATGCATGCAGGCACCAGAAAATATGAGTTGTATGACCTAAAAATTAAGAGGTTCTCGTCTACAAGTTGAAACAATATACGATTACTAACGCAGAGAAAAATTAGAAAAAAAAAAGTATTGACTCAGACAGCATTTATCAGAGAAAATACACTAAAATCAAGAAGCCATTTCTATATATATATATATATAAACTTACCTACGCTGCAAGACGCAGGAGGATCCTTCTGCAAATCCAACTCTTTCTCTACCATCTTTGAATCCATCAATGATTAACAAACAATAAGTGCAATAATAATAACCTGGAAAAAAAATTCAATATTGTATATCAAACACCATAAGCAATATAAAACAGTCTAAAAGAATTAAATGCGACGCTCCAATCTTTCCCATAGAGTATTACAATAAATCGATGTATCAGACCAATCCACATCAAATAACCTACTCAAATCTTATGGATCGAGTTATCCACAGATGAAACCTAGACAAGAACAAAACCCTAACAATCACAGAGCAAACGGGGGAGAAGCAATAGCATTTGCGAATCGGAAAACAGAGAACCGGAATGAAGGAACCTAATAAACACTGAGAGATCGATCTCGAAGAATTCGCTCGTAATTGAACGAGGAGACGACCTTGCGTGCTAGGGTTTCCTTGATTACCCGTGGGAACCCCCGTGGAGCTTCGGGAAAAGGGCGCCTTCTTAGGCCATCACATGACGTTGGAACGGTACCAGGAATATTTGCAAGAAAGACCCTAAAAGTCCAGAATCTACAAAAGATATATTTTCAACGCACATTATTTTTAATTAAAATGTTTTTTTGGGGTGAAAAGGTCATTTTTGTAAAACTAAAAATAAATAAACTTAATAGATTGGGCTCAAAATTTAGCACCCGATCCCTAATTTGGACAACCCAACGGACCCGACTTCTCCTCCAAAAACCCTCGACAAACCCTCGCTTCCCCCTCTCTTAGCACTCTTGCAGGCAGCTATTTCTGCAATCGAACGAGGAGTTCGCCATGAACCTACTCAAGAACTTCTCCGGTAATCACTCATTTCCCTCTCCTTGGTCTCCAATTCCAACTCTCAACTCCGTCTTCTTTCTTTCCCATCACTCGCAGCTCAACGCCGTAGCTTCCTGTCTCTCTTGACCAAGTCCCGACCCTTCTCGGTGGAGTCCGCGGAGTACGCGAAGAGAAACTACGCCAACAACGTCTCCGAGTACAACACTGTGATTGGCTCCCTCATCGCCCAGCGAAGGCAAAAATCCTGTCTTTCTTCGTTTCTGATCTTGTGTTGTAATGTCGCACATTACCCATCTGATAGTATTCCTGAATGATGTGGAAATGTGGGTCTTCAGGGGGTACTTACTCAGGGATGTGTATGATGACATGCTGCTCGACGGGGTCCAGCCGGTGCGCGACACCTTCCATGCGCTCATCGTCGGCACCATGAAGGGGAGCCGGCTCCAGGATGCATTCTATTTCCGCGAAGAGATGAAAGCTATGGGATTGCCTCCTGATGTTGGTTTTATTATCCTTTTTGATCATTTTATCATTATTTAGGCTATAATGCATAAGTAAAGCTCAAGCTCTGAAAGTTTTCTTTTGCAGGTTAATCTTTACAACTTCTTGATCTCGACCTGTGGGAAATGCAAGAATTCTGATGCAGCGATTAATGTTTGATCAGTCTCTTATATTTCATTTTGTAAGGACTTTGTTAGTAATATTAATTCCTGTATCTACTGATATTTCTATGTTTTTTTTGTCATGAAGCTTTTGGAAGAAATGAAGAGGCATGGTGTTAAGCTTAAAGGAGAGACTTACATTTGTCTCCTCAATGCTCTGGCAGCAACTGGCCGAACTGATCAAGTGTGAGTGTACTAGTGGTTTTCTCTCCAGAAAGTTAACTTGTCAGTATTAGGAATTTTCTTGTTGCTTGTCATAAGAAAAAGAGCTCTTTGCCATACTTCGTTATGAGAAAGAGAAGCCTTGATGTGCTATCTATGTTTGAGCAAGTTATAGTTTTGCTATAGCTGATTTTTTAAAGTGTAATTTGTAGATAATCATTTTAACTGTAGACTAATTGATTGAAGTTGGTGCCCATATTTATAAACATTTGAGAAGTAGCGAAACATATGTTTTGTCATTAACCACCAGTGACGAAGCATCATTTGACCATGTGAATGGTAATTGTGCTATGTGGGTTGATAGGCAAGTTTGAGCATCAATTTACTTTTGCGTGATAGGTCTCAAAGGTTCCAAAACTCGGTATCGAGATCGTGATCGGCCATCCGGAAAAACAATACTATCGTTCATATTAGCTGTATCGGCCGCCCATATTGGATCATACTATTTTTTAATTATATAAATTCTAAATATTATTTAAAAATATAAAAATTCTAAAAATTTAGAAAAATAATAAGAAAATAATAATTATTTACATATGAAGCTTAAAAATTAAAAATTGTATTAACTTATTCAAAACTTTGATAAATATCGAGTTGACTCTCCCTTTTCTTTCCCTTTCTCTCTCTTTTCTTCCCTTTCTCTATTACTGCCAAGGCAAATTTTTTTTTTGTTTCTTCTCTCTACCTCTCTTATTGCCACAGGGCAAAAATTTTTTTTATACCTTCTCTCTCCTTCATCTTTCTCTTCCAATCTCTCTCTTTCTCTTTCTTATTGTCGCAAGATAATTTTTTTTATTTTTTCTCTCTCCCTTTTCTTTCCCTCTCAATCTCTTCCTCCTCTCTCTCTCTCTCTCTCTCTCTCTCTCTCTCTCTCTCTTACTCCCTCTCAATCTCTACCTCTCGTCTCTCTATCTCACTCTCTGTTACTGCAACAGATTTTTTGCTGTAGTAACAAAGATTGAAGGAGAGAGAGATAGACAGAGAAAGAGATTGGAGAAAAGAAAGAGAGAAGAAGAGAGAGGGAGACGCTAGAGGGAGAGAGTAGAGAGAAATGAGAGAGATGGGGCACCGGTGAGTGAAGAAATGAAAAAAAATAGAGAGAGAAGAGATCTTGTATCGCGCGGGATCGGCCGATATGGTTGATCCTGACCCGATACGGTCAGCCGATACCTTCCCACTTGGGATCGGCCGAAATTTGGAACCATGGATGTCTCCATTATATGCTCTTGTCTATTATTTCACAGCATCTTTGTCGACTATCTCTTCTTCTGCAGGTTGTTCCAAGCCAAATACTTCTACCAAGTGAATAGTGCAGAAATATGACCATTAATTAATTTTAACAGCTTTTACCGATGTTTTTAATGGCGGATTTGGAGGTTGCCCCGCTAATTCAATTGGTGCCGGCGAAAGGCGGCCAACTGCCTTGGATGCTATTAGAATCAAGAATTGAGTACCTACCTCAATGTCGCGATCGACGAAGGAGAGCGGGAGAGGGGCATTGAGGGCACATCTGCATAGTGATCTGGGCATTGCCAAAGGGGTAAAGAGAAGGCTGAAACCCCAATGAAGGGGATATTTGCTACGGTTGCTAGGAGAAGAAAGGGGAGGGGGAGGGGGAAGGGGAGGATGGAGAAGGATGGGGTCGAAGGGGTTCTAGAAGCCGGCGCCGAGGAAGGGGTTCGAAAGCCAAAGCTAGGGAAGGGGTATCAAAAGGTGGAGTCAGAGAAGGAGTTTCAAAAGCCGGTGTTGAAGGGGTTGCCTTGAAGGGAGGAGTGGAAGAAGGGGTGTTGAAGCTTTTTTTGTTATTTCTTCTATTAAAAATGTTAGACTGCTTTATCACTCGCCTTCCGCCTAGGCTCTAGGCAGTGGGGTAACTATATGCCACCTGCAACCACTTTTCAGAACATTAGTTGTTACTTTGTACATCTTGTTCAAATTTATTATCAAAAAGTATAGCATACTAGATTCCTTATTTAGAATGAGTCACCATATTCATCCTTTTGTTCTTTGCTTTTCTTACTTAAATGTACGGTATAACATCTTAAGATTGTCTTATCTGCTTATGGAAATGTCTGTCTTATTACTGTTCCTATATTGATATTTCTTGCAGCTATGCAATTGTTCGTGACATGACTGCTGCTGGTCTGGGATTAAACAAGTTCTGCTATGCTGGACTTATAACTGCTTTTAAGAACAAGACACCTTTAACTGAGGAGACTAATACTAAAGTACGGGATCCCGACCATTTTTATTTTACTATTCCTTTATTCTACTGATAGATATACCTCCCTAACTATCTGCTTTGCTTGACAGATTATCGAGCTTGTCAAACAATCAAAGGGTTGGTCTTCGATTGAAGCTTCAAGTGATAGTGGTGAGAATGTGATGATGAACGTCTCAGAGGAAGAAATTTATAACATCCCAACAGCAGAATTTGTACATAGACGGGGATTTATAAACAGGCAATTAACAGTTTATCATGTAGCTTTACATGCCTGTGCAGATCTGAAGAGTAAAGAGGTACAACTTTGACATATATTAAATTATTTTCAGTTATCTCTTTGACACTTCTATCCACTTATAAACATTTGTAAGTTGAAGTGTAGTGAGCCATATGATTTGTTTAGTTTCCACATTCCTAGTAATGCAATGCAGACTAAGAAGACAGAAAAATGGTATGAGCAGTAGCATATACTGATACACGTTATTGATTTCCTCTTTTTTCTTAAAAGTAGAATTAAATTTCAGTCTTTTAACAATCTAATCTCAATATTCTTAAAGGACAATCTAAGAGTCTTCAGTGAAGGTCACATGAGTCTCCATTTAGATATGCAATTCAAGTTCAATGTGGAAGGGAAGAATATAATTAAATTAACACAACCTTGTATGTCAATGAGTTTTCAAATTTTTGGTAGATTAAGGTGGAGTAAACTAGAATTTGATCAATTAGTCTGGACTCTGACAGAGAAGATTTGAGAGTTAGTCGTTAGAGAAGACAATAAACAAACCAGATGATGATGAAGAAGAAATAACAAAGTTATAATCACTCATCATAAATTTGAAGTTGGCATTGTCGCTTCACGGAGTTAATATCTATCAATTATTGTCAATCGAGCAATGAATCCTGAATCCACTATGCCAATTTTCAAAAAGAAGGATGAATAAATTGGACCTGAAGTTGTGTCACAAATTTCTTTTTCTCAGCTATTAATTTGAAGAGTGATTATCTTTTTTCTTCGTAGACTTATATTTCTTATGTTATTGATGCTTACAAATTTTCTTTTGATTCATTGCACTATTAATTTTCTCGTCTTCACCTGAAGTTCTTCCACAACTAAAGCTTCTTTGTCTAGGTGAAGATGTCTACTGACTTCAAATTATTTATTGTGATCTGATCACTAAAACTGTGGTATTGACTAAGAGTAGTTAACTCATCTAATATGATTTGATATAATAGTAACATCAGACCAACATATTTCTAGTGAGGACCTTACTTCTTTCTTGCTTTACATACTTGGCTTATAAAGCTATCTTCTCAGCACTTAGCTCAGTGTCAGTTGTTTATGTGTAAAGGGCTAAAACTGTATAGCGCTTTTAACATGTGACATGTTCTTGATCAGAGCACACCTAGTCACCTTTATAAATTACAATTGAGAGATTAGATTCTGTTGATTGATTTTTGCTCTGATAACTGAACGTGCCTATCGACTTGGCTTGTTAGCCACAGTTCTATCAATTTTTTCTTCATGGCTAGAAGTGGTGAAATAGATCATGTAGCCATAAGCAGATCTACAAGTATTATTTTCGATTATCATGAACTTTAAAATTTGATTTAAAAACCTGGGAAGCTAAGTCAGTTTTGCTGGATTGTTGGCTGTTTCCTGTAGCCCATAATTTATTGTTTGATCGTTCTTGTTAAATTCTTCTGTCCTTTCTGCAGCCAATGGAAGCACTCCTTGATATGCTCAAGAAAGATGGTTACTCTTATGATGCATTCATTGTCATGCAAGCCATGAGGTAATTATTAAATGCCTTAATTTCTGCAGACTGAAATTTATCTTGCGAAATTCATACATTTTTAGCCTGAGAGAAGTGTTTATGTTGTTACTGAACTTGTAATGCACTTTCTTCTTGATTGTCTATGTAGATTACTAACTTACATAATATGTATAATCCCAGTAATTTGACTTTGTTTAACAGAGAGATACTCAAACTCTTTTGACTTGGAGTCTTGGATTAAGGTTATCCTTCCAAGCATTAATTCACTAAGCATTTGTTGTCATAGTATTATATAAATGAAGCTATCAATGAAGCAATTCAACAGATATGGGATGTGAAAACCTCTATATAGAAGTGGGTTTGCCTACGACACCCTTCATCCTGGCTCCTAGAGGCAGCAGATTGCCTCCTGGCAGGATGCATGAGGATTATGATCCGCTGATGGATCATCTTCTTGAGATTGTTGTTGTCATTATGGTTTTTTGTTTATAGAATCTGTCAAATGACTCAAATGTTTTTCTTATGTTGATCCCAATCAGATTACTATCCTATTGCTTGTCATTACTTGATTTTAACTTTCAATACCACCCGTCATTTATTGCTGATAATATCTTTAAAACAGGTGCTATTTTCATTGTGGAGATATTGATTCTGGTGTAAAGATTTTTGAAGATTACACAAGCTCAAGACCCCCCGCTGCTGAGTTGTATGTGGTGAGTTAGTAATCTTCTTACTCTCTTGGACAAATGTCGGTTTCATTATGCTTCTTAGAGTTCAAATTGCTGGCATTGTTGCCATTATTTATCAGCTTGTAATAATACTGAATAGCTGCCTCATATCCATGTATGTTGCATTGCATATATTTATGGAATTGACTGAGGATCTGAAGCAAAGGAGTAGAAAAGTAAGAGGAATTGGAGGCTGCAGATTCCATTTCTTGCAACGGGAACCTTTTTGTGATTTTAGAATCTATATGAGTTGTGATTGCTAGTCGTTGACAATCTTGATAAGGCTGGATGAATGGTTTATGCTATTTCTGTATCCTCCTCTCCTGTACTGCTGTTTCCCACCATTCTGGTAGATGTGCCCAAAAAGTTGGCTTCTTATCCATTGGACCAATTTAATCATTGAGGGAACAAACTTCAGAAGGTTTGAACTATTAGTGCTCAACTGGCTGGAGACAAAAAAAATGACTTTGCATAGTTCATGAGCTAAATGGATGCTAATATTCATCATTGTTCTTCTGAATTCTAATGTATTTGTGAATTTCATTTCCATTAACAACCTTCTGCAGTATCATCTTATCTGTTGCTAGATAAAGAATTAAATCGATGGCCCAAGTCTACTTCAATCTTACTATTGCATGCAGAATTGCCTTTTGAGATTGTAACTTGAACACCTGGTTGTAACATTTCTGATTGAATGTGCTAGTGTTCCCTTCTCATCAGATCTAGTTTTGTCTCTCTTAATTTTTGCATACAATATACAAATGTAGAAATGTTTTGGATTTTGATTTCTTTTTTCTTTGCAAAAGATATACTATGGTTATACCTGGAAGAATTCTTAATCTTGTTTCAACATATGATGGTATAGACCCTAGTCGAGGGAGCGATGGTTGGACATACTCTGAGAGGCATGCAGCTTGCTCAAGATACCCTGGTAATTCAGCTCTCTCATCTTTCTGAATTCATCTGATCCAATTCTGTGTACTTTTATATGTCAACTCTACCAACTCTTCCAGGAGAAAATGGTTGCCAAAGGATTTTTTTTGAATGCCAAGATGGGAAGTGATCTGCTTCTTGCAGCTGCAGGTGAAAGGGTAAGGAAGCGGGCCCATTCTTTAGTTACTGCATTCTCCAACCTGACATGCAGCTTTAATTTATTTTGGCTTCTTGGAATTTTGTTGCAAACATTTGGTTTTGTTTATGAACTGGTACATGCAGAAGTCGTTCTTAACTTGCTGCGATTGTGTAATTTATTGTTATGTGGTTAACAAATAAACTGCAAGGCTTAATGTTTCATTATATATGAACGCAAGGAGTTGTTTGATATGCTATGATAGTTATTAATTCGATAAGTTTTGCACAGACTGGTGGATACACTACAGCTAACTACGTGTGGGATCTGTTGCAAAGTCGGAGGATTACTCCATCTCTTCCTGCAGTGGAGGCATACCACAAGGGCTTAAAGGTATTATTTGTTCAATCCTTGCATATGATACTTGAGGCACTTATGCTTTGAAATTGGTTGTGTAATTGTTTGAATTCGCAGGATGATAAGAGAGAAATAATTTATGCTACCATTTTTTCATAGATGTCTTTTGCTTTTAAACTTCGATAGCCAAAATCTGCCATAAAGTTGATGGCAGAATTGAGTTTATGCATCCCCCTTTTAAAAATTGTGAAGCCTAATGAATTTTAATGGTTTTCCTTAAATTCAGGTACGAGAAATCCCGGCAGATGACCCAAGGCTTCTACTGGTTAGCCGCACATTCGATAATCTAAGCGCCAGATTTGGAGGGAGGAAAAACTCGTAGTTGCAAAATTTGTTCATTTTCAGCCTGCCTAGTTCTTCCATATGCAACCTTTGTTTGCATTCAAAGCAAATTATCATCAAGGAGAAGATTTTGAGGGTAACATTGTAACAGGACTGGTTTTCATAAGTAAAACCTTGTCCATCTGCTTCTAATGGTTATTTTCAAATAAAGTGTGTTCAACTGCACAGAAAGACAGAGAGAGAGAAAGAGAGAGAGACAGAGAACTAAGTGTAGCACACATCATTTAGTCTTATTCATTTGCAAATGATTCACTAGAATATCAGAACATTCATCAGTTGATAGTCATGACAGAAATTAGATTGGAAAATTGCAGGGAAGAACATAATACATCACATACTTGCACAATATGAGCGTAGTATATTATTTGTCAGGTAGAGAAGAAACACAGTACATCACACATGCAACAACTAGATTGCAAATATATATATATAATAAAATAAAATTCTCCTATTGGTTTCTACAGTAGTGAGTAGCTATGTCATGCAGCCATTCCGGTCTCAGTTCTGTGATCCCCCTCATATATTCTCTACTCGTAAGAACCAGCTCATGATAGACGACCCAAGCTGGAGGAATTTCCTCCACAAAACCCGAACCTTGGTGTATGAAGACCGTCTGGGAGTTCTTCGTGGTCTTATACGCGCCGCTCTTGAGAAGCTTCGCTGCGTTTTGGAAGAATCCCGACACGATCGCCTTCTTCACAGCATCAAGGTCGTTCGGGTTCGAAGTCTTCTCGATCTCTCTAGCTGATCCCTGATCTGACTGGCTCGCCGCATGCTGCGGAGCTGGACATAGTTTTCGTAGCGCCAAACGGCGGAGAAATCGGCTTCCTTCCAGGCATTATACACGTTGAGCAGCGCGATGAGATCCCCGACGTTCCCTGCGTAGAAGCTCTTCCTGGCGTTGTCGGCGTGAATCCGTTTGTCCTTGGGCCGGTAGAAGACGGCGTTGTTGCCTAACGACATCATGGAGGCAATTGTCATGATCTCCTCGGAGCATTTATACTTGTCCGAAGTGACGATCA
This sequence comes from Typha latifolia, assembly GCF_019914945.1. Lineage (NCBI taxonomy): Eukaryota > Viridiplantae > Streptophyta > Magnoliopsida > Poales > Typhaceae > Typha > Typha latifolia. The sequence continues at coordinate 2,886,760 of NC_133091.1, forward strand.
TCTTGGAGATCATCGGATCTAGAGGGAACTCCGCCATTCGCCGCCCCGTGTTTGTGAGCTCGCCGCGGCCGTTGAGCGCGTTGAGAGTGTACAGCTGCTCGTGGGCCCTGAGCAACGCCTCTGTCTGTGGGGGATCCATGTAATCGAAATTGACCAAGTCGTTGATGCCCAGAATCTTGAGGGTGAGCACGACGTTGGCGAGATTAGTCCTCTGCATCTCCGGCAAAGCGTCAGCTTCCATGTCGCTGTCGCAGCTCTGGCGGGTGTAGAGCCGGAGGCATTGGCCCGGTCCGGTGCGCCCGGACCTTCCCGCCCTCTGATCTGCGGATGCTCTGGAGATGGGATTGATCAGGAGCGACTCCATCCCGGTCCTCGGATTGAAGAACTTGACCTTCGCAAACCCGGTGTCGACGACGAATCTTATGCCTTCGACGGTCAGCGAAGTCTCGGAGATGTTGGTGGCCGACACCACCTTACGAGCACCTTGCGGCGTTGGCTGGAAAATCAACGCCTGCAACTCCGTAGGCAGGTTGGCATAAAGAGGACAAATCATCAGCTCGCCGATCTTCTTCGCTCCGAGGCTTCTCGTCCGGTGTCTGAGAAGCTCACTTACCGTCTCAATTTCTTCTTGGCCGGTTAGAAAAACTAGTATATCACTGGGTAGTGCCTCCTTGACGTGCACCTGAAGGATTGTGACGATGGCAGCGTCGATGTAGTCCGGTTCCGGTGCCTGAAGGTAGTGTATCTCAACTGGGAACGGCCTCCCAGGTATCTTGAGCCGAGTCGAAGTAATCGCTGAAGCGTTCCCAGTCGATGGTGGCGCTCGAGACGATAAGCTTCACGTCGCTACGAGCTCGAGTGATGTCCTTGAGCAATCCGAGGAGGACGTCGGTGGAGAGAGTCCTCTCGCGGGCTTCGTCGAGCATGACGACGCAGCCCGATAGATCCGGCTCCCGGAGGAATTCCTTCAGCAGCATGCCGTCGGTCATGTACTTGATCGCCGTCTTCTCGGAGCAGCGCTCTTCGAATCGGATGCTGTAGCCGACCTCATTGCCGAGCTTGACGCCCATCTCGCGGGAGACCCGTGCGACCACGCTCATGGCCGCGACGCGGCGGGGCTGCGTGCACCCGATCTTCCTACCGCGATTCGCGTAGCCGGCTTCGTAGAGATACTGCGGTATCTGCGTGGTCTTTCCGCAGCCGGTCTCTCCGACGATCACAAGAACCTGGTAATCCATGACGGCGCGGAGGAACTCTTCGCGATATCCATAGATGGGCAGGGATCTCCTATCCTCTCTAAGATTAGACACCACGAACTCCACCGAGGGCTCGTCGATCTCTTCATTAGCCTTAGCCTTGGTAGGTACAAAAAGAGTGGTCTCCTCTGCTCCAAACATAGCTCTGCTAATCTGGTTCTTCTCCCACATTCATGCTCCGTCCGCCCATCTAGATCTCGTTCGCGATCGCCACCGTGTTGAGAAGCGCAGGCAAAGCGTCTCGCCTGGAGGACTGCGCCGACGGCGTCGTAGGAGACGGGGATGTGGTACCCGTCGTCGCTTTTATCGGTGGCGGCAGCGGCAGCGGAGTCGACCAATTCATTGACGAGCTCGCACAATATCTGCCCTAACTCTTGGCTAACGGCATGTCTTGCTTTCTTCTTAGCTCGCCGCCGTAGGTAGTCGCGTCGCGAGGGCTTCCTCAGGCGAGGGCAAGCGAGAGGCATGGCATGCATGGCGTCTTTTGGCGAGGGGAAGAGAAAAAGACTTGTTTATCTTAACAGAGCGCGAGCGCGACTCCCATGTCGTTCCGGATGCGGATTTCTTTATTTGTGTTCGGATCCGGAGAAAGAGATGGACCCGGACTCGGATTATTTCCGAGTTTTTGGCTGGTATTTTGGCTTTGTTCAGTTGAGTTTTGACTTTTGAACCATATTAGACAGTAAAGTTAAAGATGGAGAGGGCTAGTTTGGTCAAATACTCATTATTTTTTTATATTTGTTTTCAATCCCCAATATCATAACGGCTTTTATCGTCGAGTGTCCCCTCGTCGCGTCGACTGCTGAGACTTCAGATTGGTTGGACCGGATAAAAAAAAGAAGCAGTCGATTGAATTCCTATCCCTTGATAGCATTCCCTTGTTCGCCCGATCTGTAGGATTGGAAGAGGAATGGGAATAATAGGATAAAGCGGATGGAAAAGAGGATAGTTTTTATGCGGCCGTCTCGGGAACACGAATTTGGTCTCGATCCACAGCCATGAATGGGTAACTAAGGTCCGCACCCACCCTTCTCATCAGCTTGCCATTCGTTCATTGATTCCGAAGCGAGCTCTTCTTTCATCATTCCAAACATTTCGGTAAATTAAAATCAAAATTAGTAATGGATGGAGGTATTGGGAGCTCCTCCGACCGAGGTAAATTTTTCGTACTCCTTGGAATTAAAGTCCTTGGGCATCTCATCCATAGTATTTTTTCTTTCTTTCTTTCCTTTCTTTTATTGTCTTAGATAATGTTTGTTTTTCGTTAATTTTAAGAAAGGATTTTTGGATGATTTAAGGGTCTGTGTTGGGATCCGATACGGCGATGTCATATGCCGCTTACCATTTCTCAACGAGTGGCGCCGCGGTTGCTGCGGCGACTGCCATTACCCATCCACTAGGTTCTATCTCATCCTTTTGCGCTCTCTCTTTTAGTTGCTTTGAATTGCTTTTATTTGTGATGATAATATTTGGGTTTTTTTACATAATTGCTACTGAAAACTTTCAAAATATTGTAATTGTCCGTTGCATTCTTTAAAATATCATAATTGCTACTAAAATTATTTACTCTTTCAGAATTGCCATAATGGTTAATTTTTAATGAAAATATTCCTATCATATTATTGTTAAAATTAGCAAACACGTGTAAATGACCGAAATTACCTTCTTTCTTTGAGTGTAGAACGTAAAATATTTATCAACAATTTTTGTCTCGCATAAAAGAAGATATTTTTCGTTGTACAATGATATTGAGTAAAATGTTAGATAGCTTATAAATCATTTTAAACAATTTATGCAAGGGAAAAATTGTCTTTTTAAGTCTAAGGTTGGTTTTCATTGTGATTAGTTAGATTTAATTAATGAAATGTCATTTTTGAAATGACGCAATGATATATGGTGATTATGATATTTTGAAGAACGTAGCAGTAATTATGATATTTTGAAAGTTTTCAGCTCCTAATTATTTTTCTTGGGTAATCGGTCTTGTTCTGTAATTAATTTGCCTTCTGAAAATATGACTATGAATTAGAAGATAATTTTGCGAGAAGAATCTTTTTGACCATTATTGCTTATATCTTAGGATTTACATCATAGTGATTTCAATCGTAGAATGTTTTATTGGGTGGACTACTTGAATGCTGGGCATTCCATCATATTATTGGCCAAGGTGTGATATCAAAATTCCCGTTGGTTAGGCAACCATCTGTACAAGACGATCATCCTTTTAGCTGCAATTTGAATTTCGAAAACATCTTGAGAATGGTGGAATTCAGTGGTTTTGTGTAAAGTGGAATCCAGTGGTGGTATTCCAGAAACACCTCAACAGTCGTGGAACTCAATGGTTGTGTGAACTTGGAAGGACTATGCAGGTATACTGTGCAGCATATTTCATGATGTCACACAACTGACTACTCTTGAGAACTGTGCTCCCCACCTTCATATATATATGTATATTTCCTCCGTTCTGGAGTAATATATTTGATTTGTCTTTAAATAAATTTTAAGCTTCACCCTCACTGTGTTGTAAAGAATTAGCCAGGCAAGGTACTTGGTTATGTATAGCTGTATCATATGTTCAATCTGCAAATGGATTACTCATTACTCATTATCCCTTTAACTGGATTATAAGATCTCATCCAATCTTTCAGAAAAATATAATCAATTATTTAAATGGTATCCACCGAATAAGTGTGAGTGACTGTGCGCCATCCAACAATCGTTATATTGTTATATCTTTCATGTCTCAGAGTGATATGTCTCATGCTTTTTTTATGGCAAGTCAGAAGTAGTTTTGGAAGGCATACATGATACCAAAATTGAGTAGAGGGTAGACACTATTGATAGCTTGTCTGAATTGACAAGCTACTAAGTTTTTTTTGCATCTATACAGTTACTATTTGCAAACTGAGATTGTTATTTCCTGATATACGGTAGGATAGAGTTTGTGATGCAGATGTTGTCAAAGTTAGACTCCAAATGCAGCTTGCTGGCCAGAGAGGACGCTTGGTCGGGATGGTATTTTTCAGCATCTTTGCTATCTTATCTAGGTGATTGCATCTCTTCATGCTAGTCTTCATGAAACTCTGCAGGCGGAAATTTTTGCAGACATGATAAAGGTTGAAGGGCCTAGAGCGCTATATTTGGGTCTTGCACCAGCATTGACTAGGTCTGTCCTCTATGGAGGTCTTCGATTAGGCCTGTATGAGCCTTGCAAATACATATGTGACTACATGTTTGGTTCAACTAATTTCATCATGAAAATTGCATCGGGAGCTACTTCTGGTGCCCTTGCAACAGCATTGACTAATCCATTGGAGGTTCTAAAGGTATAAATTATAAATTGTAATTTCTTTTGCTCTCCTGGTACACCAGCTGAATTAAACTGGTGGTTGTTCTACAGGTGAGGTTGCAAAGTAAAGCAAACTCCAGAAACAGTCCATTAAGAGAGATGCATAAAATTGTGTCAGAAGAAGGAATAAAAGCACTTTGGAAAGGTGTTGGTCCAGCAATGACCAGAGCAGCTTGCCTGACTGCATCACAAATGGCAACATATGATGAATCCAAGCAGGTTTTATTTTTGTCTTTGATTCTTTACATTGCTTTAAGCCACTTAATAAGTTGGAAGCCATTGTTGTATGCATTCTTTTCATTTTCTTTACTTCTATTCTATTTGATCAGGCCCTGCTCAAGTGGACACCTCTTGAAGAAGGGTTTCGTCTACATCTCATGTATAGGGAACTTTCCCTCTTCTTTTTTTTTGGTCCTTAGCCCATTAAGGATGTAGCGGGTTATGAATACTAGTTAATTAATGTTGTCCTGTATAAATATGAAGCTCAAGTTGCATATCTGGGACAACTGGTACACTTGTAACTGCACCAGTGGATATGATCAAAACACGTCTTATGTTGCAGCGAGAATCAAGAGCTGTTCGAACGTACAAAAATGGATTTCATTGTGCTTACCAGGTATTAATATGATGTACTCCTGACAAAATTGTCTGCTTAACGAATATCACTTATTAATTGACAATTTTTTCTGAAGGGGAAAAGTCAAAGATGATGTTATTTGTATATATTATATAAATGTTATTCATCTTCTTACTAGTGTAACCTATTCTCCGAATGAGGTAATTATAATACCATTATCATGCATTATTAGATATGGAATGGTTACCACCACACATTAAGTTTGTTATACAGTTTCTTCTCTTGGGCGAACTTTAGGTCACTTGTCTTGTTTCTGCCATGCCAAGTTAGGTTGTGTTATTGTTGCACACTATCTATAGAAATAATTCTTACCTTCCCCGAAGATGTAATTTGTAAAGAAAAATTATATGGCACTCCTGTTCTTGCCTTATTTTGCAGACATTTTCTTTCTAATATGGTTTAGGTTGTCTTTGACTAGTCTTTTGGGTCGCTGGTTGGATATTCTACTTAATAATTGATACACTATTTTTCTGGTTTACATTCTATTCTCCTTTTGGTTATATGTGTCTTAAAGATGAACAGAGCTATATATTAATTACTATAGAGAGTAATGATTGTCTCTTTTTACCTATCAAAATGATGGCTATGGTATCCAGTTCTACTGAGAGAACTTTATTTAGTATCGTGTATGGATTGCCTCTTGAACTCATACTACAGACAGGATTAGTACCTCTCTTTCTTTGATTCCTAGCTGGCATGCAATATGCAGCATCTTTGGTAATTTGCAAGTGCAGACCATTGCTTTCAGAGTTCTGCTGCTATATTCAGACAATTAGAGTTCCATTAGGTAGCCTGACATTATATTTCTAGGAGTGAATAAATTGTCATCAAAATATGGTTATGACTGTTGTCTTGTGTTCAGGTTCCTGTATCCAGTCTCTTGACTAGCTCTCTGGCATCTTAGCCAGTACTGTCACCACAGCTGCCTATTGTTCACAGGCTGAAAAACCATTAGGTAGATGCGTAATGTGTTACATATAGAAGGACTCAGTGGGATATCTTGGGAATATCTTTTTGATTATTGCAGTCATGCTGCTCATGACAACGTGGAGTATAAATGATAATGTAGATCTTCGTGTTTTCAGTTTTCATTTCTTACAGTTGACAATAACTTTTGTTCCTTGTTTACTTTACTTCATAATTTCTTTAGAGTAAAAACTTTTAAACTTACAATCAATGAGTCATGTGATAACTATTAGATTCATATTACATTAGTGCTCTAGGAATCTAGTTGAGAAAAGGGGTTCTTTTGCTATTATATGAACAAGGGAATATAGAGAAACAACAGTTTTGTTTGTTATGAAAATTATATTTACTGCTATTATCATTATCTGTTCAAATCACCTCATGTGTTTGTTGAGAATCAAAATTATTGACTAGATTATAATGCTTAATAATACTCGTGAATTGATTTCATCCTGATTTCTTCTATATGCAAATTATAATTCTGAGCAAGCATATCATGTTGGTATAAATGTTATGCTAGATTTCATGGTTTCAAAATTTCAATTGTTGCCAAATGATTTTCAGGCTTTAATATATCTCTCTTCTCATCTTTTCTTGGTTGTTTTGCCATTTTTTCCAGGTTGTTCTTACAGAGGGTGTCAAGTCACTTTATAAAGGGTAAGGTTTATTTTAGTTTTAGTAGACATTGCACTGTAACACATAAACTTTTGTTTCTTGCTTTTGTCAGTGAAGGGTATATTATGAAATATGAGGCAGCCTACTTGAAGTTTGCATCTCATGTGGACCTGTTAGACCTTACTGTCATATGTTTGATTTTGTTAATGAGGCCAGGTTGGTTTTACAAATATAGAATTCTATCAACTCATTCAAACATGTCTAAAGAGTACCATGTAATGCGTTTTATTGAAGACTTTTGATAACATTGGGATATTGTCATTAAGTTTGCTAAATTAGTGAGGATTAACATGGTTATAGTAGAAAACAATTACATCTTCCCATTAGTAAAGATAAACATGGCTATATCAGAAAACAATGGCATCATTCCCACTATGAAATTCACCTATATATAATAATTTCTAAATCTATGAGCATTGAAGAAATAAAAATCAACTGATGTCCTTCATTACAATGACACAAAATAAGTCTATTTTGAGGATTTTTTATATTAAAGCTAACAATAAATCCAACAAGAATAGCTAATGCTAGAACTCTATTCAATTTGGGAATATACAGCATTAATTTTGATATTCATGCTGATGCATGATCTATAATTGTGAAACCACAATGAGATTTGTTCCATCATTGACTTAATTTATCAGAACATTTCATTAAACCCTGCTGATTGATCATCTATAGGCCGACATGGATTGTGCCCTTGACACGACAATCCTTGGTTGTTTCAACTTATGTATATCTATTTCATCCTCTTTGATATCTTGTCAATAAGAATATACTAGTGCATTTATAGAGGAACTAATTACCTCTTGGCTGGAGTTTGTCTGATAATTTTGTCTTTGATTATATAAACCATGGTTTAGGCTAATGAGTTAATGACTAGTTACCTTACTATTTGATTCCTTGAATTTGAATATATTAGACAGGTGACTGTGCTTTTCTTACACTTCTTTTGATGCTTGTAAGTAGTTCCAATGTTTGTACTTTGATTGATGTCTAATGCCTTATGACGAGATTGTGAAAGATAAAGTATCTGCACAAGAAATGTTTCACATATATAATACAGGGAAAAATCTGGGCACTTTTACTTCCAAGCATCTAACTAGTCACCTAAACCATCATGCCTAGGCCTTTAAGGATCGCATATCCATGCTAAATTGGAGAGGTTGAAAACCTGTTATTCACTTCTCTGTTTGCTGCTTGAATTTGATTGTGTGCCAAACAGTACATGAAATATTAGTTGCTTGAAATGATGATCAACTGTAACTTTCGCAATCTTTATTCAATATCATTTTGCCTTTTCTTTTTTCAGGGGGTTTGCTACCTTTGCAAGATTAGGCCCACAAACCATAATCACGTTTGTTGTATGTGAGAAGTTACGAGAACTTGCTGGCATGAAAGCCATCTAGTTTCGCCAAGGCTTGACATTCACATTAGATGCAACACCATCCTTTTCTTCGTTATTCATTAGATTCATTACCTGGAAAGCAACGAAGGATGGTTTGCTTCTGCTGTCCAATAATTTTCGGATCTGCAGATCTCGATATACTTCTTATTCTTTGAGTATTCTGTTCCGTTCACAATTGTACAGTAATACAGTCTACAAAATATTGTGAATTAACTCTTTTCTATGTTGATTTCATCAGGAGCAGATATATAAGTGAGAAATAAGACCAGCACAACGAATTGGAACTTAGCAAACTGAGAAAATCTTAGTTTGACTAAAGAATTCTTTTGATATTAAGATACCTGAGTCACTTGAGCAATAGCTGGAAGCAATTATAAGTTCGTTTTTGTGCTAATGTGTAAGTTAAAGTTCAATTCAATGCTCATATTGTATTTTTTTTTTCTTGAGAGTTGAGAAATGAATCCTTTAAAATTCATGTCGAAATGAGCCCTATGCTTGTACAGGATTGGTATCCTCTATGAGATCTTTTTTTTTTCCTATGTTCAAAAAGTCTACTCTTTTCACATATGTGAAAAGCCATTTCTCTATCTTCATTCTTCAATTATATTTGAAAAAAAAAAGGGAACATAGTTTATAAGCAATATTCGAGTGTATTATATTTTCTGACAGAAATGCTCTTTAATCCTTTCCTTGTCCACGTTTGTAAAAATGCATTATAAATAGGAAAATGAGTTTTTTTTCAAAAAAAACCTAAGTTGTTTTTCACTTTGCAAATTCTCTCCATTTGCATTTTTTTACTGCAAATCAAAGCGCTCGTTGCTTTATTTTTTTGTATAGGGGGAGAAAGTTATGTTTTTTTATTTAATGATAGTTTCTTATTTTTCCATAAGAAAATAATATAATTTTTTTCAGAGAAGATTATTTTTTAAAACTTAATGAATTAAATACATTTCTTCTTCATTCTTTTCTTTTTATTATTATTATTCTATGTAAATAATCTTGTCATTATCATTGAATTTGCTTTGTTTAATGTCATTTGGTACTTACATATATACCTAAATTTTTTTTAATAAAGTTAATGACTAAAACACTGGACAAATATAAAACGATGGTAGATTACGTTATTTAAAAACATAAATTAATCATTTTTTAGTCATATTTTGACAACATAAATTTTGCTCGGTATTAATTTATATACTTTAAAAAATTTATTCAATCATCTACAATTTTATATCTCACGAAGATTATCAAATTTGATCTCGTAAAAAGCTTCAAATTCATTAGGATGATAGCTTAAAAAATTCTTTTGCTCGGTATTTTGGTTGTATCTTTTTCATCTAAAGTTTAGATAGTTTTTATTTTCAGATACTTATTGAAAAGATTATATAATTCTCTACAATTTTATACCTTGAAGAATCCTAAAATTCAATCATTGTTAGGCAAACTTACCAATTCTTCACAATTTTATCTCTAGAAAAAAAATGTACATTTGTTTAGTGTTTTTAAATATCGTAATCTGCTGCTATAATTCATTTAGTATTTTGGTTATATATTTAGATAATATTTTAGCATCAAATGAAATCAAATGAGAAAAAAAAAGTGCTGTCTTCTCTGGAAAAAAAGTATTATTATTTTTTTTGGGAAAAATTAATTTTAAATTATATGAAAAACAAGTGAACTTTGGTTTAAAAATATTGTAATAGAAAATACAAATGAAAAGAATTTACAACAAAGAAAAACTTCAAATTATTGGTGGGCTTCACTCACTCTCTCAATCTTATTCAAATGAAGGGCGAAAATAAAACAAGAATATTGTGATATTATTTAGATAGAGGTGGGTTTTTGCAAATATACCTATGCCGAACAGAAGAAGGGGTCGATTCGCATATATCTGAGAAAGAGGAGGTTTTTTGGAATAAATATCAAATGTAGGTAGTTATTTGGAAAATATTATAAAAAGGAACACCATGCATCATGCATGTAAGGTGATACAACCCTATACTATCACCCACATCCTTTCCGTGCCCTAGCAATTCTTCGGAGACGATTTCCATGGAACCGATGCCGCCGGTCTCTCTCTCTCTCTCTCTCTCTCTCTCTCTCTCTCTCTCTCTCTCTCTCTCTCTCTCTCTCTCTTCTCTCTCTTTCTCATAAAATTTCAATGATCCTTGCATCTGTTTCAGATGCAAACCATTCCTTAACGGAGTTTATTTGTTATTTGCTCTTCCCATTTGATTATTGGCTTTGCTCTTGTCTATTCTTGTATAAATAGCGCGAATTATGGTACGAAATGTCCTTTATATCATTTACTCGATTAAATTTCTTGCATATTTTTATGATGATGATGTCTTTATGTACGTGTCTTATCTATAGTGCCGCGATGAAATATCTGTCAGTTATTTGGGCCTTCTCACCCTTGAGTTGTGCTCCTAGTTGTCCTCATATTTTCGGGAGAAAGGCTTGTATAGATACTATTGCTATCTTTTATCTGTTATTGTTGTTGCTGTTGTCATTCTTTATATATTTTGCATAAATGATGAAGGCACAAAATCTTTCTTTTTTTTTGGCTTTCAATAGAGAAGTGATTCCAGCCGTTATTCTTTCAAATGAAGTAAGTTTATTTTTAAGAACTTGATACAAGTGTAACTCATGAACTGTTCCTTTTGTACAATTGAACTTTTCCATAAAGGTTTCTGTGAAGATTTGTTTTTGCAATAGGGACACCCAGTCCAGAGGATTGGACAGTAATTTTTTCTTGGAGCCTTCCTTTAGGAGTTAAGGCACAACATGATGAACTCCAGTCACTTTCCTTACTTGGGAATTGTTCTTCGTAGTTGCCTCACACCATAATCTCTTTGATCTGTGGCCGGTTCTGTCCTTTATGCAGCTTCTTGACCTTTTTGTGCTGTGGCATGCTTACCTCTGAACTGAACCATTTTTACCCTTCTGGAACTATATTATGGTTTATTTTAGTCATTTTTATCTCATCTATTCTAGGTTTCATTTTGCTGATAACCTTTGAGCTTTTGGCCAATTTAGGTTTTCCGTGAAAATTAATTTGCTTACCGAAGTCAGGTTCTAAAATAAATGCCCATGCAGAGCGTCTACATTGTCATCCCAAAAGAGAACTGCTCTCTCTAAAGGAGATTTACTGAATTAGTCACTTTCTCTGAAAGCGATCTATTGTTGTAAAAATAAATTGCTCTTCCTAATAGCAAGTACACAACTGATTTCTGAAATAGTTCCTTTTTAAAGTCACATACTGAGTGATTTTCAGGATCTACTTAAAATTTCTTAAGTAGCACGCTTTCTTAGAGAGTGAATATCTTTTAAAAGGCACTTTAAACCCACTGACATTGTGCTTATGTAGCGTGAACTCACCTATATGGATATTTATTTTGAAAATTCACTTAGATGGGTATTTATTTTTGCGAGGAAATCTAAATCTGTTAAAAACTCTTTTAACTTTTTCTGCTTTTGCAGATAATGGCAGCGACGACAGAAGAAGTACGTGTGCAGACTGAAAACATGTCCCTTAGGCATGTGATACTAGTTCCTGATGCATACAATTTAGAAGTTTCTCTTTTTATTTTTTTGTATATAATCTTTATTGACAGCCAATATAAGATACAAGCGATCTGCATGATGGTTAATTGAAACTATACTTTCTCAGGCATCTTCCTGTCTGCAACATAATTTTTTTAGATATTTGTTCATCTAAGATGTTGACAAGAAGTCCACAGAAGTATTTTCATTGGTATAGCGTAGAATTTTCTGAACCACAATCATAGCGACCTCTGAAGTATGAGCACAATATTCATGCTGCTTATATTATTGTATTTTCATTGTGGAATATTCCAGTTATCATAACGACCTCAGGTATTTGGTTGTCTTTTTGCAGTTTGTTGGAGATAAAGTATATCCAGTTTGAATTATACTAGAATATTCCAAGTCTGCTATAAATATCTTTACAACGTGCTATTTAATACTGTAGGTTACATGTGTACTGAGCGAACAACCTCTTTTAGTTCATATAACGCATTCCTACGCATTCAAGAGCTCAATTTGTCTGTTATTAACTTGTATTACTTTCAACATTTTTTTCTTTAGAACCTCAAATTTTTTCCAGCGATAAAGTTTTCTATGTACCTTCTGTCACAGAGAGTGTCGTGGATTATTTTTAATCATTTACTCTTGTGGTTATGCTTTTGCTAGATCTGGAGAGAAAATCGAACAATTTGTTACACCAAGTCGGACCTTTGGTGCAGAGCTTCGGTATAAGATTCTAAACTTTATCTTTCCTTCTAGTTCAATTATGCATGAATAGTGGAAACGTTATATTGTTGATACTTGATAGTTGAAACTTGAAACAATGAAGAAAAAGAGCTATGTTCTTTTATGTGCTCCTACTCTTCCTCATAGGGGCTTTAAGTCTTACTTTAAATGATGGACATACTCCGGGTACCTAATTACTACTAGGTGCTAGAATTCTACTCTCCAATATGTATGTATTTTTCCCTCTTATGGATCCTTGCATGTATTTACAGTATATATGTAACATTATAGACGATGATTTAATGTTAAGCCATATGTTTGTTAGTTGGCACTGTGCTGAGTATGGAGGTACCCCGAGTGGTGAGCATGGCTGTTACCAACAGTCCTGGTTAGAAGGATGCTAAGGATTTTAAATACTTCCATACCCTACCTGTATCCGTTTTGCATACATATCGGATGAGATACTTATCATATACTTCGTGGACACATGTGAATACTTCTTTTCTGTATCCAGTCTTTTGAATAAAATCAAAATTTGAATGATGTCTGGATAGTTCTTGCATAATTTTAGGATACCCATAGGACCTTCTTAGAAACTTACAAGTCCAAAGATAACTCATGTTGAAAGTATCCTACAAGATTCTATTTGTAAGAAAATTTGACCCTAGATAATATTCCATGCGGAATAAGTTATGAATTTATAGGAGGTCCATCATATGATGTTATGCCACAATCAAACTCATGATGTGCAAATCAAATTTCTCTTCTTTCTTTTAATTTTAGTAACTAACAATTTGTTATAATTAGGTAGTTTTGTTGGTGAATAAATTAGAAATATGCATGTGTATATCCTATATACTATCACATGTTACAACAATGTTTTCTTTATCACATTCAAATTACTGTATCCGTATTTATGCCTCATAGGAAGGACGACATATATGGTTTGAGAAACGATATACATAGTTGAGGCAGCTCTTTTCAACCATCATATTAAAGCATTTATTTGCTTTGTGCTATTGTTATATTATGGTAATAGACTTTGTAGTAGTACTGGCTCCCATAGCAATGGCGTATTTCAGTTCAAGCATTTGCTCATATAATCTCTTCATTCCAAGAGCACCTCTGAATTTCATGCCTGCAGAAGAGTTATGCCTACATCTGTCATGTTCTGAATCTGCTCTCATTTCGGCTTAAGAACCAATTCATTCTAGTAAAGAGAGGAAGAGAATCACTTGAGTATGCGTAGCAAATAGAGGATAGGAAGCAAGTGCAAATGCTTCTTAAGGTAATTTAATTGCAGAACAATGTAAAGCTTCGAGTCCACCTAAATGTCTCTTTTTTCATGGTTTCATCACTTTCCTGAATTTTAGGTACTTATCCAACACGGGAAATGGGCTTTCTTACTTGACTGTATGCATTAATACTAAAGAAATGAGACCTCACGTAGATGTGACCAGCACTTTACAGAAACCTAATACGTAACAAAAAGCCCCACCAAAAATGATGCAAAATCATCTGGTTATTTGGATTATTGATATTTCATTCACTTCTAGATTATTATTTTATGTTCTCTCTGTTCTCTTATTTGCTGATTTCTTATGATAAGGTACAAGCGTAAAACCCTTAGCATCAAAGATTTGGAGAGTGAAGTGATACGCGTTGCACTGTGTACCTTGAAATTTGACATGTATGACAAGTTTGTAAAGGCTAATACTGAGTTCACAAGTGGAAGGTATAGACTCTTGTCTTGTTTATTCTTCCTTTCAATTATTTTAGGACTATTACTAGCATGGTGCAGCATATTTTGCAGTAACTTTTTTGTGTACACTGTCAGGTTATTGTTGTATGTCATCCTATATTTTGCATCATATCAGTGATGTTCTACATGTATGTTAACTCAAAGACATATTTTTTTTAGAAAAAAAAGGAATGGGATGAAAGAACAGCAAATTGGCCTAAGGTAAAAGAGACAGGACAAAAGTGTACATACTCATGTTATCTATCCTGTTGTTTCATCGTCCCAGTGTTCAGGCAAGAACAACTGAACAGATTGCTCTTAAGCAGCTAGTAACTGGTTGGCCTGTAACTCGATGTGTTGAATGGTGCTTGATGACCAATGCCTTTCAGTTGATACAAGTTTAGCTTGGTACTTGAACTAGCTTAAGCAGCGGTACTTTCAATTGTAGGATTAGCTTGATGCTCTGTGGTGTGCAACTTATGGGTTCAAATTTCAAAATGCTAGAAAAGTAGAAAAAAAAAGTACCATTGTACACATAGAATGTTAACATCCGTTCACAGCTGATTCCAGCTTGATTGTGCTACTAAGTACTAACTTGAACTTGCTTAATCAATGTTGCTTTCAATTTTAGTACCAGGTTTGATGCTATGTCATGTGCAACTTATAGGTTATTTGAAAACGCTACGATAGTAGAAACAGTTAACGTTGATAGAATGTTAACATGCTTCCAGCTTGCTTGTGCCTGCTACTAACGCACCTATAGCATCTTTTGTTTGTTGTTGGAAAAATAAAAAGTCAATGGTCGAATAGAAACCATGAACTTAACTGAGTCTTGAAATAGTTTATATATAGTTTTAAGTTTATGATACCAAATATTTTGTTTGACCAGCTTTTCTCTGCTCCTGAAGGTTTTGGAGCTTGAATTATCTCATACATATTAATTGACACAGTTTGGTGATTGCTATTACAATTGGATCGTTGGCTAGTTCCATGCTAACTGTACCTGTTTGCTTGTACGTTATTTGTTTGGTATGGTCATGCAATTCACTGTGTACTTGTGTAGGCCCTTTTATTAATTAATGGCATGTCAAATACACCGGCAATCTAACATTAGCTCATCTGGTGGCTCTTATTTACCGGTTTATAAATTTTCTTAGTTAGAAATGTATGGCACTGTCATCTCTTGTTTGGTTTTATTTAGTTGTTTTTCCTGGCATATTGCAGGATGGCTCCTGATGAGTTCTTGGCACAGTGTAAGGAGCTTTTCAAGCATTATCCGGTGCTTTTCGAGCCTCTTCGTAAACATGTTTCAAAATATGCAGCAGGACCACGATGAGAGCGGAGGTGATTGTGTGAACATTAGCTGCCCTTGTTCCTTCCTTAAGACAAACAAATTAGTCAAGTTTATGGATGCTCATGACATTACTTATGCAGTAAATTTAGTGTAGAACATTGAGATTATGAGTTAAATTGAATTTGCTTTAATGGAGAGACAGATCTAATCATTTATAAGTTATCCAAGGTGAGATATGATTATCTGAGCAGAATTTATGGTGACCACTTTTATAATTAAGTATGTGATATAGACAGGGACTTTTGCAATTTAATTGCACTTAGACTTTTCAATTTGTGATAATTATTTTTAGTGAGCACTTAATTATTATAAAACATGCATTGGCTATAAAATAAAAATATATGGACTCAATTTTATGTACTGAATTAAAAAATAAATCAAATGTAATTATATTGCAGAAGCTTCAATACAGTTGTGTAGTTGCTACCAACTACCTAATAAATAATTTATGATTGCGTTTTTTTCTCTGTGTCTTCGACGACTAGGCAAATAATGGTATTCTCACATTAAAGAGGAAAAAAAAATAATTTTATCATTTAGAAAACAAATTATTATTTTTTGTTCTTTTGATATGGTGGTCGTCAGGGACTCAAACATGGTCAAGGGTTAAACTAACCTTAATCCTTAATTCTATTTTTAAAATTGTTATTTTGACATGCCTATTCACCATATAACACATTCAAGACATACTTACGATGGTCTTCCAGCATGATATTATTCATGCATGAGCTGTGAGTAACATAGATTATTGCCTATTAAAAAGAAAAAAAAGAAAAAAAATACCCAGAGAAGCGAGCTTCCCAAACTCATCAACTTTACGTTTAGTCACGATTTATTGGTCCAGGATTGAATTTGGAGCATCTATATATATATATATAATATAATATGACCCTTGCAAGCCTTAAAACAACCTAGACACTAAAGAGAGTTATCCATGGCTGATGATGCCTCTTACGATCCAGACATCTTTACAGACTTAGATCCCATTGAACATGGTTTCACCTCATCCTCACCGTCAGATAATAATAACTCCGGAGGAGACAGGACAGAAGCTTCCTATGAAGAAGGCTCAACAGACACAGAACTCGAAGATAGATACATCTCTAACTCTCAGAGGTTTTAATTTGGTATATAAACTTGTCTTATTTTAGAGTTTTCATATTTACTTTTGATGATTTCTTCTCTTCATTCTCAGTGAAGAGCTGAAGGGGTTGGTGAAGGAATTCCAAGACAGCGAGTGTGGATGGCGGCATCCTCTGACGACAAACGTCAAAGAGTTTAGTGACTTGGTTGAGAGGGCATCTAATCAAGAGATCTCGGTTGACAATTTTATGTGGGAAGCCTATGAGATACTTGCTGCATTTCCCCTTTTCTTAAGGAAGTTAGACAGCGTCTTCCCTGGTTTCATGAAATGGGAGCCTATCGGCTCAGTCTTAATTGGCTCGTGTCTTAGGAATGATGTGACGGTTCCTGTATGGAAGCCTCGGTACCGGTAAATGTTTTTGAGGGTTAAGTATATTTTAACTCATATATATATATATATATATATATATATATATATCACTTTACCATCTATGTACTAAATTATTTTTTTTAATCAGTTTATTTACTTGTCCCTACTAAAATAAAATCATTAGTTTTTTCTTCAAAAATAATAGAGCTTGCTCAAATGATAAAAATGTCCCATTGTGTTTATTAGGCAGAATAGATAAAGTTTAACCCATATTTATTTTGTTCTTAAATATAATCTAACTATTAAACTTCATAAAATTTCGGATTTTATAAAACTTATTATATAATTGCATTATCTAAAATATAAGAGAAAAAATATGTAAATATTTTCTTTGAAGAGAATTAAAAATGGAGAAAATTCAACCTATCATTTAATTTTTGATTTTTTTAGCACGCTTTATTAATTTGCTGAAAAATACTAAGGATGTCACTTTAATAGTAAATACATAAACTGATTTGACATCTTTTAAAGTACAAAAAATAAAATAAATATGAGCATAAGTATAAGAATGTAAAATATATTTAATCCTATTCATAATTAGGCTTCAGTGAAAAAGCATAATATTTGTAATTTTACTAGGACAAATTCGTTAGTTTAATGAAGTATAAGTTTGTGTTTTACTATAAAAAAATTTCAATCTGTTATAATGTAGCATTTAATATTGTCTCTCTAGTAAAACAAATTCCTCTCAACTCTTAATCCCAAGCTTTTACACTGACATAAGTTATTTGTCTCACAGCTGAATCGGGTTTTGAATTGATGCTTTAATGCTCTTTTGTATCTCTAATCTTTGCTTTTTAGTATTTCATTCCCTGTAATTGTTTCCATTTGACCAGTTTCTCAATGAGATCTAATCGAGATTATTTCCCATTTTCCCTCAAAAAAAAAAAAAAAAAATTTCCGCTGTTCAAAAAACAAAAAAAGTTCAAACAAAATTTTCACCTCATCTTGCTGCTGCTATCTTGAAACATGTTTACATAGAAGCTTGAAAAGCACCGGTAATGCTCGAAAAACTCCTTAGACTATACCAAAAACTCATCAGAAGCCATCCTGCCATGTACCAGGAAATATAAATAAATAAAACCAAACAAGAGATCAAAGTCCAATGCACTTCTAAATATGAAATTTTTAGACCGGTAAATAAGAGCCACCAGATGAGCTAATGCTAGATTGCCAGTATAATTGGCATGGCATTAATAATTGCATCTTACACAGTGAATTGCATGACTATACCAATTCAAGCTCCAAAACCTTCAGGAGCAGAGAAAAGCAGGTTAAAAAAACATATATATTGGCTATCATAAACTTATGACTACTTAAATCACCTGCATCAGAAATATATAAGCCTATAAAAGAAGCATTAGAAGAGTAGTAAAAACTTTAAAGTGACCCTTGTGAGCTAGATGGAAGCAAATAGTGATGTTGAACATCTCACTAGGTAGAGGAGGAGTAAGAGAACCTACAATTCTGAGAGGTAAGCAAATAATTGTTCATAAGTCCAGCTAGGATGGCAGTTACCCAACAAAGGATTCTAATTGTCATGGAACTTGAAGAGGTAATCAAAGAGACTTACAAAATGTTGAATCTGATTATGGAATCGGGAATATCCCACCAAGTTGTACTTGCTGAATTAGTACCGATTCCAGTTGAAGCCGCAATGATAGAGCCTGTTTAGGTTATTTGAACTGCTAAGTACAAGGGAGAGAACTGAGAGAGTTTTATTGGCACAAGGAACAAGTGATGCTAATTGATAATCAATTAGCATTAGCTGACAAGCTATGGTCACATGGATCTTCTGTTTGGATGGTCAACAAATCAGGCATCAAGCAAATAGTTAATGTAGAAGGTGTAGCTCTTACACATTAATACACATACAAAAACAAACAGCTAGTTTCCATACATACTGATAATATATCAAGACTTCACACATCCAAACTTAAGAAACAATAAAGAAATAAGACTTATACAAGTTTAAGATTTACCTCCAAACCCAATTTTCTTAGATCCCAAATGTATGTTTCTTGAGGCCGCCCGTACTTATCCAACACCTCAACTTGAGTAAGGTAACCAGGATAAAGCTCATTGATGGGAACAAAAATGATGTGGAAAGGTCCAATGGCATATCTTGCAACCCGCAAGAACTTCTTTATGCTGCATTGAGGAAATTTTAATTTGGTATATTTTACTCACAAAGAATTATTACTCTAGACAAATTATAAAGTATTTATTCTGATGAAAATTACTAAGATATTATTAAGGAAAAGAGTAAGCAAATAGGAGAACTTCTTACCTCTTAGTACAAGATCTTTCATAGGAAATCTCATCATTGTCTCTATTATTTCTTTATCCTTTTCATTTTCTCATCAGAAATCTATCTACCAAGTACCTTTCACACTAGCTTAACAATTCTATGTAGTTAAACAAACTAAAAAAGATGGAAGAAGAAATCCAAATTTAGTATTTTCCTTGCATATTGTTCCTATATGGAATTGTACTTGATGTGAGAATTAGCTTAAGAGTTGTCATCACTTAAGAACAAAACCCCCTCTATGTGTAAGGTTCTAAACAATTAGATCCCTTTAGACTTTCAAATAAAATAGCTAATATTTAAAAAAACAATTCAAGAGTTTTGATTTATCATAAGTTTACTGAATTATTACAACTCATGATCAGATATTCACCATTAATAAGTTCTGAACAGGATGAAAATATAATATACTTTTAATGGAGAATTAATGGAGAAATGCAGCCAAAATTTGATCAAATATGATATTTTTAAACTGAAAACTGCAGCCAGCTCTTAAATAAGTTAGTATGTTAGCCAAAAAGAGTAAACACTAATACTGCAGTCCATAAGGAATATGTCTTGCCACAAGAGAGCACCCAAAAAAAATAAAAAAACTTGCTCGGATTATCACTGAATTGTCTATGTCAAGGTTCTGAACTAATGTAACCGTTGCAGTTTTGTAGATGCAAGCCAATAAAATGGGACAAATAGTATTAAACTATTAGTTCTAACAAAGCAACAGATAAAATTTAGTTGCTAACAAACTATTTATTCTAAACTTCAGAGCTAATTAAAAATGCCTGAAGATGCAAGCCAGTACTCTTAATGGGAGGATCAGGTATAAGCAGCATAATACCATCATTGAGGATTTTCAGCTCGATGTATCCTTTTGTTTCATTTCAAAAAACAAGAAAGAAAGAAAGAAAGAAGGATTTGCTCTAGAAGTTAGATTCAAAATATTTGTAAGTACTTAGAAATTTCAAATATAATAAGCTGATTAATGGACTGGAATTTTGTTCCAAACTGAATATCAGATGTGGTAGTGAATACTATAAACTCAGCACTTCCAGCTACGATAGATAGTACAAGAGACATGTTCAGTGGAAAAGGTTGATGTCACTAGAATGAAAAGGAGAGCAAGTAATGCAACACATAAATGAAGATGACGACATGAGAGTCCAATAAGGTAACCAGATTAAATGGAAGAAAATGGAGAGAAAATAGAATGAGCAGGAAGATAGAAGCCAGACAAACTTACACTTTTTTAACTTTTTATCTCTTCAAAAAAAATCTAGATCCAATATAAGTATCTACAGCTTGGACCTTAAGAAACCTCACACAAAAATGAAATTAGATCCTAAGTTTTAGGATGTAAAAGAAGAAACAATAGCCAAAGTCTGCAGGCCTCTTTATATGTTCTTCCAATCTGCCTAATAAAAGGTCCATCAGCCCTTGAACACCTTAGAAAACTCAAACTTCAGGAAAAGTAAAGAAAAAGCACTGCTTGACCAATTACTTCCATAAAAAGTTGAGCATCTTTTTCATAAATCTATGTATCACACAAAACAAAACCGTAAACTAACTAGACAAGCCATGAGTTTGTAAACCATTATACATACTTGACGAAAAATATAAAATAAATTTGAAAAGCTCATTGAAGCTCTTCTCTAACATAACTACCTACATTTCATCCTTCTCATTCTCTGGTGCCTTCCTCAAATCCCAAGATGCCTTATCATGTGCATGGAAAAGCTCAAAGATCCCTTCATTGTCTGTCGTCCAGTATATTTCAAGTACTACGTAATTGAATACTGCAAAGGGACTTGACCTGTTTCATGAAGTTAGTGTTGTGATATAAGTAGAACAAAGAAAAGAAAAATAAAGTCCTTGCTCAGCACTTAATTAATTAGTAATATCAAGAATTGTCATGCATGTGGCATGTGTCGTCCCGGCCACCTATTATAAGTAATAAAGGAAAATGATGGGTGATGGATTAGCTTATTGGATCTTGTTTTCAGTAATTGCAGATGTGAATCCTATTATAAATAATAAAAGAGTCTGACTTAACATAAAGGATTCTATTTTAAGTGATGTGGATCCTTTTAAGTGATAACATTCTAGCTTATCAAATAAAAAAAATACAAATATACCCATTGTGATGTCATTGCATTAAACCTTTATAGTTAATCTCACCTAAGGTGTTTTTGTCCAAAACATCGAAGGTTTAGATCTATAATAGTGAAAATATAGGGTTTGAACCATAATGTTTCTTAAGTTAGGGTTTATAGTTAGATCTCCAACATATCTTTATAACAGCAATATTGCCATTCTGGAAATGATTACGTCCTCCTATTTTAACTTGAATATAACTAAGTTGAGTATGTTTAACAATTTCTTTTTCATCCATCAACCATACTAACTTTTCCCATCTGCATATATACACATGTAAAAATGCATTGCTCACATTGCCAAGAAAAAGGAGGTTATAAAGATATGTTGTTGCTTAATGCAACAACCCGGCATCAGTAAACTGAATAGATAAATATATTCACGATAAATGTTTACAAGAACTAATCAAAAGAATGATAACTACTAGATTTCATTAGTAAAGGTGTGTATGTATGTAAAAAAGAATAGAAGGAAATATGAAAAATAAAAACACAAATGTGTAACATCGAATTGTAGAGATTGGGCCTATTAAAATCCGAAGTTTTAAATTGAACAGGTTTTGCAGTCAGTAAAAAAGTCGATAAAACTTTACCTTTCCCACCCTAATATAGAATTTCACTTTTTTTCTTCTGTAACACTTCCAGGGCCTCTTTCTCCCTTCCTCATCCTTATCTTTTGCAGCCTACCTTGTAAGAACTGAAAAAAAAAAGAGAGAAGAGGGTGCGGTGCACGTGCAACTCTTTCCCTCTCCTTCTCCATCACACAATGGAAGGAGTGGCCACCGGAATTCTGACACTCTGAATCAAATTCGGATTTGAATTAAGATTTGAAACCTAACAATAAATATAAAACCTAACCCTACGTTGTTATTTCTCTCTCTCTTCTTCTTAACCCTCGTCGAAGTCTTTGTCGTGGGATCAAACCGTCGAAGCACCATCATAGCAATCGGAGATCACCACGCGACTCATCGGTGAGCCTTCTCCCACCCCACAAATTTTATTTAAGTTTAATAAGGTAGATTGAAAATACCTAAAACTAGTGCCCACGGCTTTGTTGGTGAATTGCGTCAACCGACGGCTTTGGGTCACTAGTGCTCCTTCACCAGAAGCTTCGCATCGCCGGCCTTGTGCCGTGGATACTCTCTTTAGAGCCCTTGTGGGTCGGATCGTTGCCGGCCATGGAGAGAGAAGGGTCATCGACAGTGGCTACCCTCGGCAACCTTCCTCCACCCTGTGAGGTCGCAAGATCATGATGGCAATCAGCTCTCTCCTTCTATCTCACACTACCCTGGGAAAATGGACATCTATCGCCTTTATGGCAGTGCTTCACAAGCCTCCATAGGCTAGATAGTCTAGAGCTCACTTGATTTATCTGTATTTGGTTACTGCTGTCATTTATTTAAACCTGGAATTATTAAAGAAACATGTTAGGGATCAATTTATCCAACATTCTGAAGGAGGTACACTGGTACAGACATCTGCCCTAATACCTAGAAGAATCCACACGCTTAAACTTGACTATTAGGATCTATAATTAACATCCTAATAGACAACAATACAACAGGAACTCCTGTAAAGCATCAGAGGACATCTCACTGATACTTGGTATCGGCCGCAAGTCTCAGTGAGGACTTCCATCAAACAGTTTAAGGGGTAAGCTCTTATCCGCGCGACAAACAAAAATTTACTAGTAAGCAAGAAAAGCTCAGAGAAATAAGAAGCAGCCAAAAGAAAAGGAAGAACATGAACTCACCGAGCGTTAGGCAAGACTTCATATGCCCTGCTGAGAGGATCCATGACATCAAGATCCCCGCGCGCACCACCCCGACCAAGCACGTTCCCTCCATTTTGGACCCTATTTATTGCTAGTAGGAGTGTGATCGGATCCGGATTATCAGTCGGATAACATCAATCCGAATCCATAGTCTGATCCGGTTAAAAAATCTTAGATCAATTCATTAAATATGAGAAAAAAAAGAAAGGGATTAATAATGCTCTTCCTCTAGCCATTCAAACGATGCCAAGTTACATGATATAATTATGATATAATTTTATTTACCAAAATGCACTACGCCCAAAACTTAATACTGAGTAACGAACCGTAACCAGGATAAATCTCAAGGACTATGCGAATTACGCATCATTAAAATAACTACCTCTTCTCTCCTCCAGCTTTGCCTCCTTGTCTCTGACCATAATTTTATCTTTTCGATTTTTTTTCCCTTTATTTTTTCCTTTTGATAGGCTGGTCCTCTTCTCCTCAACCATGGTCAATTATGTTATCGGGTTACATATAACACAGTAAGATAATAGTTGAGAAAAAAAAAAACAAGGATCCACTTGAATGAAAAAAGCATGGTTTGGAATGAAAATAATAAAAAAGTAAGGGGCCAGAATAATTTTTGTGAAATAGGGAAAAAAATTACAATTTAATCATATTTGTTTTTTTTTCTTCAATTTAGCATATAAAATTACATATGAGATGCACTAGAATCTAGTATTATAAATTGAAAAACCAAATGTAATTAAATTGTAAAAGCCTAGAAATAGGGACTATGAGAAATTAACTGACATTTATCTTGTAGCACAAGAGTAGGATCATACTTCCAGTACATACGAGAAAGACATGCAGTTTTATGAACTATGATGCAAAAAGTGCCGACTATGATATGCAGCCTCCCTGGAAAGAAAAGAGAAGAGAAGAAAGATGGGGTCCTGATAGTTTTCACAAAGCAACTACATTAGCAATATCTAATTTGGGCACCGCCCCGTCTGCTCCAAGGAAATTCGCAGTCTCCCAGTATACGTGACCCGGCATGAAAGAGTCAAATGGAAACAGAAGGAAGGGGAATGGCTCGAACAATTCCTTAATCTCAGCTAAGAAAGTTTCTTGGCTCATCCTGCAAGACCAACAAAATGAACTGTCAGCCATTGTAAACTACTAGAACTCACCTTCTCAGGAAGACATGGTAAAGGTATAATTTGAACAAACATGCAGAGAGAAAACTTATAAAAGCTGTTGTCACTGTCGTTGTAATCCAGATGGATTACCAGTGAAAAGTGAAAACACACTATCGTTTGGCATCCGTGAAAAGTAAAACATTTGTAGAAGCAAACTTGCCGTTCCTCATAGCATGGCAACGTTGGTCACTGTAAGGAAGAGAGAGAGAGAGAGAGAGAGAGGAAAAATGCTTCCTAAAAGATCGTTACACACCCAAAACTACAAGGTTCTACACCTACAAACACAAACATCCTCCTGTGGCACTTGAAGGTCTCCTCTTGTTGTGCTTTGGGAATAAATACTATGAACAATGCAAAAGAGACCAACATAGTTGGAACTGGGAATCTAGCCTTTGATAACTTGAAAGGTCAGTGGATCCAGGTACTTGTAGAATTAGGATCTCATACATAATATTCTTTACTGGTATTACTAAAGGCTTTATGACCACCAAATCACTTTTAAGGCACCCAATTGGTCACCTAGGCGGTTGGTGCTCAGGCTGAAACTATCCAAGTACGCCTAACAATATAGAATGACTACTCCTAAGGCGGCCTGCCTTGACCATTCTATTAAAATCTTGGTCAAAATGATCATACAATATCTTTCATGTAGCTAGTCATATATTATCATACCTTTCCTGCCAAATGTCAGATCAATTAACTTTTATGTGTTCTATTAAACGCTTAAACAATATGCATCAGCTAGCATATATAATTTACTCACTGCCATGAGATTGATATCCTATATTTACGGGAATACTAAAAAGATATATTAGCTGCTGTGTTTTAACTGCAATGATGCAATCACCTTCCATCAGAAGCAGCCTGATATCAACGACCAAACAGCTCTGCAAAGATACAGATATGGATGTCTACAATAGGTCTGATGTTCTTTACCTTTTCTGCCCTTTAGACTCATCTTGTGGAGTAGAAGTCTCATTTTTGTTACTAGCCACATGCACTTAATATAGCAAAAATTATGATTTTCCTAAGTTTTTCTAAATTATAGATTTGGTGAAAACCTTCTCATCCAAAATTTGCTTTTCTTCAAATGCTTGATAAAATTATAAGAGTAGATATCACGTCAATAATTCTGATATAGAGACAACCCAATTTTTTATGTTGAATCACAGATGTCTCAATATTAAATTACACCCTCTAGAACCCCATTTTGAACACACACACACACACTACTTATGTTTTTCTTAAGCCTAAGAATCCTTAGGCCTACCAGGCTACCACTCACATGAACAACTTTCGGGTCAGAACAGTAGGGATAAGACTCACCAAGTTTAGGCACTTGAAAAGAGAACCAGTCGCACATTGTGAGTTTGTGACTCACCATTCTGTTAATTATATGTGTGTGAGCATGCATGCATATGCTGTATAAAAAAAATATACAGACACGGACAAGTGATGAGTATTTACTACACCAAGCAAAATACAAGCCCTGACAGTTCACCATCTTGAATCTAACAGCACTCATTTCCTATACTTAAAGTCCATATATATCATGTACTTTATAGAGTCTAGGCATGCCTAGATGGCTTCAAGAAAATTTGCCGCTCCTGGCATGACAGTAATGGTCAACGTAAGGAAGAGTTATAGCTGCAGCAGCTTGAACTTCTGTAGCTGCTCTTCTGTACAACCAGGATAGACTTTATTGATGATGCTGCCAATCCCCACAAAAGGAAAACTGCCTCCTCAAAGACTGTTACACTCCTATTATGACAATAGTCCTCCTTTGGCACTTGAAGGTCCTCTTGTCATATTATTTTGGGAATACTATGAACAATGCGAAAGAAACCAACTTACTAGGAATTAGGAAGTAGAGACCTTTAACAACTTGAAGGGCCAGCGGATCTAGGTTTAGTAGCATTAGGAACTCATAAATAATATTCTTTACTAGTACTATTAAAGGGTTCATGACCACCTAATCACTTGTAAAGCACCCAATTGATTACCTAGGCAGGTGCCCAGGATGAAACTACCCAAGTATGCCTGACATATAGAATGGCCGCGTCTCCTAAATTGGCATGCCTTGACCATTCTCTCAAAACCTTGGTCACAACAATCATACAAAATATTTCATGTTATCATATCATTCCTGCCAAATGTCAGATGAATTAACTATTTTTGTTGTTCAATTAAACACTTCAAACAATATGCATCAGCTAACATATATAATTTACTCACTGCCATGAGATTGGTATCCTATATTTATGCAAATCTTTTACCAAACACTAAAAAGATATGGCAGCTGTTGTTTTAAATGCATCAATTTATAGATATTTTAATTTTAGTACTTCCTTACAGTATAGATGCATCCATTGACATAGATACATGTTGGGGTTGTTTGGTTGAGCATATCAGGCTGCATCGGACAGAATGTAGCTGAATCGTACAATTTATGCATATATGGGAAAAGGTAAAAACCCATATCTCATGAGATTGAGATGAATGATGTGATGCAAAGGGAGGTTGAATTGATGCACCAATGTGGATCAGATATATGTGATGAACCAATACAGCCCAAAACTAGTAATTATGCAATCACCTTCCACCAGAAGCAGCTTGATATCAACAACCAAACAGCCGTGAAAGAAACGGATATGGATGTCTAGCACAAGATTCATGTTCTTGAGCTTGCATACGCCCTTGACACTCTACAGAGTACATAGTTACCTTTTCTTCCCTTTAGACTCATCTTGTGGAAGGAAAGTCTCATTTTTGCTACTTAAGTCTCAAGCACTTAATATAGTAAAAATCATGATTTTCCTATAGTTTTCAAGATTATAGGTTTGTTGAAAACCCTCTTATCCAAAGTTTGCTTTTCAATGAATGCTTGAAAAATTTTAAGACTAGATATCACATCAATAATTCCAATATAGAGAAAACACGATCTTTATAACTGAATCCGGATGTTTCAATATTGAGTGTCACTCTCTAGACCCCCATTTGGACCCTATTTTGACAAAAATGTCATAAATATACATACATAGCTCTGAACAATGCCTTTCTTTTTCTTTAGCCTAATCCAGGCCTATCACACATGAACTTTCAGGATGGAACAATACGAATAAGACTCACTGAGTTTTGGCAATTGAAAGAGCACTCGTCAGTTCTCACACATTGTGACTCAGTACAGCATTCTGTCATTTATATGTGTGTGTGCACATGCATGCCACATGGGCGTGTACGTGTGTGCGTGTGTGCATTTGTGTTGTATAAAATAAAGTGTACATACACGGATAAGTGAGGAGCATTTACTAGTCAGAAGCAAAATACAAGCTCTGACAGTTCACCATCTTAAATCTAACAAGACTCATTTCCTATACTTCTAGTCCATATATATCATGTACTTTGGAGTCTAGACTTATGTAGATGGTTTCATGCAAGTCCATCTAGTATCCTTAGGTAAACATGGACAAAGATGCAATTTTGATGTCTTATAGTTAGAACAATAATTATTTGCAAGGGGTTGGGATCTAAGCAGAAATCATTGGTATATCTACTTAATCAATATTGCATTGCGAGGGAGCAAGAACTAACTATGCATGAACATGCCAACTGGCACATTTACTAATGGATCTACACATACCTCTGTGTCAACACATTAGTCTTAAAATTAGTCAGCTTATGCACTCCGTGTATCACTAGGCTCAACTGGCCCATTTACCGATGGATCTATATACCTCTATGTCAACACATTAATCTTAAAAGTAGTCAGCTTATGCACTCCGTGGATCACTAATCTCAACATTGAAAGGCTTCTATTGATCTTCATAGCTTTTGGAATAGGAATCTTTGTTTTGTACTTCATCAGAAAACAAGTAAAGCCTAAGACATCATGTAAAACTGAACCATCACATGATTATGCATGATTAGTCTAGATTAAAAGAATTTTCTACAACACCAGTTATTCTACCAGAAGGAATTTATAACACCAGGAAAGATGATTGGAAGTGTACAGAGTATGGACGCAGAACGACCGAGGACCGATGGCATGTAAAGTTCTTTTTGTGTGAAGAAGATCTGCTGATGGCAAGACGCATAGCACACTAGCACTTAGCAACTAAACCCTCTTTCTTAACGACAAAATAAAGGTGGCATATATACACCACAAATCCTTGAGGTATAAAGAAAAGGGAGACTAGATTAAGCGATACATAAGTTATTACTTAGCAAAGTTCAACAAAAGCTAAGCAGCCAATCCAGTCCCAATAAATACAACAACCAAGTTATATCAAAAAATGGAGGATACGCCTAAATATTTGTAATAAAGATACCCAAAAACAGCAAGAATAATTGATGTAAGAAATAGTAACATGCTAGGATAAGATCGCAGAGAACCTACCTCGATTGTGCAAACTTGGTAATAAGTTCGAGAAATCGAGGTTTCAGCTCCTCATTTCCCGTCTTACGAGTCATCGACTCCACTTGTTCGATCAGGTAATGCAACCGGCCCTTGGGATCATACCTACAGGCGACAACAGTAGCGATTCTAGAGACACATTCGAATCGGGGATATAAAAGTTCGAAAATACCGCAAACTAAGAGAGAAACGCAAGAAACAGACGACGACGATTGCGGCTTACACACAGCACTCAGGCTTGTCCAGAGGGGTCAAAACGCAGCTGGCGTTCATGGCGACGACCGAGGAGTCCGATCCGAAGATTAGATGCGCTAATCCCTAGCTTCCTTTCTCCTCCGTTTCGGTGGAGAACAAATATATAGGACAGGAACGGTCGAGAGATTTGTTTTCTTTTCATTTCAAACCCTATGTTATACGTATATTTGCAAAAGGCCACCTTTACGTGAACAATAAAAAAAATTAAAAAAAATTAAAAAAAAAAGAGCCTGAGGGCCTTATGGACATAACTGGCAATCAACAAAGAAGGGCTTCACCTCCAAGTAGGAAGATCGCTGCCACTTTATTGGCGTCGGCCATGTGTTAATTTATGATGTTGAGCACCACCATCGGCATCCCAAAATGCACCTCTACATCGTCAGGATGTTCGGCTCAATAGTAACCGAGGACGATAAGGTTCATCGACTGGCGGAGAGGTCAATCGGTATTCGGTGGTGGAAGGGACTTGGGTAACCGATGTTAATGATTTGAGCGATACTGTGAAATGAGTTTTGGCACATTGAAATTTAGTGTTCTTAGAAAAAAAATATATTACTTCTTAGTTCTTACTATTCGTTGGATCTAAGTTTTAACTGTTTAACTCAAACTATTATACGTAAGCATCTGACAAAGAGGGCTCAAGAGGCACTAAACATGGAGATAGATACATCTCTAATTTTCAGAGGTTGGTAAATTAACTTGAGCTCCAGATTTTTATATTTACTTTTCATTATTTATTTTCCTCATTCTCAGTGAAGTGCTGAAAGGTTTCATCCCAGTTTACAAACTTCATATCCGAAACATTTGAGATACTTGCTCCATTTCCTCTTCCTTAAATAAGTTTTTTTTTTTGTATGAAGAAGTAAAGTTCAACGTCGAAATCATGTAAATATTTTGGAAATTCGCTAAATAAGGGCATTTGGTCTAGTGGTATGATTCTCGCTTAGGGTGCGAGAGGTCCCGAGTTCAATTCTCGGAATGCCCCCATTTTAATTTTTTTAATAATAATTTCTACATTCTTTCTCTTTTTAAAACTGAATTCGTTCATTTTTTTAATACTAAATATATAGTTTTTATAATAAAATGCACGTATTTAATATAAGAGATGTGCACACAAAAACCCATTTTTACTATTTTAAAATTAAAAAGATTATGCAAATTTGGAATCATCTTTGGTAGAAAAAAAAAAAGAAAAAAAAAATTTCTAACTCCTTTTCCTTAAAACTAGAATTGAAAAGGAATTCATCCCTTCTCCTATGCACCAGTCTCTGTAACTTTTTCTTTCCCCCCTTCTTTTGTTCTTAATTTTCTGTATCCTTTTGTTTTCTACACTATCCTTTTCTTTTCTGTAACAATTCTGAATCTACTAACACTGTTTTGCTTCTTTATTCTAAAGGTAATTATATTTAAATCCTTGATAGTTTGGGGGGGGGTTAACGAAAATGTGAAAAAATTAACCATCTTACTCTCATGTTTTCTATTTTTTTTTTCAGGCATGGGTAAATTGATTCTAGAACATCTAAACTTAAACACATGATATTATATTTTGAAAGTTTTGCATAGATACAAAGATTAATGTGCTACATAAATTATACAAGGTCTATATAAATATAAGCAATAGTTCAAGAGGTCAACATATAATTATCCTTTTCTCTTTGAGTTCTTGATCAAACTAGTTCTATACCAAACTTTATTTACTAATATAGATTGTCCCTCAAATTTATAACAACACATAAAAAACAATCTATTTTACTATAACCCTATAAAAAATGCTGAACTCAGAAGCATTTTACCTCTAGAATAAAAACTGTGCCAAAATAAGTATACTTATATAAAAACAAAATTTTAATTTAAGCTGCTAAAACACTTATTTAAATAGATTCCTACAAATAAAATACTGAAATATTCAGTGTTTTAGCATCCGATAAAAATGCTTAACTTATCAACAGTAATGTAAAACCGTAAAATGCTTATAAATTCAACATTTTAGTTAGATTTACTATAAAATAAACACCTTTTAATTATAAGTTTGAGAGGCAATCTATTTTGGTAAAAAAAAAATTTAGAACAGGGCTAGTTTGGTCAATCACTCTACTTTTCTCCCACCAAACATGTCAACATAGTGTAAGCAGCGACAACAGCAAAACTGTGCCAAATGCACCCCAAGGAGGAGTTCTTAAAATATATGGTTCTACAACTGTTTGGCTTCCAACAAAAAATAATTGCTTTGATTCGGTTGCAAGAATCACAAGTTCTTAAAATATATCTTTCATAAAAGTGAATCGCAATTACATATTGAATCTTCAGTCAGGTAGTTCTGCTTCCGGTGCCAGCAGGGTGGGATAGAAGGGTAGTTTCAGAGTTTGAGATGTCTGGAACTTATTATCCTCTGGCTAATTCAAAACCAGTAAAATGATATGTAGATTACTAATACAACAACAACAATAACCACCCTAGCACTTTATTCTGCAAAGCTGGCAAATGATGCCATGTATTCTCCAACTCCCTCTCGAAGTGCTAGGTTATCAACCAACATATCATAGACTGCAATTTTACCATCAACCATCAGAATATAACAGAAGAAAAGCCAAGACATCTCTGTTAGTTTACAGTTTACACATAACAGTAATTAAACTGAGTGAATCGTAACTTATCCTTCTAGAATCTGAACAATGTATAGGGTTATAAGGTAGTTTGGTATTTGGTGGAAGAATATGGTTTCTCATGATATTTATAGAGAGATGACTCAAGAGATCTTGAGTATGTAATAGGGAACAAAAGCTTAACTTATTCATTTGGCAAAAGTTAAGAGAAAGCAAGATTATCTGAAGAAAGCATTTACCTGCTTACAATATGACGCATCAAACTCTCCGGAGCTGGGAAGAAAAGACGGAAAAACAAAAATATAAGACTTCATAGAGATGGACACATTATAAATGCTCAAGAGCCTTGTGGCAGTAAACTACCTATCAAACCTGTGAACATTTCAAATTGACCCATAGCTTGCCTTATGAACATCTCTAAACCACTAACAACAATGGCTCCAGATTCTTCTGCTTCCCGCAGAAGTCTAGTTACTTTTGGGGTATAGACCGCATCAAATACCAGAGCATAAGATTTCAGGGCTTGCTGCAAATACCAAATTTTGTGATGGTCAGGAAGGCTGGATGAACAAAGTGCTGGATAGAGTAGTAGTGCAAAACAGAAAAAAGAGACCAAGGACAACAATGTAATCAAGGTCAAAGTATCCTCTCCAAGTGAGAGATAGCAGCTGAACAACAATCCTTTTGTAAATAAAGAATGGTGGCATTCGTATATAAAGTCCAAATCATAAAGTTTTCTCAAGTATGGCCAGAAAGAGAGAAAACAGTTGAAACTATCTAGGATGGAAGAAGTGCCGTTAGTTTTTCATTTAAATTTGGAATCATCTTTGGTAGCAATTCCTATTTAAGTTAAAGACAGTTAATCAAATTTCCAGCATCTCATTCGCATATTTCTGGAATCAATTTAAGGAAAAAAGGACTGATGTTAAATATGGCCTTCATTTGTTTGATTACTACAAAAGGAAGCTGAGCTGTCAGTGGACTCCTACAAAGAAAGAAAAGAGCCAGTATGAGCACCACAAGAAACATTTAGGACAATTGTTCCTCATTAAGGTACTTCTTACAAATTTAGTGAAATAAGATTGCTGCACATCCGGAGCAATGGACCTAGTAAAGTTTGCAGCTGTGCTTTCTTGAGAGCTTAACTTCAAGAATAGTTAAAACTTAAAAGTATCTTCTAGTAAAAAGAATTGAAAAGGCATAGCAACACTGTTGATTTTCGGAAGGAAAGTCAATCCCAAGTCCCAACTATGTCCACAATCAGAAATATTTAGAGAAGCAAGGGAGGAGAAAACCTTAGATAAAGGAGTATCATTGACTCTTGGTTGCATTCCGATCGATGTCGTGTTAGCGAGAATCATTCCCTCTTCTGGATGGAAGTTTTCCAGCTCAGCAAGCGTTAGAGCATGTCCACCAATCAAGTTTGCAAGTTCTTTCGCTCGTTCTGGCATTAAAAAGTGCCAACAGTTCAGATGCTTGATAACCATTAGGAATATTGCTCATCTAGAAAAAGTAACTTTGCTACTTGCTATAAGGGGTAAAAGCAAACTAGGCATCCATATCATCAAATTTGCTAAATGCAACCATGCAGCGGTCAGGACAAAGATAAGATTAACCATGAGTACCAAATATCAGACAGTTGTATTCCGATGGAAGATCTTATGGAATTTCACATAGCATGACCAACTTATAGCATGATCTGAATAGCAAATCAAGACACTCTTAAGAAAGACATGGAAATGGCCAATTTTAACATGATACATTCATTTCTCATTAAATCAAGCAAGACCGCTTTAGGAAGTCTGGAAAGGGAGATGGAAAAAAAAGGAAGGGATACTATGAGAACAGGAAATTACCATAAGTACGATTTGCAATTACAACTTTTGCTCCCTTCTCTTTTGCACCATATGCAAGTGCCTTCCCAGCACCACCAGCACCTATGACTACAAAAGTCTTACCAGCCAATGGTGAAACAGTGGCATCCTTCAACTGAGAACCTGTCAATAGTTACAATAGAGAATTGTCATGGTCTATAAATGTCAATAGTATTATCCATCAATCATAATTCATATAAACTATTAAAAACAGCTGCGGGATCAGGTTGACTTGTAGAAACCTCTTATTCCATCTTCTACAGCAGAAATAGCACCAACGTAGTCGGTGTTGTAACCAACTAATCTTCCATCAGCAGGTCTTTTGATTATCGTATTCACAGCTCCTATGGCCTGGAAAGGCATATGCATAGAACAGGAGGGGGAAAAAATGATGAATTGGAGGTACCACCAAGACTATTCTTTTTTCTTCCAAAAAATTTAGATGATCAAATGCCCACGAAACCAGTTTGAACTTTGAAATAGTTCAACTTCAACAAATTGGAGAATCGGTGGCACTTACCTTAGCAATGGGATCAACTTCATCACAGCACACAACTGCAGCCTCCTTGTGAGGAATTGTACAACTGAAACCAAAATAAATTGAAGCTTATTTAATAGCTTAATCATAGTTGTAACATCGATACCGGAAAGCATAACTGATATTAGAAGTCAAACTAGAATAAGGTAATTGGGATGTTCATGTAAATACACAGTCACATATAGCTCCTGCATAAGTATGAGGTATGCGGGGGATACAAGAATGAGGATATAAAGTTATAAACTAGAGGTGAGGGTATAAATTTACATAATAACTAAAGCCTTACCTGATGGCAAATACAGAAAATATTAGTGGATGCAGTGATGCATAACTTATAAGTAAAAATTGAAAATTTTGCATCAGATATATAGAAAAAATCAAAAGAAAAATGTGTCACATTATGTGTTTGAGAACTTCATAGACATTTATTTTAAGGAAATATCGGTGTCATGAATAACTAAAATGACTTATATGAAAGAGTGGATATCCTTTAAACAAAGAAAATGATGAAGAGTGCAACTCCAGTTCTAATTGACCAAGTGTAATCACCTATCTGGTATAGATTAATGTATGATCTGATGTAGCTGGGTAGGCAAATGACTAGTATGAAACTAAAAAAAACTTCTCAAATCAAAAGAAATAATTATCATCAATAAATAGGTAAATTTTCTGCCAGGTAGTAAATAGTATTTGTACCTGAATCCAGCAAAATCTGGAGATGAGTAGGTGCTAAGAAAAGTGGCAAGGTCATCTACCAAAAGTGGCACATAAACTGCATTGAATCCAATTGACTTGAAGGCTTCATTATGCAAAATGGGGCCTTTACTGTGGCCAACTGGCTTTCCAATAATCCCAAAAACTTTTGTATCTGGTCCTATTTGTCTGATATTATACACATTTAAGAGGTCTGAGATAGTTGGCTGCCCAGGAGCTGATGTCTTTCCAGCATCAAGAGTGCCAAATGTAAGATATCCACCAAATTTAGGGCAAAGCACCCGGGAGATGACACCTCTCTCACTCATAACCAACCCTATCATCGGCACCTGCCGTTCCTATCAATTAGTCAAATGCAAGATGACTTAAATTTGCCATGATGCCAAAGTAATCTCCAAAGACTTGTATAACATACACAGATCAGACAATAAAAAAATATCAAACCATGATTTCCAAGTAGCAATATTTATAACAAACAGAACATGTTCAATGATACAAAACATCACCAATTTCTCAATGATGAGACAATCCTAACTGAATTTCGATGAAACAAGTGTTATTTCCAAAAGGTTTGCTTATGTGAGAATGACCAGAGGAGACGACAATTGAAAAAATCACGTATATCTAATGATAGTTGTCATAACCAAAGATGCTAATTCGTCTACTAGAGTCTAGAGCATTGCAAAAGTGTTCTACTCCTTGCTATTGAACAAACATCTAGCTACAATAAGGAGATATTGACAGTATATATTACAGAGCATTTGTTTGCAAAAGATTAAACTTACGAGTATTAATATACTTTTGATATAAAAATATTTGGAACAACTGCAAGTACCCCAGTACATGCCAAAATTTCTAAATAACCAGATTCTATATTACTCACTTGGCAATGTACTATCACTTGAAACATTCTTGCCACATCAGCAATGTCTACAGCAGTTGTTGCAATCTTCACTATATCAGCTCCTACAGCTTGTATTCTAGCAACAAGACTGCCAAGCTCCTCAGTGGATGGAGTGCTTTGATAATTATGAGAAGAAACAATAAGATTAAAGTTTTCTGGTTTCTGTCCAGAGATGTAGTTTACAAAATTCTCAGCAACCTGCATAAGATTAGCATGTGTGGTTAAGCAAATGAATTTGATGGTCTAACAAGAAAAAAGATACCAAATATAAAATGTATATGTAATAAGCAAGACCAACAGACAAAGATTTTTTTCTATCACATGGAGTAACCGAATTACTTAATTATTAATTTCAGATTGAGAAAATATTTCTTAGTAAATTATGATTTGATTATATACGGTTACAGAAGACTGCTAGTGTTGTCATATACAAGGATTGCGGGTTAAAGGGAACTGTGCAGTACATGCAAGTTACTTCGCTCGAGCAAGCAATATTACAGTTCATGAGAGGATGGCTTATATCATCCAAAAAGTAGGATGTTTCACTGTATTAATTTTGCCTTGAGAATCTGGTTTCCATAGTAACACAAAGCAAATATAGAGACAAAAGTTTTGTATTATTCTGCAAAAGAATCAAGCAAGCAAATTCTACAAATATTAGCGAGATGCGGCTTTTACAACCAGTACTAATCATTCATAATTAGACAAAATAAAATGCATAAAAAGATCTGATGAATGATGATGAATGGAAAAACATGGTTCCCTAGTGCTTGCGCGGAGCATGTTCGGAACCATGTACTTGCATAGACCACGCCCTAGTAGCTCAATGAAAAACTAACCTTAAGTTCAATATCAACATATTCAGCTCCTAGTTGAATTGCTAACCGTAGTGCCTCAAATCGTGGTTCATCATCACCTTCATATTCACCTCCTTCCCACTTTGGTCTATAATAAGAAGAAACAAATCAGATAAATATTTAATTCTTCCACAGAGCAATATTATAAAGTGACATGAAGACAAGTTGCCTTACTACAGGGATTATCGAGAAGTTATCTATGGCAGAAAGTGATATATACATGATATGCTGAGATAAGGTTGTTATTTTGTGAAAATAATAGTTATTATAATTTGAATGCTTACAAGGAAAATGAATGATACCAAAGACCTGCAAGCTCTCAAGAAATTTAATCTCATTATACAAGCAAAACATTTTGATTCATGGAAATCATAATAGCTATTCCACTTATAAGTAAGAGTAAGTACATTCTTATTTTATTCAAACAATTTTACGAAAATGAAATTTCAGCTCTATGTAAACTAATTTGTCAGGAAATACAAATCCATCTATCTAATATGGAAAGCTTAGCTAGTTTAGAATGCATAAAACAATTTCACCTTACCTACTGCATTGTATGCCATTTATGATGAACCCCTCTGTAGTCCTGAATTCTCTCTATGTATTCCTCATTGAATTTTACTTTCCACAAGAAGAATTGAACGATTGCATATTTTCTTAAGTTTCTGTGTAGTGTTTGTAGCTCTTAATATACTCAACTCCTTTACATATACATCTCTTAGGTGGATATTAGGCATTGAAAGCTCCGACTAACGAAAGAAAAATAAGAAGCACGGAATTAGTCTGGAAAACTAATAAAACCCGACAACAAAAACTCACTAAACCCATTTAAAGAGTCAGCTTTCAGGTGAATATTGCAACAACATCAACTAGAAATCAAGAAACAAATGCTGGATATCTGCAGCAGCAAACGTTTATCCTCTTTCTTTCTTTGTCTTCATTTAATAGTTATAACTTCATCTTCTATCAAAATGCTAAAGAAATCTTTTGGTTCTCCTAACCATCCTAACTTCACTAAATGGAAAGACCAACAAAAAAAAATTCCGGGAAAGGGTAGAATTTATTCAAAGTAAATGCTGGATAGCAACATCCGGAATTGCATATTCTCTTTTGCTATTTATCTTCATTGAACAGTAAATTGCTAAATTTGAACGAGAACACATCCTTTTCTCCACTAACCATGTCAATTCCACTAAATTGAAACACCTTCCGAGACAGCGTGAAATCTATTTATCAAATCTACAGAACAACAGCAAAATCGAAGAGAGAGAAAGAGAAACCCACCGGTAGGTGACGAGAGCGGGAAGCGAGCGGTCTCGGAGAAGGATGTCGAGATCGCGTTGAGGGTTGAAGGCGGTGAGGTGGTCCAAGCGGATCTCGACGAGGTCAGCGCCCTTCGCCTTGGCCTCCGCCATGTCACTCAGCATCTCCTCCACCGTCTTCGCCACCAATGGCACGCATAGCAGTGTCCTCGTTGCCATTTCTCTCTCTCTCCCTCTCCCTCTCCCTCCCTCTCTCTCTCTCTCTCTCTCTCTCTCTCTCTCTCTCTCTCTCTCTCTCTCTAATTCTGTCTATGTATAGAAGCGCGGAAAGTGAGTGGGGGGGGGGTTGGTAGCGATTAATCGGGAATTCCTCGGGAGAGAAGAGGGAAGACAGCGTCGACTAGTGGCGGCTTATGAGGATAATGAGGGATAGAATCCATTTTGATTGCAGATCGGACGGTCGTCCAAGTTTTGACCTTACAAAATCTACGAGAAGAATAATTGGATGAACTATGTTTTTGCACAAGATTTTTTTATAAAAAAAATCTAAGAGAATTGAGAATTTAATAGTATCTTATAAATATCAACACAGTTGAAATTTAAATCCTAGAATCCTCATTCAACTTAGAACCCTTTCAGTTAACTGAGTATTATTTTATTGACATTTTGTGTAAGGACTTTTTTATCTTATAAAGTGTTACCTGTTTTTATACTCATCTTCTTGTATTACTAAATCATTTCAGAACTTCATTGCCAAAAATATATTTATATAACAAAAATATAATTATAAAAGTTATTTTTATCCAGGTAACCATGTAGTTTATAAGTGATAATGTAGTGGTACAAAATAAAGTTCAAAGAGTTTTTAAGTTGGAGATCTATTTATTATTTTATGTTACCAATATAGTGACATCCAATATAATAAAAATAAAAAGATATATGTTGCATATAGATGCACATAATCTTGGTATTTGCCCTTCTACAAAAAGCCAAATACAAACTTGTGATCTAGATTCACATTTGAGTGAGTCGTCCACAATTGGTGGCCTTTCCCACCTTCCATCTCTATGATTTCAATGAAGTTGCTAATGACTGGCTTGCAAGTCTTTCACACTCCCTGTATATGCTTTTCAAATAAAGCTGCTAACTTGTTAGCCATCTTAGACAATAGCTGCTGTTCCTTTGATTTCATATTCTATGGATGACGAAAGTATATCTTTAGTGACTAAGAGAGAAGTGTAGACCTGGTCACCCAGATTCTGAGAAGGGCAAGATGACAAGCTGGTCTGTTATAAATAAACCAAAGTAATATAGATAGCATTCTTAAAGATTTAGACAGACCCTGCTAAAACCCCCACTAACTAGCAATCTTTCTTATGCCCCAATAGCACCAGATTAATATAACATATAGAACAACAAAAGTTTTCTTAACATTTGATCAAGCATCCAGCTATTTTAGTAGCACAGCATATTTCTATCATGTGACAGATGGATATGAACAAAATGGAAAGAAGAATCAAACAGAGGGTTTATGCGGCCCGATTTGGAATCCAATAACTACCACATTTTTAAGCTTAATTACCACAACAAAAATTTACATAAGCAAAAGCTGTGTTCAGGAGATTAGTAGGCCACTGATCAGCTCGCTAGAAATTTAAAGTGCACTCCTTGAGTCAATAAATGAGCCCCTGATTGCAGTGGATAAGCAATTTCTATGTAATTGAATTCTTTGTCTGTCAAACAGAAGACAGAACATTCTTTTGATAATTAAGTTGTACTAAAACGCAAACCAAACAACACCTCACCAACACGGCCAGATCAACCATCAGCACCACAAAATTAGAAAGGGAAGTATCTACACGAAAAACCTAATGAGGACTGACAGATAATCAGATACAAAAGCAAAATGCCCCGCATCTCATCCAGAAGACAAAACCTCAGAGAACAAAAGGATTAGCTCGGTTTCCTCATGTTACGACCAGCTCGGATCACTTCATCCACCAGAAGCAACTGGGAAGAAATGACAGGTCTGCAGAAACAAACTCTCAGAACATTGTGATGAGAAATATCAAACTGAACAAGAAAATATAAACTGCATATGAATCATGTGCTCTACATACCCAGAGTTGATGATTTGGCGTTTCACAGAATAGTTGTCAAAGATGCCCTCCATTTGGGGATCAATTGGCTCACCAGTATGATGGTTCAAACCCACAATGTTACCTCGGTCATGCTCATCCTTAAGTACATAATGAAAAGAATAATAGCTTACTACATATTCACAAGTCTTTAACCTTTTCCAAAGATATGGCACAGGAAAAGGAGAAAAGATAAGAGGTAGATACCTTGAGAGCAACAATGACATCTTGTGTATCCAGTCCAGAATTCTCTGCTAGTGTCTTGGGAATAACAAGAAGTGCTTCAGCAAATGCTTCCACACCAAGTTGTGCACGCTGTAAAATAAAGACTTGGCAGTCAGAATTTAGAACAGCAAGAGAAGAGTTATTAAATGAGAACATAGAGGTGACTAACCCCTTGAACAGTCCTCTTGACATTGTCCATAAGATGCTTTCTAGCAGCAACCTCAAAAGCTCCTGCCCCCTGTAATCACAAAAAAAAGTATATGTCAATGCAAACTGGAAAGGCAACCCAGCTGTAACAAGGTGAACTTGCAAAACTGGTAGAAAATGAAATAAGCTACAAATGATCTACTTGAAAAATTAATGCCATAAATCAATAACTCATCATTATTCTATGTTCGTTCACACTAAGGTTCCGGAAATTGGTATCAGGATCAAGATCGGCCGTCCGAAAAAACGATACCTATCGGCCATATCAGCCGTATCGGATCGGATTATTTTAATTAAATAAAATTCTAAATATTATTTAAAAATGTTGAGAAATTTTTAAAAATTTAGAAAAAAATTATAAGAAAATAAGAAATAATAATTACTCACATATAAAGTCTAAAAAGTAAAAATCTCTCTTCCTCCCTCTCTTCTTTCCTATCTCTCTAACTGTTAGTCTGAAGTATCCATTCTCTCTCACACTCTCTTTCTTTATATATATATATATATATATATATATATATATATATATATATATCTCCCTCTCTCTCTCTCTTCCTCTTTTCCTCTCTCTCCCTCCCTCTCTCTGTAGCTACTGGTTGCTGCTGTCAGCTGCCTACTGCAACCGGCTGATTTCGGCCAAGATCGGGATCGGCTATATAGCCGATCCCGATCCATTTCGGCCGATCCCACTCGGGATCGACCGAAACTGGAAACTATGGTTCACACCATTATGCTTTAATTGAACATCATGCAACATTTGGATTCTCAACAATAATTGTGGACTTCATTATCAAATATTTTAAATATGTATCACTGAGTAAGATCTATTGACTGAAAGAATAAAGTTGAGAGAAGTTCTAACTTGTTTATTGGTTACAAGAAGAATGAGATACTTAAAAACTCACCAGGACAACAGCTTCATCTTCAATTGTATTCTTGACTGATCTAAGACCATCACGGACAGCATCCTTAATTTGAGCAATGGTATGATCATTAGGTCCTGAAAAGAACAGATGATGCTGGTAAGAACAGTGGTAAGAACAGGCTATCTAGGATTTATGTATGTGCGTCAATCAACAGATGATGCTAGCATGAGCACAAGAGAAATTAGATACTAAAAGATAAAAGAACCTTTAATCAGGATTGTACAAGAGTGAGGATTCTTCACGTTCTCCACAAAGGTGTACTTCTCTTCTCCGAGGACATGCTCATAAACAAGCCCGGCCCAGCCAAGACAATCTTCTGCCAAATCATCAACAGAATTAACAGCTTCACCACCACAAGCTAGTACCAACCTTTCCATATTCCTCCTCTTTGCTCTTCGAAGGGCAATTATCTATTACATTTAGAGAAAAAAAAAAAAACTGGTATGAGAATCCCAAGATGTGAAGGTCAGAGCCTTAGTAAGACACAATCTAACTGTTATCTACTGAACCTTTTGTTAACAACTAAATGACCTTCAAGTGTGACACGATCAAATTGGCAAGCCTTTTCTGACTAAAAAAGCAAGAGGATGGAAAGTGCAAAGAGATAATATAAGGTTACCGAATACGGAAATCAACAAGAAGACTGGAATATCCTACAGGCACCTATAAATTTAGAAGCATTATAATAATATTCTAGAAGTAGTTAGTTCACAACCTGGATAACTCTTGCAATGAACCATATCTCCTACATAAAAGAAGGCTGTTCTCCTACTGTTAATGGAGCTTCCTTCCAACTTGTCTCACAAGGAGGAAGCTTGGGTATTTAACTTAAAGAGTGCCAAAAGAAAAAAGAAAGAAAGTCTTCCTCCATATCATGATTGACGACAAGGCCATAACCTTCGCATAATCAGTTTTCAATAGATTGATGACGTCATATAACTCCTCTTGTTGTTAATCTTTCTCCAGTGTTCCCGTGTAAAGTAAGCATGTTATGACAAGATAATAAGTGCTATCACGAAAAATGATGTGAGCAAATGACTTACTCCTTCTCTAGCTAAGAGATCGAGTGATGGAGGATCAATGCCTTTTTGATTGATGACAACAAAATTATTGTCATTACCTGAGCAGACCTGCATGGACAAGAAAATCAATGAACCTTAAAATTGCAGAATGTTCAACTACTTCTATGTGTAGCGCATAAATCTTGCATACCTTGTTCTTTAATTCAATAATTTTCTTAACACGCTCATCAACTGAACGCCTTTCAGCAGCAACCATCTTTTCCCTCTGCTCTGCATTTGAGTAGAAAAACCCTGCATTTATTTCACTGAGGAACGAATAAATTAGTTCCACATTTCTCCAGAACTTCCCCACATACTGCACAACTTATTATGTATTTTCTTCAACAATCTTGATGTCGCAGAATGAACTAATAATTTCTTTTTCTTTT
Source organism: Typha latifolia (assembly GCF_019914945.1). NCBI lineage: Eukaryota > Viridiplantae > Streptophyta > Magnoliopsida > Poales > Typhaceae > Typha > Typha latifolia. The sequence goes on from NC_133091.1 coordinate 2,929,717, forward strand.
TCATGAAGATATGCTAGCCCAAGCATGTAGTGCCAAAAGGAACATCTCCACTAACAAAATTAAGTGAATACCAAACTCATAATCATGTGATTTCTATCTCTCCATACATTACAAGAAACAGAAAATACTTTTCAATAGTCAGGTTCCAATACTCATTCTTTTACCTATATGGCTTGTAATTAAAATGTACATACAACACAGAAATTGGGAATAAAAAATATTCCATCTTCAATTATCTATCAACTATCGTCGACCAAAAGTTATTTGATTGAAAGACTTAATACAATACATTGAATCATCTCTTTATCAATCAAACTCTTTCCAACAATATTAGATTGGCTAAGTTACAACTGAAGATATATAAGTGCTTTAAAATAATTGCAGATTTTGACAACCAGTTGTCAATCTAACAACTAAGTGGAAGGTGTTGAGTTCTCAACAAAGAACATGGACACAACACAAGGACTAGAGGAAAACTATTACGTCAGTTGGCAAATAGACTTGTAAAGTTCTTTACTGTAGTTGCATTCATTGAATGGAGGAACAACCTTCTAGAAGTTCTCTGAAAGATGGGAAATGATTTTAATTAGAGAGAAAGACCTGGCTTTGGTTTAGGATGATTTGGCAGACCATTACGAGAGATAAAAAAAATACTTGTTTGTTCTTGGATGTAGACCTACATAACGAGAATACATCATTAAGCATCTATAAGGGCTGGTTATATTGGCATGGATAATTAGCAAATAATTTAAGGAATAATGCAATGAGAAGAAAGCATTAATTTTGACATATTCTAAGGGGCGGAAAAAAGAACAAGAGGTGTGTGAATCTTAGATAAGTTTCAAACCTCACCAATTATGGTTCGTAGGTTTATTTAGCATTATATTTTCATAATTCTTATATGTATGCAATTCATACTTAATGATCATGAACAAGTGATGTATTAGATACATTATGAAGCATGATATTGGAGAGAACTTGGAGACTAAACAATCGTACTTAGATGACTCTTCCCAAATAGATTGTGATATTAAAATTATAATGAACATTATTGGAGTCTTGACTACAGAAATTAATGGATATGATCTTACAACAAATTAAGTATTTAGTTATTTGTTAAAAGTAAATCTGTAGATCATCCAAATATGCTATCGAAGATTGATAGTCATCAATATATCTACATATGTATATGGGATACCAATACATGTGATAAATACGTATAGAATATACTGAATATAAAATGAACAAGAACTATGAAATACAAAGAGGGCTCAATATATAAATATGTCAACATTTACCATAACAAAACATGACTAAAGAAAAGACAATAAGAGAGTACAATCAGGAAAGAATGAAAAATCACCTTTTCTCATACTCCAGAGATACATTGCATGTCAAGATATAACAGTTCTCTGCCCTCCGCTTCATATCAGGATGCCGAGATCCATGATCAAGAACAAGACCCTCAATCTAGGAAAACAAATGGCTTAATGCTTAAGAAGCAAAGTAGTTATAGAAGACAAGAAGGTGAATACAAAAAGTCATTCACCTTACTGCAGCAAAACAAGTAAATTTAGAAAGAATAATCAATCACATCCATGAGCAGATTTTACAGTAGTTTCAATGGTACATTTGTTAGGAATTACAAGCAACTCACTAATCCTAATGTATATGGGCTAATAAATACAACAGAACCCATGGGGTAACAGTAACAAGTCAGCAGGAGCTTCTGCAGGACCAATTATCAAGACAACGTGAAAAATGATTGGCCGAGTTGCCTAGGATGTTTTTGTTTCTCTAACTATAAAAAAAATACTGATTTGTTGATATATATTTACTGAGAAAATAATTTTTACAATCTTCCATTTGTTTCCATGTAAAATTATTCACAAAAAAAAGTTTCTTCAAAAGGCAGTTCCTCGCCATTTTTATCAATGCAAAATTAGAAACAGATAAAATTTAGAGATTTTAGAAACAAAGTGTTTTCCAGCATTAGTAGAAGACAATTAGTTACTTTCTAACCAGAAAAACTTTTTACTTGATCATGTTCTTAAAGAAGGTTGTGTTAAAGTTGTACAATCTAAGTGAACATAATGATTGCAGAAGTTCCCAAGATAACGCATCATATGAATTAGCCCATTCATTCAAGTGGGATTATTAAAAATCATAAATTAAACAATTCAGAATATTTTTAGTACCCCCTTGTAAAAAAGTGAAAATCATTAATCGCAAGGAACCATGAACAAGTAAATAAGACACCATCAGAGACTCCTCTCCAGTTATGTTCTCTTAAAGTTGTTTGTTTTTCTTCTGAATTATCGGAAGGGAAATTCCTACTCTAACACCACTTACAACCAACATTGAATGGCTGATCCTGTGTCTAAGATGATGGAGGGAGGAAGTTGACATGGATGACAATTCCCATAAAACATCTACCCAAGGAATGAGTATGGATTCAAGGATGTTCTCAACTAATAAGATAACAATACATACCAGACGTGTATCAACATCGAATTTGTGACGCATGTGCATTATCTCCACCATAAACAGATCAATAGGTTCATCAGGTTTGCGCACACAGAGCACCTATCAATGTTACAAGAAATCTACACCGTTGAATGTACAAATTACAAGCAAGGAAGCAATAAAGTCCAATATAATTACAGAATACATACCGCATTAACAACAATATCAGTCAACTGATCAGCCAATGCTTCATATAACTAAGAGAAAGACAAGCGTGAGATAGTTTCGAAAGAGAACAAATTATGCAGAGAATAAAAAACATAAAAATAATAAGAGATATCAAGGAAAAGACAAAATCACCTTAGTTCTAACAGTTGTCCGTGCTACCATTTTCAAAATCTCCTTGTCAGGCATCTCCCCGATGATGACAGGGGTCTTAAACTTCTCAAGAAATTCAAGAGTTGCTCGTTTAGCAATATCAAACCCATCAACCAAAAAACGTGGATGTGTTCCTAGACCAAATAACATTTCATAAGATTTTCGAAAATCAAGTGATATCTAAGATGAAATTGTTTACTTCAACCCACAAGAAAGGTCAGCATTAATGAAGCCAAATGAAAACAGCACGTCCAAAAGTGAGGGTGAGGATGCAATTATCATTTTCAATATTCCGCCTGCATTGTTAGGTGCCTTATACACTAGAATAACCATTTTGATGGTTACTTTATGAATTTACAGCTTGTAATTCCAATTTGTACAAAAATATAATTGTTGCAACCAAGCAATTATGAATGTAAACTAGAAGATACTCCCTTCTCCCTAACCATCAGAAGCAATCAATCCAGACATGGATCACATGGAAGGGAGTCTGATTTCTCAGATAGAGTACGTTCTGTATGCCAAATATTAATGAAAATATGCTAATTCAATAACTGGAAACCAGCAACGTACAGATCATGGGATTTCTTGATAGCTCTAGGTGAGCTTAATACCTCTAAACCATTCATAAATATCTTAAATGTTAGTAGTCAGAAAAAACACAAAGCAGAAAAGTACAGCAAAATTCTTTGGGGCAAACACAGCAAGCTAATAATTGGCCCTACAGAAATAAACACGCAGATTTATCAAACAACAAAGTGCATATATCTAAAGAAGATCCATAGTTTACGCAAAGGAACAAATAGGAAAGGGACAAAAGAGAAGCAATCAGAAGTTGTTGGTATGCAAAATTTCCAAAGGCAAGTCAGGCTTGCAAAGAAGATCCAAAATCAAGCTCAATGAAGATGCACCAACTGATGATGTCGATGAAAAATGGACTTTACAAGTTTTAGATGGGAAATAATAGTAATACATGCATCAAATCACATATAAAGAAGAAAGATGATTTAATAACAGATTGGAGGGAAACAGAAGTATTCAAGACAAGAGTCAGCTGTCACCTGTCAGTGAACATAGTGTGAATTGGTCACTGATGGAGGAAGGGCAAGTGAAGAAGTTGAAGACAAAAACAGATCCATATTGACTGAATGATCATGAATGAGCACTAGGGATCACTATTTGATACAGTTCTCATCCAATGGCACTATAACGGAAGAAGTCTTAGGTGATATGGTTCCTGTGTTGAATCACTTTTTTCCTTTTTACTGAACTTGGCAACCTTGGACCTAGACAAATCAACCTCCATTTAATAAAATAAAATGACACATATTCATGATTCGGTTCCAAATTTGTAGAAGATGAACTTTTGGCTTATATCCAGTTTGCACGCTAAAGATGCACAGTGAAACAGATATGTGTATTGTAAGAAGAGATACTATTCTTCTCACCAATAACAAAAAGAATATGCAAGTAATGACTCTGTACATTGACCCCATTGACAGTATTCCTATAAGTCCAATCTATTATTTACAAAACATGCAGGATAACGATATTAAAGAATGGTCAACGGCAGTTTCAGCTCCTGAATGAAAACTCTAAATAGTCATTCCCTCGATTTGGCAATGCCAAGTCAAATAGCATTTCTTTGCCCACTATATAAGACTATACAGTGTCACTACAATCAGAACCACGGGCTACGATCAAAATTTCTTGCATAGAGAGTGCAAACGCGTCATGATGTAGCTAACCTTCATCAATGCAGCGCTCAGACTGCTTCATGAGCTCCCCGATGAAGAGCACCGTGGAGGTCGTACCATCTCCGCTCGTCTCATCCTGTGCGACTGCCGTCCTCGCGATCATGATCGCAGTCGGATTCTGAATTTGCTGCAAACACACCAAAACGCCAGGAAATCACATACAACCTTCACGAAACCGCAAAAGATCAAAGCTTTGAGGTCTGTCTCTAGAAACCGTACCATCTCCTTCAGTAGAGTGTTCCCGTCCTTGGTCAGCTTGATGTCTCCTGCTCCTCCCACAAGCCTAAGCACAGATAGAGACAGCGATGCATCGAGATGAGCAAAGAAGGAAAAGATGAGAAGGATAATGGAGAAAGAGGGAAGAAGATTACATCTTGATGGTTCCCTTGGGGCCGAGATTGGTCTTGAGGACATCTTGGAGACCCTTGGCGGCGTTGATGTTCATGTGGAGCGCCGCCGACTTGTTGAGGACCTCAGCGTTGGGATTTAGCACGCGGATCGACATTGTTGGAAGAGAGAGAAAGCGGCGAGGGGAAGAGAGAAGAGGGAGAGAAGAAGCGGACGGCGAGAGGAAGAGAGAGAGTAGGGTTTTTGTTTTAGTATCGTAACGGGATTCCAAAAGGAGACTCTCGAGAGCTTTCCTATGCCCTCTGTTTTCTCAAGTTGCGGGTAGAGGTGAAAGCGAATCGGATCCGCATCCGAAATATAATTTTTTTTATAATTTTAAGTAAAAATAAATGGAACACTAGATTTTAAAGCCAAATGTATTTTAGGTATTTAAATTTTATCATTTTTAATATTCATGACATTTTGGCCTCTCGTACTTTTTTAGGAAAGTCGTACGGATAGATTTTATTTATTTAATTACGGCTTGATATACAAATAGAGATGGATACCCACATAACAAGAGGAAGGCGACATTAGTGTAGAGCATCCAAAGCTCGCCTTCATAACAACTCTACAACTAGGGTAAAAGAGACATCCGAAAGGCTAAAAGACTTAACTAACAATAACTTCCACCATCACAACAACTCCGCGAAGTCCCAGCTCAAGAATGACAACAAGAAAGCACTGAGCCTGACAAACGAAAAAGGTATCACAACTGTGTCTCAGAAGAAGATGGGTCACAAAAAAGTGATAAGGGCTTGATGGAGAGAGACATTAAAAGCGGGAGACGACTGGGGAGGTTGGGGAGAAGACCGCCGAGGTAGTGAGAGAGGGGAGGGATGAAATGTCTAAGATGACCAAAGAGGGAAAAGGGAGGTGGGATTAGAGATGTGCGGGTGAAGCTGCCAAGGCAATGGGGGCAGTGCACTAGGGGTCAAAGGTGGGAGAGCGAGAGAGCAATATGGAAGGTGCAATGAAGAGGGTGAGGTGATGGGAAGAAGGAATTAAAGAGGAGGAAAGGAAAGCAAGGGACTAATAACTAAGGAAGAACTAGGAGAGAGAGAGAGAAAAAAAAACAAGGGAACAATGAGGAAGAGAGAAAGAAAAATTAAGAAAAAAATGAGGAAGGAGAAGACATCTCCCCTCCCTAGCCACATGCCCTAGAGGAGGGGAGGGAGGAGATCACCGGCGGTGAGGGAAGACTATAGAACAGGGGAGAAGACCCGTGGTAAATGGTAAAAGTAAATGGCAAAGAAATTTTGATAAATTTCTAGTAGATATAATATTAAAATGTAAAAAAACAATATCCTACGTTACTAACTAATAATGTACTATTAAAATTGAATACCTATCGAATCTTAAATTGATACAAACATAAATCACTACAAAACAGATCTTGAAAAAATTCAGATGCAAACTTAATTTGGATACTAACTGACCTTAAAAACACAAAAATACACACACACAAAAAATGAGATTTAAAAATGACAGAATCTAAACATATTCGAATTGTGTGGATCGTGAGAGTTAGAAAGTTTGAGAATATACTAATAACTTCATTTGTTATATATATACAGATAGACACATATACGAGTAACTATTGGAATCCATATTTAATAGTAGATGTGAATTATGGAAGATGAAAGAGCTAAATAAATTATAACTAAATGAGTTAGGAGAACTAGGAAGGTTGGGAGAATCTACTAATTACTAGTAGATTCAAACTATATGTTTAAGGATAAATAGATATCTGAATCTGTATCCAAACTATTATTGAAATAATAATTGAAAGGAGATAGGATTTGAATCAAATAGTCCCTTCCTGATGTTTACTTGACAGTTGTGTAACACTAGAGAGGTTTCTAAAGTAAAGCTAAAACTTGGTGATGCCATTTGCAGAGTATGTCTTGCTTACAAGTGATGCCAAAGCATATAAATATTCCACACCATTCCTTGATATCTCCTCTAAAACCTCAAAATGCTAACATAGAAAAGATCCTCCAACAGTAGCAGCTAATGGATTTACAACATTTAGCTTTATCTGAGTCTATTTACAAGAACATGCACAAGTTCCTCAGAGAGCAAGTCAAGTGGCAGTCCTCAATACTGCCATCACTACCGTTTCACTGCCGGCTGCTGCTGCATAAAACAATTGCTACAGAAATTGAAACACATGCAACTCATAAATTCATGCAACCAAAGGATCAAATTAGCATATCACTGCTAACTGCTAAGGATGTGAGGAACCTAGCAAGATCAAGAAGATTATAACTTTTGGAAAGAACTTCACCTCTAAGCATAGATTGAATAATAAACCAAATAAAATCTGATCTCAAAAATACGTGTAGAAGGCTTCCCTTTCAATGCACCCTTGTTATAAGTACAAAATCTCTGATCCATATTTTCAACAGAGAATAAGAATAATGAAAAAAAGACATAGGCATGATTCAAATTGGGTGTTGCCAGTGTATCTATGTATCAGCGAATGACTCCATTCGTAATGTTATCAAGTGTACAGCTGCATTTGCAGAGGAAAATGGTCCATGGAAGCTTTCCTGGAAAGAGAGAGTTTCCAAATCTCTCACCATTTTCAGCAATATCTCACCTAAGTCAGCCTGTTTTGCCATCAATGAATCATAATATGAGCGTGCAGCAAGTTTGCTAATCTCTACATTGGTAGGCTCTGGGCAGTATTCATCATCCAGCCATTTGTGCAATGTTTCTCTGAGCCACTCTGATTCCTGAAGAAAATGATCTAAGCTGAGATATCTCATAGGAAACAACATATAAAGCAAAGTAATGAAGGGAGATGAAATTTTGTTTGGCAAGATGCTTTCACCCAGAATATCCATCTGAGGAAACAATTGAGAGGTGGAGGGGAAAAGAAGTTTGCACGTGATTGCCACTTACTACAAGTACAAAGTTTACAAAAGGATAAGATATGAAGCTTCATTTACTACGATAACAAGGTTTACTGTTAATTATGGAAATAGCCATGGTCTAAAACATTTTCTTGTATCTGGGAAAAATGGAAACTTAGGTAAGTGTTTTATCAACATATGTAGCAAAAAAACATATCTAATTTAGCCCTTTCATGCTTACTATAACTAGTTATTTTGGTTTTCTACTGGCTGCTTTAACTATAACCCTAGCTCTATTTATTGGTTTGAACAAGATACGACTTATTTGAAATGACCTAAATGGATAATTCATAAAAATCTTTTTCGGGGATATCGAGTATTCTATGGTTCTTTCCCGCACTCATTGCCTTGGTCATTGAGATTCACGGATAATTCAGATTAATATTTAGGGATAGATCTTACCTCTCTTTTTTATCCCCTTAAACAAACCGAAATGATTGAAGTTTTTCTATTTGGAATTGTCTTAGGTCTAGTATTATGACATAAGTAGCAGTTCTATATATGACAAAATTCATCAACCATAAGCTACACAGCATGGTAATTTTACTACAAACAGCTACAACAAGATACCAATGAATGTTACAACAACAAAACTTGAAAATAGTTGGATATGAAATTTCAAAGTTTTATATATATATTGTGTGTGTATATATTGTCAACAGTTCCCTGCATAAAAATCTCATCTCCCCTTCTAGATTTTTCATTGTCTAGCAAAAATTTTGGGGGCTTCTCCTTGGTTGGCTGATCCTAAGCTGTAGACATCAGAGTAGATCACTCAACCAACCAATGCATCATAAGTTTACCTAAGTCCCTCTCTTGCCAAATTTTGCTTGGGTTTAATAGAGCACCATTTCCTAAATTGATTTTACATTGTTAGCCAATCATAAACATTCATTACATCTTCATGGAGAATTCTCAAAATTGAACTGCACTAACTAAACAATGTTGTCCAAAAGCTTAGGGTATGATGACTTATTCATTACATCTTCAATTTGTTTTCCATTGTCTATATTAAGGCAGTTACATCCTTAACATGCGCATATCATGTCAATAAATGGAAAGGAAGACTTTCCAATGTCAAAAATCTTGTAACATGCCTAAAAATTAATAGCATAGTGCTAACTACGGTCATAGCGTTCAAAACGAATCATCTTTTCCATTCCATGTCAGTAAAGGAATGGAAAACATTTCAACATCAAAAATCTTGAAACTAAAATCATAGTGCTAAGATTTATTTTTGGTTGACCTTTTCTAAATGATTTACCACCAGTCACAGTATTCAGAAGGAATCACATTTTTCAATTTTTTTTTTTGCCAAGAAAGTTGGAAATCTAGAAAATAATCTAATACCTACCCATTCCACACCTAACAAGTATTGTATCATATATATATACAAGCACCAGCATAATAATCCACCAAACATATGCAAATCACCAATCTTCATCAGTTAGTAGCCACTTTGCAAGTCATTCAAATCAACTTGGTGTATCAGAATCAATACAAGCACTAACATTGTTGTTGTTGTTCTAACGTAGGAACTAGGACCTTCAAAACAAACTTAGGTTATAAAAAACTAAAAAAGAACCCAATTTCAAAACCGCAACAAAAAAAAGCAAGGTCTTAGCAAAGGCCTAAAGAACAGACTTGAAGAGCGGTTCAAGGGATCGACATCCTTCAGTGAAAATAGAAGAGGATCAACCAAGCTTCACTCAGGCCTTTTGACTCAACACCTTTCAACCCGTTCCATAAAAATGATTTTTTTTCCCTCTTTAACCAACCAATTAGCAGCTTCGTTCACTTCTCTAGATATATATACACAAGTTTAAACTCATCGAAATAGTGCACTAGTTTAGCTCCCCTCTACTCTTCATACAGAAAAAGGTAAAAAGAAAACAACAATCAATTTGTGCTAACAAATTCCCTGCATATGGCAACAGCAGAAGATAGGAGCCAAAAATGAGAGCGAAGTCATTTATCCAAGTTACGATCTTTTCATCGCAAGGAACATTTTTTTTTCTTCTAACTCCTAACAAAACCTTCCATTCACCACCAAACTAAAACAGGACACAATGAGATCATGCGCCTACAACTCAAAATCACAGGAAATATCAAGAAGAAGAACAAGAAAGGTCTCAACGGCAAACCTGAAGGGCGTTTGAAGGGATCAACCAAGCGTCAGGGACTCGAAGGACCTCGACCAGGTCTTCAGGTTCCTCTTCCGCTGCCACCGAGCCAGATGAGGAGGAGACAAGAAGTGGAAGTTTACGTGGGTTCGGTGTTCCGAACCACGCAGCAAACAGGAGGTGGGCATTGCGAGAGGCGACCAATCTTGCCGTGGACTTGGAAATCGAGGCGAGTTTGGGTGGATTAAAGCGTGGAGGAGGAGTTCTAGGAGACACAAGGCCAATCGAGTGGAGTAAAGATCCCATTTTTCTGAAGACGTCTTTGGTGTACGTATTTCTGAAGACCTTTATCATAATTTTATCGAGTTTTTGACTTATTTTAAGTCTGCCCCAATTTTTTTTACAAGTATAATTTATTTCGAAACTTAAATTCGATTAAATGTGTTTAAAAATTACTGACTGAATTAGTAATTTATAATAAAATTTTAAAAATTTAAAAAGAAATGTTTATATAAATCGTTTTCTTATTTAATAATTTTTAAATAAATTATTAACTAAATTATTTATATAAAAAAAAAGTTTCCTCTAAATTGACTTATATTTTTGAGTTGGTTGTTTTCAAACACATATAATCTCATAAAATAAATATTTAAAAAGTTAATTGGGTCTACCAAATCGGATTGGACCCATTTTAAACACAAATGTGATCTCTGTTTATTGAACATTTGGATTATAAACAAATTATTTACGTATATTAATTTTGGGTTACATGAATTAGGAAAAAGCACGAACACGATCTCTGTTTAATAATTGAATTAAACAAATCAACTAATTTGGTAATTTGGCAATATAACAACTTGCTAAAGGAAAGTAGTTTGCTTTCATAATAGCGTTTTTTCATGACCCACCCTATTTCTCCAAATAATTTCAAAACGTTCTCTCTCTCTCTCTCTCTCTCCCTCTCTATTACTTTTAACGACAATATTTATATCACAAAACCGATCTTTCTTCCTTTTATTCTCTACTTCATTGTTAAAATTACATATATTTTTTATTATCATAATGTAATTGGGGTATAATTTTTTTCTCAAAAAATAATAATAATAATCTTTCGGCTTCGAGATAACTTGGTATTAGAGCTACTGAGCTGATATATATATATATATATATATATTGTTATTTCATTGTCTAAATTCAGATCTAACTAGCTGTTTGATAGAAATGAACAGCAATAACTTCAAGTTCTAGCCCTTATGCTATGATATCGGAAGGTCCAATATAATGAAAAAAAAATGCATGAAAAATCGTCTAAAAATGTGAAAGCTGCCGAGATACCAAAAATCTAAAACTAGAGCTATTTGAATGGATACATAAACAATAAACATACAAGTTATGTATTGCCTACCTCTGCACAGGTATTATGTATGCTACACTAGTCTTCATCTAAGGAGGCTATTTCTCGTAGATCTTTTGATCTAGGAATGATAAGAAACAAGGGAAATTAAGATGAAAAATAGGAATATTACAATAAGATCCTGCCTTCGAATGAATGGAAGATTTGTATATAACGAAGAAGACGGTAGTTTTCATTTGCATACTTATCTAGATGTAAAAAAGGAAAGAAAATGTCTATGATGCAATTGATGATTGAGGTTGAAACCAACGAATATTCGCTCCAGTGTCTGCATGTCGACAGTGCTTGTGGTCAGTAGGCGATGTAAATTAAGAAGAAAATAGAGAATGCTGAGGACATGAAGCACTTGATTTCTTTATCAAATAGTAGAATTTCACTACCAATATATAATATGCGCCGCCATGGCATGGGAAGAACTGTACAGCAACAAGAAAAGCTTTATGAAGAGCTGAAACAGGAAATACAGAACGCATGCGTAAAGGAACTGAGAGATAATCAATCAATACCTGGTTCTACAATATCATCATTTGGAGAAAGGCTTATCAGTTAACTTGAAGTTCTGATTCAGTTGGACTTCCATGGAGACTGACATCTAGATCAATTTGTCTTCTTGATGCTTCCCATAGCTGGGACTCGATTCCCAGTTTCTTTACCTCTAGAAGGGCACGTTCAACTGTAAAAGCAATGACAAACACACAAAGAAGGTTATAGCAAATTGGCGAATGAGAGATTGAGATTATAAAGTGAAGAGACTAACAAATTTTGTAAGGATCAGAATACTTTTGTTATCCTTGTAATCTTGCCAATACTTTTAGAATAGAGCAGTGGAGTTTGTTCTTCCTCATAGGAAGGAGTGCAGGACAGGTAATAAGCTAAGTATTGGAGCTAGCTAGAGACCATTAATCAGAGAGGAGATGAGAAGGCTTATGTAGACATTTGTCTGACAAAAATCAGAAACAAGATCTCGTAGATGTATACAGAAATATCTAATGATTAATTATGTCTTGCATGTTTGAGCACATAATAGTGCTTTACAAGAAATGATTCCTCTAGTAGATAGGTCAAGATGATGACAAGGCTCAAGGCCACTGGTGCTCGCTTGGGATATCAGTACATACACTATAGTCAGTTACTAAGATATCACCTTCCATGACATCATGTGAGGTTGGGGAGTGATTGCTTTGCTCGATCCAGAATTTCAGACGCTCATCTGCAATATCTTCTTCTAACCCATGATTCTTTACTCTCTTCCAGAGATATGCTAACCAAGCCTGTCAGCTACTGCAAAGTTAGGTATCGAATAAACATTATTCAATAACACATTAACCTAACAACCAAACAAAAAGAAGAATCAAGAAATCGTTCACATTCTATAACAGGCGTATGCTTGTTGATCTATATCATTCTATGTGTGCAGACTATCTTTAAATGAAGTAGTCACTAAGTACATATAAAAGTTCCAACAATGGGAGTTGTGAAATCATTGAATAATATGCAAGATCTTTTGGTTGGCACAACTTGAAGGCTTGAACCAATCGATGTATGTTCGATAATCCACCTAATTACTCCATTATATGATGTCATATTAATACAGAACCATCTCTATTGATAACATTATCTTCAAAAATAAGAAAGGCCAGTTTAGCGGAAGGACTACATGCAAACAAAAGTCCCTACATGAACTGAATCACAGTATTGTAACCTTAAATGACAATCAGTTTAGCCTTGTATTTACTAGGCTTTGAATCAATAAATGAATATCAATTTTTGGATATTACAAGCTTGTCCATTGCATCAGCTGTTGTTATCCTTGAATCTATCGGACAAAACCTTTAAGGTCATAAACTTGTGTCAGCCATATGAACTTACCCAAGAGGCTAGACCTAAACTATATTAATGCAGAAGAGACAAGAGAGTGAGCCACTTTTGAGTGCTTCCTAGCTCTCTCTGGTTCCTCTTTATTTCCATACGTGATGTCAACAAATCCATGTGAAACTAATGTTTCGGCAGAAAAATGGGACATGTGAAACCTAAAGTGCTACAGCATAATCATAGAGAAAAGCAATTAGGTGCAACAAAAATATGTGGAATCTAAATTATAGTAGAGACATGGAGAGCAGTCACCAATATACCTGCTTGAAGAGAACATCTTCAGACTCCTCTTTACTCAATTCTGGAAAAAGAACAACTATAATGCTTAAAATCAAAGATACATGTATTATATATCTTTCACACTCTACAACTTAAAAGTTAAGATTACTGTCATTCACTTGATCTCATAAGATCTGTTATGTGATTGGAGAGATTTAAAGAGAAGAACTGACCAAATGCTTCTACAGGATTCTGGCCTTCAACTGGAAGTAACGGACCTAATATAAGTGGCATGTTAATAGAAAACTCTGATCTTTAGAAAAAGCATTAAGTAGAGATAGGATGGCATTATTTATGGGAGTATGAAAGTCAAAACAAATAAAGGTAAATAGAGAAAATAAGTACATTTACATGGGAGGCACCTGAAAAAGACTTGATACTAGCTCGTCGATGTTGAGCCATGGCAAGCATGACCGCTTCCTCCACCTTCAAAAACATACTATCAATAATAAGAAGCCCACCCAACTTCTACAAACTTACAATCTAGAACAGAGCATATATGAATCTGGGCAAGTTCTTATGTATGGATTTGTGTCTATGTGCTTTGCACTACAAAGTATGGAAGCAAAGACTGTGCCCTGTATGTTTGAAGCCATATCAATACGGATGCAAATCAAAGGTAGGCAATCCATATGGAAATAGTTGTTCCGGAGCACAAACTATGTATACTTCTGAGGGGACATGCTACTTTGAAATCTTATATTAGGTATAATTTTAAACCATATTAATCCTGATAGATGTTGATTTCTACTTATTCTGGTGGTTCATATATCAGGAAAAATCAACAGGGAGGGGGACGCGGTTGGGGGTTGTTTTATTGTATGAGTGGGTAAATTAGATAAAAGGTTTGATGAGTCTAGATAATTATACTTTACACTATATACATATGTACCCCATGTTCATCATCAATTGCAGTGCCAAATTTTAAGAAAAAAATTGGAGTAATATTAAATGGTGAATAGCAGAAAAAGGTAAACCTTAAAAAAATAAAAAGGAAAAAAAAACAAGTACCTTCAGAGAAAGTAGTTCATGCAGGCCTTTCTCAACTAAAAGCATACTCTCAATGTTTCCTTCTCCAGATAAATCATTCATATCAAATGAGACTTTGTTCCTCTCCTCTATATCTGCTTTGTCTGCAAAATATTAAAGATGAAAGCGACATGTATTCACAGAGCAAAAAGATGTACAAGAGATTAAGTTCAACACTCTTCTGCGAGCTACTTAATTAGAGAAAGCTTTCAACAGAAAACACTAACCTGATGAATACTCATCTCTGACCTTTTGTCCAGTAGACACCATGACTTCTAGAGGAAGAGGGGAGAGGGATGACCAGTACTCATGCTTTATTTCAGCAATATCAGAAAATATTCCTATGACAAGAATACAATGTCAATGGCCTAACATACTTGCCTCACTTCACACTTCAAGGCAAGGCTCCTAAAAAAATTGAGGATCAAAGGTGAGAATATGCAAGAAAAAAATGCTTATTCAAAAGGTTGTCCTCTCATGGGAAGAATAAATCTTACATCTTAATGTTCCGACTAAAAACAGGAAGTGATTCTCCTCTGTTCATGACATTGTTGCACATTACAGAAATAGTATTTAAGATTTGTCCTTTTAACTTATTGGCCATATTTATTAAGAGAAACAAGGGTGTCCTACCCAGTTCTGGGTCTGGCGAGGGCAACAATGTATGACTTAACCTTCATTGCTATATATACTGCTTTTGTGACTCTAACCTGCACAACCAAAGTGATGGCCTCGACTTTGGAGAGCATATGATGTACCCTACCCTTTCCAGAGTCTCATCCATATTCAGAAAAATATTTTACATGCTATAACAAACAATTATAGGTTATTATCCTAGTATTCTAGAATGGCATGATAAACTAGAAAGGGGAAACCATAATGGAAATAATTCTGCATTGGGAATTCTCCCATTGTTCATTCTAGAATGCCACTGTCAACTGCATCTTCTCTGTCTTCCAGGTTCATTTACTTTGTCCAAGTCATTGTTTAAAATGGAAAAGTGAATGGCTTATGAAGTACTTATGAATTATGAGGTGAGTCATAAAATTAAGGAGTATATCAAAAGTTCCTTGGCTTTCCTTTAGATGATTATGGAAAATCTCAAACCTCCATGTGCCAAATGTAGAATTCTAAATGGTTGACAGACATTGTCGAAACAAATTATATGCATAGATTTCACTTTTTTTTTTAGGCAACTACTGTCTTACACCCTTATGTCTACTGATACGGAACTGGATATTCAACAAAATAGTCTTGTAACAAATGATTTACCATCATTAAATTTTAAAAAAAGTACAATGTTATCTTGTCTGACGACAACATAAGAGCAGGTTCATATTGTCTGAAAAGTAGCAAATACATATCATTACCATATTGTACACATAATTTCCAGTAACGAGCAAGCCAACACCTCTTGAGAACCACCTCCTCCTGAGATAGTATCACATGAAACAATACATCATAAGTGAACATAACTTCTGAAGAAATTAATCAGAGAAAAATTAACTCAAATTATACCATCTCTTCTTGGGATAATAACATTCTTTGGGCAACTGTTCTGAGTGATCTAAGTTCAGATTCAGCAATATGTAAATTTTCAGCAACAGATGTTGCCTCCTTCCTGGCAGCCTAGCATGTACATATTTAAATATGAGATTAGTACAGTGTAGACATTCAAGGATGGATTGAGTACTACAACAACGAAAAACTGCATTGTGTGAGCAGATATTAATACCATAACTTCTAAGCGGAGGGCTGTAATCTCTTCATTCTTTGCATCAGTAGTCCTTGCAGGAACTCTCAAAGCATCCTGCAGAAACTGGATCTCAGCAACTTGATGAATTAGTATAAACTGGTATTATTTCATTATGCAAATTTTGCTGATCTAAGTACTGAACATTCATTGGTATTAGAGTTATATTTTATTTATTTACTTAGATACATGGTGGCTTTGCATAAATGGGGCTAAGGCCCCCTCTTTCACATTAAGCAATACATTATTTTATCCTCTCCTATCTTCCTCTCTTCGTCTCTTCTCCCTAAACCCATTCTAGGGTTAGGCCTTGTATTATTTCATAGTATTAGGGTATCCCGATCTCTAGGGACCTAGCTCGAACTGCCTCCTCCTTCCCCTTCACAAGGCATCAAGGCAAATCGCTCAATTCGAGCCCTTCGATGGTATTGAACGCATTGCACCTGTTGATTGTATCATGCCCAAACCGTGATAAACCCATCAACCACCTCATCATCCCAGCTTCACGATCACCGTTGATTCCCCCATCTTCTATGACTCACCGCTCCTCCTCTATAGCTTCCAAGAGCTCCGCATTGAGACTACCGAGTTGACCTCTTCCTCCTACCATCTCCACTCATCTGGCAGTCTCCAATCATCTATGACCTTTCTCGTGATTCACCTACTCCCCGATGGACGATCGAGGTCTTCTCAAAATCCTCATCCGCATTAGGAAGAAGGGAGTTCCTCATCCTACGAGTTCCGCAGTAGGAAAAAGGGAGTTCCTTATTAGGAAGAAGGGAATTCCTTATCCCAGTTGATGCTAAGAATCTCGTGCGACACTGTTCAACGAAAGGTCACTGTGTTAAGCCCTCAAATTTTCAATAGCCTTTTCAAATTTGGCACCTATTTGGCAACATCCTAAGACCGGCATAACTATTCAAATTTTCTACTTGTTCGACAAAATGCATGAGTGATAAACTTCTTATATGCCCTCAAAATGTTTGATAGATTGCCTCTTCCAGTGGCATCTCATATTCTGGTCGATCGTGAGAGCGTGTTCTTAGTTGGCTTTATTCTTGTCGCTTAGAGGGATTAGATCACATGGCCCTATTCTATTGAGATAATCTTAGCAATGTCCTCTTAGGCACATCGACAACATCTCTACTGGGTGTGCTCCACAATCATCCAAACCACTACCATGGCCTTTACTAAGGCTGACAGTCTAACACCCCGAGGTTCCTTACCTTGAGCATGTTGAGTAGGTTGTACGTGACATGGAAGTCTGGACCTATCTCATACAGCAGATCGACTGATTGTTTCGACCTCAGCTCTAGACAATATCTTCAGCTTAGGTTGTTTGGCCTCACCTTAATCATTGATTCGTTTAATCAAATTTAGTGTGCCGCTTTCAGCTCCGTCACAACGCCTAGGGAGCCAAATAGGATCAGCTCTATGTTCAACACTTTTATGCTCGCATAACTGCCATCTGGGGTGAGCTTATGTCAATAATCTACTCTCTACCCTTCTGACTTCGCGGTTGCTCATCATTTTATCGTGATGAGGATCATTTGATGGACTTCCTAGTTGCTCTATGTCCATAGTTTGGGGATCTGATGTAAGAACTGAAATAACAAAAAAAAAATCTGAGAAAGCACATGCAATGCACGTGCGCACCCTTCACCCTCTCCCTTACCGTTATGCTGATGAGGTAGCTGCGGATTTCTCAGCCGACTCGATAGGTTTCCAAATCGAAATTGAAATCATACCATACAAATAAAAAACCTAACCCAATCCTTCTCCCTACACCGTTATCTCTCTCTTTATCATTTCCTAACCCTCATCGGAACTTTCGTCGTGGGATCGGACTGTCAGAGCACTATCAAAACAATCGAAGATCACCACGTGACTCACCGGTGAGTCCTCCCCCACCCCACAAATTTAATTTAAGTTTAACGGGACAGATTATAAATACCTAAATTTCTTTGGTGTTGCGGCTTCATCAGCAAATTGGGTCGGTCGACAACTTTGGTCGCTGCCAATCATGTAGTGGAGCTTCGCGTCACTGGCCTCATGTCGTAGATGTGTTTCTTTTGAGCCCTCGTGCTCGGATCATCGTAGAAGCTGGTTCCGTGTTCACCAGGAATGGATTAGCGTCGTCAGTTGTCTGCGGTGGCTTTTCTTCCCTTTAGTGTGATCGGCTTGGCCATCTAGCAGCACCGTTACTAATGATATCCTTCCTCTTTCATAGTGACCTCCATTGAGAGAGATGGGGGTTAGGCTCGATCCTAACCCGAGCCATCTCATTGGCTTCTGACTTTGAGTTGAATTTGGGTTTGGTTTGGGTTAGTAAAGATCCAAGCCAAAACAATAAGTGGGTGGGCTGTGGGCCAACTATAGACAAACTCAATACGGGTAATAATTGAAGTTGGGTGATGCGATGTCGTCAGTGAATCAGGTTGGCCAGTGGCTTCGGACTGTTGCGCCCATGTCCCAGAGCTTCACTCCATTGGCCTCGTGCCGTAGTTGCTCTCCGATTGAGTCCTCATGACTCGGGTGGTTGTAGAGGCGAGCTTAATTGTCGTTAGCCATGGAGCGGTGACCATCAGTTCTGATTGCTCGCTGCGGATGTCTCGTAGGAGTCATTGAGGTAGTGAGGATGGCGTGGATGTCTTAGGTATGGTCTACCGACAACATTGAGGTACATGGTCGATCATGACTCTGATTTTGACTCGTGAAAAAAAAGACAAGGTGAGTTTATGATATAGTGACCCATTCTGGTGATCCTTAAGGGAATAAAAATTATGTGTTTCTCATATAATGATATCTCCCGGTGATCTTAATTGGATTAGCTATGAGAAAAAGATTCGAATACCATCTCGATGTGACTTCTAGTTGATGTGGATCCACAGGGCATTAACCCAATTGAGGTAAATGACATTATTAATATTGAGAAAAATTCAGTTTATTGGTACCAAACCTATTATGAGATATTTTCATTGTTATTATTTGTGTCGTATTATTATTGTTGATAAAAACATGCTTAGTGAAATTTGTTATTGAATATCGTTGGACTAGGATTTATCTAAAGTTATGTCTATGGATTTAGAATTTATTTGGCTTTTGAGCAGATTCCACTCACTAAACTATATGTATTGGAGAATCCCTCTCCTTATATATCAAGTACTAGTTAGTGTGATGACTGAGCGAGATGCACCGAGATCCTTACCTGCACCTACGAATTTACTCTTTTATCCCTCAGTTATATTAGACATTATATTCTAAACCATCTACTATTTCAATTTGATTGGAGACATATTAGTGAGGTCAGTTGGATATTTTCTTTATTGTTCGATTATATCTATTGAAATTAGATTTTCATATTAAATTTTTGTCATTGCGGACTTACAAAAATTATTTATTAAGGCTTCATGTATCTCAAGTGTATTGAGGTGCATAGCTGATCATGATTCAAATTTTGGATCATGATATTTGACTCGTCATCTGTTGCATCACCTCACTCTCCTGAGCATGGCCAATTTCGTTGTTAAATTACAAGCTGAGGAGCTTAGCCAGCATTAGGGGTGTAAACGAGCAGAGCCTGAGCGAGCCGACTCCGGCTCAGGCTTGGCTCGAAATTAATTTCAAGCCTTAGAATTGGGCTCAAGCTCAGCTCAGCTCAACTCGAGCCGAGCCTGAGCCGAGCTCGAGCCTAAAATGAGCCTATCATCAAGTCGAGCAGGATTGAGCGAAATCAAGCCAAATCGAGCCCAAACCGAGCCAAAGAAGAGAAAAAGAAGGAAGGCAGAGGAGGACGAGGACGAGGAAAGTCACCGCGAGTCCACGGCGGCTTGCCGCTGCCGAAAAAGAAGAAGGAGGAGGGGTGGGGCACCGAGGGTACGCAGCTGCTTGCCGTTGCCGAAGGAGGAGGGGAGCACCTTGGGTCCGCGGTTGCTTATCGTTGTCAAAGGAGGAGGGTGGGGCACCGCGGGTCCGCGGCTGCTTGTCGCTTCCTAAGGAGGAGGAGGGGCGGGGCACCGTGGGTCCACGGCTGCTTGCCGCTGCCGAAGGAGGGAAGAAGAAGAAGAACATAACACCCGAAAATTATAAATAAATAAAAAAAACCCTGATGCACGCGCCGAGCACATGCGTCACAGACCCTGCATTCCCCCGTCCAACCCGTCCTCTTCTCCTTTTCTTCTTCTTCTTCTTCCCCTGCCGTGCACGCCACTAACGCCCCTCCTCTACTTCTTCCCCTCACCGCAACCATTCCAGCCCCTATTTCCTTCTCCAACCCGCCATCTCTCTCTCCCTCTCCTCTCTCTCGGGTTGCCAACGCCGGAGACGAAGCCCCGGACCCAGAGCCGACAAGCCTACCGACCAACCCCCCTCAGTATGCCCTCCTTCCCTCTTTCTTTTTCTTCCCCTTTACTTACCCTTCTCGGCCTCGTGCTGCGCGCCGCCGCCTCATGCTGTGCCGCCGGCACCGTCGGCCTCGTGCCGCGCCGCCGGCGCCGCAGCCCCATGGGCTTTCCCTCTCCCCCTCTATCTCCTCCCTCAGAAGGGGATAATGAGGGAGGGTGGGGGTTGTTTAACCCCTGACCGCAACCCACGGGGCCTCCCTGGGTGGCCTGCGGTCCAGACCGTTGCCCACTAGGCTTGGGTTGGGTGGGATGTGGTTAGACCCCAGCCCACTTCAGCCAACCTTGTGGGCTGCAGTTGGACTACAACCCACCAAAGCCCCTCTTGCCTATTGGGTTAGGCTTGAGCCTAACCCAATACCCCCCAGCCTAGCCCATTTGGAGCCATTTGGACCTTATAACCCTGTTTATCTACTTTCACTTGATTAATTAGCCTAACCACTCCCGTAATGATAATTTATTATCATGTGAATTTCAGGATAACATAGAGCTCACCCTAGGAGACCATTCACTCATGTATATGCCTAACATGAATTCTCTAATAAGAAAATTTATTCCATTAATTCGCTAATCTTACGTATAGCCTTACTTGCATGAATTAATAGGATTGACAGTACGTGAGGAGGACTTTGAGATTCCGGGGGAGCCGGCTAGGTGACGAGATTTAGTTTACTGTGGAGACCCCCTAGGCGAGTAGAGTTTATACAAGTCTAGAATAATGTAGTTACAGTTATTATACCTTTCATAACACTGTAGAAAATGTCGGTATTAATACATGCATTTAGTGTACCATGATATATCTTGACATGTGCAGTTATTGATAATTTACTCATCATGATATTATGAGAATGTTAGCATATGCATTACTGTAACGATGCTCTACATGTATCCTGTATGATAGACTCTTGCATAAATATCCGTTGTGAATATAGAATGTGACGATCATGATGACTATGACATACCTTATACACTCACAGACACTGCACCACTTCCACCTATCATTAGTAGTCGGGTTCTGACTAGGCAGTGTCCCTACTCACTTAGCCCAGAGTTAAGGGTAGAGTGTATCTTATATGACTATATTATTAGTGGCCTACACCTGAGGTCGGGAGCCTGTGTGACATTCATGTAATTATACTGCATAGTCATGACTAGATTATGATGATAAAAGAACATGATTGTGAGGAGGAAATATATCTATAGCGATACCCAACGACGCAGGGTTAGGGCGTCCGTTAATGAGCCGAGGGCTCCCGATTCTCTCGCTGAGAGCGGTGATGATTTAGAGAAAGTGAGATATGGACTTACAACCGGGGTTCTTAGTCTGATAGCCACAGACAACCGGTCACATGTAGTGTCGCCATACATGTATAGGTGGCATTACCGCTAGATATGATAAAATATGATTAATGTCTTGATGAGCACGAGATGACTGAATTACTCTTTTATTGCTATGTATAACATGTAAACACTATAATTGAGATTTGTATGAATAAAAGATTATATCAAGCATGATAAGAGTAGCTACCTTTCTATTTCAGTATGTCTATTAGTTGTATTAAGCCCCTACAAGGGCGTTATGATTGACGTTATATTTTGAACTTTAGAGTTGTATTTTGGATGCGTATCTTAAAGGCTTGTTGTGGCCTGTGGAACTTATATCTGGACTCTTATGGTTGAGTTTATTTATGGTATGAACTTGTGCTGTTATGTGCCTTGTGAAATCCAATTACTGACAGGTCATGTGATGTATCACGTGGGGGAGATTTACCCACGCAGTTTACACGTGTATTTGGAGGTTTGGGTGTTTCAAAGAAAGCCGCTGCAGAAGAAAAAGAATGAGGAGGTGCATCGCAGTAGAGGACGAGGTGGCACTGGCGCACCTCAACGGAGCACGAGCCCGGGATTTATACCGAGCCTATCGAGCCGAGCCTGAGCGGCTCTAACTCAGGCTCGGCTCAATATTAATTTCGAGCCGGTTTTAGCAGCTCGGGCTCATCTCAGCTCTAACCGAGCTGAGCCGGACTCGAGCTTCAGCTGAGCCGAGCCCGAATCGCTCGTCGAGCTTGATTGCCCTAGCCAACGCCTTTTACCTTGTCAGCATGTCTTTTCTATACCACTTATTACTGTCATAAAGAGTGTGATTGATGTTGCTCCCCTTCAACAATGGACGTGCCACGACACTTGTCGGTCGGGTAAGAGGAAAGAAAAAGGTAAATGACTACTCACCTTCGCCGTCACTACTCGCGCTGTTACCGCTCGTCAAGTCATCGTCGCTCAAGCTCGCACCCCCCTTCGGGTGCCCTAGCCCGAGGGAAGGAGGAAGAAAAGTCTAGAGAGAGAGAGGAAGAAAGTTCCTCTCTCCTTCGGGCTAGGGCACCTGACGGGGGTGCGAGCTTGGGTGACTACGACTTAGCGAGCGACGACGGCGATGGTAAGCTCGATGACGAGGTCAATGGCGAGCGGCGAAGCTACTAGGAGGGGTGTCGTGCGGCACCCCCTCGTGCCACCTACTTGTACGTCGCTGGCATGGCCATCCATGCTCCCCTCAACCAGTCATGACTGATATTTCCATTACTGCATCACTCATGTGAAGAGACTATCACGCATCACACCCTATGTGCACTCATTGCAGTAGTCCCGGTCATCTTGTCGCTCGCTACTATCATCTTCATCTTGAACTTGCTTCTCGCTCTAATAAAGAGGGATCAAGCAAGGACAAGAGTCGCACATGGCTCCCTTGACCATTGTTCCTAAGCATTGGTCCATCTAATTATTTTACTAGTCTCATATTTAGCAGTGCACAACTCTAGCAGATTTAGCAGCTCATTCATGGAGCTCTTAGCTACTGGGGCCTCTATTTCTGCCTCTGTTGCTCTAGATGATTAAACCCTGTATTTTTTTATTCTGTCTTCTCACATTATATTGAGGCTGTCAAAAAAGCCCATCTCCTCGTGAGGCTCGCGGGATCAGCTTGTTAAGAGCCTGGCTTAAGCTCGGCTCAAGCTCTAAATGAGCCAAGCTGAGCTAACAAAATAGGCTTGAAAGAATTATCGAGCTGAGCCGAGCCAACACTGGCTTGCTCAAGCTCGGCTCGATTAGGCTGGTATATTATATATATATATACACAAACTCTCGCCGTCGATAGTGGGAAGGATAGATGTAGAGGCCGAAGATGGACGGGGATGGAGGTATGGGACCTAGGTCCACCGGATACACGTTGTCTCCTGATTCGCTCTTTGCTGGTTGAGCCTTGTGAAAGAGGGCCAAGGTGAGATCCAGGCCGACCTCAGCGTCGTACTGCTGGATTTGCTAACATGCAAGGCGTCGTTGTCATTCTCCAGTCTCACTGGCTCAGCCAGCTTGTGGATTCCTCGCCACGTATCGGATGTTGTGGGTCTTTAGTGGTGAGGGAGCGATATAGATGTAGAGGCCGTCGATGGGGAGCAGTTTCATCGGTGTCATCGGCGGATGTAGCTCCTACCTGGTATAGATGTAGCTATGGGCGATTCCTGATCAGTGTCATCGGCGGATAACGGTGCATTACTTATGACCTGTCGAGCTGAGCTCAAGCCTCTCATCAAGCTAGAGAAGAGCCAAGCCGAGCTTTTCCAGCTCGAATCGAGCTCAAGCCAATCTCGAGATAGAAAAAATTACCTCTTAAGCTGAGCTGAGCTGGGCCTATCTCGCTCAAGCTCGGCTCTTTTACACCCTACATTATATGACTGATGACTCCTCTATTTTTACTAATCTTACCCTTGCCCCTCTTGCCCTTCCTCATGTTCACATTGCTAACGGGGCCTATCACCCCATCTCTCATATTGGTGGCCTTTCTTTTCCCTTTTAGTGAGAGAATCTTTGATTCCCCTTCTCATCTAGTGCATTCTTGATATTTGAGGCATGCTCTCCGTTCATCCGATCTTGGTTTTCTCTATTATGTTTGTTTTATTAATGATTTCTCTCATTTCACCTAGTTTTATTTATCAGTGTTTTGATGTGTGTTAGATCTATTGTGTTCGTACTCATGCTTCGTGCTTTTACATTATCATATATTCTGCATGCAAAATATATATCATGTTATTTGTGTGCAAAATATATAACTTAGTGCATTGCTATTCTTCATGCAAATATCAATTATATTGACCACGAGTAATTAGTGACAAAATTAATTGGTGATTAGTATGACTTAGAGAATAATTCCAGTATAGATCGCTCTGCGACTTTCCGTAGTGACTCAACTCTACCTAGAAATCCAATCGACAATCCTATTTTAAATTGCTACAGTTTCTTCTTAACTGACTCTAGCAAGGTTAGGGAATAGTTTTAGGTTAAATCGAAAAACTTTTTATAGTGACTCTAATCCCTCTCAATAGTTAGTAGAAGAAACATAGTGCGTTTATCACATAGTGACACCTCATAAAACTCTTATGAAAAAAGACATAGTATGTTTATTACATAGTGGCACATTCTAGTGATCCTAACAAGGTCAACTAAGAGGAAATGACCTAAGCACCATCTCAAGATGACTTTAGTTGATGTAGATCAGTAAAACATAACCTAATAAGGCATGACATTTATTAAATATTGAAAAGTTTAATATATTAAAATAATAAGCATGTTACTAGTTATGATTTACACTATTATTCTTTGTGCTGTATTATTATTCTTATAAGCATGCTTAGTGTTATTTATTTACTATATATCATTGAGCCTTCAATTTATTTTTAAAATCATGCTTACATGATTTGAATTTGTTTAGCTTTTAAATAGATTTCAGTCACTGAACTACAGTTGTTAGCTTATGGAATACCTCCAATATTTCAGGTATTGGACAACATGGTGACTGAGAGTCATGCAATGATTTTGCTACCTCCACTAGGGATTTGTTTTTTCACATTCAATTATATCAGTATTTATGTTTCTAAAACTATCTATTCTTTTAGTTTATTTGGAAAGATATTAGTAGCCACATTTGGACATTGTTATTACCTTTGGAGTTTTATTAACTATTGTCTTAGAGTTAGTAGTTCATATTAAATTCTTATTATTGTGAATTTAGATAATTTAATTGTTCAGGCTTCGTGCATCTCAAGTTTTCTAAGTACACGGTCGGTCATGATTTCAAATTCGTGCCATGGCATACTCTGTTCTCACTAAACCTAATCTAGGATTAGACTTTGTATTTTTTTCAATCAGCAATATTCTAGCAAAGTTATCTAAAAGAAACAAAACTTCATAGGATCTAAATTTTTTTGATATCTTCTAGAAAGCATTGCTATATTATAAATTATAAATTTGGCATGATCGGACATGACCAAACAAATGACTGTACATTGAAGAGTCTCACTAAGAAAATAAAGAAACACAATTATGTAAATATGAATTTGATTAACACATTTCATGTTTGCAAAATTAGTAAATACAACAATCCTATTGTCCTCTGACTCATGAAAGATACCACTACTTGTGGATCAATAACTTGTCAAAAGAAATACAGATTAAGATGACTTCAAAAATAGAGGTTCATCAACCAGAATTTATGGTGAACAGGATTACTATGCTGCAGCTACCAACCAAGTTAGGTATCAAGAAGTTATCTGAAGGTAATAAAATACGAGCAGTTTTAACTGATATATAGAGTTGCATCTAACCATCAGAATTTTCATGTGTACCCATTTAATGAATGCAGAAAAGTAGATATAGAGTATAGACGGTTGTTGCACAAATTAGAATACAATGAAAGATAAAGAAAGCACAATTGTGCACACAATAACCAAAAGAAGTCAAAGAACTACATGAATAAATCATACTATCATGCACATAATCACAGATGGTATACTACTTAATGGGTTGCTAACATGTATTATGTCTATTCATGGACTTATGCAGTATGACTTGTTATGCTTCTCAGAGAAAAGCTACAAGATCAATGTCCAAGACCTGTGCAAGAAGGATGAATATTAAACATACCTCTCTTTGTCGGGATGCTGCTTCTTTTCTGAGTAAAATATGTCAAAACATAGTTAAAATGCGGAAAAGGAAGATTGGAGGAGATATTCTTTTTAATGTCTTGCCTGTACACTAAACGAGACTCATACGATGGACTCTGAGCAGCAACCTATAAGTTCAACCAGAAGGTGTTACAAAAAGTTATTTTGATAGCAATGATTGCAGACGATAACATCAGAACATTAAAAAATAGTGTCAAATAATGTGAAGAATGATGGCATTCTTTGTGAGAACATTAGTGGTATTACTTGGATCTAGGTGGCTAAAAAAGCATACATACTTCAATAATTTAGTCGGATCTCTATCAGTTGCTCGGAAGTGTCACAGCTATTAGTCAAACAAGAATATATTAAAGAAAGACAAAAATGTGCTTGGATACGCCCACAACATTTCTTGGATTTTTTTAGCAAAAGGAGGTTATGACGTTCACTAATGATGCTGAATTGATGACAGGTCAAACAGAAGAAAGAAGGCATTACTCCTCTTTTGTAGGAAAACAATACATTAAAAGATTTCAAATTTGCTACTCACAAGACTGATAAGATTGCATTTGTTCATACCATCATTGATGATAGATTTACACACAAATTTTTCTACCAGAAAAGCAATCAAAATTGCTTTGAATGGGAAGATCAAGCATAAGAACTAACTAATGCTCTCAGCTCCCCAATCCTTACCAATGCATTGTTATGTCATAATAAATGCCTTCATACTCTCAAGCTACATAATACAAGCTTCTTTATTGGACTACCACAATCAAACATATCAACTTATATGTAATGTGTTAACCTAGAAGTGGATTTTCTGGCAAATCCATAGAAAACATTTAATATATTGATAGATTCTCAATTAGCCCAACACAATGATTTCAAATATCAAGATATACTTTTTTACAATAAATGATCATTTAATTATCAAGCTATATGGATTGAGTGACAATACATATCATTTAGTGAAGTCAGTTACAATTGTGTAATCAGTGATGAAAACCTGTTTCTCAAGTTGTCTAGACTTTTCTTCTGCTTCAACATACCTTTCCTCTGCAAATTGAAGCTGGGAAGAATCAAATTAGCACTATGAGAAGAAAAGGAGGAAGAGGTAGATAAGAATGAAATAAGAGGGTCTCTAATACAAAAGCCTTAATATCAGAAGTTGATACTGATAAAAAGATGGTCTTTCACCTTGTCAAGAATATTTTCATTTTCCTGTTGCAGCACATCAATCTGAAAATTTTACAAGTGTCACTCATCAGGTATAAATTTATCATATACAGTACAACTCCATGCTACTGTTAACTGCAAATGACCACATAAGTCTACCTATAGATGGAGTCTAAACTGTAAGTAACATTTTCGAAGAGCAACAGATTTTAAACAGATTAGCATAATGAATAATTACCTCATCTTGAAAGGGAGAAGCGGAATGTGAACGAGCTCTTTCTCTCATGTTCAGGTTCCCTAAATCAACAGACATCCTGAACAGAGATAAAAGTTACAGATCTCTAGGATGTGATAGGGAGAAAAGGAGAAGGGTTAAAATAATCATCTCATCCAAAGCATCCAATCTCATGGAACAGTTTGGCGGGATATCAGGTCTAACATTGACCACAGTAGCAAAACAGTTAACATTATCATAATGCAAGTGCAACTACTTTACCTTGGTAAAGGAGCCCATCTAAAACACAATATAGGAATGTCTCCTATAATCATATATTTTTTCCTTTTGGCAAGTAAAATTGAAGGAAACATCTTCCTATGCCGTACAAGATTATCATTAATATTAAGGACAAATCTTATGTTTCTTTTGTTATCTATATCAAGGCAAGCTATCAAAAGGACATATTTCACTCATAGTCAGAACTGTTGGGACTCTAGGAAAATTCTATAATCCTAAAGATGCCCTTCCCGAATGGAAATTCTCAATCCTATCATAAAAAAACAATATCTTGACTCTTTCAAAAGAGGTTTCCTATATATGTGAAATCCATTTCATTCTGTTTACATGAAAAAAAGCTTCTCAGCATAGATCTTACTATCCAAGAACTTATTTTGGAATCCATGATAAATAGGAGTTATTCCATCTGATATTCTGATAATCTATCTACTTCAGTTTCTTCTTGTCCAGCAAATAATGCAATTTTGCAATGTAAAAGCAATGTCTTCTATCCATGTCAGATTTCATACTTTTCTCCGGGCAAACTCATTAACACCGACCAGTCTATGTGGTCCCAACAACATGCACGGTAGCATAGCTCAGAAACCTACAGACTTCTATTAATCTAACTAGGTCCAGAAGAAGTATATAGAAAATGGATTAAAAGAACCCATGAAGGCTTTGACAGCACTATGAAAGGTAATGTTAAAACTAACATCCTATGTTCCTTAATGGCCACCATATTTAGAAACTAACTTTTTGTTATCTATAATTCATATCAAGCTAAATGTACAACATAGCCTAATATATACTTCCCTGGAAGTATCAAAGGTAGTATCTTTGATAAATTAAAAACTTAATAAAAATAATGTAGATTAGTGCTGACTGACTAACAATTAACCCTCTCAACATCTTTATATCGATGTACAAGTGACTGACAGTCAACCCCCTCCCTAGAGGTTACTTAGTCCAGTTAATTAAGCAAAAGCCTAATATTCTATAAAACGACTTCATCCTCATAACTTTTTTCATATTTTCTTCAAATATAACTTTTCCATGCACTTCCCGTTCTTGTTGACTTGTTTGACTTCTGCTTATTGAGGATTTTTTGATTTATCATCTACAGGGTTGAAACCTCCTCTCACATTTCTCCTTCAGGCTGATTTTAATGCTAAGCATTCATTTGACAATTCTAGTAAGCAATTTGCCAACTCTTTTCTAGTTTATCTTCGTCTAGAATTCATTGAGAAAGCTGCATTGGTTTAGAAAGAGCAAAATATCACAAGTCACTAAAGTATGCTGGCAAAATCTCATAACATCGTTGCCAGATTGAAGTATGAATTATCTATTCTTCTGTCAATAAGATATTAGTTTTAGTTCTATAGGTTTCTCTAGAAATCATATGGCAGACAAAAGTCACAAAAACCAGATACAGAAAGCTGATTATTCCTTCATATCTCATAAGCCCATTACATTGAAACGAACAGACAATGAATAAAACCAGGATTATTTTGTGACATTACTCTGCTAACCAAGAAAAAGGAAGCAGCTCCATAGAGATATATTGCTGGAAGATGGCAGAAAATGAGATGACTAGTTAGAAGTACAATCAAAAGATTACGATTTATTAGACATTCAACATAGGAAGAAAATGTAAATCATCAAGTTGTTTGCCTAATTCTCCTAGATTTCACTTAGAATTTTTTTACTTCATATTATTTAGAATGGGTTCTTCACATAATATAATTCAATGAGTAATTCAAAGGATAAATTTCTTTTTGGTTCATTTAGGAACGTGGAATGTCAGAGAAATGCAAATTATTTCACTCCTTTACGATAACGATGCTAACAATTGAGATTAGCAATACCATACAGTTATTTCGTATAGAATCCAAAGAAAAAGAATATTTATTCAAGATTATCATTTAAGCTGCAATATAGTTTCAAACTCACCTTTTATCCCTTCGACTGAAAACAGGAGAATCTGGCCCCAGTGAAGTAGTAATAGGTCTTGGAGTTGGTTTAATTGGCGGTATTAACGTCATTGGTTTTGTAACCATAGACGGCCGACCAGCAGAAGCGGGACGACTAATAGGTGCTTGTTCTGCAAGATAACGACCTAACTAAAAAGGAAAACAGAAATATAGACAAGTATTCAATACATTGAAGTTACAAAAAATATGTGAGGTAATACATAATTTTAAACAACCTAGGAGCATTGGCATAAGGTAATAAGAGATGCCATAATTTTAACAACCATTTGGAGAGATGAAAACTACAATTCAAGAAGGAAATTACAAATATCAAAATCATCCACATCCAAGCCTTTTCACAACAAAAGCTGTGTCAGCATTTGCACACAGAATACACGTTGAAAGATCAACAAATCGTCAGGCCAATCAAGAAAAGATCCGTAATATAGAAGGCTATAATGCTGCAACTGGATGGCAAGTATGTGGATAAAAAAGATAAGCTGCTGACTAAGTAATTCTACTGATTGCTATCACACGTTGGCCACCTAAAAAACACCATGTTAAGAAAAGAGAAAGTTGCAATAACATCCAATATTTTATATATAAACAATTGCGTGATTCGAAATCCTGCATTTTCACTATTTGCAAACTACACCTTGTATTTTCTGTAAGATGAACAAGAGACACTCTGCCGTTAAAAATCTTTCCTGATCTCATCCTACTCAATGTGTTGTTTTGCTCCTTTCGTTTGGAAATAGTAGATATACAAGATTTTGAAGTGCAAATTCGCCAAAACATGCGGTTTGAAATGAAATTTTCTTTCTCTAGGGAAAACACAAAATGTAATCCACACGCAAAAGATCAAGAGCGACATCGGGCACGGATCAAATCTTCCAGCTCGGCAAACCTCAAAAAAGAAGAAGAGTGCATTCGCAAATTCTTCTCTCTTACCGCGGGGGAGGGGGATCGGGTGGAGCGGCGAGGGGTGGAGAGCTCCGGGAGCGGGGCGGAGAGATCGAACGGTTCATCGTCGTCGTCGTCGTCGTCGTCGCCGCCGCTCCTGGCGTCATCCCCGGTGGGCTGGTGGGCCATCACCCGCGCGAGGCGCTGCGCCGCTGCCCGCGCCGCCGTGTTCTGCTGCCTCCGGAACGCGCCGCCGGCCGACCCCGACCGCACGTGCCGGTGCACCGGCGATATCCCAGCTCTGTCCATCTCTCTCCTTCCCTCCCTCTTTCTTGGCTTGCTTAAAGAAAATAAATATCTTCCTATTTGGAGAAGGGAAGGGATGAAGATGGGGATTGGCTCGTTCCTCGTTCTTGTTTCGCGGAAATGGAGGCGATCGTTGGGGGCGTTAACGGTTAGAACGAAAGCTACGGAGGGAGGTGGTTTGGTTTTGAACATTGGTTCGAGTTCCAACTTATGGGCTAGAATATATTAAAATAGGTCTAACAAATTTTCACACTCTTTTAATGTTTGTAGATGAAAGGCTAAATTACATCTAGATGCTACTAACTATAAAATATGACACAGTATCACTAAATCCTTTTTATAAAAAAAAATGTTACATTAAGACATTGAACTATTATAAAACTTTATTGAGAATTCCAGAGAGCAGTATTATTAAATAACTTGGCATTGGTTTAGGATTGAGAGATAGAAACGTGAGAAAAAGGAAGAGGGAACGAGAATTAGGGTTTGGGAGAAAGAAGAGTAATAAAAAATTAAAAGTTTGACAAAGAACAGTAATAGAAATTCACGGAGGTTGTTATTAGGAGAGGAGAATGTTTGAAGAGGATTAGAGGAAAAAGTTTGACAAAAATTGAACACAAGAGAGTATAAATATATTAGTATAGGTTTCAGGGAGAAAAATGAGTGCAATTTTGGTATAAATGGAAGCAATTATCGATCACATGTCAACTTCAGAATAGCAAACAGTAGACCAACATAAAGATTATTCTGAAGCATTTGAATAATTCATAGGTCTTAGTGTTAAATTTTCTTCTTTTTTTTTAATCTTTTGAGTGATACTACCGGATCAAAATTCAACCGATCTAAATGTAATTAGCCTAAAATAAATAGTTTATTAAGATAATTAAACTTTATGGTCACATTAGCAAATATGAAAAAAAAAAAACACATCAATTGCAAAATGGGGCTTACTGGCTCGGGAATATACGTAATTTATGTAACGCATATACTTATATATAAGCAATGTATGTTTAACATATGATCACATCAAATCGATCTTGTTTCAAGGTGAGTTCTTATTAATTTGCAAATCATTCCTGATCAAGTCGACATTATCAGTTTTACTTTTAATCTGATACCTTTGGCCTAACGGTGGACAAGTGGGTCATAACAATAAGATGAAGGACCAAAAGAGATTAGCAGAAAAGTCTACTTTGACTCTAT
This sequence comes from Typha latifolia, assembly GCF_019914945.1. Classification (NCBI taxonomy): domain Eukaryota; kingdom Viridiplantae; phylum Streptophyta; class Magnoliopsida; order Poales; family Typhaceae; genus Typha; species Typha latifolia. The sequence goes on from NC_133091.1 coordinate 2,962,543, forward strand.
CCACTGTTAACCATTATAGAATGTTTGCAAAAGAAAACTGCTTTGGAGTCTGTCCGATTCCAACAGAAGCATTTGACAAGTGATACATCTGTAGAATAGATTATGAAAATATTTAGTAGACACGTCAACAACTAACAAAGAGCATCCTCTTGGGAAAATTATATTGAAGCACTATCTATAAACAAAGGCAATATTACTTACCCGTGCCAACTGAGTTTTATAGCTAAAGAAGCCAATGCTGAAATAAGGTGATCTGATATATTTGAACTTGAAATAATTTAGAGTAGAAACTTTTCCAAATATAGCGGAGTAGATGTAAACAAGATTCTAAATAATACCACAAGTTTTTCTAGCATTAATATCTAGAAACACGCTGAACTCAAACTGCAAAAATTAGATCATCTAAAGGCATGAGCCTTCTAACTTGGATAGAGCATTCTTATTCAACCTAAGCAGATTTATCGCCCACGAGCTTCTCAATAAGATCCGCCGCATCCTGCACAGTTGCAATGTCTTGGGCACTCCCTTCGTCCACAGTGATCTCAAATGCCTCCTCAAGACCCATGACAATCTCAACCTGCACAACAAATCTCAAAAGTTCAGTTTTCACTTCGGAGGGACATAATTGTGCATTTCATTATGAGGCGTATGTTGTCAACCCTAGTAAATTTGAACATCACTAAATATTTGAGGCTTGATCTATTTGTGGGAACACTTATTTGAATGCTCTTGTAGATTTAGAAAAATGTCAGTAGCAGTAGAGTATGCGTTTTGAAGATTTACAGTATCAAGCGAATCTGCCCCAAGTTCAGAAAACTTTGAATTTCCAGTGACGGCAGTTCCTTCAGGGAGTGCTAACTGCTTCTTCACTATTGCGCACACCTTGTCCACAGTCTCTTGATTGGCCTGCTCAGGTATAGAGCCTAAACTGTCACTAATAAATTATCACAAGCAATAATATGAAGCTCGATCATAAACAATGACGGGACTCATTCATCAGATGCTTAAATCAGATATCACTAGTGTGGACTAACAATAGAGATCAATTACGTGTAGCTATATGAGAAAAAAAGAGCTCAAAAAGACGGCTCTGGTAGAGACTACATAGACCACCTGCGGCCGCTTTGCATATAAGTTAGCCAAGATAGTGCAATAGTACAAAAAGTAAAAGCACATCAGATACAGAATAGATATACATACAGCAGAACAATAAATCCGGAACCGTGATGGAGCCGAACGGATAGATGGAAAAGATTTCCCCTGGCTGGAGAAAGAGACAGATCTAAGGCTTGTAATTCCATTAATTGCCTGTAAATCATCAAGAAGTACATTGTTGAGAACAATTGACATTCCATTCATCGACAGGAAAAGAAATGAGTGTTAGACGAATCATCTACAAATTACCATGTTTACAGAGGCCCACTGGCAAAATGGAGCTTTAAACAGTTATACAACAAATAAAATAAGCCTTCCCTCAGATATGTACCAAAAATTAGATATTTCATTATTCCACATGCCTGAAAAACTAAACAGTAGATGCAATAACTATTCCAATGTGCTACAAATGCACAACACCATATTCTTGACACTGTATGTTGAAACAGCATATTTCACCTTACTCGACAAACTGGATGAATCTCATATAGCATTACCATCAAGAACACTGATGGCATTGCAGGAACTATTTACCAGCATTAAGTAAAAATAACTTCACCAATCACAGATGACCTATCATCAAAATTACAGAGAATGTGCTAGTCGCCCATGACCTCGGTTCCGACGAACAAACTAACCCAAATATACAGCAGTCATAGTCCTACCATCATCAAGACCTTGTACATTTGGCATCATTTTGCTCAGTACATCAGTAGTTAGGGTGTGCAGATTTATATGACGACTCTGCAACGAAATAAATTATATAATTCCACATTGTTGTGGGATTACAAACTTATTGACATTGATCAGGGATGTAACAATTTGGCTTCCATATAAGCTGATCAATGAAACTCCCATAAATCACAGCATTCCATGTGTTGATATAAAATAATGTTTAAAACTCTATTTTTTAATTTACAAAATTAAATGCTGATCGTCCTCCTCTTTTACATTTAGCATCCTCTACAATGTTTCCATTTAGGTAACAAAGGCAGCATTATAACAAGATGACACTAGAATGATGTTCTAGAAAGAGAGAAACATGAAGAGAAGATTAATCATGCTCAAGGTCCTCGAAAAGAATACTAGAATGGAAAGAAAAACGACGGTTAAAAGTAGCTTGATTTCGAGGAATCACCATGATACACCTGACGTCCATATTTTATGTAAAGGGATTAGAATCATTGAATCTTATCATAAGGTGATACAAAGATCTTTAATTAGAACTACTTTTGATGTACAGGGAGAAAAATTCATAGATTTTTAAAATGCTTTTTTTAATTTGACTCTCTTGTCATCATTGCTACAAAAATCATTTAATCTGTTATCAAAGAACAATAGGACCAAACTGAATCTCACAAAACAAACTTACTGACGTAAAACCAAAGTATGGATCAAACAAATTGCCAGAAACAGTAGATCAGACTGAATTCATCAAGCTTCTAGCTCAAAACGGCCTGATCTACAACTAAAGTACTCCAGATCACCTCAATCGCAAATAAAACGCCTAACAGAGAGATCCTTAAGCGCGATCCAATCCATTCAAAGCTTCCGTGACATCGAAAAACAGAAACAACAAAACTAAAATTCAAACCAAACTTCTGATCATTTCTACCAATCAATCGCCCTAAATTCTTTCCAAAACCCCCTAGAAACAGAGGAGATCAAGAACGAGAGGTCAGATCGAGATACCTGGACCGGTTTCCTCGCCGGAGCCGAGATCGAGATAGCCGATCCGGTGATCGAAGCCATGGATCGAGATCGAGGGGAGGAGAAAAGGAGAGAGAGAGAGAGAGGGAGATCTCGTAAGGCGGCGAGCACGAAGAGCGTGGGGGTAGAGAAAGAGGAGAGTGGAGGCCATTATTTATAGGCAGTGTTCTTTGGGGGGCTTCGGTAGTATCGAAACCTTAGGAGGAGAGAGAAAGGCCCTTAGGTGCGCCAAATGACCGAAATGCTCTCGTACTTGTTGCGGAGCGTACAATGCGTGTATGGGCATTTTAGTCATTTCGGAAGGACGACGTTGTTTCGCTGCCCGGTTGGTTATGAAAGTTAGGGTGGTGCGGCCCGTGCCGGTGTATCTGCCGTTGACGAAGCCGTCCGCATAGGGATTTTATAAGCGCACGCGATCGTGGGCCGTCCGATAGAACGGCTACTCTTTAATGGGTGGTTGGGAGGAATTCAAAATAAGCTAAACAAGTGGGTTTATGCATATTTTAGTAATGAAAGACGTGTAATAATTTTGAAATTGGAAATATGTATAATTTTAATTTATTCATATTGATCATATTTATACATATTTTCAGAAAAAAAAATAGTAGTATTTGAATGTTATTTATAAATAAAAATAATTAATTCGTAAATAAGAGAGGCTTATGCACTAAATAAATAAGATAAATGTTTCAAATTAGCTCTTTTCCCAGTATTTTCCTCTTCTAATAGCTTTCTTCTTCCTCTCAAACTATATGGAACTTTTAATTCCTCTCAACTTCTCTCCTCTTTCCCACCAAGCCAAATCCCTAAGTGTCATCCACATTCTAACATGGAAGCAATTCAATATTTTTTTGTTCCTGCTGTCCTTGCATACACAAGCTTGATGTTTGCCGAAAGTCGTGGAGATGACGGTGCCTAAAGTTGTGGGAATGATGTTGGTGGTTGCTGAGAGTTAAGTATACAGTGTAATTAAGGATGCAGCCAGTTCGGCAGATATAGTAGTTAAGAAGGCAGATATATTTATGAGCAAGGAGTGTGTGTAGTTTGAATACTTTGTCTGCTACTTATTACAAAGCTCATTAACATTTTCAACAACAGACATTATATGAACACCAATATTTGTCATCCACGAGGGGAGAGAGAGAGAATAAAGCCCATGTTTATTTTGAGTTTTAAAGGGAGTTCTCCGAACAGCTAAATATTTTTTTATCTTTTTTATATCTAATTAAAAAAATTTTAAATTAAAACTAAAAAATTAAAATTAATCAATCGAATTCAGGACTTAATCTCAAACCAAATAAGAACTTTAATCTGGAGCACATGCAAATACACAAAGAAACTAGGACAAAGAGTCTCTGTCAGCTGGTTAAATTTTGCTCTGCTCATGCTAAATGTGCAGATTTGATGTGGTATAACAGATAATGTCAGGTGCATGCAAATACACATAAACATGCTATATGCGCAGATTTAATATGGAAAGCATGCATTATTTTAACAAGACTTAACTCAAAATATTTGATAGAGGTTCAACTATTAATTGGTTGGAATCCACTGGATGTGAAGGAGAAAATTCAGATCAAATGCTGGACTACTTACAGATGAGTATCACACAATAACGCAATATAAAATTCACACAGTTTGTAGACACATACGCTACCAGAAGATGTAATTTACCCAATGTCTTGCTTTTCCTGAGGTTCCATACTTCATTTAATAAAAATGCTACTCAGGAATGACTGCCAAACTGAAAAATTATAAAATATAATGAACATCATGATAGGTGATTACATACAACAAATTGACACCATTCATTTATGTATGAAGATCTTTGGCAGACCGGCCTCATTCCATAACAATGAAAAGAAACATAATTGGGGGTTAAAATGACTATGGTCCAGCTTGGATTTCTCAAACACAAGATAAGATGTCTGACAAAGTTTACATAGTGTAACAAGTTATTTTTAACAAATCAGGGGAACCAACCAATTGATTTACTAGAAGAAACGCCGTCCATGAAAATTGGTTGAACACAATCAGCAGATAAACATGAGACTTACTGCCAATCTCATCATAACGACCTCACATCCCCTATGCCGTGAACCAGTACGCAATACTTGTCATTTATGAGGAAAAGATCATAACTGTAAGTCTCCAACATTCAACAGTGCATCATCACAAATGAGTGGAGATGAATATTATCTTCTTGCCCAATATGGGAGCAACAGCGTACAGCCTAGCTGAAATGGATGACCACATGCATGAAGCAACATTTCAAAGCAGACCCCGCCGTCGCTTGTAGTCACTGACTGTCAATGTCAAGGCATGCCTCCTCCCGTCGTTGTCGGGAACCTTGAAACCAATTGTTGCTTCTATCTTCTGCTTCCTAGCCATGAAACCCAAGTGCACACCCTGAGGGCCCCCAAATTTCTGCAAAGCAGCCAATGATATAGGCAAGTCAAAATTGTGCAGCAAGTTTGATTCTGTCCCCTGATCCACTGGTGCATTTGTGTCAACCAACTTCCCTGCACCAGCAGCTGCTTGTAGAGCTGCAGCAGTGGCTGCCTCACCAGCTGCCACAGCAATCATTGATACAACTCCCTTAGCATCTTCATTAGCCACCATAGCAACCGCAGTATCCCCATTTGCAGCTGCTGAATTGCCATCTCCTCCTGGCTTTGACACATAATAATTTCTTGATCTTGTCCACCTCCTCGAGAAAGGATCATAACCTGCCTCTCCGGCCTTTAAACTCGTATTAACAGGTTTCATCTCAGAAGCATTTTTAAAGTTTTCAGCTCGGTTTCTCCTGTTCATCTCTGCCAATTTCACAGCCTTGTCATTCTTTTGCTTTGGTCGCCTTGACATATCTTCTAACTCCTTCAGCCTTGCCCGGATCTTCTCCACTTCTGCTTCATCCCTCCTACTTTGTGCCATTTCCATCTCCTTCCTTAGTCGATCCTTCTCAGCTGCAACATTTACCGGGCGTAGCGAGGCTGACTTCTTCTCTTGCAACATCTGCTTAACAGTCGCAGCTGAGTACACAAAGGTGTTGATATTTTGTATGGCTTCCTTCTTCTCAACCACTTCCTGACGAGTAGGCATCCGCCCACCCTTCTCCACCTCCAGCAACCATTCCTTAAACTCCTCAATTTGTGGTGGAGAATCAGAGACCATAGCCATCTGCCACCTAGCTGCTGAGGCCTCGTTGTCCCAAAAAACATTTAACCACTTATATGTCGTATAATGCTCCAGCTTGTACTGTCGATCTGGGTCAGTTGCATCAACATTTTTAACCATGCATAGCCTATATTTTGGAAGTCCAGACCTTGTCTTTCCAATTCCAAGACGCACAAAGCACCCAACTATGAGATCTTCAAAGAAAGGCTCCATGAACCACTTCACAAGCTTTGACCTCCGAATTGTTATATCTCTGACATCTTCAAACTTTAGAGGATCTAGTCTAGAAGGTGACAAATCCTCTAATAGATCATCATCCATCTTGTTGTCTCCAGGGAACCTTTCATCATCACTGTCCATTCTTCCTCCACTTTCTTCATTGCTTAGATCACTGGGAGGACTCCCAGCTCTGCGTTTGCTTGGAGAAGTGCCTCGAGTACTAACACCACCACTAATTCCCTCTACTGTTAAAGCCGTCAAGCTACTACGGTAGCCCTCTGGATCTTGTTGTCTCATCCTCTTGGCTCGCAGCTCATTCAAGGCACTTTTGGTAGCAGTCCTATCAATCCGAGCTGATGAGCGACCGCGTTGCGGAAGAGGGGGAGGACTCTCCTTTCGCCCCTTTTCCATCTTAGATGAGGATGCTCTTGCCATTTTCTTCAATTTGTAATCATCAATTCTAGTGCTCCGTTCTGCTAATATCATTTCTCTATCAAGCTCAGACATCTTCTCAAGCTGCTCCTTATCATCTTCGTCTTTGTAAAGATCGCTCCCAATAGAAGGGGCACTGTCGGAGTCATCACCACTATGCCTGTCATCATTATCATCATCTCCACCTCCCCAGCCACTCCTCTTGTCCTTCTCAGGTTGGTCAAGCCTCTTCTTCAGAGGAACTTGTGATCCTGAGGGCTTTCTCTTTGTGTACCTTGGGTTGTCTGAGTCATCGTCCTTAGAATCACTCCCATCAGAGTATGACCCCTGCTGTTGCCATCTTGAATGTGAACGAGATTGGTTCTTTCTCCCAGATGACCCAGTTCTCCCAGCAGCCTGCAACAGCAAGTTCTCCAGGTCTGCCATGATCAAAGATCTCCTAGCGGACCTGCACATGCATGATAACAATTGAGCATACGTGCCAATCTTTATCATGACCTTAATGAAGCAGAAGAAACGAAATTTAACTGGCGTTAATGGAGAAGAGGGCTAGAACCATTAAACCCAACAAACTACTCTCTTAGCTCCTGTAAAACCCCAAAAATACAATGTCAATGAGGCTTGATGAGTCGGAAAATCTTAAAGTAGAATAGAAAATTTGCATTGCTAGGTTGTCCAAAACCTTTATTACTCCCTTTCCCAAAACTCTTGACCTAGATCTTCTCAGCAAAACCGTGACGACGCGGAAAACAGGAGTAATCGAGCCCCAAAGAAAAATTGACGAAGTATAAAATTTGCTATTTTGACATAGAAATCCACCCCCGAGAAACTAAAACACGTTACATCGAGCGCCCAAGATAGAAAACGTGCAAAAGCTGGTCCCTTTGCCCACGACCTCTACACAACCAAGCGAATACTAACAGGACCAATCCATGGCATCTACCTATCTCTCGTAATCCAGACCAGAGATGTATCAATTCCGTCAGCTCACAGATGTGTCTAGGGTTACGCCAAGGATCAGGGTTAAGGAAACGATGTAGGGGGAAGGATTATCGTGTCAAAAAAGAGGGAGAAGGAAAAAAGAGAGAAGTGGGAACGATGAGAAGTAGAAGACATTAGTAAAGCAGAACAAGAGAAGGAAGAGAAAGGGAGACGAGATGAGACTTACTGTCGATCTATGTATCGAGCACAGAAGGGCTACCCCCTAGATGAGGAAAGACGCGAGTAGCACCGCCGTCCCCGCCGGATCTGGAGGTCGCCGATGAGATCGACGGGAAGTGACGATGAAGGATGAGGACGAAGAGCGAGGGTTTGGTGTTTGGGGGGATTTGGGCGCAAACGAATTGAGAAAGCAAAGCCGAAAGGGAAGAGAGACGGCTTAACGGAGTAGCAAGCACAATAGTATAATAAATACATATATTTCTCTTTATAATATATATATATATATATATATATATATATTTAATGAAGAAAATATATATCAACGAGGGGGATGTAGACATACATAAACTCCTTTTAGTAGATTTTGTAAGTAAATACAAAAATTAGTCTTAATCCAAAGCTATGGGATAACAAATTTTTAACGGCTAACAATGTTTGAGGACCCATTAAACTGTTGAACTAGTTAAATACCTAATTCTCTCCATTTAAAAGTATGTTTGATAGGTGATGAAAGTTTCAGTTAACTTACTTTTAGTAAGTAATCATAATTTGTTAGTATTCGATGAGAATTAAAAATATTTATTATAATTAATGATAATATGTAATATATAAAATGTTAGAAGATAGATTTAACATAAATTGAGTGAATTAGGAAATGGAATGTTGTTATGAACTTAGGATCATGGGATCTGCTCAATCATCCAAGCTCATCTAGACCAAAATAAGATATGTAAATAGGTACTAAGTTTATATATAGATTTCTATGTCTTTACATTCTATTTAAGATTGGGAATCGGCTTTTTTAGATTAGTTGGGTATCATATTCACTTTTTTGGGCTTATTGAATCCAGAAATATATTTGATTGCATATTTCTTTTATATAAATATATGTATGTTGTACAGGAGAGTTTGATCGGAAATATTACAATAATTAAATGCTAATAGATTTAGCATTTTTTTGGCTAGATATAGAGATTTAACTCCTATTAATACTTCTAGGAGAAAAAAGAGAGAAAAAATTTCTCCCATAGTCCAAAATCTTTTATTATTTATTTAAAACTTTTAAACTAAGAAAAATATCTACATAAATCCCTTAAATTATATATATATATATCTTACAAGATTAGCAGAATAGGAACTTCTGTTATCCAAAAGAAATAAGATAAAAACAATATCAAAAGAGAAATATTCCCTCAAAAAAATATCAACAGAGAAAGATGCCAATAATAAGCCTCAGCCTATCTAAGTCGTACACAATTGCAGGTAAAAGAAAACTATTCTTGGAAGCATAGAATTATTGAGAAATTAACCAAAGTTTCAAACATGATAAACAGTAAAAGATTTATTATGTATGCTAAATTTTCGGCCACCTGGTTAATAATTGGCCTAATTTTCCATCTGTAGGACATGAAACCAAGATACAGAAACATCTGATTCAAGTGCTAGCACAGTTGCATCTATCAAAGGATTACTCATTCTTCAGCTTAAGACACTTCTTTATGACACCCATCATCTCACTTCCAGGAAACCTTCCAAGGCAACCCCTGGCAGCTGCAATCTCACTAAATTCATAGACTGAATCACCAGCAAAGGCTTTATGCCGATCCTCTTTCATACCAGATAATTCTACTTTGTCGGATAAATCATCACCAGCCTTTACGGAGGGAAGTGGAAAAGCATCTAAGGAAGTTTGAATCACATTATCCTCCCCAACTGCAGTCACAAAATCCTTTAGTTGGCATAACGTGAATGGAACAGGCTCGAAGCTATGATCACCATACTCCACAGGAGTAGAATGATCTCCAGTGACACAGAGATAATATTGATAATTTCCACATTTTTCTGCCTGCCAGAGGAGTCTTATCAGCTGACCAATAGCTCGGTCAACAGCTTCCAGCGCTCGGACTTTCAGTATACTAGCCTTGTCATGACCGGCATCATCTATTGCCTGTATCACATCAACAATAATAAAGAAATTGTTGGAGATACCATTTCTATCTAGCAATCAAGTAGAAACTAAAATTGGTCAATACATGCAGCTCCAAATAAGCTAAAAGCTAACAAGAAGAAGCTGCACGAGTACTATCTAATTCAAGACAACATAAGGATCGTAAAGTTACAAAATAGAATCTTTCATCAACACTTGCACAACATAAACAGAAAGAATCCATACTGTATCTCCTATATTTGTTTACTTCTTGACTGCTGCTCTCTTTCATGCATTAAATTACAGTTCCTCACATGACAGCATTTTCAACCATAACTATGTGATACAATTCCCTAGTCATTCTTTCTCTACAGATCATCCTCTACCCAGTCATAACTTCTAATTTCTTTATTAGGTTCATCCTTTTACAGAAGATTCAAAATCTCAAAATCGTAAATCTTAGCTTCGAGTTTCAGCTTGGACAAACATTGAATTCCACCTTTTTATTAGTTCTGTTAGTTAAGCATTTTCAAATAGAAGCAACAATAACCAACTAATTAACTTCTAAGGAAAATATGAAAGAAAGAAAATAGAGCAAGTTGCTTCATCCTGCAGCCAATTGACTTCTACGTTCAGTTATATATACATTCAGCAGTTTCACTCTGAAACTTGAATAGCATAACTTCCAGGAATTTTATAGGTTACAGTTTCAAACATTCAATTTGATGATAATTTGGCATATTACACAGAAACTACAAGATAGAGAAAACCCTCTGATACAGTGAGGTAACTTTACCTTAAGGTTATAGAATACATAATAGAAACCATATGTTCTCAAAGTAGAAGAAAAATAGAAAAAAGTGCTGAAGGTTATGGAGAAAGAAGAACAATCTGATTTACTTCACACCATAAAAATTAGAAAAAGGAAAGATCTCTCACCTTTATGTGGAGGAACCCAAAGTCATAGCCATCCTCTCTTCCTGGCTTATGTTGATCCTCTCCTGGTACAAATATACTTGGGGATGGCTCTAATGGAGCAGAAAGTGCTCTTGCTATTGCTGTAGCTTTGGAAGTTAGCAGAGTTCGATAATCTCCAGTTGCTCCAGGAGCTTCAAGGATGTCAATACCCAGTGATAGGCCCAATCCAGCAATAATCTTTGTGGGAGCTACCATGCATGGGGACAGTCCATGCTTTTTCTCAAATGGAGGAACCTGGTATACGGCACAATATTTTCTTAAAATGCACCATTGATGAAACTTCCTAGATCAAGAAATACGAATGTTCACTTGTTGTATAATTAATTATGACAAATAACACGGCCCACTTCCAAGTCCAAAACCTGTGTGAAGTATCAAAATGAAATGAGATTACAGGACCAGGTTGGTGTGTTCACATGATGAAGGAAATGCCTAGACTCAAGAGTATACATGACTAGATTTCCTTCCTTTGACCTTCACTTTCTTGCTATTTCTCCAGTATTAAACAGCTCAACTAACTCTGAGAAGCTCCTATTCTAAAGTCATGGTTGCTTTCAATTCACCAAACTGTTGGCTCTAGCTTACATACCTAGATTTCCTTCCTTTGGCCTTCACTTTCTTTCAAGTTACCCATTATTAAGCAGCTCAACTGATTCTGAAAAAGCTCCTTTTCTAAAGTCAGGGTTTCATTCATTTCACCCAACTGCAAGTTCTTGGGTTAGCCTGATATACACTATATTGAAGTCCAAGACTGGCTTAAACAGTAATTCATCCGAACCTATCTGAAGTCAGTTAAAATGCATAATTTAGGACGTAAATGTAGTGCACAGATGTTTCCACTTGCATAGTTGCATACCGGTAGAATGCCAATCTGTGCTGAGCAGCACATGCTGCAGTGTGGGCCATAGCAATCCTCTATGCATATGAGGAAACACAAGGACATATTACTATATTAGAGATCTTAGTAACTTATACCACTGTAATTTTTCCTACTAAATAGCCACTAACATAACCAGCTTAAGCCTGATAAACATAAAAGCAGTTCAGCTCAGGATCTACTCAGCTTATTATAAATAGGTGGATTAGTTCGACTGGAAAATGGCTAACTTAAAGAGAGATTAATACATGACAAGGATGGAGAAGCCTCCCATATGACCTACTTGCCTGATTGCAAGTTAGTAAGCTCAATAGGGCCTGTAAACATGTGTAGATCATGTTCACGTTCCGAAGAGCAAAGAATGAAAGAACAACAAAATTCAAACCCATCAGCCATAGTGCCATACCAATCAATTCTCCTCACTACATGCTATCTGCGGAGAATAAAAGGAAGGGGAGAGAGAGAGAGAGAGAGAGAGAGAGAGTAGTTAGCTTCAACAAACTAACCTCGATCCGGATACCACAACCTCGCAAGAGGACAACATTTGCAATATTTTTCCCTTCTGCTGCGCGCTTTGCATTTAAGGGGTGAGAAACCAGAATTCGCGATATTTCTTTAGAAAGTTCATTGACCACTGCAGCTGTGTTTTTTGCTTCTTCAGAATCATCTAAAGCCTCTGCTTTAAGAAGTAGGCGGTTGTCCTTTAATGGGTCAGTTCCAGAAATATTTCCACTAAGTTTCGGCCCTTTGACAACCACTCCACATCTGTGCTCAGTGGCATACCTAAGAAAACACAATATTATTATCAGCCTTCTATTTGAACATCAAAATTAAACGTCTAACATTGTTCCAGGAAAACTTCACCTCTCATGAAAGGTCAGATTATGAAATATGTAATCTACTAGAAAGAGGAACTCTGATAATTCTAAATAATTAAATTGATTGTATAACTAATATAGTTTGACGGATTATTTTTGTCTAGCTGTGTAACCTAAATGACTAATAGGTCAAGAGAACTCTACAGGAGATAAGAAAGAAAATTTTGAAATCAGAATGGTTACATATGCATCTATTTGACTGCTTACCGCCCCTAAATATCTCACTCAACAATGAAATAAGAATTATATGTCTGGAAATTGAAGAGATATGTGAGGACACCATTCTCGATCAATTAATTACAGTGACAATCATGAAAGTAAACCTGAACTTCACTTACTGATGTTTCGTAACTTTCAGTTGGCTGTAGTCTGTACAGAAATGCCATACCAATCTTATCCCACTAACTGGTGCATTGGACATAATGATATCGTTATACTAAGAACATTTTTTATCATATAGTAAAAACGATGCCACAACAATTGTCTAATTGGATACCATGTGGCTTCTTTTAAGGTTCGTTTCCATCTAGGAAAGAAGTTCACCTGACTCTCACTTCATATTCAGGAAACGAGGGAAGCTTCATTCCATCCAAAGCTGCGCAGAGAATTGGACCTTCTTCCTCAAAATGCCGATCAGCCCTTCTACTGACAACAATTCCAGTGTTCTCATCCAAGGTAGCAAAGTTTGACTGAAATGTGTAATAAAGTAAGTTATCAAGTGAAAGAGCTCATAATTGTTCAACTCAATAGGCCAGTCAAATAATAGCATAAATTTAATGCATATAGTTTTGTCACGGAGAAACCCAAAAGAATGAGTAGCATAATAGCACATCAATAGTGGAATAACATCTTCAGTCCAGAAAATCTATGTTGCTAGCTCTTGCTCATCCTTCTGCTTTTCCATTAATGTGCAAATTAGTTCTCATTGTGTCATAAACAGAAGAGGCCAAATTGGCAAATTGCCAAAGAACTGAGTTGTGATCTTATGGTTGACAGGTTCCACAGCTTGGAATTAGTAAAAATGTATGTATCATGCACATATTTCTTTAATTAACTTTAACATACAAGAACATTATCACTTCATCGAACTTCAGAACTTCAAACTATCATGGAGCAGCAAAAAGAATGTAGTCCCCTTGTGACCTTAAAGCAGATCTGCTATTCTGATACTTTCTGTGGAACCCATACATCTTCTAATTATACAAATCTGAAACGCTCACGGTCTCACACAGTCACACTAGGTTGATTTTATATGTATAGCTGGACTGCATGCCGGCAAGAGACCGACCTATTTTGTCTTGGCTATCAAGACGTCTACCTAAAATAAGAACAGTCGGCACTGAAGAGTTTATTATTGTTGGCATTCTTGGTGGTGGCAGTAGCTGCACCAGTGTCAGCATTGGTATTATTGCTGGATGCATGAGCAAAAGCATAGAGATGCTAAAATTACATCCTTAGCATGCAGAAACAAAAACTATTAATTCAATTTAGGAACAAATCCTCATGTGCATGTACTTAATAAAAATCCAAATTTTACATATCTTTTTACCAGTCAAGTAATAAAGTTACACATAAGCTTCCTTAAGCACTTATTTGGTATCTACTGATACATCTAAACATAGCGCTACAATTTCAAAACCAATGACTGATCTTCTATGAAAGTCTATTCAATCCTCCAAACCTCAAAAGGACATCCGAATCTCTCAAAAGAGAAACTTTGATCATTAACCACACTCGAATCTTCCTTTTATCTTTCTCGCCCACTTAAAAATCTTCAACATCCACCAAAAAATAAATCTTGTTCTCCTAGGCAAACTCTAATGAGCAACAAGAAATCGCAGAACTGCACAAGATTCCTCCTTTCCTCACCTTGAAAGCAATGTCTCCGGGGGACATGGCCAATCCAGCACCCATCGACTCAAACGCCCCTCGTCCCCGGTAGTAGACTCTCGGGTCGTATCCCAGCAAAGAGAGGTGAGCTGTATCGCTTCCGCACGCCAATCCGGCTTCGACGGGATCCATTAGCCCATTAACTCCTGCTGAGGCGATCGCGTCCAAATTGGGCGTCGCCGCTGCTTGGAGAGGCGTCTGGTAGTGTAATCTTGGGAGAGAGACGTCGCCCACCCCATCGATTAACACAAAAGCCAGCCTTCTCTTGGCGTTCTTGGACATCTCCATGCTTTTAGATGCAAAAATATGGCCAAAAATCAGAGAATCGAATACCGAGGGGCGGAGGAACCGAGGAGAAATGGGGGTGGTTCTTGGGATGAAAGGGAAGAGGGGCCTCTCGAAGGCGAGCTCGCGGTAGAAGGCACGGAGGAGGCTAAGGGCGGAGGGATGGTATTTTAATATTTTATCGTTCTACAGGAGGAGTTCTCGTAAATTGGCAGTTAAGTCAATAAAAAGAGCAGCTTTGTATAACACTTTCTATATGACTGCGATTTACTTAAATACTTTAAAAACTATAATAATTTGAAGAAGAAGAAAAACCATAACAAAGGCTCACTTTTTGTAAGTTTTCGTTGAAGAAGATATTAGCTTATAAATAGTAAATATAAACCAGTGTCATGTGACCCCAATATATTTATTTAATTCTCTTAGATTTCTTAATCTTATTTTGTAACCATGAATAATAATAACAACCATCATCCACAATATTTTCATATTTAGCAACCCTCTTACATTTACAATAAAACACACAAAAAGTCATGTGGGGGCATACTTCATCTTAAGCTATCCACTAGGTTCCTCAATAATAACCGGCAATAGTTGTGGTTTCTATAACTCCACACTTATCGCAAAAGCAATCGACCTTAAAGAGGCCTCATGTATATTCCTCGTCATGATATCTCTCTAGGGCTGTCAAGCTCGACGAGCGACTCGGACTCGGCTCATTTGAAGCTCTAGTCCAGCTTGGCTTGGTCAGAGTTGAGCCAATCCTGAGCTGCTAAAATCGACTCGAAATTAATATCGAGTCAAGCCTAAGCTTAAGCTGGCTCGCTCAAGCTTGGCTCGATAGGCTTGATATAAAAGGGTGCCGCCTCATCCTCCGCCGATGCCACCTTGTCCTCTATCGCAGTGTGAACTTCTCCTCCTCCTCCTTCTTCTTCTTCAACCATGCCGTCGTAGTGCCCTACCTCCTCCTCCTCCTCTTTCTTCTTCAACCACGCCGCTGTGATGCCCCACCACCTCCTCCTCCTTTAGCAGCAGTAACCAGTCGCGATGCCCCGCCTCCTCCTCCTCCTTCTTCTCCTCTTTCAGCAGTGGCAAGTAGCCGCGGTGCCTCGCCTTCTCCTCCTTCTTCTTTTTTAGCTCAGTTTGGGCTTGGTTCAACTCGATCTGGCTCGATTTAATGATAGGCCCATTTTAGGCTCGAGATCGATCTGGCCTAACTCGGGCTCGGCTCGAGTTGAGCTGAACCGAGCCTAAGCCCAATTCTAAGACTTGAAATTAATTTGGAGCCAAGCGGCTCGGCTTGTTTACACCCCTATATCTCCCACATGCAAGTAGAGATAGAATCGTTACTCCTTTATCAATATTCTCAAAGATGTCCACCCAACTCCCTAAACAGTGGCCTGATCATAAAATTTTGTTATCTTTTTTGTGCTTTCCTATTTGTAAATCATTTTTACCACTAAGAATTGGCCTCGTAAACTCAAGTGAAAACATGGGTTTTGGCATTGACCTATTTTGACTCACTAATAGCGATGCGCTCTGTAATCGGATTGAGTAATTAATATTTCTTTTTTGAAAAAAAAAAAACAAAACACACAAAAAATATCTTACAAAAGGCAAGAAAGATTCCAATTAAGCAGACCAAATCAATTAGAATAATGGCACGTGTAGGCCACTACGTGTTGGCCCAAAGTTGAGTTTGACCTCGATCTTAAAGGTCATTATTCTATCCTACAGATGTACCCGAGTAGTTGTATATTCACAGATTTTCTTTCTAGTATTGGAGTCAAATAGTTCGTAATTTTTTTTATCGCAAAGCTTATTTGTGGTCTATAGTTAGTTCATGATCTCTTTCTCGTTTTTTTAGTTACATATTGACCTTCTTTACTATCGAAAAACTATAAAATATATATTCCATTATCTTTTTGTTAGATTTTTTTATTAAAAAATAATACGTGAGTGTTACTGTTATGTATAATCGATTTTAGGTATTCAGGAGCCCATTTTACTTTTTTTATTTTAAATAATTAAAAAGAAAAGAAAAGTAAAATTAAGAGTGAAATAGTCTATTCTACCCTGAGCCAAATCGTATCCAATTCCCGAAATGGACTCGTGGGCCCCGCCATATGTCCCAGGATTCCTAAGAAACGTCAGAATATCGCATCCAGTCCAAAGAAGCCGGAAGATTCTCATCCCGCCATCAAACTTCTACGCGGGCGACACGTTTAAAAACCCTAGCACGACGTCGTCTGCCGGCACCGAATCCAAGACCAAAGCCACTCCCATTTGCATGGCTGGCGGCAACGACGACGCCGCCCCCTCCCCACCTACCAAGGAGATGGCGGCTGTGGCGCTCGAGCCGTCACTCCGTCGCACCCTCATCAGCTCGATCCTCGGCGGCGCCGGCGAGGAGCTCGCCGGACGGAGAGTGGTGGTCGGAGGATGGGTGAAGACGGGGAGAGAGCAAGGGAAGGGCTCCTTCGCCTTCCTCGAGCTCAACGACGGCTCCTGCCTCGGGAACCTCCAGGTCATCGTCGACGCCACCGTCTCCCCCCTCGCGTGCCTCGTGCCCACCGGCACGTGCGTGCTCGTTGAGGGAGAGCTCAAGAAGCCGCCTGAGGGGACCAAGCAGCGCATCGAGCTCCGCGTGGATTGGGTGCTCGAGGTGGGCGGCGTTGATGCCAAGTATCCGCTGCCCAAGGCTCGGCTCACGCTTGAGAACCTCCGCGAGGTCGTCCACCTCCGGGCCCGCACCAATACGGTATCTAATTCCCGTCCTTTTGCTTATTGTGTTTTAAAGGAGACATTTTGATGCGAAAGTTTTCCACGATTTGTTTACTTGGGAAGAAGAAGAAGATGATGATGATGACAGATTAAGTTGTTTGTGGGAGTTCTCAATTTCTTTCTTCAATTTTAGGGGGACTTTTGCTAATTAAAATCTGGCAAATTTAATCTGCAGAGAGCTTTCTTACTATGTTAACTTTCTCTTTTCACTTCTTATAGGAAAAGGGAAACTTTTTAAGTTCAAATATTGTACGCTCTATGATGTGTAAATTTGTTGCTTCTCTGATTAATTAAAACATGTTTTCTTGTTCCTTTCATGAATTAATAACAGTAGGACCGGATCGTAGGTTATCCTTAATGTTACTAATTGGAATAAATAAGGCTCTGTTTCTTCTCTTTGCTGCTATTTCTTTGCTTATGCAATCTCTAATTTTTGCAGATAGCTGCAGTTGCTCGGATCAGAGATGAGATGGCTTATGCAACACATACATTTTTTAGGAAGAATGGATTTCGCTATGTGCATACACCTCTAATCACAACTAGTGATTGTGAGGGTGCTGGTGAAATGTTTCAAGTTACAACATTGTTTAGCATTGCTGAAAAGCTGGAGAAAGAATTAAAACAAAACCCTCCGCCGTCGGAGGCTGACATAGAGACCGCTAAGCTTCTTGTGAAGGAAAAAGGAGATGCAGTCTCACATTTAAAATCGTCGGAAGTTAGCGAGGATGAGATTAATGCCTCTTTATCTGAATTGACAAAAGCCAAGGATCATCTTTCAAGATTGGAAGAGAGGTTTAAGTTGAAACCTAGGATTCCTCAAAAGGATGATGGGTCCATAAATTATG
Source organism: Typha latifolia (assembly GCF_019914945.1). Classification (NCBI taxonomy): domain Eukaryota; kingdom Viridiplantae; phylum Streptophyta; class Magnoliopsida; order Poales; family Typhaceae; genus Typha; species Typha latifolia. The sequence continues at coordinate 2,980,861 of NC_133091.1, forward strand.
ATTTTGATTTTTTTAAACGTCAAGCTTTTCTAACAGTATCTGGCCAACTTCAGGTTGAGACTTATGCTTGTGCTCTAGGGAATGTGTATACCTATGGACCAACTTTCCGGGCTGAAAACTCTCATACATCGCGACATTTAGCAGAGTTTTGGATGGTTGAACCAGAGATGGCATTTGCTAATTTGGAGGTACTGAACATTCATTTTGTTTTTTTGTTCATATACTCCATGTATTCATAGTGGTGGATTCATTAGCTCCCAAATAGCTACTTGTTTAATTTTTACATGTAATGCTTACTCGTTTTATATACTTGAAGGATACTGAAATGAGAAAATCTTGTCTTTTTGAAGTAGAGAACTAGAGGATTGCAGAATTTCATGAGAGCCATCTTTTCATATACTAAAATTTAACATGTATCTTGTTTCATTGCAGGATGATATGAACTGTGCAGAGAACTACGTAAAGTTCCTCTGTCAATGGTTACTTGACAATTGTCTTGAAGATATGGAATTTATGGTGAACAATTATGACAAGACAGCCTTGGACCGCCTGAAGCTTGTTTCATCCATGCCATTTGAACGCATTTCATATACACAGGCTGTTCAGCTTCTGGAGCATGTCACTGACAAGAAATTTGAGAACAAGGTAGAATGGGGAATTGATTTAGCATCTGAGCATGAAAGGTATGCAAATCGCTAACTTTCACATTGTTCTTGGTTTCTTATAATCATCTGCTGGCTCTCGTACAACTGAGTGATGCTTTCTTCGATCATAAAGGTACTTAACTGAGGTGATATTTAAGAAGCCTGTCATTGTATACAACTATCCCAAAGGAATAAAAGCATTTTACATGAGGCTTAATGATGACCAAAAGACTGTGGCTGCTATGGATGTTCTTGTGCCAAAGGTATGGGTTCTTCTCCTGGCTTATGATAATTGGCCTTTTCCCTTAGTTTATTTTACTAAAAGCACATAGTTGATGCTCAGCAAGTTATATGTCAATATTAATCGTGGTCTAGCCGCAGCCTTCTTTGAATAACATGGCAGAGTACTTGCTTACCAATTTGTGACATTACCTTTACATGAATTTACAATTTAAACTTCTCTTGTGTAGGTTGGTGAACTGATTGGAGGAAGCCAAAGAGAAGAGCGGCTAGATTGTCTTAAAGAAAGGTACATGATTTCTAACTACATCTCTGGGATAAATGTTATTCAATGGAGCATGCTGCATTTGCAGTGGTATAACTGATTGAATTACATGTTTCTCTATTTATCAAATCTCACATTTGATATTCTCATAGGATATATATATATATATTATTATTTTTTTTTAATTTTTTTTTGTGGACATGCAAACATGTTATGTGGAATACCAATATAAAAGAAAATGAAATAAGCACTTTTGCTTTCTTAAATTGATCTGGACTTGAACTTCTCTAAGAACAATGGACACGAAATAGTTCAACTTAGTTATCTGAAAGATAAATTAAATCATACAACTATCAGCAAAAGTGCGGAAGTCACAATTTCCTTAGCTAATGACTGAAAACCTAATGCTTTGAAGTGGTAGCTAGATGCTTACATTTGATGCATGAGCTATTTTTTGAACTATACTTCTTTCTGACAATAGGATAGTTGTGTTGGCTAATCTTTTCTTCTTATCTTTACAGAATTCTTGAGGCAGGATTGTCTCTAGAGCCATATGAATGGTATTTGGATCTTCGTCGCTATGGCACTGTCAAGCACAGCGGATTCGGTCTAGGTTTCGAACGAATGATTCTTTTCGCCACTGGCCTCGACAACATCAGAGATGTCATCCCATTCCCTAGATATCCAGGCAAAGCTGATCTCTGAAAATCTTTGATTTTGTTTTCCATGGGCAATAGAATGGATGTTATTTACTGTATTATTGATAGCACAAAAGGTCTGTGACAATGATATCGAAAAATTTGGAGTAAATTCATCTTGGTGAAAGATGATATACTCTTTGTACATTTAAAATACTTCTAACTTATTTGTACGAGGTGTTGAACTGGACTGTCAAATTATGAATTTGAAGAAAATTTCTTTTCCAAGTAGAGCTTTATTTCCCTGCTGATCTTGGTATTCTATTTGGGATTCTTGATTATCATAGTCTGCCCATTAAATTATAAGATTTAAATTGATTCTCGTAGATATGGATATATATTAGTAAGTACAATGAAATTCGATGATTTGAGGTCAGATTTAGCAAAATTTATTTCCCACTAAAGTTGACTTTGTAGATCTCAAAACAAACCCTTATTTGGTTAGCATTCTTATTAATTATTATAGACAACTTAACTAAATGAAATTCTACTTCCTTTCAAGCGAGATTAGAGAGTTTTTTTTTAATTTTTTTTAACCATAGTAGGCATTCTAAGAAATTTTAATAAATACCACTTTTAGATTCTCCAGAAGCCGAAGGAAAATGGTTTATATACAAAACAAAGATGCTAAAAGAGTTAGTGCTCAGGTAAAAGCATCAATTGTGTTTTAAGCTTTCAGGCTGTTTAGTCGAAAACTTTTCTAGATGTTGCATTAATAGATATAATATATAATTCAAAAATTATTGTTTGATTTGGCGCACCAAATCTTAAAAAACTAATAAGACTCAGATGTAGTCTTTTGACATCCACTTAGTGACATCCACTTAGTTCAAATGGATGTCAAAAGACTGCATCTATCTAGGGGGTGTAATCGAGCCCAGCTTAATCAAGCTCGACTTTAATTAAGCTTAAATTAATATTAATTTCGAGCCTATATTTGTGATCAAATTTAAATTAAAATAATTTCAATTTGAGCCAATTTTGAGTTTGAGCTGATCAATAAATAATTTCAAGCTTTAATTAAAAAAATATTTATCTCTTAATACATACGTATTTCTAAATATAAAAAAACCAAACTACTGCTACTAGTGTTTTTTTTTTCTTAATTTTAATTTTAATTATATTTATATGAAAGAAGGTTGGTACACAGATTCATAGGTGCATCTACAATGACATGAGCTAGCTAATATGCGCTCAATTCTCCTTTTTGAAAATCGGATCAAAAATATTTTAAAGTTCCAAAAGATGTTTTCAAATTTCAAATATCAAATTCAAAAGAAAGCAGTACAAGAGTTAAACAAAGGCAACCAAGAAGTCCAATATATTACCAATTTACCATCAACGGCGAAAGCTGATTCGTTTATTTCCGTATCCAATCCCACCAAAAAGAACGAAAGAAACAGAGAAATAGAAAAATAAAGGCTTCTCCCACCTCCGCGACCCAACCCCCGGGCTCGATCGACCGCGGAGAAATCGGCGTTTTGGGAGCGCGATCAAAAGCGACTCCGACGCATGTGACGCGTGGGAGACGAAAGAACCAGCGGTGGGAGATACAAAAAGGAAGAGCCACGAATACCACGAGCGATCCACCGCCGGTTCTTGATTCCGAGGCTTCTTGGTCGTGAAAGATTCGCGGTGAGTCCACGAGTTTTTTGACCTAGATTTTAGATTCTGGAGAGAGTGAAAGATTTAGATGAGAGAGAGAGAGAGAGAGAGAGAGAGAGAGAGAGAGAGAGAGAGAGAGAGAGAGACGAAAGGAGAGGAATTTTTGAGTTTTCGGGTTGATCACTGAGGAGGAAGAAGATTTACGTAAGTAATTGAATTGTGGGCTGGGAATTTGTGACGTGAGGGAAACGAAGCAATTGCAAGGTATAATGTGGGTGTAAATTTGGTTTTCCTTTTGTAGATTTATCCCTTATTCATGCATGCGGAAGCATGTGACTGATTTGTTACTATGATCTCCCAAGAATGACAGAGACGAGAAAGTTTTGAACTGTGGGATTGATCGTTAAGATCTGTGTCAATAGTTGAAGTGGGGACTGGGAATTAGTTAACTGAGAATGACAAGCTATTCAAGCCGTAATGTACATATAGGAAATGACACAAATTGAATTATTCTGTTCTGAAAGTTTCAATTGGTGTAGTGTTTCGGATGCGAACAATTGTTTCTGATGTAGATATAACCTCGGTCATGCGCGAAGATATGTGAACGTTTTGTTATTATGGCCATCCAAGAATTTCAAGAGGATCTTGCAAGCGAGAGGGGAGGGATTTTCAGATGGCAGAGTTGATCTCTTAGAAGTAGAAGATTTCTTAGAAATAATTGATTCTGTAATGTATAGAGTTATTCTTCAAATAGATCCAGAAATTGAGATTAATTATGTTCATTAGGAATAATGTGGGATCGTTGCCTTGCTACTTGTATCTTGTTTAATCATTATGTATTCATTAAGTCAAAGAGATAATTTTATTGGTAGCTGTAAGTTCAATACTTTATGGTTTACATTCATAAAGTGAGTGTAGTTAAGATCAGGAGATAGAGGAGTGTCATTACTGAGAAACAAATACAGCATCATGATGCCTCTACTAATGCCTGAGGATGTTTTTCTCAATGTTGTTGTTGTTGTCGTTATTATCGTCTTCTAAGCATGTTCAAATGCTCAACCTTTCCCATAAGTTTGCCAGCTACAAATTAATCTTGATTCAATTTTTAAAATTCGGATTGCTTGACAATCACTTAAGTTGAAAAGATATTCATCAGCGAGTCCTTTCACTGGAGCTGGATATTTCAGTGTTGGGTTTTTATTTTTACTGCAGAGAGAAACTTCAAAGTATGATATATTCTATTATGTATTTGAGTGTTTTCATACATTCACTTAGATTTGTCTCTTGTGGCACATTTTTTGGTACTTTGCTGTAATATCTACCAATTAGATTTACTATGTGATTCAGGTTGCTTTTGTCTAAATGGTATGCATGCTTGGGCAAAGGAGAATGGCAGCCATGGTGAGGCTACTTATGGTCGAAAATGTTCCGGATATTACACCAGGTATTCTTTGTTGTAACATATGATTTTGTGTTCTTATGATCAGAAAGATACACTAACACTCTTCATTTGCTGAGTTGGTTTAAACAATCCCAAATTTTATCTTCACATATAGTTGTTGAGATATAGATAGCAAAACAACTTGAGAAAATAATATCTAAGTGGCTAACTAACATGAAATTTTTTTATCTCGCAATCCTGTATTTCTGTTATTTTCAGCAAAAAGTTTGCCTTTTTCTATTTTGGCAAGTTGAGAAGACCAACATATAGGAGAAAGATGGAATATATTCTATAAAGTGAAGAGTGGATCAAGAATCACCGGAGAAAATTATTGGAGTCACAAAGAAATCTATAGTGCATCTAATATAGAGATACTGATTAGTAAATTTTTTTTCCATTCTTGACGACCTGTAGACCTCCATATTGTTTCTGTGTTCTCTCAATTCTATATATCATGTCTTTGCATATCCCAAACTAGTATTAGTACATGGTTCCATAGTTGCTCTTTTCCTACATGTGTGAACCATACATAACCAGATCTAATCTTTCCTGAATTTGAAGTCTTATCTTAATGCTAGCTTTAAAAGAAAGATATGCTGAGTTCCTCTGGAGTAGGAGAGCTGAAATGTTAAAGGTGTTCTTCCGCATTTGGAAAATAGTTTGTAAAATAGAACTTCCAACTCCCCAATCTTTTAGTTTCTTTAGCGATGATGTGAAAATGGAAACTTAAGCCTTACAACTAACAGGAAATAGATGAAAGAGAAGAAAAGAAACCTGATAATTTTCTTGTTTATTGGAACTAAAAAATTGATCAATATTTATACCTCTGACAATTGCTTGCTCCTATCTACTATAAGCAAGATTGCGGTGCTAATTTTTGTTTTTTTTAGCCCCATCACAAGTATCTTGGATCATTTTTCCCATAACCTTACATATAATTATTTCTTGAAGGTTGACTCCGTTATCACCTATATCTATTCTTTGTATCAGTTATGTATTCTTCCTGTAACTTCTATAATCATATGTTTATTTCTCACTTTCTTCAAACAAGGACAATAAAGATAATTATCTAATATATTGAACAAAGTCATATTACCTTCCTGTGTTTGCTCTTCTTGTTGAGATGTGATTATTCATTTAGTTGGCCATGCTTCATTGTGGAAGAAAGTGTAACAGTACAACTATTTATAACTATTAACTAGAAAGGTGCATCTTTCATTCTAGTACAATTGATGACATCATAGCATCTTTTAATTCCTATTTTTCTCTATGAATGTCAGCAGAAGAGGTGACTCATGAGAAGATTGCTGCTCAAATCATCCACAAGGAATTCCTTGATGCAGATGAGGCAAATTTACTTGAAGAAGAAGGTAAATCAAGAATTCGAGTTAGTTATTCTAACAGTTCATATTAGCTTTGGATTTCCAATTGCTTTGATCTGATTTTTTGAGTGTCTCACACCATTATGGAGCATTGACTTACTGATGTTAGTTTCCTTCATAGTCTTTCATGTTCTCCATGTTAAGACTAACAAATTTGAGGCAAAACAATATGTTGGCAGGAACCTCAAAGTTTTTAAGAATCTATTCATTGTAAAGAACTGCATGTGCCTAAGTGTTTCCTTCATGGGAGATTTAAATGTTGGAACACTTCAACTAGATCGCTATTTAAAGGATTAGTTGTAGGCTCTATTTTTTGTTTAGAAAATAAAGAAGTTGTAAGTAGGGACTGGGAGAAAACGTTGGGTGACAAATAACTAACATTTTTGATTTGTTGAGAGATGTATTTAAGGTGATATTACTCGATTGTCATACGCCTTAGTTTTTCTATCAATGTTAAAATTAGAAATTTTTTATCAGGTGGATGTGTCATAAGTGGCGGTGGGGGAGAAATGGTGAGCTCGGTTTGGTGGAGTATTGCGAGCTAGTAGTGAGCTACAGTGGAGCGGAAATGGTGGGTTCGTGATGCAAAACGTAGTGGAGGAAAATGAAACAGAGAAAGAAGAAGGGAAGGAATGGGGTTTCACACCTCCACCCTAAGAAAAGGTTTCACACCAAAATCCTCGAGAGAACAAATCACATAAACTTTCATTGAGTGCCAAAGAAAATATAACGGGTCTATATATAGACATACAATGGAATTAAGCAAGAAACACCCTACATAGGAAATAAATAAAAGACACCCTAAATAAATAAAAATTAGAACCAAATCTCTATAGGAGGGATCATCAACTGTCGGCGCCTCCTGCGCTGGTACACACGCCATCGCGTTCTATCAGTGATGTCCGCATCATTCTCCCCGGGTGGGAGAGAAGTCGACTCCGTCGAGTGTGCTGCTCTGCTGCTCTCATACTGCTCTAAGGTATCAGGGTGATGCACCTCCAAATCGTGACGATTAAGCCACGTGTCATCAGATGTAGGTCGTCATTTCCAACGTACTAGATACCGTTGGGATCCACCTTCTCTAGTTGAAATAATTTCATCATCTAAAATTTTATCAATTTCGTCTGTTTGTGTTAGGTGGAATATTGGGAAGTGGAGGTAAAGAGGGTCTCTCATAAAAATGAGGCTCATAGGTAGGCTCGGTATCTAGTGGGTTATACGGAGTAAAATCTGGACCTTTATAACCTACTAGATCCTCAATATTAAAAGTAGAACTGATGCCAAAATCACTAGGGAGATCTAGAACATAAGCATTATCATTAATTTTCTTGAGAATTTTAAAAGGTCCGGCACATCGTGCATGCAACTTTTTGACAGTTCCGGGTGGAAACCGTTCCGGACGTATCCGGACCATCACAAAGTCTCCAACATTAAATTCTTTGAATCTCCTTAGATCAGCTCGAATTTTATAATTAGTATTACTGAGCAATTCTCATTCGATTTCTTTATGCAAGTCATGAATATGTGATGCAAATGCAGATGCAGACTCAGACAACCTATGATAATGGGACATAGGAATGAGATCTATAGGTTGTCTAGGTTTATAACCATATACTACCTCAGTTGGACTCAGACCTATGGATCTATTAACAGAATTATTGTATGCAAATTCAGCAGTGGCTTCAAAAGGAATCGATTCGCTAGGCTCATTCAGAATTTTTCGAGCCGCAAGAATCAGAATAGGAGTTCCTTTACTCATCTCACGTTCAATGCCTCTCGCACTAATCAAACTGACTTTATTATCGGAGTGGATGGGATCAGACTTCTTTTCCATCTTATCACCTCTAGGCTGCGATGGAAGAATCTTGATTTTCTTACCCTCATGTTCAAACATGCAGATATTTGAACGGCCATAAATATGCACATCATTATCAAATAGCCAAGGCCTTCCAAGGGATAATTTGACCCACATCCATGGTCAATACATCGCACCAGATTTTATCCTTATAAGTCGTGAATTCAATTGGAACCAAACAATGCTCTTTTATTTCCAGCGTGGTTGAATTAATCCACGAAACCTTGTAAGGATTAGGATGGGAAATCTCTCTCAGATTTAGTTTTGAAATAATGGTGGAGGACACGGCATTTATACAGCTGCCACTATCCACAATTACTTTACAATTTTTACCTCCAATTTTCGTGAATGTGTGGAAAATGGAGTTGCGCCTCCAATCATCATTGACTTTAGGTTGAGAGAGGGCACATCTAACAACATGTAACCTTATGGAGTCTATGTGCCTCAGGCATCCTAGGGTATTTTCTTCCTCTTCATTTTCAAAATCTCCTTCTTCACCGTCTACATGGTGAACATATCCATCAAATTCTTGCTCGAAGTCTTCTTCGAAGGGTTCCTCAATTAAACTTATTTTATACGGGCTCGCACAATTTGCAGCAACATGTCCATAGCCTTGACACTTATAGCATTTGGCCCGAGGATTAATCTTAGAAAAGTCTTTCTCAATGTTTTTACCTTTGTATTCCACCTTGGATTGTGAAGGGCTAGGGGTAGATCGATTAAAAGATTGGCTAGTAGATTTGGCTTGATGAGGACCTGTGGAGGATTTATGAATTTGAGGTCTTGTTTCATAATTTCTTGGGATGTGGTTAGGTCTAGACTCATCTAAGTCTTGAACTAAGCTGTAGGCCCTTTCCAAAGTATCAACATTACGAGCAAAAAGTTCACTCCTAAATTCTTCACGTAGGCCAGCCCTAAATCTGGACAAGATTTGCATAGGGGTTTCTGATTCGATCACGCTACACCGAACAAGCAATTCATCAAAGGCCGCAACGTAATCCTTAGCGGACTTACTCCCTTGGGTAAGTCGGTTCCATCTGTCTAAAAGCTTAGGGTAATAGGAAGGTGGGAGGTATTTACGTTTTAGTTCATTTTTCATGTCAACCCAAATTTCAATTGGAAGCTCACCCCTAGTCTCACGAAGAGTCTCAACGTTGGTCCAGTATTGATTTGCTTTCCCAATCAATTTCATGGCAGCAAACCTGACTTTACGGATTTCCGACATATCATACCATTTAAAGTAACGGTCCATGTCTTTGATCCAGTCCAAGAAGTGTTGCGGATCTAGACGACCATCAAACATCGGAGCATCAATTTTAATGCTTTGAAGGTACCGTTCATCAGGATCTCGCTCATTCCCTTGAAAATGTTGACGAGGTAAAGGAGTGGGAGATTCACCACGTTCAAGGTCAGGGCGGTGATCATTTTGAAGAGCGGTGTGCTCACGGGGTCTTTCTACCCTATATAGTCGTTCATCGGTCACCCGTTGATACCCAAGCAAAGTATCTTGAGTATCTCTGACTTGTTGAGCTAAGGTACCTAGTTGTCCCATAATGTCGTCGAGCTTTTTACTAAGTTCGGGATCCATACTGCTACTGCTGGACTCACTAGAATCACTGAGGAGATAAGCCTTACCTCTACGTGTTGGCATACACTAATATGCAATGAATGAGTTATGTATTGCTTTATATATTTTATTTATATATATATATCCTTTTTTTATTTTTTTATTTTTTTATTTTTTTTATCTTTTTAATTTTATGCTTGCTAATTTAAATAAAATTAAATAATGTTCTAACCTAATAGAATGCAGACGTCTCCTATATTTAATCTAAATACAAATGTCTTAATCTAAATGATATGAGATGATATGCTATGCAATCAAGAAAATCTTAAAGATGAATACTTAATTGAATTTAGATTTTCTGTTAAATCTTAAAAATGAATATTTAATTGAATTTAGATTTTCTGTTCAGGGGATTCAAAGACTAATGTCAAGACTTAATGGTTTTTAAACAAAAGTCACATTTAATAAATGCCAAACCCTTTAAATTTCTTTCCAAAAATTAACATAATACTACTATTCTATTTGGCACAGTTCATCTCTTAATATCAGGACTAAAGCATATAAGGTTTCTATGTAGTCTCTCCCTCACTATATGTGGACAGCAGGAATTGATAACAGTTTAGAGATGATACTAGAAAAAAAATGACCCAAAAATATTTAATACATTGAAAAGAGCACGTACATGATCATGCGGTAGCGATTCCTCTATGACAACAAATTCTTATTGTTCCTCGTCGACGGTAATTTCTTTGCTCGTTGTACGCCGGATTTCTTGACGTTCCGGTGTTCGTGGAGCGATTGGTCGTGCGAAGAACAAATGTGGAGCGGCGTAGAACCCGGGAGGAGGGGTGTCCATAAACTAGGATCCTTCGCTCTGATACCAAAAATGATGCAAAACGTAGTGGAGGAAAATGAAACAGAGAAAGAAGAAGGGAAGGAATGGGGTTTCACACCTCCACCCTAAGAAAAGGTTTCACACCAAAATCCTCGAGAGAACAAATCACATAAACTTTCATTGAGTGCCAAAGGAAATATAATGGGTCTATATATAGACCTACAATGGAATTAAGCAAAAAACACCCTACATAGGAAATAAACAAAAGACACCCTAAATAAATAAAAATTAGAACCAAATCTCTATAGGAGGGATCATCAACTGTCGGCGCCTCCTGCGCTGGTACACACGCCATCGCGTTCTATCAGTGATGTCCGCATCAGTTCGGTTGCTGCGATGGAGTGTTGTGGGCTGATGGTAAATTGGTGGTGAGCTGCGGTTGGAGGTGGAGCGGGATTTGGTGGCTGATGATGAGCTGTGGTTGGAGGTGGAGGGCGACTGGTGATGGGCTACAAGGGAAAGGGCTGCGGTGGAGTGTAAGGGGAGGAGCAGAAGGAGCTGAGGCGAGAGGGAGAGAGGTTGAAGAAGGGAAGTATATTGTGGTTGAAGAGAGAGTGCTAATGAGGGTGATGGAGAAGAAGACGAAAGTTGGAGGGGAGGAGTGGTTCAGCTGGTGGTGGCCTCGGTAAGAGTGTCGCCAGCTATGGATGAACTAAGTGAAAGAGAAGAATTAGGGTAAATGTTCATTGATGCATTTGAGGTGCTCACCACATCTCCTATATAGTGGCTATCCAAGCTAAGGTGACTTGTCTTCCAAGTAAACCTAGACTAGACTCAACTTGACTCAACCAACTAGATATGAGCTGGTTTACAACAATCCACCATGCTTCCATCAGGCAAGCGCTCAGCTATCTCAAACTCAAACTCCCACGTAGCGTCATCGGAGTGTCGACCCAACTACTCCACTAGAACCTCCGTCTATAGTCTCCTATCTCTACGTTGTCGTCTCCTGGCCAAGATCCTCACCAGCTCCACTAGGTGTGTCTCCTCCATCGGGTCGGGTATGTCCACGTCTACGATTTGGCCATCTTAACTCGAGCTTTCAAGACTAAAACATGGAACACCAGATGGACGCGAGATTCCTCTGACAACGCCAATCTGTATGCTATTAGACCTAGTCACTCGAGCACTCGGAACGGCCCAAAGTATTGGTGTGCTACTTTTTGGTTGCACACTGGTCTCAAAGTCATCTGTCGATATGGTTGAATAAGCACGCACTAGATCACTGATCGCAAACTCCTACTCACGATGCTTGTGATCGTAGATCTGTTTCATGCTGTTCTGTGCCTCCGCCATGTGGGTCCTCAGCCTTCTCAAGGTGGCATCTCTACCCGTCAGCTCGAGTTCTATCTCCGTCCATGCTGAAAATGCTACGAGATCATAGATCCGCAAAATCGGTAGTGGTCTACCATACACTGCCTCAAAGGGGGTCATCTAGATGCTAGTGTGAAAGGCAATGTTGTAGGACCATTCTACCCAAGACAGATAATCGAGCTACATATTAGGGTGCTCTTTCACAAAGCAACGAAGGTACTGCTTGATGCCTTGATTCACCATCTCATTTTGGCAATCAGTCTGCGGGTGGTAGGATAAACCGAGATCTAACCGGTTCCCCTGCAGCATGAAGTACTTCATCCAAAAGTCACTGATGAAGACCCGATCTTTGTCTGGTAATATAAAAGCGACATGCCATGGAGCATGTCGACGTCGCGTACAAACACCTTTGCTATGGTCTTCACTAAAAATGGGTGCTCCAGGGTTGAGAAGTGGGCATACTTGCTCAGTTTTTCTACCACCACAAATATGACAAGGTACCCCTGCACTACTGGTAGCCCCTCGATGAAATTCATGGAGATGTCCTCCTAAACCCACTCCGGAATCTATAAAGGTTGTAATAATCCTGCCGATCTGAGGTAGTCAGGCTTTGCCCACTGGCACACCTCATACGCCGTCACGTACTCTATCACCGCCTTCTTCATTCCGGCCACATATAGCCTTGCGAAAGCCGTTTGTAGGTCCTCAATGTGTCCTTATGCTCGACCTTTGGAGTGGAATGGACGTGGTCCTTGAGTGGAGTGTGTAAACCATCGTCCGCAAGACACTGGATGTGCCTTTTGTCCAATAGTAGTCGTCTGCGGCTCTCGAGGTCGGGGTGGCTCGTTGGGTCGTCCGCCAACTCCTGCATGAGCCTCAACATTTCAGGGTCAGATGTACCTACTCTTTGGTGGTCCTCGAGAAATGGAGAACTCGACATCGATATGGCCGCCAACTCTGCTAGTGCAGGCTGTCAGGATAGTGCATCCGCTGTCTTGTTCTCTGCCCTTTTTTTGTACCGTAGATCGTAATCATACCCCAATAGTTTCGTGACCCATCTCTGTTGTGCTGGAGTATGTATACGTTGACTCATAAAAAAAGAAAGGCTTTGTTGATTTGTTCAAATCACGAACCGTCGTCCAATTAGATAGGGCTGCCATTTGGTCACCGCATATAGACTGGCTAGCATCTCGCGCTCGTAAGTGAACATCTGCTGTGACCTCCCGGACAAGGCGTTGTTGAGATAAGCTATAGACCTCCTCTTTTGCATAAGGACAGCGTCGATCCCGCCCCGGAGGTAGCACACTCAACCACAAACTGCTGTGTGAAATCCGACAATGTTAGTTCATGGGTGGTGGTTATATTGGCCTTCAGCTCCTCGAAAGCTCGGGTCACCTCGTTAGTCCACTCGAAGGTGTCCTTCCTCAGCAATGATGTGAGTGGGGCTGCTATCTTGTTGTCAGCTGCCACCCTTTCGATTAAAATGATATAGCCGAGATACTCCACCGTGCGCTCTCTCCACAGGCACTTGCTCTGCTTCACCTTTATGGAATGCTTGGCTAACATGATCAATACGGTTCGCAAGTGCTTCATATGGTCCGACCAAATCCTATTGTACATAAGAATGTCATCAAGGAACAATAACACATACCGTTGGAGGAGTGATCAGAATGTCATTTATTAGGCCTTGGAATGTTGTCGGTGCTCGTCAATCCGAAATGGCATGACTCAAAACTCGTATGTGCTTGTCATAAGTCTGAAATACTGTCTTATGAACATCTTCCGCCCAAACTTGAATCTGATGGTACCCTGCGCGGAGATCAAGCATGCTGAAGTAGAATACCCTCGTCAGCTCATCCAGCAGCTCCTCAATAATCGGTATGGCGTACCAACCCTTGATGGTGATGGCGTTTAGTGCATGATAGTCTATGCAAAAATGCCAACTCTCATCCTTCATCCTCACTTGTAGGACCGACAAAGAATACGCGCTCCGGCTCGGCTGGAAGATGCCTTACTCCAACATCTTGGTAACCAGCTTCGAGATCTCCTTTTGCACATGTGGTTATTGGTAGGGCTGAACATTAGTCGGTTTGGCCCCTGACACAATCTCAATCCGATGGTCAGCATGCCTGGAAGGAGGTAGCCTCTTCGGGGCCTCAAACAGTCCAAAAAAGTCAATAACTGAACCAAATTAGTGGGTTTACTTGAGCTTGGAGCGAGCTCAGGTATACTCGGGGCTAGCTGTAGGAAATAGGAGAGCTCTTCGGCACTCGGTACACAAATCAATGGCTGCAACGTAGGGTGCGACTAAGTTCGAGCTCTATCCAATCTCACGATGCGTTCGTCCCTCCGAGAGGTAAGCTGCGTGTATGAGAAGTCAAACGTGATTAGGCCAAGACTCTGGATCTACTGTGTACCCAAGATCGCGTCTGCCCCACGGAATGCTAAGGGGGTACATGTCCACTATGAAGTTGTGGCCTTGCACCCTTAAGGAGACCCTTGGCATATGCTCTCCACTCGAAACTTCGAGCCGTCCCCGATGGTCACCTCAAAGCCGATGGTAGGCTCGGCCTCCAACCCAATCCTCTGCACGAGCCGCTCGTCCAAGAAGTTATGAGTACTCTCGATGTAGATGAGTATGTGTATACTGTGCTTCTTGACCACCCCGTCCACCCGTAGGATATTTGGGGTGCTCATCCCTGAGTAAGCATGCATGGAGATCTCGGCAGGAACATCCTCATCGAGGTCCTCGTCCACAGTCTCTACTATATCCTCTATGGCCACGCCATCTTCTATCACCTCCTCGCCCCCATCATCAGGGCTGTCAATTAGCATCACGCTCCCGGTGACTCTGGCGCAATGGTGGCCCCGATTAAACCTCTTGTCACACTGGAAACATAACCCCTTAGTCCGTCGCTCCACCTGCACAGGTGTAAGAGTGCAGACTACGGGTCGTGCCCCTCCTCCTCCAGGACTGGCGACTGGTCTAGGTGATGCCCTCGTGCCAAAGTGGGGAAGATGTATCCCTCGAAGTAGCTATCGGGTCGACGGCTGCACCCGATGCATGAGGGGTAATCCTGCTGTCCCGGCTAGTTTATGAAGTCCTCAAATCACTTCTCAAGGCCGCGTGCTTCTGCTCTATCCGAGTGGCATCATCGAAGGTTTCGCTCAAGGTCCAAGGCCGCAAGGAAAGGACGTCAGCCTTGACCTCCTCTCGCAGCCCCCAGATGAATATATTGATCAACAACTGCTACGACCAAAGAGGTTGGCACCAACTACTCATACGCTCAAAGTCCTTTTGGTATGCGGCCACGAATATCCGTTGAACCTATTTGGAGAGTGTAGTGTGATAGTCCTCGAAGATGGAGGTTCCAAACCTTTTTGAGAGTCCTTCGATGAACTCGGACCATGTCCCGAACAGTTGGCGGGCGCTCACTGACTAGCACCAATGTTAGGCAGCCCCCTCCAAATGGAAACTCGCCAACAACACCTTGACGTCCTTCGTTGTGCCCTGGTACTCAAAAAACTGCTTAGCTTGTACAATCTTACAAGTTACTTGCTTGAAATTTTGAGAAGTCGAGCCGTGTGGTGCGCCCGCAAATGCCATTGTCGCAGTTAGGGTCATACGCCATTTCCGATCCGACCATAGGTGGATGAAGGATTTGCACCCCCGGGGTACGCCGCCTTCGATCATCCCTATCGTGATGCAACCTGGAGTCCTCTTGTTTCAATCAAGGGTTTGCCACCGCATTTGCCTTCGGGGTACGCCGCCTCCGATCATCCCTTTCTTGGTTCCAACCATGTTTGTAATCTATCCTCTCTCCATCCGGTCCATAGGTAGCTTGTGGAGGAGGTGAAGGGCCCCTCGGCCTCACGACAGCAGTCCAAGTTAAAGCTGGCTAAGGTGGGAGACCGATGGCCGGCTCTGTCGCGTGCGTTCGCTCGCGAGGGGGCTATGGGTAGGCCCGATGCCTTCCCTTGCTGTGGGGGACGTGAATGGAAGTCTCAGGCCAGGGGGCTATAGTAGCAGCAGCTCGCCGTAGCCGATGGCTGCCCATGCTAGTGTCAGCTTCGACGAGAAGCCATCTGGATTGAACGGCGGCAGTTGCAGGACCTGCGGTCTATCGAATCCTTGGCTTGACTCACCCTCCGCCAAATTGTGGGTGGCAAGATGCTGAGCTCTCGTGCTAGGTGGGTGAGGGAGGAGGGGGCTTGTGGATGGCCGAGCCACCCAAGGTGCTACTGGTGATAGCGGCTGTTCCAACGGCCAGCGTTGGTCTTGTAGCTGGCTATCGAGAACCAAGGACCTTAGATTTGCCCTCAAGTCTCTCATCTCTTCTTGAGATTTTTCTTGCAGATCAAGCAACCTTTGGAGAAGGGTAGCGAGAGATTCCGGTGGCGGGGCTCCTCCTGCTGGCGGTGTGCTTGGCGCAATCAAGAAGGCTTCTGCTTCTATCGGAACAGCTATGTTGGTGGTGGTCGGGGGCTCTCCGTCCGTTGGCACCTTGGCAGCGGCCCTTCTACTCATCGTGGCTCGCCTGGTGGTCATGGCCGAGGATGGATTTGCTCTGATACCACTGTCGTAAGAAATGGTGAGCTCGATTCGGTGGAGTATCGTGAGCTAGTAGTGAGCTGCGGTGGAAGGGAAATCGTGGGTTTAGTTGCTGCAATGGAGTGTTGTGGGCTGATGGTGAACTGGTGTTGAGCTATGGTTAGAGGTGGTGCACAATTTGGTGGTTGATGGTGAGCTGCGATTGGAGATGGCGGGTGACTGGTGATGGGCTACAAGGGAAAGGGCTGCGGTGGAGTGTGATAGGAGTACAAGAAGCTAAGGCGAAAGGGAGAGAGGTTGAAGAAGGGAAGTGTGTTGCGGTTGAAGAGAGCTAATGAGGGTAAGGGAGAAGAAGTCGAAAGTTGGAGGGGAGGAGTGGTTCAGCTGGTGGTAGCCTCGGTAAGAGTGCCGCCGACTGTGGAGGGACTAAGAGAGAGAGAGAGAGAGAGAGAGAGAGAGAGAGAGAGAGAGAGAGGAATTAGGGTAAATGTTCATTGATGCATTTGGGGTGCTCACAACATCTCATATATAGTGGCTATCTAAGCTTATGTGATTTGCCCTCCAAGTAAACCTAGCCCAACTAGTCCAACCCACCAAGTAAGTACATGATTCGACTCGACCAACCAGATCTTAGCTGGTTCACAACAGGATGACCTACTCAAAGTACTCTATTGTCAAATGCCTAGTTTGACGCTAACATCTGATGCTTTACATGACATTTTGAATATCTTTATGTGAATTTATTACTTCTTGGAACTGGAAAACTTGACTGTAGGCATCTCACACTCATAACAGCTCCCAAGTAGTTTCCCAAAAAAATGAATATTAAAGTTACTTCTTAAATTGTTTAGTGAAATTGTTGTGCTCATAATACTTTTGATGCCTACTTTAGATGTTTCCTGAGTACTTTTATTATCAATATCTTTTCGCGCTATTCAGCAACTTCTCTCCCTCTCTACTTATTTATTTTTTATCATTATTAATTTTTTGCAGATATGCATATATTTGAGTGTAGGCCATTAACAGATCCTCTGCACCTGGTAATCTTCAAATAGATCTGATATTAAGATATTTAAAAATAAAGTGTCTTTATGATGTGGTTTTACAAAAATTCGATAATTTATTTCCAGATTTGTCGCTTTCTGATCTCAATATCTTAATCTACACTTGTAATATTCTGTCACTCACTTTATCGTGCTTTTTATATTTTAACATGTATAGTGCTATACTGCTACACAACTTTGTGGAAAGATTGTTTTCCATTATATTCGTTATCGATGTTTCTTCTTGTTATTGATATTAAGATTTCTCTACTAAGTTCATCAACTATATAATGATTGGTTATATCTCAATAGAATAGCAGTATGAAATATGCCAAAGACGTGACATTAGATTAGCATTGATAAATTGGTATGCAAGTTAGGATCACAATGAAATTTTAGAATAGTTGGCTAAAAAGTGATGGCAAATAGATTGGTGTGCAATTTACTGTTTGGGCTGAAGCCTGTAATGTAGCAGGGAAAATTAGAAGTGATAATGAACTACAGAGTTGGCTAAGATGCTTTCCTTGGCTGAGGTTCGGATTCTCCATAGAGTTTAGAGAGGTAGTTCAAAAATGATTGTCATTATATTTAGCAAGAAAGTGTGGTTGTTTGAGCAAGTGGATAGTCTTTATGGGCTGTGTTCAAGATATACCAAGGTTCATTTCTTGTGTAGAACTTGTAATAAAAGGGTGAGTTGAAATTGTAATGCGCACGTATATTGCAGGTAGGGGGTGGAATCAATGCAGCATTGATCTTGTTAAACGTTAGCTACCTTTGATGGATTCCTTTTCGGTGCTGGATCAAAGATCAACTCTGATTCGATTCGGGTATTCAATCCCGCCGCTGAGATGCTCAGTTGACTCCTTAACCCCCTTTTGACTCCCTTCAACGAAACCGGTCTTTCTTTCTCTTGCTGCTCTGTTGATTTGAATACACGTCAATTCGATAGCCCCACTCTTTCGTTGGAAATTGCCTGCCAGATCGACCAGTTGCCCAACCAGATGATGATGTTTGCTGGTTGGTAGTGAGTTAGAAAGAACAAAGCTAATTATATATAATCACATGCAGTGATGGCCGTGCCACCATCGGCACGGCACGTGCACGTGTTGGTCGGTACGGGGCGTGTCGAGCGGCTCGCCTCGGCACGCCCCTCCTTGTGCTATTGGCACGCCCCTTATAATGTTTTTAATAATTTTTTTAGGATATTTAGAGATGTTTTCGGGTCTTTGGTATGTCAATCTTTGAATTTTTTTGTCTAAATATATGTATTAAAATTTAAAATCTACATTACAATATTTTATCTTTAGATTATTTTTGTAAATAACCTATTTTATTAAAGATAAAACAATAGTTGAATATAAATATTATTCAACACATAATATGATTGAATACATTCATTAAAATTAATATTAATGATTAAACACTTCATAATATGATTGAATACTCCATAATATAATTGAACACATAATAACATTCAATATATAATTAATAATAGTTCAATAATTAAAACTAATATCTAGTTGAACGTAGAATGACGAGGAGGATCAAAGACTTCATTTGCAAGCACAAGAATAATACGGGAATATTGCGTTAAATACTGTCGATATTCTTTAAAACTTATCCACTGATAATATTGCTCGTTATAACGTCTCACATAGTCTTCATAGAAATAAGAATTTTATAATTTTTTGATGATATGATATGGATATTGAATATATACGGGAACGACCGGCACAGGCACAAGCACACCATAAGCATATGCAGATTGTGGATATAGAGTATAATAAGGGTGTTGTGGCTTTGGTGGGTGATTAATATGATGGTAATAATGATGAATTCATATTATCCTGTGGGCGCATTTCTCCTGATGTCCCGCTACTTATAGACTCAAGTCCTTCTCTCATCTGATTATAATCATATTGAGCTTGAGATGGTTCATTTCTTTTTTTTTGTCTCTGATAAATTTGGTTTTGTGGTTGTCTAGGTATAGCAAATGAATTGTCATTCCAATTTTAAAAAATGATAAATGACAAAAGTTAATTGATGAAAATAAGAAAAAGTAAAAAAAAAAGGGTTCTACATGTCATATCATATTTGTTAAGAAAATAAGTAAAGTTAATTTGATAAAGATTGATAGAAACAGAAAAAAAAATCTCTATATTGGCACATGACCAGCACGGCAAGTGCACGACCGGCACGACCATCCTTGATCACATGATAACTTTAGTGCCACTAGATAAAGTGCCGTGCCTCTACTAGCACGGCAAATGCCGACCGACACGACCATCCTTGATCACATGACAGCTAATTCAGTATGTTATATAAGTTTGTTTTTAGAATTGTCTTTTTATATCTTAAGGGTGGCTTAAAAAGCGATATATATGATTCCCTCGGAAAAAATGAGGTTTGTGCAAGAAGATATTTAAAGTTTTAAATGATAGAAAGAAAGTGTGGCTTTTATCTGGAAGTAAGTTTAGTCACTTGGTTGATTACTTCGATTTATAGCAGTTATGATGTAGCCTTGTTGACCTGGAGGTTATCATGTGCCGTCTGATGTAGACCTAGTATACATCTGATCTTTGTCAAGAATCAAGCTATATTTTACTGCTTAAAGTTAATCTGGAGGGTTTAGAGTGGAATATAAGAACCATAGTCCACCCTTAGTCACTTGACGAGGATAGATCCAGGCTTGAACTAATGGCTCCATCAATGTCTCTACTCAATGGAGAAACATTTCCCTGTTCACTAAGTGTTTGACAAGTGAGAAACTTCCAAATCGCCCACAAGATATTTGATAGATTGCCATCTCTTCCAATGGTGTCTCATGTTTTGGTCGATCATGAGAGTTTGTCCTTGATTGGCTTTCTACTTATTACTCAGAATGATTGGATCACATGGGCCTCTTTTATCGAGATAGGAGCAAAGTCTCCTCGGGCACATTAATGGCATCTCTACGAGATGTGCTGTCACTATCCGAATTGGGAATCATGACCGGCCATGTACTCCAATAAACTTGAGATACATAAAGTCTTAAAAAATAATTTTTTTAAAATCCACAATAATAAGAAATTCAATTTTTACTACTAACTCTAAATTAATAAAATTCCAAAGGTAATAAAATAAACTAAAGTACAATTGAACATGGAAGGTTAAATTCTAAGTGGAGGTAAAGTTCTGATACATTGCTCTTAGTCGCTATGCTGGCCAATACCTGTAATGTTAGGAGGAATTCCATGAGCCAATAACTATAGTTTAGTGACTGGAATCCACTAAAATATTTTTTTATAAGCATGATTTTAAAATAAATCTAAGATTTATTGATATATAGTAAACATATAACACTAAGCATTCTCATATCAATAATAATAATAAAGCGCAAAAAATAATAAGGTGAATCATAACTGGCAACATGCTTATTATTTTAATATGCTGAATTTTTTAATATTAAATAAATATCATATGTCTTATTTGGTTCTGTGTCTTATGAATCCACATTAACTAGAAGTCATCTCGGGATGATACTCGAGTTTTTTTCCTCTTAGCTGATTTGATTAGGACAATTAAGAGGTATCACTATATAATAAAAGCATAATGTCTTTTCTTCTAAAGTCATTAGAAGGTGTCATTATGTGATAAATATACTCTATCTCTTCTACTAACCGTTTAAAAAAATTAGAGTCATCATAAAAAATCTTTCAATCTAATTTGAGAGTGTTATATAACTTTGCTAGAATTACCTAAGAAATGTATCTTGTGATCTAAAATAGGATTGTACTCTGAACTTTTAAATAAACTTGTGTTATCACGAAAAGTCATAGTGCAATCTATGTTGATACTACTCTATGTCATATCAATCACTAGTTAAGTTTTCCACAAATTACTTATAGTCAATGTAATTGCTATTTGCATGAAAAATATTAATACACTAAGTTATATTTTTTGCACATAGATAAGATCATATTTAGTTTGCACACCGATAACACGATGATATTTCACAAAGACAACAATATATATAAAAGGCGATCAATATATGATAGTGTAAAGCACCAAAAGACGAGATGAATAAAACATGAGTGAATCTATTCACCTGAGTCTAAGTGAAATGATTGAAATAAATAATATATTTTAATCTAATCATAACCATAAGTTTTGAAATGTAAAACTAATTTAATTACTAAATTGGGCTAAATCAAGCCTAAAGAGCTGGGCTAGGTTGCAACTAGCCCGTAGCCCAGTCAATTCAATTTAGATTGGTTGGGCCAAAGGCCCAAAAACAATTAGTTTTGGGATTGGCTACAACTAGCCCATAGCACACTAAGACAATGGATTCAGATTGCTTACGCAACTCGAATTTGGATTCAAATTCAAACCCAAAAATTAAAATGAGACCTAGCTCGGGTTGAGCCTGAGCTCAATTTTTTTTCCTCAATAAGGGTTAACAGCAAGAGAGAGGAGTCACCGACAATAGTCCTGCCCATGGTCCAAATCAAGGCATCCATGTCAGCCCCGTGACCACGATGACCCAGACAAAGTGGAATAGAGTCGACCATAACGATCGATGACATAAGGAGTACTATCCGTGGCTGTTGGTCATGGTGCTCGGCTCTACCAACAAGGATACAAGATACAAATCCAGAGGTGCAAACAAAATCTTCATGATAAGGAAAACCCGTCCAAGAGAACGAATGCGATCGACAACGACGAATGCGGGCGGACGTGAGCCAAGGGACCGACGGGAGGATGTTGCATAGCACACCCTTGATCACCTTGGGAACCAATTGTTGGTATCCTCAAAACAAAGATGATGGGGCGGAGCTTCTCGCATAGGAGTGGCATCGACTCGAAGCTGTCGTCAATGCCTCCAATGACATGGGTGTTTTGTTGACTCTCCTAACTCTTCTTCATGCTAACAATGAGAATGCTAAAAATCCCGCTGAGAATACTATTTTTTTTTTTATGAAGGATGAACATATTGAAGTCAATATGTACTTATTCACGAGGAGTACCGAGCTAGCATCATTTCTCTCCATTGTCTCAACACTGAGGAGTAGATTGCCGACTTCTTTACGAAGTCTCTTCTCCTTTCGTGTTTTGAGCATTTAGTTAGCAAATTCTTGGTTTATGATCCACCTTGAGGGGGAAGGTAGGAGTGTATTAGAATTACTAGAGTTATATTTATTTATATAGATACATGATGGTTTTGTATAAATAAGTCTTAAAGCCCTCTCTTTCAAATAAATCAATACATTTTCATCGTACCCTCCCTTTTCTACCTCTCTTTGCCCTAAACCCATTCTAGGGATAGGTCTTGTATTCTTTCAATTACAATCTAGTGGAAACCAATACATATATATCATAACAATATCCAATAGATACAAACTATCCTACAGATCATGAACCCAATATATAAATGTTCTTGACAGTCTTTAGAATGCTTAGCTTAAGAAATATAGTCTCTTCTTTATACCTTTTGATTTGTAGAACCAGTATACTAATCCTCACAAGGTGTACTTATTAAATTGGGTAGCAATATGCCTAGTCACTGTGCTTTATCGTTTGCCATACAATATTATGCATAAAGGTTGTGATATCTTTATTACATTGATAAGGTACCTTCTCACTTATTTAACTTTCCAATTTCGCTAAGCTATAGTCCAAACCATAATCCTTCCTTAAAGTCTATTTACGTCTGCCCTAACCTGGATATTTTATCCTGAAGGTACGCTGTAATTCCTGTAAAAAGCCAATCAAAGCTAGTCAATATGCAGCTCATTCAGGTTTCATTCTTATATTTTGCAGAATTTTGTGAGATCATACTTCTATAGTTCTAAATCTTTTTAATTAGTTCATTTTTCTGTTCTTTTGTCCTGTCTGAACTATGTTGAATAGAAATAAGAATTTCTTCATATCCTTTATTTTTGTACTCATCTTGGTTATGCTTATTTTGTGGTCTTATTAATGTAAGGGACTGTTTGCATATATACCACTAAAAAGTCTCTTATTTGCTTATGTACCCTCCAAAGTATTTGCACATATACACATCAAAACCTATCTTATTTGCATAGATGCCCCTACCTTGATCTAAACTATTTGATGTTAAAAAGGCAAATGCTTTTTATCCTTTTTTAGCTTGTATGCTATAGTTAGCAGAAATAATAACGGTAAATCAGTCATTAAAATTATATGTGAGTGTAACTAATTTGCATTACCTATGGGTTAATTTACGGAATTTAATGGAGGATCACGGTATGGGTATCGATGCAAATAAGATAGGTTTTGAGGAGTATAGGTGCAAATTTAAACTTTAGAGGGGTGCTAAGCATATACAAGATTTTTTAGAGGCAAACATGCAAAACACCCTTAATGTAAATAGTGAACGTGAAACACCTAAACCTTCAAATACACGTGTAAACCACATGGGTAAATCTCCGCACACGGTGCATCACATGATCTGTCAGTACAAGGATTTCACAAGGCACACAACAGCACAAATTCACCATAATTAAATTCAACCATAAGAGTCCGGATACAAGTTCTACAGGCCACAACAAGCCTTCCAAATATACATCCAAAATACAATGCTAAAGTCCAAAATACATCATCAATTATAACGCCCTCGCAAGGGCTTAATACAACTAATAGACATACTGAAAAAGAAAGGCAACTACTTCTCGCTACCCGCACCTGCGTCCCTTAGCTTTGAAATAATGCCACCAAGAGGTGGTGAGCTTACAGCCCAGCGAGTAGGATCTATACCATCTAAAATAATAAAATCGCATGTGTATATGCATTGTATTCCTATATTTGCTAGCAATAACAATATGCTTGTTGAGATGGCTTAACATGAGTTACTAAATCAATGCAATCGATAAAGATTATCAGTCACTATCCTAGATCCTAACGTATCAAGATAAGTCCACACAGATATAAAGCTTGATACAATCTTTTATTCGTACACATCTCAATCATAGTGTTTACATGTTATGTATAGCAATAAAAGAGCAGTTTAGTCATCTCATGCCTACCAAAGCATTAATTATACTTATCATCGCTCACCGAGCTATTCACCACACAGGGTAAATCCATCACATAACCATCTATCATCTCATACATCGAGGGTGGAATATATACACATCTAGCGGTAATACCACCTATACGTGTATGGCGACACTACAAGTGACCGGTTGTCTATGGCCATCAGACTAAGGACCCCGATTGTAAGCCCATATCTCACTCTATCTAAATCATCACCGTCCTCAGCGGGAGAATTGGGAGCCCTCGGCTCATCAACAGACGCCCTAACCCTGCGTCGTCGGGTACCGCTAGAGTTATATCCCCGCCTCATAATCACGTTCTTCTATCATCATAATCTAGTCCTGACTATGCAGTATAACTACCTGAATGCCACACAGGCTCCCGACCTCAGGTGTAAGCCGCTAATAGTATAGTCATATAAAATACACTCTACTCTTAACCCTGGGCTGAGTGAGTAAGGGTACTGCATAGTCGAATTTGAACTGCTAATAATATGTGGAAGTGGTGCAGTGTCTATGAGTGTATAAAACATGTCATAGTCATCATGATCGTTACATTCTATATTCACAACAGATATACATATATGCAAGGGTATGTCATACAGGATACATGTAGAGCATCATCACACTAATGTTTATGCTACATTAACATTCTTATAATATCATGATGAGCAAATTATCAATAACTGCATATGTAACGATATAACATGGTATATTAAATGCATGTATTAATACTGACACTTCCTACAGTGTCATGATAGGTATAATAACTATAACTACATTATTCTAGATTTGTATAACTCTACTCGCTTGGGGGTCTCCACAGTATGTTAAATCTCATCAGCTAGCTGGCTCCTCCGGAATCCAAAAATCCCCCTCACGCGGTGTCAATCCTATTAATTCACGCAACTAAGCCATACGTAAGATTAGCGAACTAATATAATTAATTATCTTATTAGAGCATTAATGTTTGACAAATATATGAGTCAAGGGTCTCCTAGGGCGAGTCTTATGTTATCCTAAAATTCACATGATACTAAATTGTTATTACGGGGGGTCAAGCTAATTAAATCAGGTGGAAATAAATAAACGGGGTTAGGGTCCAAATGGCCCCAAATGGGCTAGGCTAGAGGTAATGGGTTAGGCTCAAACCCAACCCAATAGGCTAGAGGTAATGGGTTAGGCTCAAACCCAACCCAATAGGCAAGAGGGCCTTGGTGGGCTGGGGGGGGCCAACCACAGCCCACCAAGGTTGGATTAGTGGGCTGCAGTCTGCAGCCCACCCAACATTTGGGTTAGTGGGCTGCAGCCTGCGGCCCACCCGAGTCCAAGTCCAGGTGGGTTGTGGCCCGCAGCCCACCCGAGTCTAACAGTGGCTGCGGCCTGCAGCCCACCAACACTCATCTCCCCCGCCATCTCCTTCGAGGGAGGGAGACAGAAGGGGCGAGAAGCGAAGGCTTGGCGATGCCGGTGGCCCACGCCGCCGGCAGCCTGCCCTCAGGTCGGTGCCTCGCGACCTTCGCCCGGGAGGGAAGGGAAGAAAAGCAAGGGAAGGAAAAGAGGAGGGCGCGACTCGGCTCGACGGGCATAACCCACGCCGCGGAGGAGCCACCGCCCGTCCTCCCCGCCTACAGGGGAGCGGGAGAAGCTCACCCTGCGGCCGGGGTGGCTGACGAGGCGAGCTCCATGGCCGGCGGCCATGGAGGTCCTTCCTCCCAATCCAAAGGCTCGAAGCCCGTCCAGAAAGCCCTTTCCCCGGAGCTCTCGGACTGACGGCCGGACGCGGGGGCGTCGGCCGCCGAGGATGATGGTGAGATGGGGGGAAATTAACTACAGAATTTTAACGGGGTTGAGGCTTACCGCGATCCGCGCGCTCGGCTTTGTCGGCTCCGGCGTCGGCAACCCACGAGAGAGGTAGTGAGGTGGAGGAGAAAATTGGGGGGTTCGGGATGGCTGCGGTGAGGGGAAGGAGATAAGGGAGATGGGGAAGGCGGCGTGCACGGCAAGGGAAAGGAAGAAGAAGGAAAAGAGAGGGGGGGGGGTGGCGGCGCGCGCGTGATGCACGCGTTCGGTGCGTGCGTCAGGGGATTTTTTTTTTTTAATGGGGTGTTACAGAACGACTTTTTGAGCACCTTCCTGATTTGACTTTTGGGCATATTAATTTGTTAAAATTTCATACTGTGATCATGTGATCTAAAATCATGGCCTTCAATTTTGTGCACATATATAAACTTAATAGACAAATACTAAAGGTACATAAGCTAGTGCCACTAGATAAGTAAACATGTCTTTGAAATCGTAAATGACCCTTAATTAAAAAGGTTTTCCCACTTTCGTATTTACAGTTCCTGGAAGCTAGTAAAACTAGGTAAGATATTATAATCAGTTGCCTAATTAGTGCTAAAGATGTAATTAGTATTTTGACTATTCCTAATTAATCATGTTTTGGAGGAGTCCCACATCGGATATGCATAAAGGGAGGTGCATAAGTGTTACTCCAACTAGTTCCACAAAGGATACACATGAATGTTCACAAGATGAAGACAACTGTATAATGTGGTGACTAGTGAGTACTCCCACATCCACATCAAACAGTTGTCAACAGTTGTGAAGGCGACACTATTTATAGGTGGCATGACTGACTCAGCTAGCTTCTAGGAGGCAAGCACCAACTTAATAGGAAAAGGGAGGAGAAGAAGATGGGCTCAAGAAGAAAGAATTTAGAAGATAAATTTATATTTTCTATGAGCCATTTGCAAAAGAGATTTAGGGTGAACCTACTATATAGAAAGAGTTAGAAAAATACAAACACCAATAAAATGCTAATTTGACTATAAGCTAAAAGTTGGCGCAGTAGTAAGATCTGTTAGCTCATCCTGGAGACAAGTATAATCCCTTCATTTTTCCTCATTAGATGTTCCAAAGAAGATCTTCACTGGTTCATTCTAATAATATTACTTCTATATTATGTGATCCAAGTAGCATTCTTTTATTTCGCACTCTGAGATAGCATAATGTGGGCTAGAGATTTGTGGTTGAGCTTTTATGGCAGTGATTTTAAGGCTCAATTTACATATGGAAGTTGAATTAGGTTATTCTTTACCAAAGACGGTTTTTTGCTTGGGTATAGCAATGGTGATAATTTTTTTTGTCAAACTTGCATGTTCATGGTTATTTAATTCAAGTTTTGATAATCTTTAGGTTTCTGATATCTATATTTTGTATTTACTGAGCAAGCTTCTTTCAAGGATGATTTGGTATTTTACATTTTGACAGAATCAAGTTGATGTTGTCCTTTCTTCAAAACATATGACTGCCCGATTGAAAAGGCCATGATATTCCAGTAGTAGTGAATTGATCAAGAAGATTGCAAGCAAATGACAAATGGCATTTACTTCTATCTGGTTAACATTTCAAGATAGCTTCAATCTTCTGTTTACTTATGCAAAGATCCTTTTACCAAACTGAGCCTTGATGACCTTTTATTGATCCATAGAATGCCCTAATGCATGCACAAGAGCAGACCTGAAAGCGGTGTCCTTTGAACAGAACTGCTTGATGTGTATGATCATTAAGTTCTTCTGTTACCATGGCCTATGTTTAGTATATAGAGGAGGCCTTTGGAGACTGAGTTATCAACTGAAATTAAATCTGCTGTATAATTCTTTGACTACAACAAGGCAACCAGTAGGATGATCATTAGCTCTGCATTCAAATGCTATCATTTTTGAAGAACTTTACCGTCATTTAGCCCGCATTTATGTATGTTACTGTTCACATTTTCAAATCAAACTAAAGTTAAGTGCTAAAATCAATGGGCTTTACAAACCTGATTCTTGATTTTAGGTGATTAGTGCCTAAGAGCTCTTCAGTCCTTTTGTTTAAAGTATGGGCGTCATTCTTGCTAATGTTGGTGTTTGAAGTTTATTCTTGTAATGTATGAAAGACATATTTAGAATATTTGGTCAGAACTCAGAAGAATCTGGATTTAATATTTTGAAAAGCATTAATGGAAGCACTCTTAATCAGTGTAGATGTAGTACATTTGTTTTCCTTCTTCAAGCTTTGGAATTTGCGAGAATTGCTTTTTATACTGCTTACTGATATTTCTTTGTATCTACGTTTCACACAATCTTTATTTTTCTTAGTAGCTAGTAGCTATAATCTGTTATAACTTATCTTTTACCCACCTTTTAAGCATGTGTGAGATTCATCATCCTCTATTTTGCAGAGCGATGTAGGTTATTAGCTCCCATTCGAGATACTGCTCTAGATCTTGAAGTCGATTCTGGTCATAAGAAGCCTCCAAGGAAAGGGAGGAAAATGTCACAGGCAACTAATGGTAGTATCCTTTTACATAGTAAGTCTATTGTCACTATTTTCAGAACCTTTGATACGATAGTTATGTTTCTAACCATTTAGATCAGGCTATCGTATATGCATTATGATTATAGTCTCTGAACCTTCAAAACCAGAGAGTTACATATATTTATATTTCTTTTTCTCTTTGCTGATCTTAACTTCTTCTAGACCATAGAATACATATAGGTGAGAAAGAAAAATCTGAGTCTGTAGATAGAAATGATGTTGGCAGGTCAGAGTCAAAGTTTGAAAATCAGAGCAACCTGCTTTCTCCACAGTCTGGAGAGGCACAAAGTAAGTCTCATTTTTATTTCATGACTGATTCCAAATTTATCTGACACTCAACAGGAAGTAGTACAAAATATGCAATCATGTATGCTTTTTAAAGTACATGATCAGCTTATAGAACTGCAAAATAACATAAATATTATCTAATATTTTTGGGAGAAGATTAATTTACATGCTGATCTGTTCTTTAGGGACAATGGATTCGCTTCATCATGTCACAGTTACCAATTCCTCTGAAATGGCTGAAAAGGGGAGGGGTGAGTAACTGAGTTCCAGCCTATTTTTTGAAGTTTCACTCAGATTCATCAGTTTTGACCAAAAACAAACTGAAACTAGAATTTTTTTTAAACAGTAACTTTTGAGAAAATTTATCACATTTCAGTCTCTTGTATTATCCTTCTTTTCTTCTTCTCAGATATCTTTTGTTTATTTATCTTTGTCGAAGCGGCTCATTACACTTCTTTATCTTGTTTGGGAAAAAGAGAGTCAAAAGTGACTCTTGTATGTACAACATTCTATATCATAAGGAAGTTCGCTGATTTGTCGTTTGTGCATATTTAGGTACTCCAGTTCCTCTTGCAACAAAAATTTACCATTCACAAGGCAACTATCGTCTGCGGTTGGAACTTGGCCATCTTTACCATGAGGCATGTGCAAAAGAACATACAAGTACTTACCCAACTACAAGCTTATTGCAGGAGAACAGAATGATGGCTTCACAGGTGTCACCTGGTAGTAAGCTTCCATATGGGGCAAACAAGGATGATGTTCCTCAAGTGAAGGTGTGAAATGCCTTTTGTACCCAAGATTATTAACTAGATGACTGCTTTACAATTACCTTTTTTAACTTTCCAGTACTTTTGTATCATTGTTATGCCCATCCAACATTATTGCAAACTATTTGAACTTCTTGCCCTATTCTTATATCATTTATATAAGTTAAGGTGGGATACTGGGATATATTTGTTTGGACTTTTGATATGAGTATATAAGAGAAAAGATCATCTAAGTGGTTGAAGAGCTTTTGAAGAAATCGGGCACTATAAGTTCCTATTCTTGTAACAGCTTCTCACTCGTGCGAAAATCTTCAGAATTGATCAATCTTTCTAAAATCTAAACATCTGTATATGTGATTATGTTCACATAAGATGTTGTTTTTGTGTATCGCATAGCCTAATCCGGATTGGTGGATCGGTATAGATTTGAGGACTGCTTAATGTGAAGTTAATTATGCTGTAAGATATGCAATATGTAGAATAATTATGCTATCAACCTTGGGCCTGAGTTTAAAATGAATTTTCTGTTTCTGTTTTCTTTCCTATGATATCAGATAATCAAATATATCTACAGTTCTAAACTCTCCAAAATAGGATGAGTAGTTCTATGTGTTTCTTGTTTTAATGAACTTATACCTCCAGAACTTTGTTCACTTGACACCTTAGAAAGGCTCCTAAACACCAAACATATCCCATAAGTAGCCACACTTTACCGGTCTAACCTTCCTAGGCATTGGTGGGCCACTTGTAAGCCTGTCACGCGAAACAGGATATATGGTCTTCCTGGTGGTCAATGGCCTTATGTATGATGGCCATGATGTATTTTTGGGCAAAGACAATTTAGCCAGAAATATGTTCTCTTTACAACCGATCCATTGTCAAATAAATGCAAGTATTTATATTTCTCACAGCTGTGACATCTTGGTGACTTTGGAATGTTTTCCACAAACTTGTTCCCTTGAAACTTCTATTTTTAGTACATTAGTGGTTGTTTACAGATGTATGGCATTGTAATTGTTGGTTGAGCCTTTATTTGGCAGGATTTTATCCATCAATTTACTTGCTGACTATATTCCATGTGGACTGGGAAAAAAAGTCAAAAACCCTTTCTAGCAAGACGACTATTTGAAATTACTTGCTATTTATATGTATACTTCTTTTGGTATGTATTACTTTTATATATTTCACACAAAAAAGGGAATTGAATAGAGGCCTATAGTAGGACTTGATTCCTAAACCTCTTAGTGCAGAATAAATGGTGATGCATTTAAGTTGAAGAACTAGATAATTGAAAGCTTGGTCTGGAATAGATGCAGTCTCATAAAACTAAGTCATAATTTTGTAGTTCCTCTTATGGCTCACGATGTAGACAGCAAGGCAGTTATAACCAAAATTTAATAAATTTGGTTGCATCTAAATTTTAAAGAATATAAATTAATGTCCTTTGCTGTTGAAACTTTTAAATTTCCATGTGTAGGACTTGGACACCCTCGATACACGCAAATAGGGGTTTCAAAATAAATGAGTGGCTTGAGCTCGGCTTATCTGA
Source organism: Typha latifolia (assembly GCF_019914945.1). Taxonomy (NCBI): domain Eukaryota; kingdom Viridiplantae; phylum Streptophyta; class Magnoliopsida; order Poales; family Typhaceae; genus Typha; species Typha latifolia. The sequence goes on from NC_133091.1 coordinate 3,012,371, forward strand.
AGCTCGAACTCAACTCGTCTCGACTCAAGTTGAATCGAGCCTGAGCTCAAAATTGAGGCGCGATTTAAATTTCAAGTTGAGCATCAGCTGAAGCCGGCTTGATAGGCTCGTTTACACCCATTTGAAGACAAAATTTACCCCCATCTACATAAGACAAAAGTCCTAAAACTCTCTCACACCTCCCACTCTATGAGTCTACATCAGTATCCCATCCACCTCCAACCCCACCCCCACAAAGCACTGGTGCCACCATGCCTCCTCGTCCTCCTCCTCGCCGACCGCAGCGCAGTTGGCCCATGGCCATTTCAGCGGATCCGGGTTGTGCCACGCGGTGGACCAGTCGGTGGGACTACTGATGAGGTAGGCCACAACGGAGATGCCACGGGTGTCGACAAACACCATGACGGTGGAGACGGAGCTGGAGAAGGAGAGCCCGCAACTCTCCTTGTTGGGATTGTCAACGGAGGAGAGCTCGCAGCTCTATTCGTTGCCCTTGATGGTCACAGACTGCATCTTTTGGTGGTAGTTGGAAGTTGGCGAGGAGACCAACGAGGAAGACGACTTGACTTAATATTGGTTGTTGGATGGTTTAATTTGGGATTGGACAAATCAAAGAGGTGTAAGGTAAAAGTGGCAATAGTAGACTAGGGGCAAATTCTATCACATCAATCCTCTCAATCATTTTTGGTTTTTGTTTTTATTTTTTTTTTGTTTTTTTGTTGGAGGGTAGAAGTAGAATGTATATTTAATGCTTAAATCATTGTGAGTTGTCTTCTTTGATTGCACACCTCTAATTGAAGAAATATTTATTAAAAGCAACTACTTTCCTCCTCATCTTCTCCTTCGGCCTCCTCGGCAAGCTGCCGCCTCCTCCAATCAGGCTCGAACTCAGGCTCAGGCTTGGGCAGGTTTAGCTAGATTTGAGCTGAGTCGAGCCTAAACAAAAAAATTAGGTTCGAAATTAATTTTGAGCCAAGCCCGAGTTAGATCAGGCTCGGCTCGTTTACACCCCTACATGCAAACTTGTCTTTTAGATATTTTTAAATGGCGAAGAGATGGTCAAATAGTATGATAGTCATCTTAAATAAACCATTGTTGAACTCTTTTGCCATGGCCCATTCAGTACACTCCGAGATTTGAAACAACTCATCCTGAGATGGAAGAGATGATGGTACTTTTTTCTCCTTTGATGCTATTGATGTATTATATTTATTAGTTTATAGATACCTAGATTGGTTTGGATTGAGCTGCCCAAAAGGAAATTTAGAAATCATGGGCTTTTTGTAAAGAGTTTAAAAATGAAGATATTGTTGTGGTTGGACAGGTGATGAAAGTTTGGCAATATATAATTATCTTATTTTCATTCTTTTTTTTTTAGCAAATCAATACTACATTATCAGGATATTGGAAAAAATCATATACTTTTCAACTACTTGCAAGTCATATCGTGTATTTTAGTTTTTAGAAAAAAGACCAGCTCCCTTTTAAGTTCCTTGTGATTATGAGGATATTCTCAGGATATTCCAATATTTTGACCAATGCCCGTTTCTTAATTTTGGGGACTTAACCTATAAAGAAGGGCATTTTTCTTGAGATGCTGAATAAGGCTTCCCACTTCTTCCTACCAACAAGGCTGCAAGTGCATGTTGTTGGCGATCCAGAATGGTCTACCTCCATTTGGAAACTCACAGGCATCCATTGGCCATGAGGCTTTTTTAGTGTAAAGCTAATATAATTATGTTTTGCTTTACATATTTGGAGTGGATCTTAGTCCTTGATAACGATTCGTGAACCAAAGATGTTGTTATATGATATTGTAGTAGATAAAACTATATTTCATGCTTGAATAGAATTTAAATTACTATGCAAGCCCAATTGTTTCCTTAATGCCATATTTTTTTTAAAAATTAATGTAATTCAGTCCTTTATTTGTCCTTGAATGTTAATATATTCGATAACTATATTAAATGCAAATGTTGCATGTACTTTCCATACTACGTATATCTTGTGCAGCATTTTGATACTCACATGCAAACACCACCTTTAAGAGGCTGGTGCTGGTAAAAGGGAAGTATGTGTTCTGAGATGCTTGTAGAGATTGTTTCAATGGCTTCGCTGTTTGCTACAGAGAATTGGATTACAGGCATAAATTTTTATAGTCTTTGGAGGGAGAGAGAAGCTACGTACCAAACAGTGGGACTTGGTACTGCAATCACTCATGGTATAACTCAGTCGAGAACAATACGAGGATTGAGCAACAACCAATGGACAGAGTTGATTATAAGGGATCTAAGCTCAATACTGGGATGGTAAATATAATTCACATTATTATCTCTTGCCTAATTGTTAAGTAGCAGAATAAATAAATCTAGTTGTACGATTCAATGTTTTGGTTCAGTATAGTCCAGAAGCACCAAAATCACAGAATTGTTGATTTATCGAATTATTGGTACTTATTAATGCAACAACATTGAACTCAGCGGTTTGGATTCAGTGAACCTAGCATATTGTTGTACATACTGATATTGTTTGTATTTTAATGTTACCATGTATTCTCCCTAGATGACATGTAGGGGGCAATCAAAGCTCTCAAATTTCCTCTTTATAGACATAAGAGATATTGTTGAGTGTTGATCATATATGATATTCTGGATCTTCTATTTAGATTCTTCACCTGCCATTTGCCCCGTGTTCATCCTTATTATTTTAAAAACCACTTGAGCAATTTGATGTACTTCGTTTAACTCATGGGAAGCAGAAAGATGCATATTCCTTGGGTGGTCTCTGCAGCCCCGATCAGTTTGGCACAAAGTTCAGACATGTGCTTTAATCTTCTCAGGAGAATTATCCACCATAAGCTTGCCAGGCTGACTCCAGCAGACTAACCATTTAAGAACTGAATTGCCTGCAGTTACAGCTCCAAAGGAAATGACAAGAAGCAAATGCCAGCAACATCACATTTATATCCTGGAAACTCAGGTAAGGTTTCTTTGTTCCCTGTATATATTCATCTTCTATAGAATGAGTTCATTGAACTTTATTTTTCATTATCTGTACTAAGTATTAACTCAGTCCTAAGAAATGAGAAGAATTTTCTTTCGTATGTATTCTTGTATAGAATCTAGTCTATGGAATTTTATAACTGAAATTTATATAATAGTTTTGGTATTCGTGTTGACTGACTGACTTATAGCTACTCTGATATACACCATAAGCTTTATTGAATTCCATGTTGAAGTATTATTTGTGCTGCAATACTTTAACTTTTGATTCATTCAGCATGTATTTGTTATGCATTGGTAATAACTGTTGCCTCTTACACCATTGTTGTCTCATTCTTCAAATTTACCCACCTCATGTGCTTTTTTTTCCCATCGGTAATCCTGAAGAAATTTAACTTACCAGTATAGCTTAGCGGATGCTGTATGCAATTATTATTCTCCTTTCCTGCATCAGCTTGCTTGCAAATTCAATATTTCTTCGTTATAACTTACAAATCATGGATATGAATCATATTATCAAATAATTTCCATAGAACATGATGGTGTGCTTTCAGAGACGTCCTCAGAACTGATAACCTTATCAATTGGCATCCTATTTTCGAAAATAGAATTAAAAAGATCAGGCTGCAGGTGACATTTTATGGATGAGAACTCAATAATCTGTCGCCTAGGGCAGGGAAAATACATCAATTATCTATGGATTATTAAACAAAGAACTCAACCTTTCCTATGTTTATGCATGAGGAGTACCAAGAGGTGTAATTCAGTAGAATAATCAGTGATGTGAAAAGCGGTTTTGCCGGCCGCCTCGCCAAGGCCAATGGCGAGGCGGATATGATCCATTAAAATTAACTAACCGTTAACCCTTATATAAAATAAAAATTCGCTGCTCTCTCCTCTCTTTCTCGCTGCTATCCTCTCTCTCTCTCTCTCTCTCTCTCTCTCTCTCTCTCTCTCTCTCTCTCTCTCTCTCTCTCATTAAACCCTAAAGTCTAAAACATCAAAACCCTAACGGCAATGAAGTGCGGCAGCGGCAACCGTGCGTCCTCTCTCCCTCTCTCTCACCGAACTGTTCTTTTTATTTTCAATCTGTCTTAAATTCTTAATTTTTTAATTCTTATTACTTAATATATATGCGAGGCAGTTAGAGAAAATAATTGAAGCAATTATTGTGTTTTCAGTTTTCACAATTAATCAATAATCAGTTAATTTGTTGAATTATTATTTTTTTAGTTTTTACACTTTTTTTCTTAATTTTCTTAATTTGTTAATCACTTAATACGTTGAATGTTGATTGCTAATCTATTATTCGGTTGATTGTTAATTTCTTAATATGTTTCCGTTGAATGTTTTTTCAAAGGAAAATGTGTTAATCGCTTAATTTGTTGATTAACAGTGAATTAAATTTTAGTATTAATATGTTTCTGTTGAATTAGTGAATTGCCAAAACTAGGAATTAGTTAATTAGTTATTAGAGTGCTAATGTGAATTACTGAATCAACTAGAAGAAGTAATCAGTAATTAGTTACTGATTATTGTTTTTTACTTTTCAGTTTTTACTCGAGGTGAGTTATATTATAGTTGTGAACTTGTTAATTGTTATCGTGGATTCGTAGTTGTGAATTATGATTATGTTATTTATTATTTTGGTATAGTGCACTATTAAATTTTTTGTATATATTATTATTGGTTACAACTTACATATAAGTGTATAATGTATATTATATATCTGTATTATTTATGTTTATTTATTTATTTTTTTATATTACAACTTACAACTTCATTTTCCTTTTGTGATTTAATTTGCTTCTATCTATCTAATGCATTAGCTCATGGTCGATGGAATATTTACCTGTGTTCCATCGAAACGGAAATGTGTTTTGATTGGTCAATCAGATAGTTGTTTCATGATTGCATTAGAAGCTCCTGATATATCAGCATTTAGGTAACAGAATTACTTGGAAGGCCAAAATTAGATATAACAACCTTCATTTCCTGGTGAGCTGGTTATTTTTTTACCATTTGCCTGTCTTCTTTAGGAAAAAGAAATAGCGATGTAGGTTCAATGTGGTTAGTGATTTGCATCAGTTATTTTCCAGTTGGCTTCGCTAAAATGGTTCTTTCTGTTATATTATTTGGATCAAGTGTGAACATGCATGCTGTACCAAATATTAAGAGAGGGAGGTATTTATGACTTTCGAGATGATACCATTTGTTCATAGACATTGTTAAACCTCCAATCAGGGATATGTTCTCAAGGATACCGTCATGTTCTTACTTATTACTAAGAAAACAGTGATGTTTGATTTCAAGTGTACTACAATAATTGCTTAATCGGGTGTTGCTCGCAAGGATGGAATCATACTCTTATTTTGGTTTGGTAAGTCTATCCTGTTTGATTGTATACATTCAGAGCTCTGATTATAAGTGTACTACAGTCTCTTTGGTTCGGATAATCATACTCCTGTTAGAGAGATCACCCTGTAATAAGTTAAATATATGAAGTTGTTTTGTACTGTATCACTAATTGCAAGGGTTTAACAATTTTTTTAATTTATTGATAGAAGCGTAACAGTATCTTTGTGACGCTGTTCGAGGTTTATATTTTCTGTGACATCTTTTTTTTTTTTAAGGTTATACCTCTTTCAAGCCATGTATCAGAGATAAAAGAACAGTCTGCCATCTTCTTAGGAACTACAAACTTCTCTCTTTCTCTCTCTCTCTTGTTTTGTTTTCCTTTTGACTGCCTCTTAGGGACTATAACTTATATTTTCTTTGCATCTTAGAAACCACAATAATGCCTTTTAATTTTTTTTAAGAAAGTTTTAATTATGTTTCATTTACATTTATGAGATAGAGAAGTTTTCAGATCTTAGTCATTTTTTATATATAATCAAAGCATAGTCATTTTACTTTTGTAGTTATTATTTTAATAATCCATAGGTAAAGGGATTATAACAGACTATTGGATATATTATTCGGATATTAATATAACTGTCTAGAAAAAAAAAATAGATCAGAGATATAGAAACATAAATATTACTATCTATAGTCCGTAAAATGCCTAAACACACAATATAGACCTTAATTTTGCCAAAGTATTCAAAGTCTGATAAGGTTTAAAGTTGGATAAGGGAATTGGACCACACTAATAGTATTCATCCCATTTTCACCTTTAGATAGGCTCCAATGAATGGATGTACTATGCTAATTGCTGTCCTTTGGTGGAAGCTCTTTTTATCTATAAAAGATAGAAAAGAAAAGGAATAAGGAGTCTTTGACAAAAATGCAAAAATGGGTATGTGCAAGAAAGAATGTAACCAAATGGGTTGGTTTTAAATTTATTTATTTGAGCCGGTGACTTCTAGTCTTACGGTATGTGTGCTCTATCAGGAAGAATTATTTCTAGTGTGGGAATTGTTCGCAATTAGCATTTTTTTTATTAAGAAATATAGGATTTTGCTAAAGTGTATCTAAAATTGCTGACCATATTAGTGATTTTTATATCAATAAATTGCTAACTCTTATCAGCGATTAATATGGATGGCATCTACGCCAGTTAAAAATCATCACTGAGAAAATTTGATTTTTAAACCAATAATTACTTGGGTACATAATTTGCTAGAATGTTGAAAAGAAACTTTCAGAAAGAGGCTCTTTTGAGATGTTAGAGAGAAGGTTTTCTTGGATAGCAAGAAGTAAAGTAGTTATTTCTAATCATTTTTCTTTGCCTACTTCTGCCATTCGACTCCTAACGACCCCGTTTTGAACACTGCCTTCCTTCTCTTCTTAGTCGCTTTTGCTTTGGCATGCGCCGCAATAAACTGACAACGTTAGCCTTTTGACTCTGCCAACCACTTCACTTTCCCTTTTTTTTTTTGAGTAGTTGTGACGCACTTTTCCTATACATAGCCAAATAGCCCTAGATGTCTATATATATATATATATATATATATATATTGAGAGAGAGAGAGAGAGAGAGAGAGAGAGAGAGAGAGAGCTGTGAAGTAGTTATATGTACAAAGATTAAAGAAGGTACAAAAAGAAGTTATATGTCTGACTAAATGTTGATGATCTCCCCCTTGATCTTCTCCACAACCTCTTGTTCCAACACAGCCGAAGTCACCGTCATGCTAACAACGCCATCGTTGCATGCCACCGTGGTGCTCAGCACCTCAGCCTTGTGCTTCTCGAACACCTCCAGCACTCGGCTCGCGAGTCGCGGCCGAGCCGGCGACCGGATGCCGAAGAATGTGGTGATGCCCGACGCAGCCACTTGGATCGTCGAACCGCCTTCCGGCCGTAACTTCATCGCTCTGCCTGTTGTTGTTCCTCCGACGGCCGCCGCCTTTTGCTTGTCGAGGGCCATGATCACGTCTTCCAGGTGTTTAATGTGCTTTATGGTCTCGTCGATAATTCTCGTCCTAGTTGCCTACACTTGATCACCAAATCCAATGGCAAATCCTACTTTATCGCATAACCGATCGAAGAAACGAATGGATGGATCGAGTACTAACTAACCTTGGGGAAGAGATTAGGAACCAATGAGTGCAATATATTGTAGAACTCGGTCATCTTCTCCCTCCTGTTACGTTCCATGTGGATCACGTCGAGCTTGCCGCTCCTCGATGACGTCGAAGCCTTCTCTCTGCCTGAGGAGCCGCCCTCCGGGGAGTTGATCATCAACTGTGGAGGAAGGTAGCCATCCATTGCCATTGGTAAAACTTAACCTTCCATTCCTTCCTTCTTATAACACCCAACACTTTTAATCATCAAATTCCTAAACAACTACAACAACAGTTTAAGGAATTATGGTGATGATGGTGGTCAGTGGTTTTTTGTTACCAGTTAAGGAAACATGGTCAGATACTCTCTGGAGTGAGATATTTTGCTAAGGGGAGTAAGGGCTCATCATTAGCCTGTTTAGATTCTTCATGCAATTACTGTTAGCTTATAGTAGAATTCTTTTATAGAGTAATGTTGTTGATATATATATATATATATTAGGGAGCCCATAGCCCATAGGGAAATTTGAGTATGCTTGAGCCAATACACTCTTTTACTGAATGCTTCTCTTACACATCGAAAAATTAAAATACATAAAGCGACATCAATCAAACTAGAAACTAATGAAGTACACAATACACCACACATAACCATTTACAAAGCCAAATCGCTACACATTAAGCAACATGAACACGATTAACGTACGTGCATATGGTATCACAAATGAATCATTCATTCATCAGTTAAATTCTTTAGCTCGACCTCTTGTAGAACCTAAACATAGTGAGAAGCACTAGTAGCAGATAAGCAAACGAAGCAAACATCGAGAAGGCGATAGCGGCCTTAATCAGCGAGCAAAAATGCTTGAGATCACTGCAAAATTTTAGCCAGCCGAAGTCTTCGCTCCCAGCATCAAGTATGACGGCCACTGCACTTGCTGCACCATTGCATGTTAAGAGGAAGACGAGAACTATCATGTCCATGCCTGAGATCGGCAGTTCCAAGTTCAGTGAGCCTTTTTTGATGACGAGGGAGATGACAAGTGAAGCTATGGAGTATACGCATACAAGAACATTCACAACTACGAAGTACCTGCATATATTATTGAGGGTCAAAGAATTAATCTACAATATTCTAAGGGCAAAAGAAATCTCTTATATTCTAATACAAAGAAAGTATTAGGAGAAATATTAGATAATCATGACGCCGATATGTTTCTAGATTTCGATGATTTATTCGATAGCTCAACAGAGTACTTTCCAAATTATTTTACATTTTTTAGTGGAGATAAAAGATAGTAGGTTGTAAGTTTGAAATCTTTTGAAAGGCTCAAAAAATAAATCTAGATTTAGATTTATTTTTGTAATTTTTAACAAGAGACAGAGCCTAATATGATTTGAACTTCTCTTATATTATACTAGCTCACTAGTTACCCTAAAAGTTTAAATTATTTAGAGAACGGTAATTTTTATATTTTATATTCTAATAAGTATAAAAGTTTGGTTAACTCTTCAGTTAATTTTTTTTAAGTCAACTAGGATATATTGATTTCTTTAAGGTATCCCTTAGTGTCACTTGTACTTAGGGAAATAAAAGTTTTTCCTTGCACGTAATTTCGTGATTTGTTAATTAATTATCTTTGACAATGATACTAACAAAGAACAATTTGTTGATTCGGTCTAAGCTCTTTCGTTACTTTGATACTCTCACGTAACAATTAATAATAAGTGATCTACATGTTATTGTAGATTTTGAGATTATTAAAACAATAAAAGAATTAGATAACGAGAATGATCAATCATATGAAGAAAAGAAAAGAAAAAAAGACTCTTCAACATGTTAATCATTTTATTTGTGATGATATTATACATAATGGGACTAAATTTTTTTCAAAAAAAAACAAAAGCAATATTATGGGAAAAAAATATATCAGACATCCTAGCAAATACCTAGTGTATCTACATACAGTAAATCTTAATAATTATTATTATTATAAAAAACAAACGGCAGGAAGTTGTTTATGTATCTTCCCATAATATTGCTGCTATCTTAACAGGGCCATGCAGAAATTTTCATTTATGTTCGTAACGAATTAAGACACATAAAAAAGAGGCAGGCATGCATGCAAATGAAATACTGATGGTCATGAGAAGATTAATACATACACTAACGCAGAAGAATCAAGAGACTTGAACTTCGCAACTTTACTCCTACCACCAAATAAATCAGTCACAACCAAATCCTCCTTCGCTGCTCCCATGAGAACTGCAGCAAGGAAAGTGAAAACAATGGGGAGGACACGAAGGACGTAACTCAGTAGCTTCATCGTCGACGGCAGCGACGACGATGGCAAATTTCCTCGGCTCGCAGTTGCTTGAGCTCCACCGGAGACAAACATGGATGGTGGTGGACCCACTGCTGGTTGCTGAGACTCCATTTGATTCTCACACGGAAAAGAGAATAGAGAATAGCGTATGTATTTATACACAGCAAAGTCAATGAATATAGATAAGAGTTAGGGAATATAAGGAGCTGGCATTAGCTCATTAATTCCTCATTGAGTTCGTCAATTATTACGGATAGCTAGCTATTGGTGGCATTAAAGAGTTTATAATTCTTTATGTTAATATATATTTCGTTGCGTGCACGACCTTGTCTTGCTAATTGAATTATCATTTTGTGATACGAAATTTTACTTGTATTTGGATATTGTTTATACTTTTGCAAAGAGTTTTTTTGACTCTGGATATATATATATATTGCAATTTCGGATGCAAGGAGCTGATTCTTATAACAAAATTTAGTGAGATTTTCAAAATAACATCCAATATTTTAGTAGCTGTTTGATTAAAACCCCTTCATTGAGTTATTAAGTTTAAATTCCGGCCTCTCATTTCTTCCTATTAATTTTCGTAGGACATTGTCACCTTAATTTGTCTATTTTTAACTCTAAATTAATTGTGGCTCATTTAACTTTACGGACGAAATTAGGGCTGTATTCGAGTCAAGCAACTTTCAAGCTTGGACTCACATAAGTTTTGAGTCTAACCTTACATATTACGCTTGAATTGGTTAAATTCAATTCCCGCGGCTTGACAGGTAGATTCAAATCTAAATCAAGCTTGAACTAAATCTTGGATGAATTAGACTTAATAAAATAAATTTCAAAGTCTAGATTGGCAAGCTAATTGGAACCTAGCTACGAACTGTTTCAGCAACCTTAGCAGAAGCTAGTGGTGTATATATATATATATATATATATATATGATCAGGTTTACAGTATCGCACATAATATTATCTTACTTTTGATTATTTAGTTTAGACATGAAATAGAACCATAAACTTTTTTATTGAATGCTTCTCTTACACATCGAGAATTGAAATACATAAAGCGACATCAATCAAACATCAATCAAATCGCTGCAAATTAAAGCAAACATGAACACAATGTACGTGCATGCATGGTATCACAAATCATTCATCAAATTTTAGCTCGACCTCTTGTAGAACCTAAACATAGTGAGAAGTACTAGTAGTAGATAGGCAAACGACGCAAACATGGAGAAGACGATGCCGGCCTTAATTAGAGAGCAGAGATGCTTAAGAACTTTACAAACGTTTGACAAGAGGAGGTGTTCATTCTCAGTGCCAAGTATGACGCTCACTGCACTTGCTGCACCATTGCATGTCAAGAGGAAGACGAGAACTATCGTGTCCATGCCCGAGATTGGCAATTCCAAGTTCAGGGAGTTCTTTTTTATGGCGAGGGAGATGGCAAGTGAAGCTATGGAGTATACGCACACAAGAGCATTTACAACTATGAAGTACCTGCATAATTAATTGACGGTAAAAGAAATTAGACTTACATGTTGCATAGATCTATAATATTCTAAGGCAAATAAAAAGTAAAAAAAGAAATCCTTGCATCAGCTTAATTCACTAACTAATTTAAAAGTTTAGAAAGCTATTAACGACAATTCTGGGCTTGAGATATATTGATAGGCCCAATAAATAGACTTGATGTAAATAGTTAGAGATTTTATATTTTTAAACAATAGATGAGCTTAATATGATTCAAACTTCTCTGATATCTTGTTACTTAAACTGTTTATAGAACAATGTTTTTTATTTTTATATTCTAACAAGTATAAACCATTGAATTTCGGTCAAGTCTTTTTTTTTCTGCTACAATGCATTGGTTTCCATATGATGTCTCTTAGTATATTATAAGGCATATAAAAGGTTTTGCTTGCACGTAATTTCGTGATTTTTTAGCTAATCTATAACAATAATACGAAAAAATAACAATTTTTTTATACAATCTAAGATCTATCCGTACCTTGATATTCTCATGTAACAATTACTATTAAATGATCTCCTCTACGTTTGTAGAAGTCAATAAATATTACTGTAGATTCCGAGATTATTAAAACAATAGAAATTAGATAACAAGAATGATCGATCATGTAAAGAAAAGAAAAGAAAAAGTCTATTTGAGAGATTAATACAGAGAGTTGTCACTAATTAAGATATTTAAGGAGGCGGGCAGGCAGGCATGCATGTAGATGAAATGGTTTGAGAGATTAATACATACTCTAGTGCAGAAAAATCCAGAGACTTGTACGTAATGATGACCTCCTTACGAATATATATACCATCAACACTAACATAATCCTCCTTCGCTGCTCCCATGAGAACTGCAGCAAGGAAAGTGAGAACAATGGGGAGGCCACGAAGGACGTAACCTAGTAGCTTCATCAAAGACGGCAGCGACGACGGCGGCGGGGCGAAGTTGCTCCCCGGACCCACAGCTGCTTGAGCTCCAAGATTAACATTGCCAGCCATTGTTGGAGGTGGAGCCACCTTTGGTATAGTTTGAGGCACCTGTGCTTGAGCTGCAGCATAGTTAGGATTAATTTGATTGCCCGTTTCCATTTAAACAACCACACACACACAGAGGATATATATGCCGAGAGAGAGAGAAAAAGAGAGAGTATTGTAGCAGTAGTAGCTGACAAGATATATTCTCGTATAAGGAGCTATTTATATGTAACAAAGTCAATGGGCGTTTGGATTCCCTAGTTGGCTCAAAAGGACAGAGTGGCATTAGATCATCTAATAAGGGGGGTGGGAGCACGAATTTGATTAATTCTATTTGTAGATCGCTAATGGATTTGAGAATACTTTTTGTTGGGATTAATTTGGGTTGCATGCTGCAGTCATCTCGTATCTTATGATTGGTTGCATGCACGACCTTCGCTTGTCAATTGTTGGTCTCCCAATGTCATACCTCTTTTTGCTAATAATTATTAGGAATAATTACATGTAAGCACTTTTAACTATTATCTATTTTTATTGGAACCTTCTTATTAACTTTTCGTGCCATATTAACCCTTAGCTATGTAAAACGGTTCAAATGCCACTTTCATTAGTTGTCCATTTAATTTATTTTCAGTTAAGAAAATATTACGTGATTAATTTTAGATATTTTTAATTTTATTTTATCTTTATTCTAGAGAAAATAAAATAAGAGAGAGAGATATCAAGGGTAGCTAGTCATTTGATATCTTTCGTATATGCTATCAACCTATGGGTGAGAGATAATAGATGAAGGGGTCAAAGTGTAGCGAAAAATAAATAAAGAGATTTATTTAAAAATGGATAATAATTTAGGGGTCTAGTTAATGCTGAATATTATGCACATTAATAATTAATATTTTGATCTTTTAAGCATTTGATAAAAAGAAGAGACTTCAATACTTAATTAACCCGAACCATGATGAGCATATATATTAATTAACCCGAACCATGATGAGCATATATATATATATATATATATATATATATATATATATATATATATATATATATATATATATATATATATATATATATATCATATGTAAAGAATTTAGTCATTTGAAATAGCGAAAAGAAAAGTGATTAGGTTTATATATTTTCTTGGATTTCACCTAATAACTTAGTTTTTGTGTTGAATTAGATTTCGAAACTTATGTCAAACCTTATTTCACTTGGACTAGAACTCGGTGATATCAAAGTGGATAGAGCAAAGTCTCGGGGGAGATCTAATGGTTAATATTAGGTTCATATGTGAATGCAGAGATTGTTGAATATCAAATATGAACCAGTTTTTCAGCTGTTAAATTGGTTAATTATTAGAGGGGCTCAATTAAATTTTAAGCTAGTATGCCAATCAGCTGACGGTTACTTTTGGTGCTCATCGTATTAAAACTACTAGTAGAATATATTTTTTTCTTTGTTAATTATGGCGAGGACTTCATTTTCTATTGCATCTTGTTTGTATTTCTATTAAATTATGAAGGAAAAGAAAGTATTCAATAGGCTGTACTTTCAAATACAAGGAAGAAATCTTCCAGAGGTATCAAAGTTATACGCTCGTTTTAGACCCAAGGGTACACGCAGTTCCGGTGTGCCATAGTCTGTCTAGCTCTCAGACTTATTAATTAATTGCCCATCGATTTCCCCTCCAGAATCTAATTTAGTAATTTAGGAGATTATATGATTGAGATTTTATACACTAAGGTCCATGTCACTCTGTCAGTCATTCTACATTCGACAGCTATAATCACATTTAAAAATGAGATACATAAATTTAATAGATAAGAACGAAAATAATTGCTAAAAATAGGCTTAAATTTAGTTTCAGCAAATTTTCAGCATGAATCAGTATTTCTGTGCCGCGCGTTCAAATGGGCCCTTGGGGCATTCGAACCAAGCTCCAGACAGAGAGCAGTCTGATATGTAGGCGTTCAAATGGCCCCAGCCGTGTTCTAATGCGGGTCAACGCAAGAGCAGCTGTTTCTACAGGCGTTCGAACGGCCCCCTCCTACGTTCAAACGCCCCTTTCGTTCCTGCTATATTGATATTGGACGCGTTCAAATGCGCCCCCGAGGGCGTTCGAATGCGACATACAAAATCTCCAAATCTGAACCTGACTATAAATACTAAAGAGGGTTTTTTTAGGGTTGGTAGTTGGAAGAACATTTATGAGGATTGAGTCACCATTGTATTGAGAGTGATTAGAGTTGTTAAACTCTTCGTAAGTGAGGGATTTACATAGTGAAGAAGATTGATTCGCCCGTAGACGTAGGCATATTGCTGAACCACATAAATCTAGTCTCTCTCTCTCTATTGTCTCCATTGTTTCTATTATTGGTGATTGCTTGCATTAGGGTGTTAATCCGTGATTAGAATTTGCTTAGAACTTTATTTATTACCGTTAACCTCTATTTAGAGTTTTCTAAGCATTGCATTGGTTTTCTTTCACTATTTCTATTTGGGCTATTTGGGGGTGAAAGGTCTTGCTTCCGCTTCCTTCACCCATTTAGGTATTTTGCATAACAATAATCACGGTCATCCTATTGGTGTAACTTATGCGTTGGCATTTATATCAGCATTAGTGAGTTCTGGTAAGCTATTCTCAAAGGGTTTACTAGTAAAAAAATAATTTTGTAATTTAAGAGAATTCTTCTTATTGATAATGTAGTTTTTCACGGCAGTAATTATGTTATTACTGCACTTCATAGCGAGCTTTTATTCAAAATAGGTCTTTTAATTGATTGCATGAGATAACTTGTACATAGAAGCATAAACTTAAATTAACACCGCTCTAATACAACGTAACCATTAATTTATTCCATTCCAAATGAGCAAAACCCCGGCAAGAACAAACGAACAAACCTATTACAAAGATCACATCAGCACGTACACACTTAAGATCGAAGGCCAAAATGATGGTTTAAAGGCCACGATTCCTGAGAAGTATCATGATGATCAACAGGAGGTAAGCTATGGAGGCAAACATTGAGAAGACGATGGCAGCCTTGATTTGCGAGCAGTAACGGTGAAGTAGTGCACAAGTGCTAATCCCCTCATAGCGTTCACTATTAAGAATGACGCTTATTGCACTTGCTGCTCCATTGCATGTGAAGAGGAAGGTGAGAACGATCAAGTCCGCAATGGAGATTAGCGTTTCCAATGGCGAACCTCCGGCTATGGTTACAATGAGTGAACCCACAGAGTATACACATACAAGGGAGTTTATAACTGTGAAGTACCTGCATATATATACAAGAAAGCAAAGGAAAGGAGCTTTAGATTTTGAAGTCTAAAGTAGAAGATTTTTTTTTTTTGTTATTTAAGAGTAACAGCTTTCTTGACTATGTATATATAAAAGAGAGAGAGAGAGAGAGAGGGAGAGAGCAAAGAAATGGAGTCTCCACCAGATTGGTCCGTTTATGACCAGAATCCATCGATATACACAACTACGATTCATTTAAATGCCTCGAGTTCGTGTCAAAAAGGGATGTAGGAGAAGAATATATATATAGATATACATACACTAGTGCAGAGGAATCAGTCGACTTCACTAGGGCCTTGCTATCCTTGGCCGAGCCCATGAGGACCGCCGCGAGGAATGTCAGAAGAATGGGGACGCCCCGAAGGACGTTACCAAGCAAGTTCGACGACGGCGGCGGGGGGAAGTTGTTCCCCTGACCCACAGATGCTTGAGCTCCAAAATTAACATGATTGCCGGCCGTGGTTGGAGGTGGAGCCACAGGATAGTTAGGGTTAGTTTGATAGCCCCTTTCCATATACACAAACACACACACACAGGATATATATATATATATAGAGAGAGAGAGAGAGAGAGAGAGAGAGAGAGAGAGAGAGAGAGAGAGAGAGAGAGAGAGAGAGAGAGAGAGAGAGAGAGAGAGAGAGAGAGAGAGAGAGAGAGAGTATTGTTGTAGTACTAGTAGTTGAGAAGATATACTCTTGTATGAGGAGCTATTTATATGTAACAAAGTCAATGGGCGTGTGCTTTGTGGATTCCTAAAGGACAAGAATGGGAGTGGGGGAGCACGTATATTGATTAATTTTAGTTGTAGGTTTCAAATGGATTTGAGAGTTTTTGCTTAGGATTAATTTAGATGGCATGTTGCAGTTAGTGTGTGTTATCTTTGGGTGCACTTGCACTCACGACCTTTCACTTGTCAAAGGTCTCCTAATGTCATACGTCGTTGCTAATATATATGTACTTGTTATTCTCAACAAGAATTTTACGGATAATGTACGATTTTATGCAACTGATAATATGTTTCAAAATACAATAAGTACGTGAAAATGCCTAGAATTCTTATTACAAACCAATATATGCACAAGCTTTATAAATGTTCTACGAAAAATTTAGAAGAGAAAGACAAGTTTTCAGACAGTAATTCTAACCATCCAAAAGTGGGTCTAATTAAATGGATTGTGACTTTTTGAGTGACGAAGATGCATCTTTTATGATGGTGTTTTGAGAGCTATATATTTTGACTTTTTGTGACATTGGCTAAGTTTGATTAGATAATGTTGTCAATATATATATATAGGGATCGATACGGCTCTTGGTGGGGTTCCATGATTACAACACTTTGCACTTTTGTTCTGAGCTAACAAGGTTTGTGTTGGTTATGTAGTACTAGATTTACTCCATATATATAGAATAGTATTAGTGGGACTCAACAAAGTGTGACATAACGGGCATCCATGAAGAGATAAATAATGTTACTTAGGCGTCGCTAACAATGGCTTCTTAAGCGTATAGGTCCATGATCGACCCATTATCTTACATCAACCAATTCTTTCGTTAATTTGAAAGATACCAAAAGGTACCTATATAGGATACTTTATTAGCTAAATGAAACATGAGAGTGCATACAAGAATAAAGAAACAAAGGTTAAGATGTTTCTTATATCAATCAATTCATTCACATGTTATAATAATACATCCTTTTCTTTTTCGACAATTTATGTCATATGTGTATCTTGTTTTTGGACAATTTCTTATGTCAACCAATTATGAAAAATAGTGAATTGCATATTCTAGCAAGCCAGATCACTATAGACCATCAATAAATCGCTTTTGTAAACTAATATGTTATTTAAATGATTATTTGATAAGTTTTGTATGCGTTTAACATTGAAAAAAAATTAGATCGGTTCTTAATGCTAACCGACTTAGATTGGATCGCATCATGAAAATATTAGGCTCGATGGATCGAGTCTATTTATCTTTTAATTGATTCATGCTTATGTAAGTCTTTAAGACAAGTCTAATTAAGTCATGTAAACTATTAAGACAAGTTCAATTAAGTTATGTAAGTCACTAAGGCAAATTCAATTAAGTCATGTAAATCTTTAAGGCAAATCCTACTTTGAGTCGTATAAGTTTTTAAGACTAAAGTCTAAATACGACTTATTGTACTCAGCCTCTATATATAAAGGGGTTGGACTTTATTCATCCAAATATCTAAGCATTGAGAATTAATTGAATTTAGTTATTTTCTTATTATCGTATTTACTATTTTTATTATAGCCGTTAGATTATTTTTATCTTTATAGAAGTAGGTCGTAATCGTATAATCATTCGAAGCATTCAAATCTTAGCCACCACCTTCCTTCAGCAACCACCATACTATACGGCCGTCCACCACCTCCCTTGGTCGTTCGTCATCCTCTAATGACCACCGCAATGTTGGATATTTACTATTTTATTCCGTTATAACATTGATCCACTATTTTAATTATATCTTTTCATTTAAATATACGATTGATATGAAATTAGAGCCATTAAAATTTTATCTCGTGAAGCTATCATTATCTAAATTTTTATAATTTTTTTATATTTGAATCTGCTCAGATCTGATCCATAATAGATCTCCCTTGCTCTTGAGAGTGTAAAAAAGAAAGAAAAAAATCTCTCCATCATTGCTTCTTGTGGAGGAAAAACAAGACGAGGAGGGTGGAGAGTTGCCAAACCCCACCTCTTGTGGCTGCCTGTTGGACTAGGGCTCACTCTAACCTTGATTTTATGGGCCACAGGTTGCTAATTTATAAAACTTTCCTAGAATTACAAAATTGGTAATTATTAAACCTAAATGATGGAATCCTAAACCTTCTCACCTCATCAGCATCATTACTTATCTAGGTTTCTTTTTGCTACAAAGAACATCAATAATATATAATTTGCCTTAATACATATTGGATACTTCTTAAGCTCCATCAATTAGATACGATTAATTTTGCAAGACAATTCTCATGGTTTCGTTTGTTATCACAGCGATAATAGTTCAACACTCATCACCAGAATTCTGAAGCATTATTCATGTAAGTCAAACACTACAAAAATCTAAAGTTCACATTTCAAAGACAATTAAAATTCTCAATTTTTTGAACCAACTATAGAGTACTTAAGAGAGTTCCTGATGAACTAATGATGTGAAAAAACTACTAAGATCTCTTGTGAAGACCAATGACTGCAAATATAACTATTAACGCATAGGCCGAGGACGCAAGCATGGACAACACGACCGAGGCCTTGATACGATTGCAGAAGTTATCAACTATGTTGCAAATGTCATCCCATCCCAGTTGAGATTGTCCAACCTGAGCCATGATGGCAATTGCAGCTGCTGCTCCATTGGAGGAGAAGAGGAGGATGAGCATCACTATGTCTGCAATGGAGAGGGGGAGCTCTAGTTTTGCCATGCAACCTCTCTTCTTTGCAATGGTTATTGCAAGAGAGAGTATGGAGTGAAAGAAGGCAAGTGCATTGGCCACTACAAAGTACCTGGAAAAATAGCGAGGAGAGAAATATAGATAGTAGGAGAAAGTTAGACAACTAAACGCCCCTTCGAGTGTAGTTCATTCATTTATTAGATCATAACTGAAAAAGAGAAACAATAGCCACTAAATTAAATCGTATGAGGGTTTTTTTTTTTTATCATTTTCAAAAGATGGTTATGATCATAACAATTTCTGCTCCCTAAATACCACTTTAAGATTTGTATCAAGCCCTCCTTCATTTGAGTCATGTCGTCTCTCTAACCTTGATCTCCTACTGATAAGAGGGTTATAAAGTAGACAATTAAGAAGGATTGCTACTTCAACCTTAATTAAAAAGAATTTTTTTTTTTTTTTTGAATCAAACTAATGGCAAGTCTTACAAATTAAAACCACACTAAGTGGGATCCAATGCTTTTGAATTTACTCTATTAAATCAACTCTTTTCCCAAAGGATCTCTCTTTCACCACTATGGCTCAATTATTTTACGTAGTAGTCACATGCCATGGCATTCATCAAGGTGCAGTTTACGAAGTATACATATCAAGTCAAATCTCACTATACTTATTAATCATTTCCAAGGTAGGCAGCTTCATGCATTAATTGTGAGTGGCCAAAACAATATGATAAAATATTTAATTTTATTATAAACTTCTAATTCCTATTTGTTGAAAGCCAACCCATTTCGGCAGTTTACTGCTGCTTCTTTTCATTTTATTTCTCACTCTAATGATCAAATAACAATTAGCTTAGTAGTTGTTTAGATTCACTCTTAATTTCAACATTAAGTACTAGCTATTTAATGACTCCTTAGATCTACATTAATTTATATAACCATTAATTAACAAGCTTGATACTTCCTACGTGCTATTGCCAAAGTAATTAATTAGAGTTTTTATTTATTCGGTACAAAAATATTTTAGTAAATTTTAACAAATAATACTAAAGATAAAAAAAAACGTACAAATCTTAAACTTTCTGTGTTAACTAAAACGTACAAATTGCGAAAAATTATGTCAGCATCTCCTAATCAAGAAAACTATGTAAACGAAGTCTTATACGTACATGAAGGCTGCAAAGTGGGTGGACTTGACGGATCCGGAGGCGGTTTCCGACGTGCCGGAGTCGGGGTCGGTGATGACTAACGTCACGGTTTCCCTGGCGGCGCCGACGACCATCGCCGAAATGAACGTCAAAACTATGACAGTGACTCGTAAAATGTACGAGACTATCACTTGCACCGAGTTCCCTGGCTGTTTGCTGCTTACATTGTACACTGGCCTCGTGGCTGCCTGAGTTCCATCAAAGCCATGATTCCTGAAGTCGAACTCCATTCTGATCACTTCCAGAGAGAGAGAGAGAGAGAGAGAGAGATGACGATGAAGTGAGATGTAATAAGATATAGTTTGATGAAGAGATCTAGGAAGATGTTTATATGTAAGGACTTTTACATAATTGCCACCCAAAATTTTCAAAATGTATAAAAATTATTATCAACCTGACATTATTGTTATTTATTTTGAGAAAAAAAATTAATAAATATTTTACACTCTCAACTTAAAAAAGATGTATTTTTACCTTTAACATATTAAAATTTTGAAAGAGGTAAAAAGTATATATAATAACAGAGGTTAGCATGGATCTATTACCGATGCATATATAATAACAGAGCCACGAGAATAGTTAAAGAGAAGGTTTCCTTGTTGGACCTTACTACAGTGGAGGGTGACAGTAATTAGATTTGACTTTTGAGTGAGAAGTCAGCGGCATGTGATGAGTTGGTCAGAGTCAACTCACTCAGTTCATTAGATCCGTAACAGTCAACTCAGCCCCCCATAGATGGTTTGGATACCTCTTTAGTTAAGAATATTTCAAATAATTCAAGTGAAAGTGAGGATTTATTCATGGATTTTTTTTTTTTTCAATTGATTGGAATTCGAACAGAACTCTTAAACGAATCAAGTTGAATTGATTAGATTCAATTCGAGTATATTTTAAGCTCGGTTCGAATTGTCCAAGCTCGAAACCGTGAAGGACCTCCTTGGACCTATTTAGAGCTGATCATTGGCCAGACTTAGCGAGCCTTGAGATGATGATGATTGGTGTGTTGAACTATGAAAAAAATACTTAAACTCGATCGGCTCAAAATGCCTAGCCCATTTGATCGTAACATGATTTGTATGACCGAGTTGGGTTGAGTTGGGTCAAGATTGAATAATCGGGTCGAATTAGTCGAGTTGACGTTGGATCGAATTCGAGTCTAGTCATGATAATGCAATCATAAAAATAACCCATTTATCAAATGGTTTAAAATTTTTAAAAACAGATATGATCAATTTATTAAACAGATTATATGAATTATAAACATATTTTCTAATGACATAAGTATAAGTTTATTCGAGTTATAAATAGATCCATTAGTGTTGTAAATAAATTTATTCAAGTTGTAAACATGTTATAAATAAGGTTTTTTTATGTCATAAAGGTGATATATAGGTTAGTGTCATAAACTGGCGGGTGGATCATAAACGAGTTAATTGGGTTGAGATAATAACACGAACACAACTCGTTTATTAATTAGATTAGACAGACTGACTCATTTATAACTAAAATCTGATTAAACTAAATTCAAACTCGTTCTAAAATCGAGTTACATTGTTAGGTTAAAGATGATAAATACGGGCATTTAATAATCAGGTTAGACGAGCTTACCTGTTTATAACTCGAACCAGATTAACTTTTCTCACCCCTGATTACTGCCCACTAATCCGTGGGATATCAAACTCTTGCTGAGGCACAAGGTATTGAGCCTACAAAATTATTATACCAAAATGAGTAGATCAGAAAAATATTTAGATTGCGTATGAGAGAGAAATACTAATATAGGATGAGGAATTAAACACTGCAGGTGGACATTTGCGTTTAAACTATCTCATTACGCGATTGACTACTTCTATCAACAGATAAAAGATTCACATTTGATCACCATGACTATCTCATTACGTATAGGCTTCCCTTCGCCGCTTTGACCATGTTCCAAAGAAGTTGCTTAAATAGTCAACTTTGACTAAGAAAAAGTTTAATTGCAAAACATCAAATGAGAAACCACGTAATGAATGAATAAAAAGAGTCCAAACATTAGGATTTAATTGCTTTCAAAAAGTAGACTTTTTATTTCAATTCAAAATATGGGAATGTTACTTTCCACAGAGCAAGATAATTGGAAGCCAAAACAAAACGATGGTTTCTCACGAAGTAGTGTTTGACTAATTAGCACACCCCCAATAACTTTTCATTGATTAAAGTTGGACATCGTTGCGATCAGATATAAACTCAAAGCTGAATTCTATGCACACATGATGTTAACTTAACAAATCGTCTTCTACTTATCCGTCGGATCTCGGATAAGATCGAGAAGATAAGGTTATACTTGTCGTTATCCTTCCAAAACGATCTAAATACAAGAGTGGGGTCAAAGAGACGGATCAAGAACTCTTTAATGCGAATAAGGATTGTGGAATTAATACTTATCCAGGCAATCTCTCTCTCTCTCTCTCTCTCTCTCTCTCTCTCGGTCTGCGAGTTCACATGGATAGCTGTCGCCGTATCCGGACTTATCACGCGGCGTATTTTCTTATTCTATTCCTGTTTACACTGCACGTCTCCCAGCTTTTATTTGGCTGATTTGGTCAACTGCACCTCCGGGAATAGCCTATGGATAACGCGGAGAATAATTAATTCTTCTGGAACTTTGCATTTCACACACTACATTCTCACAAATTTATGTTTTACTTCTTTATTGTTTCAAGAGAACACTCCAAATTAAGTAGTACTAGTTTCAAGGTTGACAAGGACAGGATATATATATATTTATTTCGTAGATGCTTTGATCTCCTACTTATTGCTTAATTTTGTACAATTAGTTTTAGTTGGTGAGATAGAAGAGCGAAGTAAATTTAATTTCTCATGCATTAAATGATAACGGATCAGAGCAAGCAAAGTGGTCCATGTTACCAACTAGATCGTCCTTGGTGTGGTCATGAAAGCCACAAATTATAATAACATAATGGATGCGTGTAGGAAACCTCATTAAGCTATCAATTTAATATAATTAAAAAGTGAACGCCTTCAACCAAAGGGCAGTCTACCATTCAAAATGTTTGAATTTTAGCTTCACACTATATGTCTATGCAACTATATATATATAACCATTCCCATTATATAGCAAAATTCACATTGCGTCTTCTCATTCATTCATACATACCTTGCTACACCAACATGGCTTCCACTGAGATGACATCGACTACGGATTCCGGCAAGACTTTGCCAGAATCCGGCTATGCCGCCGCCTCGACGCCGCCCCCGAACTACTTCCGCGTGGATTTCGTCCTGCGTCTCGTCCTACTGGCCGCCTCGGTATCCGCGCTCGTCGTGCTCGTCACTAGCAAGCAGACCAAGATCTTTGCCACCGGCCTGCAGCCGCCGTTTCCGACGTCCATCAGCCGCGACGCCAAGTTTAACTACTCGCCGGCCTTGATGTAATTTCCGGTGAACTTATCAAGATTATATAGAAGTTATTGATAGAATTTGAACTCAGAATCTTACGAACTACTCGAAACCTTGCAGATATCTTCTGGTAGCACTAGCAGTTACAGTTTTATACAGCATCGCCACGATCGTCACCTCCTGCTCGCTCATATCAAGCCCAGCTCCGTCTACCAGAGCATTGTTCCTTCTCATTCTCTTTGACGCAGTGAGTTTCAATAACTTATTCGCCTCCTCAGTTTTCTTTTTTCTTTTCCTCCGCGAATTTAATCTCACACAACCTTACTGTCTTCTTCGCAGTTGATGGCGGCGATCATGGCCTCCGCCACCGGCACGTCCGGCGCCATTGCCTACCTTGGTCTCAAGGGTAACTCTCACACGAACTGGGCAAAAATTTGCAACACCTACGGCAAGTTCTGCAGGCACATCGGCAGCTCCGCCGGCGTTTCCCTCGTCGCGTCGATCGTCCTTCTCGTCCTCGTAGTGGTCTCCTCGTACTCGCTCCTTCGCCGGAGCCGATAGTTTAATTTTACACGTGTGAATTAGCCTTCATCATCATCTTCTTCTTCTTCTTCTAGTCCTTGTTCATCCGTTTGTTTGTGTGTGTGTGTGTGTGTGTATCTATGAACATAGTTTTCTTTACATAATATATTACAGTTGTTTGTCGTTTTTTATTACAGATTGGAAAATTGTGAGCTATATACGACGATTAGATGGTATCGTTAGTCAAGCATAGATGCGAAAATGATGCCAAAGTTTAAGGAAAAAAGAATGATGTTGAAATTGGGATTAGAATTTGTAGATTACGTAAAGACCAAAAATTGATGGGACTCTTCTGCCTACATACCAAAGATAACCAGAGTTGTTCATATCCGCTAAAAAAGAAGACACTTGTTCTCTGCCAAAGTATCTTAGGGAAAATTATAATTTATCCCCTCTCGTTAGCTCAATTTCTAACTTACCTCCAATCCCTGTGATTCCTTTTGGTCGATTTCGGTTAATGTGAGATGGAGACAGTTTAAAATATAACATTAAAAAAGTATTTCATGATGGAGGTCTAATCTAAGGCCTCAGAAGACGGTCGTACTGTTGTTAATTTTAAAATTTTAATTAATTTGAAATTAGTAATTAAAAGAATTTAAAATTGAAATATTATATGAATTTTAAAAGTTTTGTAACGGTAATTTTAAAATAATTAATAGACTAAATTTATTTTGGGTTACAAGTTTTTGAATTAATTGTCTCGTATACCTATAAATACCTTTTTGTTGGTGAAAAAATAACAACATAAAATTCCAAGTCAAATTGAAAGCTTTGGCTATTTTTATCCGTCAATTTTTCTCTTATATAATATTTATTTGAATGAGAGGAGTGCGTTCTCATAGAGAAACGTCAAAGATATCCGAGTGTACCTTAGAGGAAAGAGAGAGGGGTAACCTTACACAGATATTTATTTTATTATTTATATTAAATAATATTTATTTTTATTTTTTTAAAATATAAAACTAGATTTATTCTGTACATAAATATATTATCTTAAAACTTTTAGAAATAAAAACTAACACATCCCACCCTCCAATACGTTTTTGAAGATTTTACATGGATAAAAGAGTTCTTGCGTCATAGTAAACAAATAAAGTGCTCAACCTCTGCCTGCTCCTCCTTGTTAGGTTCAACACATAGCCCGTGGGACCCACCCTCATAGATACAAACACCTCGCCTCCATGATTCCATCTGTCATCGGTCTTCCATCTTTACACGCTAAATCTCTCTCACTGCCGCTGATTGACCTGTTTGTTGTGACTTGTGTAACTTTTTTTCAACCAGTTCCTCCTACCTCCTCCCGGTGACTTCTCGATTTCCAGCTTTGGCTACTAAAATGATTGTTGTACGTCGACGTACGGCGAATTTCCGGCGCGGCCTCGAGAAACTATTCTCCGGGCACATCGACGGCCGCATGAGCGTCGCCGCCTTCTCCCTCCTGCAGCAGTGGGGACGACAAGACGAGGAGGAGGAGGAGATAATCACTTCTCTTGAAAATGGGCTCGCTTGGATCTTGGAGCTTGGGCTACAACTGAGTTGACCAAAATTTTAGTTCGAAGTTAAATTTTAAACCTAACCTGAGTAGAAACCGGCTCACTCAGACTCGAGTCATTTACACCCCCTAGATTGACCCCCTGGGTGTAAATGAATATTGAACGATAAGTAAGCAGCCGCACACTCGGTGTGGGCATGAAAGCCACAAATTAATAACATATTGGATGCTTGCACGAAATTAAACCTCGTTAAGTTGTCAGTATCTCAAAAGTGAACGCCTGCCACAAAGGGCAGTGTGTAGCCAGCCACTCAAACGTTGGAATAGTAGCATCACACTATCTATATAAGTACTACATAACCATTCCATTATATATATATATATATATATATTGAAACAAACCAGCATGGCTTCCACTGAGATGACACCAACTACGGATTCCGGCAAGACTTTGCCAGAATCCGGCTATGCCCCCACCCCGACGTCGCCCCCGAACTACTTCCGCGTGGATTTCATCCTGCGTCTCGTCCTACTGGCCGCCTCGGTATCCGCCCTCGTCGTGCTCGTCACTGGCAAGCAGACCAAGATCTTTGCCACCGGCCTGCAGCCGCCGTTTCCGACGTCCATCAGCCGCGACGCCAAGTTTAACTACTCGCCGGCCTTGATGTAATTTCCGGTGAACTTATCAAAATTATATAGAAGTTATTGATAGAATTTGAACTCAGAATCTTACGAACTACTCGAAACCTGGTAGCACTAGCAGTTACAGTTTTATACAGCATCATCACAGCCATCACCTCCTGCTCGCTCATATCAAGTCCAGCTCCATCTACCAAGACATTGTTCCATCTCATTCTATTTGATGCAGTGAGTTAGAAACACCTCAAAAACTCATTCATGACCTCCTCACTTCTTTTTTTTTTTTTTCTTCCTTCACTACTTTAATCTCACACAACCATGCTCTCTTCTTCGCAGTTGATGGCGGCGATCATGGCCTCCGCCACCGGCGCAACGGGCGCCATCGCCTACCTCGGTCTCAAGGGGAATTCTCACACAAGCTGGACAAAAATTTGCAACATCTACGGCAAGTTCTGCAGGCAAATCGGCAGCTCGGCCGCCGTCTCCCTCGTCGCGTCGATAGTCCTTCTCGTCCTCGTGGTGGTCACGTCGTACTCGCTCTTTCGCCGGAGCCGGTAATCTCCGACGTGTGAATAGTCCTTGTTCATCTGTTTGCTTGTGTGCCAGTGTGTATGAACATAGTTAATTGTTACATAGTATGTAACAGTTTGTTTGTATTTGTTATCGACAGTGAGATGGTATCTCTAGTCAAGTCTAGCTGGGAAAATTGATGCAAAAGTTTCAGCAGCTTTTGTAATTTCCAAACAGAATGATGTTGAAATTGGGATTAGAGTTTGTAGATTACGTAAAGAACAAAAATTAGTAGAATTGTATTTTGGCACGTACACATCTAAGTCATTTTCTGTCTAGATAACAAAGATAACCAGGGTTGTATATATATCCAAAAGATGACTTGTTTCACTAAAATATCTCAGGAGAACTTGTGACTTTTCTTCTATGGTTTGATTAGTTAACTGTTAACCAAAAATATTATCTACTTTGAGGATAACAGGGATAGTTTGGTTATTTGGCAATTTACTATGGCTGTTAATTTGGATAAAATTTAATAGATGAAGTTATACCAAACCAGACTGATATTGCTAAGATTTAGGGACACTAAATTGGATAATTAGAAAGAAAGAAGTAAAATTAGCAGTGGTTAGGACATCACAACACTGTATGATCCTAATCTTTTTGGAGATATAGATGAATCTGGAAGGGAAAAAGTTAAAAATGAAATTTTTTTTTTAATAACAGGAAATACGGGCGGTCAAATATGAGGCCGACTAGGTCACAGAGTTGAAACAGGGGATAATTTGACACGAGAAAACAAATTGAATTCAACTTGGAACTCAATTTATTTGTGAAAGAGTAATAGAATCGGATGAATCTGAGGCATATTTATCAGTACTCCTACAGAATACTAATAGAATTATATATGAACAATATCGAGGCAGATCTCGTAGTGGGATCACATAAATATAATGTTTGAATGGAGAGAATAGGAGAGAAGAAAAGAGAAAATATGAGGAGAAAAATATTTTCTTCCGTTTGGATAGAAATTTTAAGAAAGAATAGAAGAGAAAGAGACCAAAAAAAAAAGACCTCTAATGGAAAGAAAAGAAAAGAAGTCAAAAACTAGTTCTCTCCCTTTCTCTTCTCTGCTCTCATTTAAACAAATAAAAGGAGAGAAAATTATTCTCTTTTTTTTTCATCCCAGCAGGGTCAAAGTTCTAGGACCAAAATTTTCCAAGATCTTTGAGAAATTTTGATATATAGATAAAAGATGATTTGCCACAGAATTTAATGGAATGTTATAGATTAATCCAAGCATATGTGGTCATGTTCCAAATAGAAGTGGTCCACATGAGTGGAGTACAAATCTATCAGTCTTGATTTGAATTATTGAGATAGTAACATAGGTTTGATGGTACAGTTTAGTGCAGTAAAACTTTTTTAGCTGTTAGGTATTTAATGGTTGTCAGTATGCCTTTATCAGTAAGAGATAGCCTATTGTCCATATATATGACTAAAGAGACTTGTTTGTTCTTAATCTTAGACTAAGAAAAGACTCGATAACTCAAATGGCATCTCTCGTTTAGTGTCCAATGATTGTTGCATTCAAAAGGATGAGCAGGACAGTGAAAGGAAGAAAACTGATAGGGTGAGGCCCAGGTTAATTCTGATGGCATGATGATGTTTGTAAGCAAAGAAAAGGTTAAGTATGATGCCTTCGAAGATTTTTTAGCAGTTCTTCGGCCTGTATTTGGAAGTAAGATAAAAGTAACTTTATCCTCTTTTATTTTAACAATTATTCATAAAAATTGGCAAAATAATTAAGAAGGTGACAACTTTCTACTATTTTCTGATATTTGGACAGGAAAACTGAAGGGGAAGGTGAATGCCTCTGATTTCTGAACTACTAGTTCAATGAAAGTATTCAATTTTTTGCTATATACTAATAAGTCATGAATACGACTTTTCTAAATAATTTCACTTCCAAAATTCATTTCCCTCGCTATATTGGATCAATACATACAATTGCATCATTGCAATTATTAACGGAAACAACTGAGTCGAGTCACCGAATTATCAAGTAATTTTTTTCACAATAATTATGTGTGATTGGAGTCGATTCTATGACTTTTATCTACTAAAGTTACTAGAATTCATTGTTGATTGATACCAAATAGAATTTTTTGGATGAAGGGAGGAGAATTAGAAGTAAAAATTAAATCATTTGTCACCAAACAAACACCAACAAAATTGTGTAAATCCTGTAATGTCAAGACCTTAGGATTGATGAAAAACTCGTGCACAATGAGGAAAACTAAATTCATCACTTTGAAAATCAGACGATTCCTTTCATAATAGCTTCCTTCTAATGTCTGCATGGAAGAAATTCCTCTCAACACCACTTCCGTCATCGTTAGATGCTCATCTCCTAAAAAGGGAAGAAAAGGAAAAAGAATTTGTTCTCCATTGCACTTCATGTGATCCACTCCGCCCAGCTTAGAATGCGATTCCTCCCACTTCCCTCACTCAACATTCTTCAAAGAAAGATATCAATATTCTTCGTTCTATATACATATATAAGAAGGAAGCCAAAGCCCATATACTAGTACCATCTCAAGCACTATTACTAAGACATGTATACCACCGGTTCTAACAACGTCAAGCCTCGGTTTAGCCGCCGGTTCCAATCCTGGGGACTCACCGACGAAGAAGTTGATACCAATACGTGGAGCTATACCTCGTATTTACCCTCCCCTAAGCCTGAGATCCACCGTGACCATATCTGCAGGCCGGTCATCATAGGCAGCGACGGCAAGGCCATCCCTGCCATCTTCCAGTACCGCAACGCCGGCGGGAACGGTAGGTGCATTCAGAACGAGCGCATGCATGAAAAGAACCCGGCGAGAGTTACTCAAGAGTTCCACAGCAGCAGCGCTCAGAGTGAGGCTAGTGAGAGCGGGCGCAGGAGCGGGTTGCCCGGAGGCATGTTTCGGCCCGGAAGGTTTGCGGCGGAGGGTTTGCCGTCGGAAGAGAAGAATAAAGCGGCGGCGGAGGCAACCGGGGTGTGGGCGTGGCGAGGCCGCAGCAACGGCGGCGGTGCCGGCTATGGGATGGTGCAGCCGGAGAGGCAACTCGGTAGGGTCACCAATGACGTAGGCGCTGCTGTGGGTCAGCTGAAGGAGTCGGCGCCGAGTGTGATTCCGGCGAGGAAGAAGGAGGAGGTCATTGACAGCAGAGCGGCGGTTAAGAAGTATGGCGGGAGTTTCTTCATTTAGGAGGTTTATGAACTCCAGTGGAGGTTGGGATGGGATGGGATGGGATGGGATGTTTAATAGTGAATGCATTTGGATGAATTATAAATTGAGGATACTTGTCCACTGTGAGGGGATGAGTTATCGTAATTGTGATATTTAATAATTGTAATCATATTGCATCTTATTTATTACATATTAATAATACTAATAAACTGAGTTTTATCTAGAGCTCGCCCTGAAATTAAATTCGACCACATTCCAATCCGGCAGAGCCTAATTTTTTTTAGAATAATGTGTGAAACTTTAATCCTTTTCATCGCAACTTTTATGTTATTATAGATTATGAACAAAATAACAAAATTTGTGTGTTTGTTTTAGGATAAAATAATCACTAAATTATTCTCCTTTGTCCTCAAGAATGCGGATTAGTGTTCGGATTCAAGCCCACAGATGTGACGTATCCTTTCTGAACTCGGATAAAGAGTAGACTAGGCCCGCTTTACCAAGAAGAGCTAGGGTTTTATCGCGCCGGGCAAAGGCGCCTCCTTTTCCCAGCTCCAATCGCGTTCAACTGGCAGAGAGAGAGAGAGAGAGAGATGAAGGCTCGAGCTATCGAGGACGACGGGGACGGTGGAATTAAGAAGAGCAAGTGGAACAAGAGGAACAGGAGGAGGAACGAGCAGCGGTTGGGAGGGAAAGGGCTTTCCCTTGAATCCTTCGCCAATGCCAAGTCCAATCCATCGGGATACAATCCTTCCATCATCAGTAAGATACCCACTTAAATCGATCCCGTGTTGATCAAGTACCCATTTGAATTTAGCCTTTTGTTTTGTTGGATTTTGATCTATTTAGGTCGTTTGAAGGATTTGGGGATATACACATGCGATTGTTTCTATTGGATGTTGCGATCAGGAAGTGAAAAAAGATCGGTTTTTGTGATTTGTTTAGTGAAAATGATTGAATTTTTTTGGGTAAGCATTTTGTTTTTTTTTTGGTTGCTTAGTTTTCCAGATTCTAGAGAAGTAATGCCGTCCTTTATTGAGAAAGGGTGGTTGAATTGTAGTTCCACTATTCTCAAAGGCTGTCTCCTTCCTCGGGGAATTCCTCAGCTTCCCTATTCTTGCTTGCAGTAAACAGATTCAAGACCTCTAAGTATTGTGATACTCGCGTCTTACTTTCCCCGGATATGTATCCAAGCAGTTGGATATATGTTGTGCTTTTGATTTTGAACTTAATCGTTAACAGCGAGTCGGAGTCGCATTCTTGCAGGCCAATAAAAACTGATCTTGGGTCTGAGTGCTAGATCTTTGGTATCCATTTTGTCTGCCTAGTTACATCTCAATCAAGTAAGCGATTGAAATATACATTAGGACTTGCACTTTTTTTTGTACTTCTAGGACAATCCTTGGGAGGTTGGTTGGTGATCCATTTTCTTAATAATTGTTCTCATAATTTTTGTTTTCTTCCTTTTTTACATAATCCCGATTCTCTTTTTTTTTTCCTTGGAAGAGGAGTCTTTCATATGCAGTCCTCTATAGTGTGTTCTCCTTTGTGTTACTGAGCCCAGCTTCATTGTCTTCACTTCCTCCATAGGAAGAAGGGTTCAACTGAAAAGGCATACTTGCAATTACAACACAAAGAAGAGAGAGAAGTAAATTTTAAGCCAGCGGTATAGCATGATAAATTTATAAAATTTGTACCAAGGTAGTGATTAAGTAGTTTAAAATCCAGTAGTTTACTGTCCAACTTGAGAGTAGAGCAGTATCTTCATGTGGTTGTATTGAATGGACAAAAGTATTTTATTACTTGGTTGATAACTCCATGTCAATGCCAAGTGTTCTAATAGTCAGCCTAGCACCCAAATATGAGCCTGGTTATTTATATTTATTCTTGACCTTGCATAAAATATGATCCATAAGTGTCATTAGATTTATGCTTTATAGTTGGCACTTGGTAGATTTAAGTGACTTGTTTCCAGTTATACTAGATATAAGGAGATAATGCATGACCTTTATTGACTTCTTTATGAGTTCAGAAATTGAATATTTGATTCATGTCTCTGTAGTATCTATGTGATTATTTTGTCATCCTATAGATTGTATGCCTGTTTCATTTACTTACTTGAAACACACCCTGATCTGTGCTAAGTTGATCTAATATAAATATAAATGCTTCCTCCTAGAGTTTTGTGCTTTCAACGTTCTCTCCTTGAAAAGATTGTTTCGATCTCTTCTCAAATCTAAATACATCCTCATATAACTTTGATTTTTGCAATTGTATCATTCTCTACATCTGTTATTAACTTTATATATATATATATATATATATAGAGAGAGAGAGAGAGAGAGAGAGAGAGAGAGAGAGAGAGAGAGAAATCACTTGTAGGAGTACCCTTTTTGGACCTTCTTTATTACTGGAGAGTAAGCATGAGACAAGACAACAAAAAGTTCTTTGCTTGATTATTACTTCTCTTCTCCCATGTCTGAAAAGATAAATCCCAAATAACTAATTTTAGTAATTTCTGTTTTGCAGAAAAGCAAAGAGAATTTTACAAAAATGCCAAATTTGTGAGCAAGTACAAAAGAACAGTGAAGAACCAAAGGCAGCCTGGTGTCCATTATCTGACAGTTCCAAATCATGAGGTTTGTTTCTCCTCTCTAGAACTCTTGCATTTTCTAGTGTATTTTGACACTGCTCAACTTATCAGATTGAACAATGAGCACCTATTTGGGGTTAATTAGCATAATATCATTTCAAGTTAGCAGAGACTTACGACTCTGCAGCCAAAGTTGAAACAAAAGCTCTCCTTTTCTCTTCGGGCATGATTTTCATGTTTGTTTTTGTTTTTTCCTCCACAACTTGCTCTATCAGAAAAGAAACTGTGATTATTTGCATGTTTGGGATATGCATTCTTTTCCATGGAACCATAATACTGGGACAAGCAAGTTCACTGATGTCTTACTTTTGCGTTCCAGGAGGGTAATAATACAGAAAATGTACGGAAGCCAAGTAAAAAGAAGAAGCAAAATTTGCAAACCTTGAGAGAAGAATATGAGAAGAAACGGGCAGAAGATGAGAAAGCCAAGATGGAGAGAGAGGCAATGATTCAAGCAAGAAGAGAGGAGAAAGCCAAAGCTGAAGCAAAACGGAAGGCCTTGAGGGAGAGAATGTTTAAGAAAACCAGATCAGGCCAGCCTGTCATGAAATACAGGATTGAGCACCTCTTGGAGGGTCTGATAGAAAGTTCAAAGAATTGAGTCAAGTTTGTAAAAGTATCTTTTCTCAATGAAAATTGGTGTAATGTATGGTAATATGAATTCTCTAATTTGCTTTTCTTTTTTCATAGATCACATTTACTTGACCAGTGCTGGCTACTTCTGGTGGGACCGTGGGAGGGATATGGATCTCAACCAGAATGTGTTATGATCTGCACTTCCAATTCTTTTTGGGAATTCTTTTTTTTTTGTTGTAGGTTAAAGAAAAATGAAGGGAAGGGCTTCTTTTATTTGGGGAGCTTTAAGTCTATTATCGAAGTATACAAGAGTATTGCAAAATATTCTTCAGAAGGCTTAAGCTTTCTTGATGAACATTGGATGGGTGAATTTGAACTCAAAATTATGGCTGTTGATTTCTATGGCAAAAGTTTGACAGTTAAATATGATTGCTTAAGGAACCATTCTGTGGAAGTTTCTTATGGCAATGTACTGACATTTGATTTGGTACTTAGAAACAATGGCTGATTCTATTGTCAAATAGGTAAGTTTGTAACTGAGATACTTCTAGTTCTTACAATGCAATCATATCAATTTCATATATGTTCAATTATTCCTAGTATGAGCTCCAGATTGAATTCATCATCTGGAATTTTTGGTGCACTTTCAACTATGCTTGCATTTTATTTGGAATTTGATGATTGGGTTAGTAAGAAGAAAATTATTGTAGATACAGATAGGATAGGGCCAGTCATATTGATTTAGACAAAGTTCCATTTTACACTATCTTCTAACAACATTATAATTCAGATATCTTTTCAGTATATTCGTTTCTCTTTAAAATTTATTTAATTTTAAGGCAAATTATATTTTACTCTCCTTGTTTTGATTTTAGCTTATATCCATGTACTTCAAACTTAAGCTTATAATTATTAGTTTGCTCCTCATTGCAATTTGCTAAATGAACAAATTATTTCTATCATCATCAAATCAAACTTTATTTTTGTGAGGCTAATTAAGTCTTTTTAAATTCTCATGAACAGCTAGCTAATAGATCATAGAAGAATTAAGTGCTTAAGTTTAAATAATAATAATAATAATAGGGAAGTTCAAATTAGACCAAAGTATTGAGGAGCAAACTATAATTTACTCTTAATTTTATTAGCAAAAAATCCTTATTTTCCTCTAAACTTACAGACAAAAGCAACTAACTATTTAAAAGACTTGTAAAATTTTCACAACCTATTTGAATAAAAAAAGATCTTTTACGTAAATAATACGCACTCGGTTTCTAAAACCCTAAACGCGGTTATTACTAAAATTTAAGAAATCTTTGTGCAAATGTCCTATTTTTAATTTTATAAATTTTCGAGTAATGGGCAAATTTCATTTCCGACCTTACTTTTATCATATATTTTTATGGGACTAATGAGTGAAGGGAGATGGTAATGATGTTAAAAGAGAAGTCTGCGTGCCATTATCATTAGTGATGGAGTCGGCAATTGATCTAGAGTAGAATCGGCAAGCCAAGCAGTTAGAAAACGAGAAGATAGGAGGAGAAAAAAACAAAGAGAAAAGAGAAAAGAGAGAGAGAGAAGAATAAAAAATAAAAAAAAAAGGTCTCATTCTCTCTGTCTCTCTCTCTCAGTTCTCTTCGCTTCTCGATTTTGCGCTACTCGTATACGGTGGCGATCTCCTGCTACTACCGAGGTGGAATCCACCTGCTTTTGGCACTTGGGTAAGTACCCACTTCAGGTTTTGTTGATATAATCGCCTTTTTCTAGTGCTTTTTGCCTACTTCCTTATCAATTTCCAAGTTGGGTTTTGTTTGTTTGGGCGATTCGATGAGTTCGTGGGTCTTTCTTTTCTGTTGTTCCAGGAAGCCCATTGAATGGGTTCTCGTAGTTTTTTCTATATAATTTGATCAAAGGATCTGGGGCTAGTTTGAGGAAGTAGTGATCCCAAATAGGATTTGGTAGAATATGCACAATTGATTGTTTTGTTCAATTTCATTCCTTGTTGAGTTGTTATTCGGTTTCGCAGTTTTCGATTTATGGGTTCCTTACTGTTGTGCCTCTTAGGTTGAAATTTGCCCCTGGATTTCATTGCGAAGCTCTGTGAGCTAGAAGAGCTATGGTGATTGGTGGTCTCTAAAAGTTCTTTTGAGTCTTTAATTTGCCCTATTGGAGGTACTTCATTCTTCCGTTTCTTCTCTATGTAGACTTTAAGATGATCCCTTGAATTTTAAATTAGCCAAAATGTACTTTTTGTATGTTAGTGTAGTAATCATATTGAAATTACTGGGAAGATAGTGTTTTGAAAAATATTTATCCGGTTGATTGGGTGCAGGCATGTTTAAGAACCAGCTTCAAGAACTTGCTCAAAGAAGCTGCTTCAATTTGCCATCCTATGCCTGTGTAAGGGAAGGGCCAGATCATGCTCCAAGGTTCAAGGCTACTGTTAATTTTAATGGCGAGATATTTGAGAGCCCGGCGTTTTGTTCTACACTGCGGCAGGCAGAGCATGCTGCAGCGGAGGTAGCTCTGAATACACTCTCGAAGAGGGGACCTTCCAGATCACTTGCTGCAAAAGTTCTGGTAATGGAATGCCAGATGTTACTTTTAGAAATGCTATTTTTATTTGACTTTAAGTGGCTTCTTTATTTTGTACCACAACCGGCTCGATGCATAGAAATTAAAAGACAAGATTTGATGTTCTTCATTTAGGGCTTTATTTGTAGAAAGCCCCTTCTTTATTGTTTCCAGTTGATTTGAGAATTTAGAGTTCGTAACCGTACAGTATGCAATTATTAAGAAGAAGATATGTTGTCTAACTACAAGACATTCTGTTTCCTCTGGTAAAGAACTGTCAAAATAGTACTGAAAATCCTAAGGAATCTCATACGAAAGGGTGCAGGTAACATTAGTTAAGTATCTTTGTTTAAAACAAAATTAGTGAAGTGTCTTGGTGGTTACTGGCAATTCCAGTACATTAAAGATGCATCTTGACTTATGGAAAATGATATGGATATATTATATTGCACCGAAAATATCGCTGGCATAGGAAAATTATCTGGATATCTTTCATGTATATTCTGTGTACCAAAGAATTGACAATGGTAATGTTTTTCTTTCCTTTGATTTCTATACCATGTGATAAAGTTGGTGTTGAGGTTGGTTTTCCGTTGAAACATATCTCTAGTTTCTTCTTCTTCCTCTAATGAAGACATAAACATAAGCGATCCATTGGAGTCTTGTTGATAATTTTTCTAGGCTTTAGCTGGAACTCATAAGTTGTAATTGAGATGTAACTTGGTTTATATGACTGTTATCTCATGTAATCAGTTTTGGTAAAGAATTCGATTAGATAGGTTAAGAAGAACTTCTCAGTATCAACACCCCCTTTCAACCCTTTCTCAAGGGTTCTTTGTTATGGTGATTTATCTGGGTAAAATTATCATTTTTTTTGTCTCCATATTCCTTCATTTAAGCAGTAACCTTGTTTAATCCTTTTATTTTGTTGGACATTTTGCATGCTTCCTGCAATGTGCTTGATCCTTTAAGCACCATTTTCAATACAACATTGCTTTCATTTTGTGCTCTGCCTATTCATAGTGTTATTGCTGAACTGCTGTTGCATTTATTCTTCCTTAGCGCTCCTTTTATTTAAGAGATTGTAACATGAACAATACCATGAAGCTTGCGATTGACTCTGATAGCTATTGTGTTAGTGACCTTCTGTTAACATTTTTATCTAAACCCACAGGATGAGACTGGAATTTACAAGAATTTACTTCAAGAAACTGCTCACAGAGCTGGGTTAAAGTTACCTGTTTATACAACTATTCGATCTGGACCAGGTCACACACCTGTCTTCGTATGCACAGTTGAGCTTGCCGGGATGAGCTTTACTGGAGATCCTTCGAAGACAAAGAAGCAGGCTGAAAAGAATGCTGCCATGGCCGCCTGGTCTGCATTGAAGCAATGTAAGATTACATTTTGTTTCTGAAGATCATATTCTTCTCTATACTTTATATAATGCTTTGAAAACAATTACGGAGCTAAAAGAGTGTCTTCTTTAAGGTAAGAGAAACTGAACTGAGTCAAATTCTAAGAACACAATAATCTTAATTCATTGCAAATTTGGCTCAAGCTTGAAGAAAGTTCTTGTGTCATTAAATTCTTAAGGTGCTGTCTTAGGATCTATCTGGGTGGTTTATTGAAGTGTGCAACTCTTACATACGACTGGTTATGATATTTATATTTCAAATAGGAACTTGTGATATATATCTTCCTTAAAAAAAAATTCATTTTCTCCTAAAAATTTTATGGAGCAATGAAATTTCTGATGGGCACCTATTTCTGATCATGGCGAACTATGATTTAGAGGGATGTGAACCAATATTCGCCGCCTCTGTGCATGATACCAGTATAAATGTTTAGATGAAGGCCTGGGAAGACAGTCGCTGGGGATTCCAGATAAAAGTAGTATTATAACCATCTCAGATTCAATACTTCCTACTATTAGCATGACACCTGATGATGTCTAGTTGCAGATGGAACTTTGTAACACGTCTTGGGTCCCAAATGCCATGCTTCCATAGTACTTTACGATCCGACTATGATCTGCACCTCAGATATCAGGCTGCAGTACAGTATATATACTGCATATTTCCGGCACCCAGATCTAAATCCGAATATGCAGCTAAGTTGTATTTTTTAGGATCAAATCTAATAAATGGGGGAGACTTCAATCAGAGTGGTGAGCTATCAGGGTCCATTGTCATCACCAAGTGGGAATATTTTATGTACGGTTATGTCATATTTTTCCTTGTCATCTTCTTTAGTGTGGCCTTGGAAAGTGAGGATGTCTTATGAGTCTTTATATCGTCATTTAGTGTATGTTTAATGATAGAATGCTGAACTCTTGAACTAAAAATGATAGAATGCTGAACTCTTCTTGAACACAAAGTAATTTATGTTCCATA
This sequence comes from Typha latifolia, assembly GCF_019914945.1. Taxonomy (NCBI): domain Eukaryota; kingdom Viridiplantae; phylum Streptophyta; class Magnoliopsida; order Poales; family Typhaceae; genus Typha; species Typha latifolia. Next base: position 3,050,696 of record NC_133091.1, read on the forward strand.
ATCTGATCACAGTTCATTTATATTTGTTCATCACTCTTGAAAATTGGTGCATGTCTTAATTGACTTCTATTTGCAGTGCCACATTTGGGCCCTTCTTCCTCCTCAACTTCACTATTGGAGCATGAAGGCAGTGAGGTGCAGGAGCAGGTCATTATTGCTCGTGTGCTTGCAAGCTTGCAGCTACCTGATGGAGACAAACGACCTTCTCAGAATAACCCGCAGCAGAGTCGTCACAGATCAGCGCGTATTCAAAGAACTGTGGCTCCTGCAGCAATTCTCCCATTTTATTCTTTACCCTTCCAAAGTTGGGCACACACAAATTTTTCACCTGAGTATGCAATGTACCAAATGTGGCAGCAAATACAGGCATCTCAACAGCCGACTCATTTGTTGACACTACCAGCTCCACCACCCATGGATCCTAGATTTCTCCCAATTCTACAGACTATGTATTCGCCACCTCCTGGCCAACTCTTTCCATCAGTTGATCAAGACCCAGTTAGTCGTCTACCTTTTGTCGCAGAATCTGTTCCTTGCCTGCCAAGGTACCCAGACTATTCCACATACACTTCACCGAGAAATCAATCCCAGTTGACAATACAGGAGCTAAGTGAGGAACAAAACCACAGGAAAAGTAAGGAGTGGTCCAATCTTCGAGAAACAACACTATTCAATCCATGCGATACTACAGTTTCTTGTCTTCCACCTGAACAACATGAAGATACAAATAAGAATGATTCTGGGGCTAGCACAGAAGACTCCCCTGAGACAGAAACTAAAAGGGCTCCCTCTGGCTTCAAGCAAGCTTCTTGCTGCCCATCAATCATTCAGGAGAAGGCTTCTGTTAAAATACATCAGGAAAGTCAGCAGCAAATGGAAGGGAAGCAAAGGAAGCAACTCGAAGAGCTGCCTGGATCATCATTTAGGTCTAGGTCATCAAACCACTGGCGTCCTCTACTTTCACAACAAAACTTTGATCTGAACCAGTCTATCCATGTAAATAATCCACCTCCAGTGAATTCTGCTAATCTTCTTAGGGGGTGTAGGCCTCTTCATATGGCCTCTTCAGGTTCCAGAACAGATGTGTTGAAGCCCCGAGCCCCATCATTGGCGGCCCCTGTAACGATCCGAACTGCTATTCCTGTGTGCTCTGCGAGGCCTGGAGCTGTGAACAACACTGGTGCAGCTCCCGCCTACTTTACTGCTCCAGCTGTTCGTATGAGATCAGTAGTGCCAGTCTGCTCAGCTCCACCTGAGAGGAAACCAGAGTCGAGCCAGGTAGTTAGCCAGGAAATGGAAGGTACTGGAGTGTTGAACTCCAAGCTCAATGAGCTACAGATATGAGAAACCACACTGGTAATATGTACCTACAGTTTTTAAGGCATACCACATTTCTAGTTGCTGTTATATCTCCTAGTAAACATTAAAATAGATAGCTAGGACCTAGTGAATGTTATGATAACGGTATTATATTTAAGTCATTGAATTCGTTTCTTGTTAGAATTAAGAAAATAAATGAGAACACTTCCCTCGGGATTTACCATAAAACCTTTGTTAAGGTGCTTGCAACTGGTGTCGCGATATCGAATTTTAGGATCTGAAAGAAGAGAAGGAAAATTGTGAGGCAAATTTTTTTTTTTCTTCTTTCCCTTTTTTTTCATCTCTTTTGAATTCAAGATTACTCCTTTTCTTTTCCTATCTTTTCTTTTCTTTTAGAGAAAAAAAAATTGGGGGCGTTAAACCCCAATTAAAATCTTTTTCTTTCTTTCTTTTTTCTTCCTGTATGTTGAGAAAACGGCAGTCTCCTTATGGTTGGAAGTAAATGTATACTAGAATTTGTATGAGTGTATAAGACTACTCGATAGGCTATCTAAAATGATAATAAACACCATTCAATTTTTTTTTTTTTCTGTATGTCGATCGTGCCCTACGGAATGTAGTGAAAGAACTCCTGTAAATAATTCTTCTTTTCTTTTTTAGAGAATTTGGAACTTAATGATATTTCCTAGTTAACCGCTGGAATTTAAACCTGGGAATGCTCATACAATATGAGCCCATCTAATAATCTCAATTTTTTTATTTAGATTTAGTATTATTTTAATAAAAAATATTTTGAATAGTGGGTTCAAAGTATTTATAAATTTAAATTTAGAAAAGGAACAACCGTGTTAATTTCAATTAAAACCACTGAAACTCCCAACCTTTTTAAATATTAAAAGTCCGTAAGAACTTCGAAAAAAAATATATACTAGAAAGAAAACCCCTAAAACTGGAGAGAGAAACTTAATTTCGTAAATACTTAAAACCTGGTATTAAAATTGTAATTTTTATACAAGAAATATTAAACAAAAAGAGGGTCAATTGTAGGTCATTAATGTTTATACGAGACATCCCATTTACTTACCTAATATTAGATGGCCTCTTTATTCTGGTAGATAATTTCCAGAGGCAGCATTAGCAGAGATAAGAGGGCAGACAAAAGACATGAATAGTCCCATTAAAAAGGATATATCAAGGAATTTTTTTTAAATCCAATTCCTTAACTGTAATAGTGGATAAGAGGGCAGATAAATATATAAATGATTATTTTTTTTTAGGGAAATATATAGGTGTTAAATTGCCAAAGATAATACTCCCTTTTATTTACTGTTGGAATTTTTTTTTTTTAATTTCTTAAACTGACAACCAGACAAGCACCTCTTGTTAGCTCCTATGTATACTGAATGGATTGCCAAAAGCTTAGCCTTTGACATGTCATTTTACAATGTTCAAATAATCAATCTGCTCCTTATTGGCATAACTTGCCATTAAAATGCATCAGATAGTGTAATTCTGATGAGATTGGAATGCAGAAGGTGAAAGCCAAGGAATATCAAAATTCAAAAGCTTGTTGGATGTCAATAAATATGTTGCATTTCTGGGAATTTCTTGGCAGGAAAGTTGAAACAGACTCGGAGTAATTCACTGATAACAGAGTCCTTTTCAAGAACAACAAAATGACACTCTCATGGAAGCAGTTCAGAGAAAAGAGTCTGCCTGACATGATTAATTGATACCTCTACATTGATGGTTGAAACTTTCAGACTATCATTTTGATTAAGCAGAATGCAGAGAGATTAGTGATTTTCCAGTAGACAAGGTTCCAAATATATGGAAGTCTTAAGATCTTACACAATGAGCTAAGAGGAAAGAAAAGAAAAACTGACAGTTGGTATTTTATCATTGCATTCCTGCACTCTCCATACTCAAAATCTTCTAATTCCAATATAATCATTCACTCCAATTAAGATTTTCTGTCACATAGCCTTATTTGAGTTGTATAACAGGTAAAATTGTGTGTACAAACAAAATACAAAGCTTGCAAGACGAATAAACATATCTACAGTAGCAAATGTACAATTAAATTTTACTCAGTAAGAGCGAGAAACCATGAATGTACCATGTCCAGGTGGTGGCCTGACAAAGACCATCAAGAGCGCGAGCTAGGACCAGTATCAGGAGAAGTCCCATAGGATCAATGGGATTTCCATCTTCATTATCTGACGATGACTGCATACAGCAACAGCATCACATGATGAGAGTGAGATGAGGTGATTGTTAAATAGAAGAGCTTGGAAGCACCACATAACACTAGAGAAAAGCAGCTATAACATTAACTTCAAAGTTCTAATGTACTCGGAATGGGTTCTGAATGCAATGTTGTGAAGTTTACCAACCTTCATTGCTCTTTCCGTTACATGGGGAGCTGACCAGACTAAGGGCATCCCTCTAACTTCAACTAAATAAAGTTCTGTCTAGTCCAGTCCATTAGTTGCACCCATGAGACACCAATTACTGATCATTGATTATTAGTCTAGTAGAGTATCCTGGTCCTTAGATGGAGAAGGGACATAACTATGTAATTCAGAATGACCGATAACTTGAATTTTGACAAGAAAAATATATGAAAATAATCAGTAATTAATTATTTCAAACCCTTACCCCATTATTCTCTTCCATATTACAGAATTCGAAACTCAAAACAAGAGGACTTCACAACAAATACGGCATACTCTGATGTCTGACATAAATGATTAGAATGCAATTATAAGATGGCCTAATAGCAGCTACTAGGACAAATATCCTATGTACAAAAATAAATAAATCACACTGCACAGTTTATTTCAGTAGTTAAAATGGAAAAGGAGCTCACTTAATTTATTAGCTCAAGGAATTCCGGGAAGCTTGGATATTTAGGCTCCCATCCAATCTCAACACGAGTCTTTGAGTTATTCATCCTCTTACCCAAAGGATCATCTGTGCCTGAAATCAAGATACCACTCAGTTAGATTAAAGATCAGCTTTATTTTCCCAGAACAGATTATCAAATTGCCTGTGAAGCCCTGGAACTTCTTGCTAAACTTTCTGCTTCGGTTCATACAATCCATTATCTCTTGCCTGCAGAAGGAAACTTTCGAACATCAGTTAATATATTTACGGATGACAGATACAAGGACAACTATTGCCGCATGTGGTGAATTGTTTCCATATAAAGAATGCCATAGTTAAATGTGTAGGTGAAGAAAAGGCAGTCAACTAACAAAGACCTGGATAGAGGATGATTATCACAACCCACAAAGAGACGTTCACGAAGCTTCTTTTTCATAATTGCTATCGAGAGCGAAGCAGCATCCTGCAAAGCATAAGTTAGTACTAATATCTAAATTCTAAAACCTACAGACTGAGTAGTGCACCCTAAATTCAATCTGGAAACTGCTGAAATTATGGTAGTAAAACAGTATATCTATCATGTTTAACATGGATAGCTGTCATATGTTTATTAGAACACAATATGATTCATTGATTCTTATACAGTTATACTGCTTTCTCCAGAAAAATATTATCCATGGCATCCCTTGCAGTGGGGGATTTAATAAAGAAGCTTAATATTAACAACCGCATTACAAAAACTATAAGCACATGATTTTACGGGAAAAGCAGAATGATGTCTTGTTATGGGAAACATTAAAACAAAGAGATAAAATTTCCTTTAAAAGGTAAAACATGACAGTTGTTAAACAAAGAATTGGACATATAAATACTGTTTAATCTTTTTAGGCTAATTTAATCCCTAAGTGGCCACATAATGCCAGCTTAACACAGTAAATGAATAGACAATCATCTAATCATGCTTTAAAGCCAATCCAACAGCTTTCTAGATACACCAATGAAACCAATATGAATTTCTAATCTTCCAAGATAAAAACCACATAGGAACATGGCATTCTGAATATCTAGGAAAAGAACGTGTAAACTTCATACGGTGGTATTCACCATTATTCAAGCAATCTATATTCTTCCCTGCCTAATAAGTCCATAATATCTTTCTTCTTTCTTAGACTCATCACTCCTACATGTTCACCGACAGCAATTCAGGATTCGGTTATTTATTTCTCACAAACAAAGCCTTGCATCTTTGTAATCCTAAGCATTCCACTATGAGTATCACCTGCATTTCAGGGGCACAGAGCAAAGATGAATCTCAATTATACTGGTTATAGGTTTATAGCATCTCTTATCATGGTATTATGCCTCATTGACATTATATAATAAGATTGTAAAAATAAGCCTGCTTTATTTCAATGCAGGAAATATAATCTCAATATGGTAGCAGTTCATCCTTGACTCAGCAGGCAGATCAAAAGCATTTTCTATTAAAAAACTTTATCCATTATCGGATCAATGGGATATAATATGCATCATCATACACTGCAAACTTCCATTTCAAACCTGATTTGATGTTTAAGCTCATCAAGAATAATTTAGGGTCAATTTAATTCTCCACCATGGAAGAACATGATAATGTAAAATTTATGAAATCTAGTACCAGATTATATTTCATTAGACAAATACACACAGAGAAAGATTTATAGATGTTGTGCATAAATGCTGATATATCAAAGAGAAGTTGTCGATTGACCTCATAATGGATAAGATTGAGTATATGATCAGGACGAGAGTCAACAGTTCCTTTCTCCAACCAATAAACATGAGCACCTTTATCTGCTTTGTGAAAACAGTCAAGGAGAGAGCAAAATTGGAACACATTTTCATCCAACATTATACTTCTCTGATTTCTAATGCATCTGTCTCAACAATAGTGCACAATCGCACATATTTATTTTAAGGATATATATAGCCCTGCTAGCCTCAGAACACATCCTCCAACTTCCAGAACTGCTTCTTCTGCTCTTAGAAGTACATCAGTCCGAGGACTTCTACCAATTGGCACTACTGGAGACTCCTACAAAATGATGAAAGATAACAAAGAAAATATTATTGTTTTACCATGAGTGTATGCTACACAGTTGCAAGAGGTAAAACTTTACTAATTAAATCTACTACAAGAAAATATGAAGTTTAACTACTGAAAAGAGAACCCATTGTCATAATTTAAAGTATTAACTCATTAGCGCCCGTTTACTTCAGGAATAAATTATTTCATATTTTGGAATACAACTCTTTATTCCAGAATAACAAGCTATACATCATAATAACTCTATTCTAGAATACAAACAATATTCATCAAACTTACATCTTATACCATACACTAACCCAACTACTAATTTACTCTTGATATTCATTTCATCAACCTATTTTATATTAACATGATAATTTCATAAAAAAAGATATTTTTTCGTCTTTTATTTTATTTTATATCACATCAAACGTAATTATTACACTCTTATTTCAGAATATAGGTTACAAAAAAATAGTTATTCTTAGAATAAATACCTTATTTTGAGAATAACAAAGAGGAATATCTATTATAGAATTGACCTTATGCCTAAAGTAAAAGAGGACTTAAGATTCTTGTATAATTTGAAAAAAATTAACATGATATATGAGATCATTTAAATCAAACTAAACAAATATGAAAAGTTCTAACTAATGCAAATGAGATAGTTAATACTTAATAGGTAAGAAAGTAATTCAGAGCATAACTATGGATTCCATGAGAATGCGGAAAGTATATTTTGTTATGGGTAAAACAACCTCAATTTGGGTTACACAATAAATCATGGTAAAATAAGAACGAGGACCAAAAAAAACTGATTGAATTGGAAGGAAAAAGGGACCATGATCTCCTAGCAGGTAAATAGAGTTTGAATGGGAATTTGTGGAACTTGATAATCTCAAGTAAAATGTAACTTAAGTCTCATTAAGCATGGAATAATATCTCTAAATCTGCAGAAACGTCCACCCTAAAACCAGAAATAGTAGAAGTTAGAGAGGTGAACTTGTACAGGATCAAATAGTTTAGACTGCAAGTCAACATTTAGCTCAAATTTCGCCTTCCATGGGAAAATGATTCTCTCATAAATCACATATTGGTACAATTAAGAGCACCGGCATAGCCGATGGTCAATCTCATAGACAAGTCCAAAAGGTTTCAAGACCATAGAACAACTCAAATGATTTACTTATTATGCATTTTCCAATCTTCTCTTTAGGTACTATATTATAGGGTTTATGTTTCTATTTAGAAGTCGCAGTGCATTTACAAGCAAGTTTCTTAGGAGTCATATCTAAATCAGAAGACATTGTTTCAGACTTTCAGTGCCAATCGGCTGAAAAGGGATAAGAATTATAGGGTGATTCAAGTTTGCTTTACTGATCAAACTCATGTTCTGGGTTGTACTTGTTCTTTCTTCACTACTAAGTTCTAATTACTCCCTAATCTAGTACCTTTTCTACTTACCAGAGTAAAACGAAGCCTTTCAATGATTCTTATCAAGGCTATTACTAGGTACCTGACAAGATAAATCAATTGCTATGATATAGTCAACAAAATGCAGAAAATGTTAAGTCATCAAAAATTAAACTCACAAAAGATGAATTTATCCAGACTTTGGACTTCAGAGTATGACAATAGCAAACAGTGTGATCACTGTAGTGATAATTTATATTAGATGTAAAACCTCATCACAGAAGCCATTGTCGCTGCAGTCATATGCAGCCGTACTAGATGTAAAGAGGAAAGAACCTTCACCACTCCAGTTTGATGCTGCCAATCTGCACATATTGAATTCAAACATATTATTCATATCAACCTTCTACTTCAATGACTGCATACAACATCTTATCAAAATGAAATATCAAATATAAAATTAAATTCCAGTAAAAAAGACATCAAAGCCTAACAACACAAATTTGCCATGTACTTAAATGTAAAATCATGTAATAAAATATATGACAATTATTTATTTTAAGAATACTACTACTCCACAATAGCAGAAGGACAAATATAGAAATCTCAGATATTATAATCTATAATTAAGAAGTTGGTTTACACTCAACTGTCTTCATATTTCTAGGAAAAAGCTGGTATGACTAAAAATGACTATTTATCATGGCAAGTTTGTGCTTGCTTGAATGGCAACATGTTAGCATTATAGACTGCCATTTACCTGACATCACCCTGATAATCTGCAGTTCGAGATGGAGGAGCACAGAAAATAACATAAGGAACTTTACAAGCAGTTGTCGATCCTTTTAGTGAAGGAATGATCCCAATTTCAACCAACTCATCATGATGATCTGTACTCATTGTCTGACCATAGATTTTGCTTCCTGGATGTTCCTATTAAGATAAGAAAGGAAGAAGACTTTTCTTATTTTGATTAAAATATCACACGTCACCAGGATATTGAGGAAGCAATTAGGATAATAACAGCTTCAAGGATAAAAAGAACATAAGATATTTGAAAGCAACAAACTTCAAGCATGAATCACAGAATACTGTCACAAATTATCAATTATATCATACATTTGCCAAGTCAAAGGGGTATAGCCATGTCATGGAAGAAGAATATATTTCTGAAGTAATAGGAAATCTGACTGTTCCATAAATGATGTGGTCATATCTGTATTAGGACGATTTTCTTTTATTTTCTCAATGAATCAAATCTCGTCCATCAAATTTATCAAATCTAGATGTTTTTAATCTCTCAAAATCTAGATGTCAATAGGACAAGACAGAACTTCGCACTTGCAATGACAGTGTTGTCAAGCAGGGCGACGGAAAAGCATAGCTGCTTGCTTTCAAAATAATAAGTACCATTGTTATCCCTTTGCCCCGTAAAGAAATGAAAGAAGATACTATTTGTGGTTACTATTTACTAATACATAATGTTTAATACAGCATGAGGATAAGATAGATACCAATGATTGAAAAGCAGGTTGTTCAAGTAACTAAATTAGGAAATGAATTCACACTTTGACAATTCCATGATATTCACAGAGTAGGCATGTATCTAAACTTGAAAGAATTTTCCACGAGAATAGTAAACAATCATATAATGTAAATTGCCTCACAAAACTTAAGCTATCAGTACAACATAGTAAACACTTTTCCAGCATTACTCATGCTGAAAAATAGCATCAATAAGATCAGGGTTAATAAATTTCTAACAGCATAACTAGGTTGATTCACTTGTGTATTTTTCATCAAATTACATCCTTCAGCCTCTTTAGGATGAAAGTTCACTCTTTAATTGATAGAAACTCATGGGCCCTGTTTGGACAATATGGCAGCTATACAGATGATTTCTTTGAGTGGGAAAAGGAAAACAAGATACACTGCTTGTGTGCAATATAGTGACACAAAGGACAGGATAGTCCAAGGTTTGTGTGCACTGCTGTCACGAAAAACAGTTCAGACTAACAAATTTTGATTAGCAAGAAAAATTTAGGAACCGGCATTCATCTACAATTTGCATATATGTACATATGTGTCTGTGTGTGTTGTATTGTAATATATACATGCACAACATGTAATGTTAACAGTTAAATATCTTAGAGTAATTTGACAAAACCTTTTGCCACTCCTTGGCCACAATTCTACCAAGTACACCAGGCCCCACAATCAACAAATCATTCTCTCCAACAACACCAGGAGAAGATATCTTCAATCCTGCATCATTAAGTATGTCTGCAGCCACTAGTGTGAGAAAACAAGCTTTAAACATCCTTTTTTGTCAAGCAATTTATCTTTTGATAAAATTGTTGTAAACACTAACCATTTCATTAGTAGATAAAATGATAGACAACATGTGGTCCAGACATGCAGAAAAGAGGCATCATGGACACAAAGAAGGAACACGTAGAAAGATGATTACAGAACTTGTCTATTCTAAAATAATGAGAATGAAAGTAAACCTCTTTCTGCTAATTACGATCTTCTCACTTTACATTATAGATATAATTAATAGGTCCACCAATGCTGTCTTTCTGAGTGTAATGAATCCCAAGTTAACAAATGCATGTTACAGCACAAATTTCCATAGTAGAGAAGGGGACAAAAATTTATGACTAAAATTGTGGGGAAGCAGAACCCTTGAGAATCTTTTTAACAAATGCATGTTACAGCGCAAATTTCCATAGTAGAAAAGGCAAATTTATGACTAGAACTGTGGAGAAGCAGAACCCTTGAGAATCTTTTGAGAAAAATTGTATGTATAAATGGAAAGTTGGATGTCATATAAAACTAAGACATCAATGAATAGCTTAATACTGTTTTCTTTTTCATGATTGATGTAACAGACATTCTTAACACTTTCCTGAGGAAAGGAAATTCTGTATCCTTTTGTGGATTCCTTATAGATAAAAGAAGGGTAATTTTCTATTAAAAGAGTAATGTTGCATTCCAGAAGAACCATGGCAGGTGCAATGGTAGCAGTAGAACTCCATTGATCAAACTGCATGAGGGACACTCCATTGATGTCAAGAATTTATAAATTCTCCAAGATGGACCAAACCCAAGATAATTTGCAGGAAGCAAGGATTACCAAATTGGAACTACTAGGAAGTTGTAATATTATTAAGAAAACAAGGGTTCTAAAAACCCCTGCTCTCTCCATGTGTTACAAAATGGAGCCGACCTGCATATTATGCAGAGTGGTTACCGCACAGTCCAGGAGTCCTGTGTAGGATTCTAGCCTATATTAAAACACTGAGGGATATGATTCAAAAGATATCTCCACCACACCGCACTAGGAAAGGAGATAGCCCTGGATTGCACCTTGGAAGTCATACAGCAATTATTCCTGCATGAGAGGCCACCTACCTTCTTTACAGCTATGCATTCCTCCACATGCCAAATATCCTCGACGCATGTTGCAGCATACAAAAATAAAAACTTTTTTAAAAAAAAGCATGCACTATTTTACTGTTACATTGAGTTTCTTCTTGAAATTTGTGAATTTATAGTTAATTATCATTCGACCTGGTTAATTATATACAATCGTAGACTAGAACAATAATTTCTACAGAATTACGCCCTTTTCTTCGAAAATGTTCCGATTTCCACTGGTTCCAGTACAGAAAAGTAAAACCACAAATCATGTAGCAGCACTTCATCTATCCCAATCCTTCCTTCGTGTGAAAACAACTAGACCGGTGCAATTCTTGTCCCTCTCCGTTAGTTATCAAGAACATAACTTTCACGCTAATTAGATATCCAAGATTACAAAAGAGATACCTTTCCCTACCAAGATAAAATTTTGCATCCGACCCAACTCTAGAATTCGCATAACAATGTAGAATTCAACAGAACAACACCGAATCTGGCATCATTGTATCGAGCTGAAAAAGAAGAAGAAGAAGAAGAAGAGGTGCTTACCGAGAGGGGGAGAAAAGGAGGAGGAGGAGGAGGAGGATGCCATCGAGATGCGATACCGCCCTTTGGGGCAAGAGCTGGGTAATGGGGAACGGAGAAAGGAGAGGAGCCTTCTCGGAAATCGGGAGAGAGTGTGCGAGGAGGAGAGACGAGGAGAGAGGAGAGAAATGGGGATCGGAGACGTTGAGACGACTTCCATTGGATAAAGCAATAAATGCTTGAGGAGAGGATATATTTGCACTTGTTTACTACTGGGAGTTGGGTAGTCGTTTGGTAGGAAGAGGCTTATTGGGAGTATTAATATTGGGATTAGTGGAAGAAATTATAAGTGTAACTAATGAAATTTTTTTTTTTTTTTTGATTGGATCCAAAAGTTTATGTGTTTGAAATCATCAAAATAGTTTTTTTTTTGAAAAAAAAATCCATTATTCATGCATAAGGTTTTTAAGAATAATTTTGAATGCACCTCTTAAATACAATTATGTACTTCTATATAACTATAATGATTACTTAGAATAATTTTATATAAAAATTTATATTTAATTACGAAAAAGTATAATTAATAATATTAATAAAAATAGTAATAAAGAAGATTGTTCTATAATCACTTTTAATGTACGACAAGTATTTTAACTACAGAGTAGTTTGGTCAATTCCTACTAATAAAATTCCGAAGAGAATTTTTGCATGTTGATGAAAAAAAAAAGATAATTTTTTTTATTTTTTGCTAATAGAAATCTTACTCTCTCTCTATATATATATATATATAATTTATTGCACCTAACTGTTTATGATAAAATTTTATGCATAACAGTCATTTGACTTACCTTAAAATGATGAGCGTTAAATTGTAAAACATATTTAAGAGAAACATATTATGAAAGAAGAGCTCCTTTGATTGGATGCATATATATAAATTACAGTTAAAATAGCCATAATTTGAAACAAACACCACTAGTAAATAGCTATTAAATTTCTCGTCAATTTTAATTAATCTACTATCAAATATTATACTTAACATCACATCAAGCCGCCTCTAAAATATTACGTTATCTTTTTCACTGAAAAGAAGAGAAAAATTAAGTTATATCACATCAAGATATATTATTAGATATTAAATAGTAAGCCAGATTCTTCTCTTTATCTTCAATTTACTTGCCCATTGACTTGTAATTTGTAAGTCGGAATCTTCTCTTCAATTCTTAATATTTAATGTCTCAAAATTTCTATACTTAACAAACAAAAGTTATCTGTATTGTGATTTTTGTAACAACAAGTAATTTGAAATTGAATTTTTCTATATCTTATGGTTCTTTAAAATGAATCTTATTACCGGCCGTAGAGAGAAATTTAGCAAGAGATTGGATAGTTCTTGATAAAATTAGCACACATTTTTTTTTAAGAAAAAAGACAATTTTATAAATTTATTGGATAATCGTCGGGTTACAAAGGGCTTCTTAGAGTCGGAGGCCAAAATTTGTACAAGTCCCCGGGTATAACCCCCATCTCAAGTACAATCAAATCCCGAGCATCTCCCCCTATTTGCTAGCCACTCCAGCCTGTTTGGCTTCTCTATTAATGTGATTAATTTTATAATTTTGATAATTTCTAGTTAGATGATTAATGTCTTCAATAGTGGATTCAATGACCCATAATGCCAGTTCATTTCCCTTCAGCATTCTAGTCAGTCTCAGAGAGTATGATTCCAGCAAAATGTCTGTCAACTCTAGGTTCTAAATAGCCAGGAGAGCCTCCCAAGCTGCTGCTGCTTCCTCTATTCCACATCTTATACTTGCAAGGATAGCCATGACATTAGACTATTGAACAATGAAACCCTCTCTCTTTTTCAACCAAAGACTATCCAACCATCAATCACCAAAACTAAGATTGACTGACAAACGATCCCTCACAGAATTCCGAAGGGTTGTAGCAACATGACAATGGACAAAGAGATGGTAGGACTCTTGGCTCTAGGGAACAGACTGAGCAAGAAGCATCAGTATGACTTCCGTAGGCCAACCATATCCTCTTCCATCCCTCCGAGGCCATCGGAAGATTTCGAATAAAATGGTAAGAAAATTTAGAGGAGATATTACTTGACCGGTGAAGTTTTCAAATCCAATAATCTTCACGCTACTAAATGGGTAGGATAATAGACAAGATAGAATTGCCCAAGTGGGGCCCAAAAATTCTCATCAGAGTTCCATTGACCATTACTTACGAGGTCCTGATAGCACACTTAAATAGAGTTCGAATAGAAGCTTCTTTCTATATATATATATATATATTTTTTTTTTTTTTTTTTTTAAAATTTAATTCTATTTCTTTTTGACTTGTTCAACATCCAATCCAACTCCCATTAGCCCCAAAAAAAGGACTATTTTTTACTCTTTTGAAATTTAATAACTAAAATATATATATATATATAATAATAAATAAGATTTTATAACATATCCTGAAACATTAAGTACGAGAGTTTACTGTTTTGACAAAGCGGGTTACAATCGGTACTTTTAATGTTTTTTTTATCTCATTATAAATGATTAAATCATTAAAAACAAATTATTATTACTTCAAAGAATTTTTGAGGTTTACGATAGAGACAAGAAAAATTATTAGCCATTAATTGGAGCACGCGCGATTGATTTCATCACCATTTCATTCAAATAAACAATAGCAATAGCAAATTAAAATTCTCATAATACTAATTAACATGAAAATCTTCTCATCAACCAAACTAAGCTTTTTAATTTTTTTTTTCTAGACAAAAACTTTAAACTTTATTAAATACAAATAAAATAATAATAAAGTAAGAAAATAAATAATAAATAAATAAGCTCCGGAGCATAAACTAAAAGAAACACAGACTTATAGATCTTCGCGCTTGCATAAGTTATTGTTCGAAAGTAACTTACAAAATGAGATAATTTTTTTAATATTTAAAAGTGAAACTATGGATATAATTACTATAATTTGAGATTCTATGTCTATCAATAATTTTGGACACAGAGAGGAGAATCAGAGCAACGACCTCCTAAAATCCATATATAATCAAATTATAAGCCGATAAAAGCCCCGAGGGTTGAGCTAATCAAACACGACGAGCGATTTAGATCAATCAATTTGAAACTGAGTTATTTGATTTTGACCAAATGTTGCAAAAATTCCCAACTATCCCAAATGAACGTATCATCCAATCAATCCTCTGACGTGTCGTTAATATTATTGGCCACCTATGTGGGCCCAAAACCCCATCCAAATATCTCTCAGCAGTTTCCTATTTTACCCTCATATATACTGGTAATAAATATAATAATATCCTTCTATTCCTAAAGGTCCCACCTCTTTTCTCTTTATTACTCTTTTACCGCCTTCTCCTCCTCCTCCTCCTACTCCTCCTCCTCCGCCTCTCAAACTCCGCGAACTCCAAAGACTACTAAAAGAAGGCGACGACCTCAAAACCCTAGTAAACCTGGGGGTTACCACTCCTCTACTTTGCGGGAGCCCCGATCCGTCGGCGATGTGGTGACATAGGCCATGGGCTGCGCCTTCGGTAGACCGGCTTCGCCCGCTCCATCCTCCACCTCTCGCGGCGAGAAGAATCAGGCCGCCGACACAGGGAGGAAGCTCCGAGCCGCCTTGACTAAGATCGAGACCGCCACCGTCGCTGGCGCCGGCGGCGAGGCTAAGGTCGAAGTTGGGGAGCCTCCAGAGAGGCCGCGCCGGCGGCGGCGGCCGGACCCTAGGTTGAGCAACCCCCCAGGGCACGTGCGCGGCGAGCAGGTCGCTGCTGGGTGGCCGCAATGGTTGTCGACTGTCGCAGGGGAGGCCATCAAGGGCTGGACCCCTCGCCGCGCTGACTCCTTTGAGAAGATCAACAAGGTAAGAGCGTAATAGACTAGAGGAAAGGCTAGTTCTGGTCTTTTCGGTGCTGTATCCGTAGTTTTGATGCTAAAGGTGACACACTTTTTGGGAATTTATAGATTGGACAGGGGACTTATAGCAATGTATACAAGGCCCGGGACATGTTGACTGGTAAAATTGTGGCGCTTAAGAAGGTCCGGTTCGATATTTCGGAGTTGGAGAGTGTTAAGTTCATGGCCAGGGAGATCCTGATACTGAGAAAGTTGGATCACCCCAATGTCGTGAAGTTGGAGGGATTGGTGACATCAAGGATGTCGCATAGTCTTTATTTGGTGTTCGAGTATATGGAGCATGACCTTGCTGGCCTTGCGGCAAGTCCCGAAATCAAGTTTACTCTGCCTCAGGTTTGATCTTTAAAGATGCCCAGTTGGGTATGTCTTAAGACTTTGGGCTTTCTTTGGATTTCTGTATGAAAGTAGTATGCTTTGAGCAGGTGAAGTGTTATATGCAGCAGCTGCTATTGGGGCTAGAGCACTGCCATAATAATGGCGTGCTGCACCGTGATATCAAGGGGTCCAATCTCCTACTTGATAATAGTGGGATACTTAAGATTGCTGATTTTGGGTTGGCTGCATTCTTTGATCCCAAACACAAGCATCCCATGACTAGCCGGGTGGTCACGCTTTGGTATAGGCCACCGGAACTTCTCTTAGGGGCGACGGATTATGGTGTGAGCATAGACCTGTGGAGTGCAGGATGCATTCTGGCGGAGTTATTGGCAGGGAAGCCCATTATGCCTGGCCGTAATGAGGTAGCTTTTGACATTGAATTTCTCATAGGCTTTCCATTTTGACTAATGTGTTACCTGATTTGCCAATGCCCAATGGTATAAGTGGGATAATACTCAGTTAGTTAAAAGTGCTCATGTTGTACGGATGTTCCCGGATTCGAATATCAGTGACATTGGTTTCATTGGGATACTCTTAAGCTCTCACTTCTCTTAAAATAAAAGTGTTGCCTCTTTTTATTTAATTTATGTTCTAATCCTTTCTGACTATATGGAAGGTCGCTTAGTGTCTGCAAGCAAACTGAGACACAAGGATGAGAAACTTAGAACTGAGGTTTACCATATTTCGTTAGAATTTAATGATAAAAGTTCATAACCCTGAAGGGTTGAACTGTGAGTAGGACGTCTCCTTGAATAATGTAAATATGAAATTAATTTGCAGTCTTTGTCATGCTTGATGAACAAAAGATGATGAATATTACCATTGCCAAGGGATATCATAAGCAGATTGACTTGTAATTGAGTTTATGTTATGGGAGCATGAGTTGTAGGAATCATACTTAAATGGGTAAACTACAATTTTGGAAGTCTAGTTCTTGTCAATATTTTCTTTAAATCATAATAGGTGTCCCGGGAACAATACAAGGACGGGTCTCTGGTTTTCATATATTGCTATTGCTTTTCAAAGAATCAAGAATAATTAGGTTTGACTCTTTCAGATGTAGAACTTCAATATTAGTTCTGAATTCTGATATAGTTCTTATGGGTGCTTGCTGACAGGATCAATGGACGACAAATTATTGTGCCTTGGTTCTTTTGAAATGTTCACATAGAAAATTTTATTAAATGCCTTTGCAAGAAATTGATTCATGTTAAGTTCTCACTTTTAGAGATGCTTGTGTCCTAAGGCTGTTAAGAATGTTGGGAATAGATAAATGTGGCATCAAAAAATTTACATACTGAAATCTTCACACATACTCTAAATTCAACATCATAGGCAATTGAAAAGTATTACCAATTTACCATATATCGAGACTAATATGGCAACGATATCGACCCATTGAGAAGAAGTCATTGCTGGGTTTTGTTGACAAAACCTTATATAAAAATTAGTTTTCTTTAAATCTATATATTAGACGTTTTGTTTAAATGGGCTAATGTTTGAGTTTGTCAATGCAGTGTTAAGTTGGCAATTCTTCTTTTTCATGTGACTTGGTATTTTTTGAGTATCACTAGTAAGGTTGTTAGAACTCAGTCTTTGGGGTATAGCAAGACACTTAACTGTGTCTAGAACTCTCTAACAATATATACTTATTGACTGCTAGTTTAATTAGACAAAGCTTATAGTATTCTTGATGATTGCTTCTTGCAAGTATTTTGAACACTTCTGAAATATGAGATGGTGATACCCTACAATATTTCCTGATGTACATGCATCTCAGTGGTATTGAAGGAACATTTAACTGCTTGATTCTTCAAGCGCAATGCAGCTTTAGCAGACTCATCTGTTGTTTTTGTTCCTCAATTCATATTTTCTTGTTATTTTGCAAATCATCTGTATTATATTTTACTGCAGATGCGCTCCTTTTCTATTTCAGCTGCAAAAATAGTTGTAACCCTTTCACATTTATAGGTAGAGCAGTTGCATAAAATTTTCAAGTTATGTGGATCCCCTTCAGATGAATACTGGAAGAAGTCAAAGTTGCCACATGCTACAATTTTTAAACCCCAACAGCCATACAAACGTTGTATTAAAGAGACATTTAAAGATTTTCCGCCACCATCATTGCCATTGATTGAAACTCTTCTTGCAATTGACCCAGCTGAACGTCAAACTGCAACTGCAGCATTAAGAAGTGAGGCAAGTTTTTCCCTGACTATTTTATTTTTACTACTTCTTTATTGCTTCCCTGAATAACCATTATGGTGCTGGAAACAGAATGGTTCTTGATTCTATAATAGCATACTACTCGGCATAAGATACCGAAGTCGCTTTAAAGGGGAAAATTTATTTTATTCTGTCTTTATGTCATTTTAGTAGTCTGTATATTACATTCTCTATCCTAATAATCATTCACAGACCTCTTTGGAATTGTGATGCCATGAACCTCTTTGGTGAATGGCATTTGTCCATGCATTCCTGATAGCATGATCATTTCCATTCTGAAATACCTTCCCCGCTGCATTAGGGACCAGTTCTCATGCTCCCAATTTGATAGCCTGGCATACTATGTTATTACAGACTCAGCACATTTGGCACATGCAACCTACATCTAGTTCTATACTATGTGACATAACATACCATTCTTGCATAAACTGTTCAACTAAGCATAGTTGCCGTTTATATTTGGTAACATGTATATTATTTTTCCTTTTATGTTTTGCCTTTTGCAGTTCTTTACAACTGAACCTTATGCCTGTGACCCATCAAGCTTGCCACAGTACCCACCAAGCAAGGAGATGGATGCCAAAATGAGGGATGAAGAAGCTAGAAGGTTCTTAGTTATCTACCTTGTCGACTTCTTTGATTTGTACATGCACCTGTTTAGGCCATTTTGTAGATCCTTCTTAGTAAACCTACTAGATTTTCATCATGAATGGTTATTTCTTTTCCGATTATATTGGAAATAAGATTTCTCGGGTGGAAAAACCAAAATCCAGCATGAAGTTATGCGTTTAGTTGATTTCAACAGTTTCAGTGGAAACAGGTGAATTACCAATTCCTCGGTTGGCTTCAGACTAATCCTAGCTGAAATCGGTTGTTCTCATCTTCATGCTCTTAAAGGGATTCTTGGGATGGTAAAACCAGTTCGGACTTGATTCAGAATTTCAGAGTTTGGTAACTTCACTTTCGTAGAGTTTGCGTACTCAATTCTACTCGATGGTTATACCATCAATTGCTCAAACAGAGAACTAGCATTTAGTAGTGGGAAGTTTACGTGGCAACTTTCATAATGTCACATTGGCACACCATTTCTTCCTCCCTCTTCATTTTATGCATTGCTTTTTTAACTACTTTACATGTTTCATAGTTTTACTTTATGTTCTAGAAGTGGCCTCAAGTATTGATGTCATTTTCTTGGTACTCCAACTTTAATTCTTGATTTGTTGGGCAATTTTGAGTTGCATATACTTGTGCCTGACATGTTTTCTTTCAGATTTGTGGAATGACTTTGGGCCTTCTCTTAATATCTGCATAAAAAATAATGTTATCTTCTTTATCAGGTTACGACATGCTGCAAGGGCCAACGTCGATGGACCAAAGAAAACGCGAACACGTGATCGAGCTCCCAAGGCAGTTCCGGCTCCAAATGCTAATGCTGAACTCCAAGTAAATCTTGATGTATGTTGAAATTAAGTCTCCTTCATGTGGTCTAAGTACCTATTCATGGAATTATAGAATATGAGGAAATGAAGCCTTAATTCTTATGTGAAATTTGATCCATAAGGAACTCTCTTGTCATCATCTTTAAACTAGTAGCCACTGTCCTAAGGATTAGTACATGCGCTGCATAGGTGCAGTGCAGGCTTTTGTGGTTCCTGTGCCTCCCCCTAGGTATAATGGATATGATTTTTTAGTGCATATGTGTATTTTCTTGAACTACTATTGCTATATATATACAACATGTCCTTTTATAGAGAGAAGCATCTATCTTCCATAGTTCACATTGAGATTGATTTCTTCTGATTTCCAACTTGATCTGCATATAGTTATCAAATGAGTACTATTAACTATTAAGTGCCGAATGCATATGCACCTGCATATGCGTCCGCACACTATATATGTGCTATGTAGCCTCTTGACTCCCCACTCCCCCAGTATACTGCAGTTGCCTCTTCGAACATTGCCCATGGTCACGGAGATTGTTGCAGTAATTATGCTTCAGAGCCCACTCTTGGAATCCAACAAAATATCTTCAAAATCTGATTCTGTTCCCACTGAAGCATAATAATAAATAAGTATACTTTGGCATCATAGGTGCTCTTTTGACATGTATTCTCCTTGTATATGAGTAATCATGTGTAAAATGAACTTGAAAGGAACAAATTTATTTCAAGAGTATATCATCAGACGTTCAGATTAACTACTACAAAGAGAGTTGAATAATTATAAAGAAAAAATGCTATTTAGTTGACATGCACAAGAATGTTGATGTTCAATGCTTCTGCTATTAACCTGCCATTTTGACAATTGTATATAAGGGATCTTGTGGCAAAGACAGGAATAACTGTCTTTTGTTCATCTTCCTGATTGGAAAGTTTGATTTAGTAAGAGTACCATTTGGACATTAACAAGTTCGTATCTTCTAAATAGTGTTTGCTTTATCCTTGATTAGTCATCTTATACATGTTGATGTCAGTAAGGTTCGTGATACTGTTAGCAGCCTTCTGTTTACTTTTTATTATAGCTTCTAGCTGATGTCATTCTGGTTTGGAAAAATAGTGTCGGTTCATCTTGAGCCCTCTTAATCTTCGTCAACTTCAATGCTCCTTAATGTGAGCTGTAGTGATGTGTTTTTACTTCTATTCAACATGCTGTTTTTAGATATTCACAAAAGTAACATACAGAAGTAAAGATAACAGTAGCTTTTGAAGCACGTCTGGCTACTCTCTATTTGTTTATCAAGGAAGTAGCAAAGTCTGCACTATACTATTTAACCAAGTAATCTTGCATATTACAGTGTGAAGTGAATGCAGCTTTTTATGTCTGTCATTATAATGTGAACTTCTTTTGTGCTAACAGAGAAGGCGCCTCATAACACATGCCAATGCAAAATGTAAGAGTGAAAAATTTCCGCCGCCTCATCAAGATGGAGCGATTGGCTACCCGTCAGGTTCTTTGCGTTATATGGATTCGACATTTGATGCACCAGAAGATTCCTTTGGTACAATACTCCCCTACCAGAAGGACGGTGCGACAACATTGTCTGGACCATTAGCCGATCCTGGTGTTGCAGGCCATCTGAGATGGAAAAAACAGGCTGCAGGCGATATCCGCGTGGCTGCTCATTCTAAGCAGCTTGCTGGTGCACATTCAAAAAAAGAAACAAAGAAAGACAAGAGCAGCACAAGGATCAGATAGGAATACGAAGTCGCAGTTTGTCTGAACACGAACTCAATTCATTTCACTGAAATTAGATATGAAGTAAAGATCCCTAGCTTTTCTTTTCATATCTATTTTTTTTTCTTCTTCTTTCCTTTCTTTTCAAGTTCTTTTGTTGGTTACTATTAGCATTTATATATGGGCCAAAACAACAACTTTACATGTATATTTTTTTTTTCTTTTCATTTTGGTATCGAAACAATCTACAGTCTAGTTATGAGTTGAATAAAATGTTGTGGTATTGCCACATCCATTTGTATTTAATCTCCCCTGACAATTTCCTGGTGATGTTTTACTATTTTGTTGCACTGAGATAATTCGCAAAGAGATTAACTGTGCATGTATTTCTGCATCCTACTTCAGGGCTATCAATTATCATACTTTGTTCAGGTGATTTAAAGGAGAAACTATAAGTTGATATTTGTGAGCAAACAACTTAATAAGTGTGGCAATTGGGACTGTCAGGTTGGGCTAAGTCGGACCAGGTTAAATTTAAATAAATTAGACTTAAACATATCAAATGAGTTATTCAAATCTATATAATAACCTATTAGAGTTATAAATATATAATTTAGTCCATAAACAAATTATATATTAGTTTAAGTTAAACAGATTGAAATAATAAAGGAAAACACAATTTATTTAACAACCGAAGCTGATAAATAAAATCTAAATCTATTTAAAACCTTCTGGTAAATAAATGGACACCAAAACCTTGGCCTACCTGATCCAAATTAAGGACAACTTAGATCTTTGCCAAAGAAGAAACTTAATTAGATTGTGAGTTTGTGGACCTGCCCATGGGGCAGCACCGAAAGAGGGGCAGGTCAAACCTTATCAAAACCCAACTCACCAATCAATGCCTTGCCCTAAATTCTGCAACTACTCTGCCTTTTTAATAAATAAAATAAATAAAGTGTCGCTTCCTATTGGCCAATAACTCGGTGCCTTCTCTTCTAATACCACCCGATCCCATTCCCCAGGCTCAGATCCTCGCCATCCTAAGTCGGAGAAAAGTAGTATATCTTCGACGCGTGGCATGATTCGCTGGCTCGCCAAAGTTGGAGAGTTAGAATTTCGAACAACCTGGTTTTCAGAGAATCCGGCACTCTCCTGTCAATCTTTAATCCCATATAAAAGACGGGGTGTTCTCCACGGCACGGTCCGCTAAATCGCGGTGATCTCCGACGCCAATGGAGACCGCCGCAGCCGCCGCCCCCGCCGCCGTTAGCGACGACTCCCGTCTCGGTTTCGGGAAGATGGAGTACGGGTAAAGTTTCTCGGACCTTCTCCTTGTCGACCTAACTCTTTGTTCTGGATTTGGTTGATGGATTATATCTTCTTTGGCTTTTTCTTTCTTTTTTCGAAATTTTTGCGGCAGGTGCGAGCACTATAAGCGGAGATGCAAGATACGAGCTCCGTGCTGCAACGAGGTCTTCCACTGCCGACATTGCCACAATGAAGCCACGGTAATCGAAGCGTTTTTATTTTTAAATTACGGGAAATAGTTTTTAATCAGTTTATAACACGGTTCTTGATGAAGAATCGGGGGATTGACGTGTTTGTGGAGCCGTTAGACATCCGCAGTGGTAAAGAAAATTAACCGAGATTTCCTCGAACACCTTATTGATGTGTTATTTTGATGTGATTTAGGCTACCGTGATTAAATTTGTGGACACTTAACAATGACTGGAACCAGGCTAACTATTTGTTATCAGGGAGAATTTAAAGTATTTAACTTAAGCACGCTGACCTTGTTATGCGATTGTGGAGGCTTTTCTGTCATTGTTCTTTTATTACGTGGAAGTGACCGACTGTAGTGATACATAAATTGAAAGCAAATTTTGATGCCATGAATTGATAGCAAATATTTTCTTGTAATTTGTAGTTCTCTTTGTGAAAATCACTAAGAAAGCAGATTACAAGGAAATTATTATTTTTTATCACATATCTGATTGGTAAGTCGCTGGGAGTTTGATTTGTTGATTGGCGAGATGGTGCGTTGCTTTGCCTTATGTTGGGCTGTTGTACTATGATATTTCAATGGGAGGTGGTCGTCGACTTATAGTAGTGTTGTCAAAGATGGTAGACGAGAAATTAGTCTGATCACTGATGTATATAGACTCCTATTAGGGCCTTCTCCTGCATAGGAGTCTCTATTTGTAAGGTTCTTTTGCTTCCAATCTTGCCCTTTCCAAATATTATCACTTCCTTTATCAAACACTGTTGGGGTCTGATCTGAATTTAGATGTTTCAGCATCATTCTTCATGGAGGATAGCAGTGCAGTTAACATAGAACTGAGTTGCAGAGTATGCAGTGAATCTTAACATCCACTAAAAGAAGCAAGTTGTTCAAAGACATATAGCATATCATACTCTTTCCTTGTCATGATATCTCTTACATATGCTATGTTATGTCACATTCCATCTATCTAGTGTCTACTGATTAGTGCCCGCTCAACCTCTCATTCCAAACAGGTATATGCAATTCTGTCTGTGCATGGACATGTCCACTTCTTGCATGCTAGTTTGGGCATGTGTTAGAGAATCACACTAGTGGTCGACGACAGGGAGATAACACAGAATACATATGCAGAGCTTATTCATTGATATGCACCACCAAACTTAATTGATTGAATGTAGTAACTATTAATTTGGTTCTGCAACCTATAGCTGTTTGGTTAAGTGGGAGCAGGGATAATCTTAAATATAAAGCCCTTAGCCCCATCTGTCGAGAATATTAACCCTATTCAGGAAACATAAGAGCATGAAAGAAATGAATAACCAAGGGGCATAGTAACGTATAACTTTTATACTGCAGTTGGTGATAATATCTGGACTATCAGGTTGTAGTGTTCATGCTGAGTTTCTTCTTGATTGATAGGCTTTGAGTGATCGACACGAGCTTTGTCGCCAAGACGTCCAAAATGTATGTTCTCTGATCATGATCCATTGTTCTTTTTCTTATTAAATAGGAGAAGTGGTGAGAATTGACATTGATTTAATTTTGCAGGTAATTTGTGTTGTGTGCGACACTGAGCAGCAGGTATAATTCTCTTTTTATATAATATTGCTTCTACACCCACTATTTGCCGTGTTTAGTTGAAATGTACATGATCTTCACGTCATTGATTTTGTTACGCAGGTTTCCCAATTGTGTTCAAATTGTGGAGTCAATATGGGAGAGTATTTTTGTGAAGTGTGCAAGTTCTATGATGATGATGTGAGATTTTATTGCTCTCGTATAAGCTGAATAATATTGGTTTATTATATATATATATATATTCACAACCCTGATGATTCTATAATTTGTTTCTCATTACAGACTGAGAAAGGGCAGTATCATTGCAATGACTGTGGCATCTGCAGGTTAGCACCATATCGTGTTTTTGTGTTTACATTTTATAGATATATTTCTTACTCTACTTGTGTTTAATTCAACCAGAGTTGGTGGCAAAGATAATTTCTTTCACTGCCAAAAATGTGGTATGTGCTCCTTATGTCAACTTCCCCACTTTGCTGTAGATGTTCTCTAGCCAATTGCTGTTACACAAACCAGTGAAGTGAAAGTCTTAAATTTGGTGACATGGTTTCACTTTCTTGTTTCCTTTGAGCAATCCAGATGATATGAAAATTAAATATTGGGACAATTGTTCAAAGTAGCTGTTTAGCTTTTCTATAAAGAAAATCTTTATGTTTCCTATGTCCATTTTGTTGGATATCGCAAAATCCATGAATTTTGATGTATCCTTAAATTCCAAATTTAAGCCATATTTTTATCTATCTCAATACCCTTTTTTATTTCAAAATTTAACTTTTCTTCTTACTGTAAACATCAAGACGTATAATGTCAATGTAAAAATATTTCTCCTTTATTCGCAAATGATGGCCTCATTGTATATATATGATATTGCCACTTTGCTAAAGAATCATCGCTGTTGCTCTTTAATTGCTTTACTGCATCTTCTGTGGTCTAGTTATGCTTTTTCAATTGTTAGCAAGTAAAGAGAATTTCCATTCTTCTGACTGTCTCAATAAACACACAGGATCCTGCTACTCAGTTGTGTTACGTGATAAGCATTCATGTGTGGAGAACTCGATGAGACACCATTGCCCAATTTGTTATGAGGTCAGTCAATTGCTTATTTGCATATATTGTTTTCCGTAAGTGGAAGTGTGATGATGCTAAACCTTCTCTGCAGTATCTTTTTGACTCATTAAAAGAGACAAGGGTTCTTCAATGTGGGCATACTATTCATTGGGAATGCCTTGATGAGATGCTGGAGCATGCTCAGTAACCCCCTACCTTCTTTACTAGTTTGACTTCTTTACATACTTTAGTCTTGAATTATCTAATCCAAATATGTTTCTAACAATCCTTTTTTTTTCTGTGGGTTTAATAGATACTCATGTCCAATATGCTCCAAATCAGTTCGTGACATGACAAAATACTGGAGGAAATTAGATGAGGAGGTATGACTATGAAGATAATCTATGTTATTGAAAATTACATGAGTTTGCTGGTCATTAATTAATATATATGAGTTGCATGAAGCAAATGCATCACCTCAATCCTATTTCATGTCTACACTTGTTATTATGTAGTAGAAATTGATTGGAGTGAAGATTCTGATTTTTTAGGTTCAAAGTTCTGGTTACTAAAGCTATGATAGATCAGGAAGGATGGTGTCTTTTTTGTAAGGTCAAATATCTGTTGTCTTTTGGGCAAGTACTTTAGACACAAGTGGTGAAAACATAGGGTGTGAATCATGTTGTCATTAAGTATTGGGTGTAAAATGTAATTTTCCAATATTTGAGGGAATTTGTATGTGGTTGAATTCAACTTTTTGGAGCTTTATGTAACTTCATTTAGCACAGAAGAGTAGTTATTTACATGTAAAGCTTTTCGATTGTAAGCAAAGAGAAGACCAAATAAAGAATGTTGCTTCTAAAACAAATAGCAAACATTTCGGTTGAGGTGTTTTGCCATCTTATGCAGAACATGTGTTAGATTGCATGCACGTGTGTGAGCATAGAATCAGGCCAAATGGCTCAATGGGTTCTACGAAGCACATTGGGTGCTTGTAGGGTCCACTTTGCTCCTTGCATGTGTATATCATCACTGTGAGTTGCTTTGAGTCATGCTACTCTGCTACACTTTATGGGAGTTCTGTTGCATTCGTCCGAGTGGATGGTTATAGCTCAGAATAAGGAATTTCAGCAGCATTGCTACAGAAAATTTGGGAATGAATCCCTCTGAGCTACTGTACAATAGCCACCAGATTAGTAAATTAACTAAAAGTTGGTTTCTGATCAACTAATTAATTGTAAGTTAGATAGGACTAAGGAACCTTCAATTGCTAGCTCTCAAAACATGTCAATCAGCAAATTTGCTAGAGCATGTGTTTTGTATAATCCACTGTTTGACCATGCAACTTGATGCATTTGGTTCTTCACTTGCCTAGCTACAACACTTCGCTTGGGTAAGTGAACTGGCTCAGCTAACCCACTGACCTAGGTAGATTTATACTAGCATTACTCCCTACAGTTTGGTACTTCATGATAGTCAGTTTTAGAACCTGGACATTCATGGTCAATAAAAATGCTTCAATGCTGGTGAATCATATATACATCTTTAGTTGATGAAGTCCTCTCTTTCTTTTTCTTTTTCTTTTCAGATATATATATGTATGTATATAAGATAAAATGTTAACAATTGATTTTTCACTTCGGCAGATAGCGGCAACCATCATGCCCGAGGATTATCGTTACAAGGTATATATCTTATTAATTTGGCACTTTACAAGAGTTTACATTATCAGTAGAAGTATTTTCATGAAAGCAGAAAAAGGATCTGTAGTAACTAAGTTACTTTTACTAAAATGAAATGAAAATTTCGAACAAGCTGATTTCTTCTAGAAGGTCATATAGTTTTCAAAATCCTGTTTCAATTTGTTGATTGGCCATATAAATCATTCAGAACAAGGACAGAGCCTACTTTTTGTTACAATCAACAATTTGCATCCCTTATGGTTCATGATGCTGATTTAAGTGTCTTATATTCTGTCTGATAAGATGAAGAATCAAAATTTATCATATTTCCAGGAAAGTTGAGAAAATAAAAATGTATAAGTCCTGATAACTCCATGAGAGCGCTTATTTGGCTACCTCGCTCATCTCCAAGTTGTTGGCATCCTGTAAAATTGTTATTTCACAATATGGACTAACAATGGTGAGGTTGCTTTCCCTAAGGTGATGGGACTCTTGTTCCATAAAATCATTTTAATATATAGTTGCATCCTGGAAAAGTAAAATGTACTGTAAAACATTGTTTATCTGCATCTAAGTATCTTCATATTTTTCTCGGATTTGGATTTTCTAAAATGTTACCTTTTGTCTGAAAGTTGTTTATAGACATGAAAAAAAAAACATAAATCTTTCTAAAATGTTACCTTAATTCTTTTCTTCTTTTCTTTTTTCTGTCATCTCTCGTTTCGCTTTAATAACCTTTGATCTCATTTTATGGAAAAGAGTTGTGGGTATTTTGCAGGTGTGGATCCTTTGTAATGACTGCAATGAAGTTTCAGAAGTTCTTTTCCACATTCTCGGTCATAAATGCAGTCATTGCAGATCCTACAATAGTCGGACTATTTCTGCTCCTCCAGCAGTTTCCCAATAGCTTCACTTATATGCAAGGCTTATGAAAGACCAACACAATCTTTAGTGTGTGCAGTTCATATGCCAGCTGAAGCATTTATAGACGACTCCAAAATCACACATAAAGGACGGCTTCATTATGCCATTTGGAATCTTATTGTAACATTTAGATTGTTTTTTCTTTCCTTTTAACTTTCTTTGATATACCTGTTTAATTCTGCCATGTTGCTGCTATCCCAGATGAATTTGGTGGTGCTATTCTTTGTTCCTGTGGTCTCAAAGAGCACAAGACAATACTTCTCATTGTACTTCAATATAGAACATCCAAACAGTTGTATTTTTTCCTTTTCTCTTTTTTTTTGTTTTTTTCAGAGAAACGAGAAATTTAATGATGTCTCAATTAAACCGGTGCCATTAATTTGAATCCGACTTATTCAACACGAGCTCTTTGAACTATTTGAGTACTATCCCATTGACCCAGTGGAGCTTTGCTTGTTTCCCTAACTTCAAAAGCATTTTATGGGTAGTTCAGTCTTCATATGTTTGCTAGCCTCCTGATGAAATTACCTAATACACAAGAAAACATTTTGATTTTGCAAATCCGGGTTCAACTTTTTATTTGGTCTGCTTCCGATTAAGAAAAAGTTACAAATAACTAACACCCTATATTTGGACTGAGTTAAGTTTAGCGTCACAAGGACTCATGGAGATTGGTATTCTGGTTTATTATTTCTAGGATAGATTATCTATCAAACAGTGGGGCATTTGCATGACTTTTTTTTTTTGTTTTGGCAAAGCGATTATTTGTGATATAGTCAAAGTGTGGGGAATTTTTTGTAATATAATTAGAGTGATTTTTTTTTATTATATATATATAAAGCCCAGGAGAGACCCGCAGGCGAAAACAGTAAGAAGTCTATATCCTATATTTATATCTAAATCTACAAGCCATTCCGTAGTAGAGTTTCCTTCACAATAAATGTGATGGAGGATATGG
The DNA here is from genome assembly GCF_019914945.1 of Typha latifolia. NCBI lineage: Eukaryota > Viridiplantae > Streptophyta > Magnoliopsida > Poales > Typhaceae > Typha > Typha latifolia. Next base: position 3,079,764 of record NC_133091.1, read on the forward strand.
TAAGCGAAGTAAATTCGAACAAGATATAGAATGCTAGAGATAATCGTGTTGATGCTCCAGACCGATCGAAGGCTATCCCATATCAAATTCGCGAGTGCAAGAGAATCGTTCTCTATTGATATGTGATGTATGAACATCAAGTCTGCCCATATCTTTTAAGAACGATCAACACTGCCATGGCTTCAACTGTTAGGATCGAGCTGAGAGCTTTTACCATTAGATGCCCTAGCTAATTTCACCAAGTCCCGAGAAGGATCCATCGATGTTAACTTTAACCCTCGCGAGAGGTGGGGTCCAGAACCGGGTGAGTTTTAGTATAGTGGGTTCTATAGTTTAATTGTATCTGGTTTTCTTGATGGACTCGTCCATTCTATCTTATATGCTAAATTAAAAAAAAAAATTTATATATAATTAAGTTAAAGATCAAAATAAATTAAAAAGGTTAGTTTATCCAGATCCCGAAAACTCCACCAAACAGTGAACCAGGCACAGTTCGTGGCGTGTGTGGGTGTTTTTTTTTTTTTAATTAAATTTTTTGATATATATATATATATATATATAGAATGAAGGACGAAGGGAGATAATCGCGTTTTTCCCGATACCTTCCCGTGGTCTCTCTCCTCGCCGTATAAGAAAAGATTTCCCACCCACCTTGATCGTAATCTTCTTCGGGGAACGAAATCTTCGTCGGAATTATACTTGGGAAACTGATGGGCCGATGGCAGTCGATCCTTTTGATAGTTTTGATCAGCTTATTCACTGTTTCCGGCGCAAGAGGTGATCTGCTATTCTTCCCTTTCTCTGTGCTTTTGAATTGCTTCGCTTCTTTTACCGAGACCCAACATAAGAGATTTCAGTAGGCATGCAAGGAGTCGACTTTAGTTAATAAGCTGAATGAATTGGGGTTTTTGATGGGTCACAACTGAGCATGTGAAATCTTGGTGAATTCGCCCTCAATTTGCAGTTTTTTTTAAGGGATTCCCCTTAGCATCCGCTATCTGAACTTAAATTCTGGGTTTTTCTTTTGTTTTAATTAACTAATTCATGAAACATGAATTGATTTTATTTAATTTCAGGTTTTAGGTTTTCGGATTCCGGTGTTCGTGTTGCATTATTGCCTTGTCCAGGATTTGATCCATTTTATAATTTTATTGGCATTAGTTTTATGCTAGCTGATTCTGAAGCTACTTAAGTCAACCTCCTTCGTCCAGACCTCGTTTGGTGAATGAAAATTTTAACATTACTCATGGATAGGAAAAGAAGTATTTTAGCGTCACAAGTTAAACGCTCTCATGGTTTTAAAGTTGGCACTAAGCAAGAAATTATGTAGAATTGTAGCCATTTAGGAACATGTATTAGCCCCTAGATTGACCCTTTACTCTTGGAAGTCAAACATTTTTTTCTTCTGTGTTAGATAATAAGCACTAGTTGGTTCAAAACTCTGGTAATTATTGGTGTGGTAATCTTCCATGAGGGGAAGTATATCTAATACCCTTTTCACATTTCCATCTGTCTTCTTTAATCTGTCCTGGTATGCCCTAAAATATCATTTTGTCCGGATGTCAACTTGTAGAATTTCAGTGAGGATCTTATCTCTCCTATCATTGCAATTTCCATCATCTTTCAAGATTTCATGTCACAATTGACACATGATGATAACTATCATATATTATAACATTTATCTTAATTAAGCAATATATGTATACTTAAGATTATTGTTATATAAGTCATAATATATACTAAGCACAACTCTTAACTTATTCATCATCAAAGCTGACCATTTACAACAAATTATTAGTTATTAATAGCAGAATATGTAAGATAGATTTGATATAACAATCATGAGTTGATTGTGACATGAAAATATGAAATACATGAAACCATAATATGGTTCTCCTTGAAAGATACACACAATCACACATTTATCCCAAGCATGTCATATCCATGTTTCTCAGGCCTGTATTTGTTTTATTTCGTGATGTATACCACATCCTTAGCTATGCTTTGTAGACGCTACATTTATTATTTATGTTTTGTTGTTTGTCCGTCTTATATTCCTTTGAAATTTTTATACCAAGGTGAAAGCTTCTTATGCGAATCAATTCTATTGTCTGAATTTCTACAGTTTAAATGCAAATTCTGTTGAAAGTTGCAATTGTGAGCAAGAGTAGAACAAGATATTTTTTTATACCTGAACAATATCAAGATATAAAATCATATATATGATTCTTTTCTTTTTATACAGAAATCAAGATCAAGCACGGGGATAGCAATCATGTCTACAATCATACTCTCGCCAAGATACTTGTAGAATATGCATCTGCTGTGAGTTTTGTCCGAAATAAATACTAAGAACAATTGCTATATTTTCGTTGTTTCAATAAGTCGTTTCATTTGTAGAGAATAAATGCCCAGCTTCTATCATCTCCAGTAACTGCATTTATTTGCATTTATCTGGAGTTCTGGACTGTTGTGCTGTCTCAAAATAGTATATTTGTTTATATAGTTTACTGCCTCTTTATTCCTTTTCTAATCTCCACTTGGAAAACCCTCTTTTCAGGTATACATATCAGATTTAACCGCTCTTTTTACATGGAGCTGCTCAAGGTGTAATGACATGATTAAGGTATATACTGCATTTTTCCTGGCATGTTCATAGAACAGGTGTCTATATATAAATATATGAGGTGGTTCTGCTAATTGTCTAGTGAAGGGATCTCTAACATGAGGATGTTTATGGTGTCAAATAGGGGTTTGAGATGGTAGAGCTGATTGTTGATGTCCAGAATTGCTTACAGGTGCATTTTTCTTATATAATTGTCCTCATATGTCATTGCCTTACATAAATATTCTCCAAAGATGTCAGTGAGAGCTGCAAACATCTCATATAAACTATTACTATTTTATGCAGGCATTTGTTGGAGTTGCCCATGATCTGAGTTCCATCATCATCGCATTTAGAGGCACCCAAGAACACAGGCAGGAATAGCTTTCCTTAATGATCATCTATTTATATAATATGGGCTTCTAAGATGATCGTGGCATTTATTAGAAACTAATTTATATTGTACAAATTGGGGTGGGTTGGATGTGCATGATATTGGTTAGTGTATTTGACCTTTTCTAACATCCCCTAATTATTTAACTAAAATATCTCTTTTGCCCTCGAGCACTCTTGAGTTTCATATTCTCTACAAAGATTCTAAAGGGCATAGCGGGAGTATAGTGATCAAAGCATTTGATAGAATCATCGATATCATCATTTAAGAATATACCACTGTGATTTGCATGTTAATATTTGCAATATCAAGTTTTTTATCCTAAGTTGACTTTCTTGGAGTGATCATGTTATGTTGTGAAGCGTAAGGAACTGGATTGAAGATCTATTCTGGAAGCAGCTTGATCTAAACTATCCTGGCATGCCAGAAGCAATGGTAGTTAATGTTTCTTACTTTCTTACGCTTCTAATGGAACCTTCAATCTAAACGACTACTAAAGTATTAATACTACTTTCTGGTCTATCTATGAATAAAGGTTCACCATGGCTTTTACTCTGCTTATCACAATACAACTCTACGTCCTGAGATTCTAAATGCTGTTCAAAGGATCAGACATTTACATGGCAATATTCGCACAATTGTTACAGGGCACTCAATGGGAGGGGCTTTGGCTGCATTCTGTGCACTTGATCTTACTGTAAGCTGTTCAGTATCTCCCACTCATCTATGCGATGTTGCTCCTTATTCATTTAAAAAGGGGGTATACTTACTTCGTTTACACAGTCTTAATAAATTTTGAGATAGTGATATAATTGTTCATCTGAGATATCTTTCCTTCTGTAAATATATCTGTCATGCTTCAGACCTAAAAATATACTCTTTCCTGCGGCTTGGTATCTATTTCTTTGAAAAATTGAATTTATCTTACATGCTGTAGTTTCTAGCTGCATTGTCCATTATCTAGTATGTTAGAAACACGGTATATCTGACTGTAGCACCAAAGTTCCTAAAAATACACAGAATTGACAATTTCTTCTTTCAGATCTGTCTTAATTATGGCCTTTTAATGCACTTGTTTTCTCTTGAAGCTGTAATAAGGTTTGTATATCCAATATAGGAAGCATGGATACAAATACCAGTCATATTTGTCTGTATATCCAATCTAGGAAGCACGAATACTTCAAATACCATAGTCATATTTGTAACTTGTACCGATAAGTCATATTTGTCTGTATATCCAGTCATATTTGTCGTTGTCGCTGCTCTTCGCCGATCTCATCGTTATGCTTGAGTGGGAGGCGCCACTTGCATCGCACCCGATGCTTCTGCAACTTAAGTTCTTATTCAAACCCGACCTGTCCCATCTGTCTTTCTTCCTCCTTGAGATAGGGCATCCACATTGGGTGCAAGTGGCGCCTCCAACTTGGGCAACGATGAAGAGCGGCGACAACGAGGTCGGCGAAGAGCAGCGACAACGAGTGGGAAAGGGTGAAAACGAGTAGCAATGTTGACAGTGAGCGGATCATTGCTAGGAGAGGTGTCGTGAGGCACCCCTCGTGCCACGTGTAGGTACGCTGCCGACATACCTCGTGTCAGTCGGCACGGCCATTGTTGAATTAGCAACAATATCTTAATTAATGAAATACTAGCGTAGAGAAGTATTTCATTTATTTGTAGAGTCATATCTATACATATTTATTGATATTTTCCATGTATTGCATCCTTATTTTTCAAGATTATTCATATTGCTCCACATTCATGTTATGTTTCTTATCCATATTTGTGCTTCATGTTATGCTATTGATAAATCCAGGATCATAGCCAAAATAGGGCAGATAAGGGTTTCAAAGTCATCCATATAACAAAGGGGCATTATATGGTTTGGCAAATCAAGATCCAATTATGTCTGGATCTTGATCTACCTTATTTCATAACATCCTAGCCAATTGGCCATGTGCTGCCCTTCATGCCTCTCTAGCACATGAGCAGCATGTGATGGGTCCAATGGGCACAACAGTGGTAGGTCATCCAAATCAATGTTTGGAATTTGAACAAGGAATGTCTCAGAGCAACAAATGTAAATCCAGAATCACTGGGAAGACTACTTGAGATTTAACCAAAACTCTTCAATGTTATAGAATTCGTTCCTCTCAATTATCCTCATGTTGAACTTATTTGTCATTTTCATTTCTGCATGGGATTTGATCCTATGCTAATCAGGTGAACTACTTTTTAGAGGAAGAGGCACTGAGTAATCATTTTTTTTTTCAAGGTTCCAGAACTCCTCTTTCACTGTTACTTGGTTAATACTAAGCTTAGCTAGAATATTCTTTTGCTTATCATTGCTTGCTACCTTGCTTTTTAAGAACTTGTGTTAAATGTCAAGTAATTTTAGTGCATCATGGATGCATGGGAATTTCATATCCAACAATAGATTGACTTTTTGTGATCTTTCCTACAATTTTCTAACATATTGGTTTCTTTCTAGGGGCACTTCTTTTGTGATACTCTGACTATTGTTCCATGCAGAGTAGTATCTTTCTCCTGACTACTGGAAATGAATTTGCTTTCGAATAGAATTTGTATAAAAATGTGCTGATTGCCGTCTAAAATGTCTTTCTTGTAGTAAACAAGCAAATAGGTAATCAGGAATAGATTTGAATTCTTACTCTCTCTAGTAGGCTTTTCCTCTTCTGAAATCCTAAACCTGTCGATGGAACAGCCTGATACATACTTAACCCTTGATTTTCCTTATTTTGACTGCCAGAGATAAATCAAGTATTTAACAGCTTACGCCCCAGGTCTGGCTGCAGGAAGATTTGGCATTTCAGTGGTCTTTGAAGTTAAAAAAAAAGCTGGTGAAGGGGAACCCTCCCATTCCCATGAGATTTGCAATATATAATTCCTATAATTTAAGTACTTTTTGAAATGTCTCTCACATAGTCAAATTCTTATGTAGTTTATTCTGTAGCTTGAAAGGGAAAGCTAGCTCAAGCAGCTTTTAATATTAAATTGGAATTTCATTGGTTTGTTATTCTATATACTTCCGTTCTAGCGAGATATCCAGTTTTAATTGCATTGTTGTTTTGTCAATGAAATTAGATACAAGAAACGTTTTGCATCACTTGCATTCTTTTCACAGATAAATTGTGGTATACAAGATATTGAGCTCCTGACTTTCGGGCAACCTCGCATTGGTAATGCTGATTTCGCTTCCTACTTCAGAAAGCACCTACCTCGAGCAGTCCGTGTTACAAATGAGAATGATATAGTGCCGCATTTACCACCATACTATTCCTATTTTCCACAAAAGACATATCATCACTTCCCAAGAGAGGTAAAATGATGCTCAAAACTTGGGAACTTACAGTTCTGTTGTAAATGGTCCTAGAAACAACCTTAATATTACATGAAGAAATTCTCAGTTTAAACCTCAATATCAAAAGAACCACTTTCAGAGCTGACTTAATTGCTTCAATTGTATATACAGATGACATTATGCTTTATTTCGAAAACTAATTGCAGGTATGGCTCCATGAGACTACAGAGGGAATACTACCATCCCTGGATGAGAAAATCTGTGATGGCTCTGGCGAGGACCCATCTTGTAGCAGGTACATGTATCTCTTCTCATATCCATTAATGACCAAAGATGATTCCTTTTGGTGCTTACTCTTTTGTTTTGTGAAAAAGGTCTGTATCTGGGAACAGCATATCAGACCATCTCAGGTATTACGGCGTTGATCTACGCGCTGATAGTAGGGGTTCCTGCAAGTTTGTAATGGATAACCACATCTTACAGTACGGCCAAGGGCTTGATGGAAGCATTATCTTGTCAAGGGACCCTAGTTTGCAATCATTGATAGAATCAAGTTAATTTGAACATACATACAAAAGCTCTTCCTACTGTTCATTGGGATGTACTGTGACTTGATGGATTAAGGCTCAGATATTGGGATGCGCTGCGAGATCATCTTGTAGATCTGAAGATGCTATGCCTGCATATATAGTAACATTTCTGTTTGTACATAGTACATAAGGATTTCATTGTTCTGCTGCCAAAGTTGTACATAACAAACTCTTCAACTTCTAATCAAAAAAAAGAAAAAAGAAAAGAAAAGACTTCAACCAATGAAGCTCTCATATAGTGTTCATGTTATTCTACTGTAAATTTTTTTTTGTTGATTTGTTATGTTGCCTTCAGGGATTGTTGTGAACTATTATCTGCTTTCAATATTCAACACCCCAATTTGGATAACCAAGCCCTTTCAGTGATGAAAACTATGGATGACAACCTTATTTTTAGGGTGTTAATTTGTAGGGGGGAACTTTTGTAGGGTCGTTTTAGTTATTATATTATAAAAAATAAAGTGGGAACTTTGTAGGGTGTTAAATGAGAGTTTTTCACTAATCTACTATCATTGATAAAAAGAATTATTATTTTTTGTTACAGTCTTCAAATTATTTACCAAAGAATTATAATTGTTGTCATACAAGCAAGGTATATAGCTATCTTTGAAAACTATTTAATAAATTATTTTTGAGACAATGATTTATGTATAATACGTCTTAAAAAAAGTTTATAAAAAAATTTATTATCTTAAAAATTAATTGTTCTAAATTAATCGAAGTAGGGAATGACTTTACAAATTGCTATATATTAAACCATTAAGTTAAAGAAGTGTAGGTGGCTGATATCTAATTAAAAACTATTAAGGATTTGTTCACTTGCAGGATAAGCATAAACTTATTCTATTTTACGTGTTTATACAAGTATAATAATTGAATAATAACTTATCTCAATACTAATTCATTAATACCTACTCATCTCTTATTCTTTGTTCTTCCATTTAATATTTTATATTTATCATATTACCATTTTATTTTTAAGAAAATATCGTTATAATTAATTGATATTTCAATCATTATTTCAATCATTATCTCTTTCAATCATAAATATATTTATTTATTTATAACTAAACAAACGCTATGATAGCATATATGGGTATAAGCTCTTTTATTTTAGTTTAAAGCTTAATAACAAACTAGGATGGAATTTATTGGAGAAGAGAAGTAAACGACCACTCGAATAGTTTGAAAACTAGAGTAAGAATGGCACCCTAGTTTGAGGAACGAATAATAACAGATTGGTAAAAAAAAACTCGCGAAATGAGGAGAAGATCATGATGGGCTCAAACTCGTTTGGACCTTCCGATACGATCCTAGCCAGACATGCGAGCTCATTAAGAAGTGCCCGATTATACGACTAGCGAAGTTTCGGGAAGAGGGCGGAGTAAAATCGCGGGAGGAAAAGATGTCGTCTCCGGCGGCGCTGGAAGGCGCGGCGGCGGCGGCGGCCGCCCTCCGTTCGGTGCTGTCGCGGGCTCATCAGGCGGCGGAGAGGGCGGGCCGGCGGCCGGAGATGGTGAGGATCGTGGCGGTGAGCAAAACGAAGCCTGTCGCCGTCGTCCGGGGAGTCTACGATGCCGGCCATCGATGCTTCGGCGAGAACTACGTGCAAGAGCTCCTCGACAAGGCTCCCCAGGTCCCATATTCTTAATCTCTCTCTGTATGCATATGAATATGTATAGGCATGTGCATGCTTTCTTGAAGCATTAACTGGGTTAACAATGAGGAAATTTATATGAAGATGTTATCTTTAGATAGTTTTATTTTATTTGTAATTTTTTATTTTGATGCAAGAGAATAGGTGGAAGAGATATGATTAGATTTGAGTTTTGAGTTGGACGCGGAGTATGTTGATTAATGACTGTAAGGTCCTTCCTCTTCCAATGGGTTCTAATGGATTCGACCTTATTAACAACATCGAATTCTATAAAGGGGTTAGAATTATATATGTAAACTAAATAGGCCCTATTTGATAGGAACTCGTTTTATATTTTTCTTAGATTTCTTTTAAAAAACACAAAAATATCTCGCTTTGGATTCCACAATAGTACCTTGCAATAGAAATGCAAATTTTCTCAAGTTAGGGACTTCATGTTCTTGATAAATTTTTCTTATAGACAACTATATTATCAGTCAATCACTGTGTAGATATTATTGTATCTATGAGAACTTATAGGATATTAAAGAAATTGCTTTCCACCACTCTTCCTCACCAGCAGCTGCTAATCTTGGCTCTCCCCCTGACTGGGAAGGTCCAAATGAGTTAATCATAACTAATAAGTTACTAATATTTACATTTTTAGTTCTTCAATCTTCTTTTCTGGCTCTTTCGTTAAATTAAAAAAGAAAGCAGAAAAAGAGTTCTGTGACACCTGTGAAGGAAGAGAAACATGTAAAAGTATTGTATTTCTGCCAGAGGATTGTCTTAACAGATTTATAATTTATACTGTTACATTCATTTTCCCTTTTAGGGCAGAATTTCAGATTTATTTTTCTTCCTTTTCAGCTTCCTATGGATATTGAATGGCATTTCATTGGTAACCTGCAGAGCAATAAAGTCAAATCTCTTCTTGGTATTCTCTAATGACATTGTTTGAGGTTAATTCATTTGGTTCTCTTGTAGAGACCACTCTCTTTTCTTCAGTTAGACATGAACAGCTTATGAAGTCTAGAATGATTTGAATTTCATGCTGCATATTGAGTTAGATGATATTACTAAATTGAAAGACAATCTTTAAACATTAGTTTTTCACCTTTTAGAATCATTTTTACTCTGCTCCTCTACTTTTTTCATTTATGTCAATTCTATGTTTTTCTATCTTACAAGCATCATTTCTTTATATGTTGTTGACATACATTACCATGTTATGAGTGTGAATTCAATCAGGGATTTTACCTTTTGTCTCATCTACTTTTCTTCATGCTATGCGATCTAAAGCCATATGTCAGAGATCCTTTTATATAATTCTTCATGCTATTCCTTTTGTTGAACACGTCATGCTTAGGTGGGGTGCCAAAGGACTTCCAATTTTTCTTGTTAGCATCTTTGTTATTTACTTCAGATCAAGGTAAACATCGCAACTTATCAATTTAGATGTCTGAGGTTATGGTTTGTCCACTGGGAACAACCAAGTTAAGATATGTATTTGGAACTATTAAGATGCCCCCAGCATATAAAAGATGTACATTAATGATATGCACTTATATAGGTAAATGTTATACATCTAAGTGTTACATGTATATGTGATGGCATTAGGGATGCTAGCTGGGAAGCCAAGCTCGAGTTTGAGATGAGCCTAGCAATATGGGCTCAAGCTCGAGTTGCTGGCATTACAAAATTGACTCGGCTCAGCTCGAGAGGGCTCAGTTCCAAAGGATATTTTTGATATTTCCTTGGTAGCTAAGTTGTTTACTACTTTTGAGAGGTTGGTGGATAGAAAGATCTTTCTTATTCTTGTGTTTCTGGGACTAAATAGCAATTGGCAGACCAGCCCAGCGTAAAATTAAAAGCAACAAAACTTTTATAGTTGCAAACTTAGGATTCGAATCCAGGTCACCTATCTTGAAGTTAAAGCACTTTAACTAACTCTGCTGCTACACATATGTGTAAACTATTGAATAAAAATTATATATTATATTGTTTTACAAGCCTATCAAGCTAATTTGACCCGAGCTCAAGTGGCTCACGAGCCACGAGCCGATTGGCACCCTAGATAGCATATTGGTATGTCTGTGCATATATATGTATACGCACCCATAAAGAGGAGGCAGCGTTGTGGCACGTGTTCTTTTTTCCTTTTCTTTTTATGGTGGTTTAAGGAATCAGCCCATTTTTTATTGTGAAAAACAAGAACAGAATGTCTCTGATTGATGGGTACTTCTGTATCAGTGTGCCCTCTAGTGCGAATATATTGCACTTTAGAAAAAGAAAGAAAAAGAGGGGGAGAGAGATCACTAGAATGGGCTAACTGGTCCCAATATGATATCATTTTCATTAGATTTCCTTAACTAGTTGATTTGATCACTAGAATATGAAGAAACTTAAAATTATATGGTCTAAAACTCACTGCATAAATCAAGTTGATACAAAAAGAAGGCACACATGGACTAGTGGTGCTGCATCCCTTTCAATTCAGGTTGAATTTGGTATCCAATGACTTATTCCATCTGCCGTCTAACCTGTTTTTGGTCAGCCATATGTGTGCAAACCAGTTATTTGGACCATTTTTTGTTTATAATTCTTCATTTCTTTGACTGAATTCTAGGATCGGCATATCCCTATGATTTTATGCCTTTTGATTTTATTGTACAAGTTAAAGCATCTGATTTGTCTGAAACTGTACTCAATTAATTTGATCGCTGAAGCATATAGAACCAAAAATCCATATAATCTCAAACTCACTGTGTAAATCAAATTGATAGAAAAATGGGCAAGCAATGTAAGAGATTTGCAAGACATGGCTAATTAAGTTTTGGAATTTCTTAAGCACATAGATGGGCAAGCAATGTATTGTTTCTTGTTATCCATGTGTTATGTTTTGTTCAATTGATTCACATGTAATTGAACCAAAAAAAATGGTTAAATCATTTACAGCCCTGATTTGAGCAAACATTAATTTTGTTTTGGTACAATGTTTCTGAGTCTTGATTCATGATGTTGGGTCCACTCACATCTTTCTTGATATATTTAGAACTTTAACATCAGATTAGCTTATTTTCTTATTTCTGTGCACTATTTTCTTTTTTAAATCTAATTGAAACAATTCTGTTTTGCACAAATTGTCATACTTCATGTTATGTCAACAAGTAGTGCACATATGCATGGTAGGAAAAGAAAAACCACAATGTTCTAAACAAGCTTTGCAGTTTTTTGCAAACATATTTTTATCAACTGACAATATTCCCAGTGCAGTTGCTTTTAAATATTAATGTATATCAAATTTTACTTTTCAAATTTATATGATTTACAAAATTTCTTTATCTTAATAATACAGCTGGTGTCCCCAATCTTGACATGGTTGAGAGTGTAGATGATGAAAAGGTAAACATTTGATCCTAGCACTATTTAGTAGACTCTTGGCTCGTACCAATGTAGTTCATCAAATCACTATTAATTAATCTATTTTGAACTCCCTATCCATGGATTAGGGATCATTTATTCATGGTTGGTAGTCGAACACTATCTAAATTTAGTATAATTCAAAACATGGTTAACATCCTTTCACATGAGAGGACTTAACCATGTTCAGGGTTGTCACGACCCGAAATAGGAATCATGACAGGCCATGCATCTCAATATGCTTGAGATACACGAAGCCTTATTAGTACTTTCTACGTGTACGATAGCAAAATAAATAAATAAAATAAATATCTGCTTTATTGAATTTAAACTAATTGCAATAAACATAAAACAATGTTAATGTTTTATAGTCTCTAAATGAAATAAATAAAACTTCTAATCTAAAACATAAAATCTAAAAGAGCGAAAAAGTAAATAGGTGAATCCTAAGTGGAGGTGGAGTCCGGGTACATCTCGCTCAATCGCCCCGCTGACTATTACCTGAGATAGATAAATAAATATAAAAAAAGAATCCATGAGCCAACAACTATAGCTCAGTGAGTGGAATCCACTCGAAAACCAAATAAATTTTTAATCATAATAATGCTGAATAAAATTTAACTGAAAGTAACAATATCCATAACAATATGCAATAGGCATACTCTTTAAATAATAACAATGATAACAATAGAGAGAGTCACAACTTGTAACCTTGTACGGTTTCAACATATTAACATCTTTTCAATATTTATACTGTCATATGTCTCAATGGGTCTAAACCCTGTGGATCCACATCAACTAGAAGTCATCTCAAGATGATGCTCGAGACTTTTCTTCATAGCTGATACGGTTAGAGTCATCAGATGGTATCACTATGTGATCAACACACTCTGTCTTTTCCACTAATCGTTGAGAGAAATTAGAGTCACCTAGGACATTTCTCATTCATCCTAGGATTGTTCCCTAACTCCGCCAAAGTCATCTAAAAAAATCACCGCAGTGATCTGATTTAGGACTTTCCCCTGAACTTCTAGATAAACTTGAGTTAACACGGAAAATCGCAAGCGATTTATACAGGGACTGTTCTCTAAGTCGTACCAATACTAGTCTCATTTTTCTTTTCACAATTTTCAATATTTGCACGAAGTATGGTGATGCACTGAGTATAATGATTAAATGCACACAGAAAATATAACAATTAAATTTTCGCATATACAGATGAAATAAATAGATTTGCACACATAATTTATAACAATTAAATTTTTGCACGTAACGGTAAAATAAATAATTTGCACACAGAAAATTTACATGGTCTGACAAAAGTATGAAATATAATAAAATAAATATGTGAGTGAACCCACTCACCTGAGTCTAGGCAAGACAATTGAATCTCAAATCCTTAGCTCACGTGCTAAAAATCACCACCTTTAATAATAAATAACAATAACATTTTTAAGAAAAAAAATATTAAAATTTTTCTACAATTTAACTCAATAATTATTAATTTTGGCCAAAATAAGCCCAATTCAGTTGGGTTGGGCTGCAGTTAGCCCGTAGCCTACCCAACTAACACTTAAATAGATTGGGCCCAAGGCCCAATCCAATTAACTAATGGAACCGGGTCGGGTTCCTTGGATTCGGATCCAACCCGACCCGTATCCAAAAATAAAAAGGGAGAAGACCAGACTCAGTTGCCCGAGTCTGTCTTCTCCAAGCCGAAGAGAGAGAGAGAGAAAGAAAAAGAGAGAAAGGAAAAGAGAGAGAAAGGGAGACGTCGGCGGCCATCGCGGCGACGGTTCGCCGGCCGCGCCCTTAGCTCCCCAACACCCACATAGTGTCGCCGTCCTCGCGAGGTGGAGGAGAACCCACGAACGGCGATCGATCTCATGGCCGACTGCGATCGGAGCTACGAGGGCTCCAACGGTGAACGCCCATGGCACGAGGCCAACAGCAAGATGCTTCCAGACGGAGCGGCTACAACCCGAAGCCGTCGGCCGGCCAGATTTGCCGATGAAGCCGAAGAACCCTCAAATTAGGTATTTTTAATTTACTTTATTAAATTGAAATTTAATTTGAGAGGTGGGAGAAGGCTTACCAAGGAGTCACATGATGGTCTCTGATGGCTCCGGCAGCGCTCTGGCGGGCCGATTTCACGGCGTGACTCCGACGGTGAGGAAGAAGAAAGCGAAAGAGGGGAGGAAGAAGAGAGAGAAGAGGGCTGAGATGGTTAAGAAGAGAGAGAGAAGAGATTAGGGTTTTAATTTATAGATTAAAAGAAGATCAAATTTAATCTAATTCGGATTAGATGAGATCTCTGCGCCTCGTCGCGTGCCGGAGAGGGAGAGGGGAGGGGTTGCACGTGCAGAGCACGTGCACCCTCCTCTCTCAACCCCCAATTAATTTAAATTTTTTTTTCCTGGTTCTGATAAGGGTTAACATTTATACTGATCAAAATACCCCTAAAAGGAAAGAGCACCAGCACTTTTCTAAAAGCATCAAGGTTATTTTTTATATTTTAGCCTCAATCCCATTCCTTATTGATATATTAACAACCAAACATCTCCTTACTCATGGTTATGGTTACACTCTCTATTTTAGTTTTGCAATCAAACACAAGAAAAATAATAATAAGAAGATCAACTCTTTTCTAATCTATGGATAAAAATGAGTATAATACTATCCATGAATTATCTTATTTGTCAACCAAATGATGCACGGATATAACCAATCCATTACAATCCTTTAAAATTATTTTTCAGGTTGAACAGACAATTAGTTTCCTCTAACTATAAGCTAACGTGATTGCTTATGTTGATTGGATAATTTGTTTTTACAGATCGCGAATCGTCTTGACAGCGTGGTAGCTAGCTTGGGAAGGAAGCCCTTAAAGGTTTTGGTCCAAGTGAATACCAGTGGAGAAGAGTGTGAGTAGTGTAAAATATGTATTCTATTAACATTGGAAACACTCAATTTGGTGCATTTGAAGTTTGGATGTATCACTGAGTAGTCATCTTAGAATATTTGCTTATATTTCGTAATTCTTCTAAGCTGTACTTCCTAATTCTTTTAACGCATTTCAATTTGAACTTTCAGTCTTTGTGTGAGCTGCAAATATGACTTCTCAACTTAAAAGTTAGAAGTTAGAGCAGATAGAAAATGATTTTATTGAAACTTAATTTCATGGATATTACAATAAATTTGACTGCTTTAAAGCAATTAACTACTGATAGCTAAGCAACCCTTCTACAAATTTTAGTATGATTAGGTGGATCTCTGTTTTTTCACACAGCAATGCTGGTATTGTAATTTATTATGAAAGGATTTCACTTCTCTCTTTGGCAGCCAAATATGGTGTAGATCCCTCAGGTTGTGTAGAACTAGCAAAGCATGTCAAAATGGGTTGCCCAAACCTTGTTTTCTCTGGCTTAATGACAATAGGGATGCTTGACTACTCCTCAACTCCAGAAAATTTCAGGGTAATATTTCTTGAACCATCAAGCAGATGCACTTTTATGTTTAGTAGAACTAATGTCACTTTTGGAAATCAGACTTTGGCAAAGTGTCGGACGGAGGTATGCAAGGAGCTTGGAATCTCTGAGGAGCAATGCGAGCTATCTATGGGCATGTCTGCTGACTTTGAGCAAGCTGTAAGAACTAACAAGTTCAAGCTTCTTCAGTTTCAAACTTGGTCTTAGCTTTAATAATGCAAAACTACAGCCTATTCTGCTTACAATGCTTGATCATAGTGAGACAAATATAATCAACATGCTTACATCTACCTTATAATTTGATTATAAGTAACCTTTTCAACTGAACTGATCTTTACAGATTGAAATGGGCAGCACCAACGTTCGAGTTGGGTCAACCATATTTGGAGCTAGAGAATACCCAAACAAGAATAAGACCTAGCAAGTCTGTACTTTTGGTGTTACATTGATATGTGATGAACCGCATCAGTCATTTTTCGATAAAGGTCTGATAAATTAATGCCATGCAAATACTTGTATTAACACTCTTTCTTGGTCAGTTGTACCGGAATGTATCTTTCATCATGTAGTCTAGTGCTCTTTGATCTCAGGATGTAAATTGTGAGCACTGTGACTGGTGGAGTTTATTTTGAGAAAAGTGACTGGTGGAGCTTATTATGTGACATAATAAATCTTGTCAGCCAATATTTTGTACTTACATTTGATTTGCGTGGTCCCATGATTATCTTACTTTCATTTTATATTTGGCATTTGATTTAGATAAATCCATACATTACATAGAGGTGAATATGGGGAAAAAAGAACCATATAGCTGACTCCAAATAGTTGGAATTAATGGTTTGCTTGTTATTGTCGTTCTGAATTCTTCTTCCCTGAGCCAATATATTTATTATCCTTTGTAATATCAATAAATATTTGTGAAGAACCAAAATAGAACATAAAGTTCATCACCATCCACAGTTTTGCAGTAAAAGAGTAATACCATCCACAGATGATTATGCATTATAGATATCTATGCCTCTTGAGATATTGAGGGGTCATCTGATCAGCTGAAGCATCTTAAATTTAACTAGTTCGTATATATATATATATATATCTAGGTCAAATTGTGTCTCTCTTTTACTAGATACTTCTAAGACTAATATCAATGGATACTTACTAATGAGGATAAAGCTGCGTACATCTTATTCCCGCGCAATCTTATATCGAATACACACTTGTAGTTATATATATGGTCGCAAGACAAAGTAAGCAACTTATTGGCATCTTCAATCTTTCTATTTTTTACTTTGCCAAAACCGTGGAAGTTCCGACACCTCATCATGATATCTTCCATATGCATCTTATCCAATTCGAGGAAGGTCAACTTCCTTACATGGATAGAGAGGAATGCAATGTCGGATCGCAGCATCACATACTCTACAAAGGAAATCAATTGGGTGCTTCCTTTATATTTCTCTTTTCTTAATGCCTTTATAAGATTCCAATGCCCATAGGATAAGCCTCCTTCTAAGCCATTTCCTTGCTCGAATCAAGTAGGCCTTTGCTCGCTGGACATGGACATGATTCCATATGATGTGCAACATGGTGCTGCCGTACATCATGTCAATTTAGTACGCATCATATATATGTAGACACAATAGACGTATCTCAAGATTCGTGGAAAATAGTTGGAATTTTTATATAATTGCTACTAAAAATGTTCTGTAAATATTTATCTTTATTGTATCATAGCATCGAGGTATTTTAAAGAAGCCATATTCGCTATTAAAGTTATATTAAGGAAAGATTATTTTGATCTTGTATAGATTTATTTAAAATGGTTCAAAATATCTAGCATTAATTAATGAGTATCATAGCAATAGTAAAGAAATCTCTATTTTATATAGGAGAAAAATTAGTGGTAAATATTTTACTCTCTAAACTTCACTAAGAATAAGAAGGGTATTTTAGTTATCTACATATATTTGTTAGTTTTAATGAAAGAGTAGGATTCGAATGACACTTGTGATATTTCATAGTACAGTGACAATTATGACACCTTAATAAGGTTTTCAGTTGCAATATATATATATATATATATATATATATATATATATATATATATTTAAGCTGTATGAATGCAAATATGAATCTGGATTATTAATTGAAAAAAAAAATCCCTGCCAAGAAAACTCGTATCACTAATGAGATACATCTTTCTTTTTTGTTGAGAAAAGTGGGCAAGATCAAAGTTAGGGAGATACAAAGAGAATTATAGAGAGAGGGATGAGGAGATAGCATACTAAGAACCACTGACGAGAAACATTAAAATAGCATAAGAATATGCATTCTCTTGTACTAGTTTTATATGAATTTATAGTTTTTTCTTCTCATATACATATTCTCCATATGCTACAAAGTAAAGTAAATAAAAATATTTATGAATGATCTTAAAAGCCAGTTATATATGGTCTTGTATTAGAATGGTTGATAATCTAAATCTTCACCTTTACAATTTAATCTTCTTCTTTTTTTTCAACACATGCATTAATCTCTTGTCTCTAGAATCTTCTACAATGTTTTGCACAACTATGAAAAGGCAATGGCGATATCAGAATCTCATGATATCTCTGGTGATGCCCTCACAAAGGACGGATTCAAATCTTATCAAAATGCAAGAACCTTTTCTCTATCCAATTATATTCCATATTCCACACCTCCGGCCCCCTGTCTTTGTTCCAATCTCATGAAAAGAGACTTCAATATTATCCAAATCCTCACATATCAACTTTATCAAATTAATGTACATGTGGCGAAATCAACAGATTGCAAGGCGATTCTTTTGTTCCTTATATAAGCAAGTCATCTGATGAGGCTCTGAAGACCACCAACACTTGCACAAGTCTTTCTCTCTCTCTCTCTCTCTCTCTCTCTCTCTCTCTCTCTCTCTCTCTCTCTCTCTCTCTCTCTCTCTCTCGCAGCTACGAGCTTAGTTGAATTAGTTTTTGAGTGTTTGGTAATGGATAGGGTGATGAAGTTGGCGTCGCAGAAGGCGGTGGTAATCTTCAGCACCACCTCGTGCTGCATGACCCACACCGTGACGCGCCTCTTCTGCGAGCTCGGCGTAAGCACCACCGTGCATGAGCTTGACGAGGATTCCAAAGGGAAGGAGATGGAGAAGGCGCTCGTAAAGCTCCTCGGCCGAAGCCCGCCGGTGCCGGCGGTGTTCATCGGCGGGAAGCTGATTGGATCCACTGACAAGATCATGTCGCTCCATCTTGGTGGTAATCTAGTTCCTTTGCTTCGCAATGCTGGTGCAATATGGCTTTAGAAAAGCTTATTAAGACACCCTCTTATACTCCAAAATAAGTAGCTAGTCATGTGTACGTAAGTATAATTCAGGCTTTTGCACTGGTGTAATATTTTGTGAACAAACTATAGAGTGGACTGGTTTCCTCATCTTGTACTTGGGAAGTACTCCTTAAATTTCTCTTTCAACTTATTAATAAATGGAACCGATATTGGAAATACTAATGGGTCTTTTGATCATTGCATGCATTTTGATTTGTCTACGTGACTAACATATATAAACAATTTTTTAAGTAATTAATGCTTTCTAACACGTTATGGTATTAAATAAGAGCTGATTAATTAGTGAACTTTTTTATGGACATATTTTAAAATTAAAAAAAAAAAAAACTAGTTGGTATCCTCACGTCACATCCGAAATCCAACATGGAATCCGACGAGAATGGATAGCAGATCTCTATTAAGTGCCCTGTTCGGGACCCATATTATGGGGTTATCTTATCTGCCCCCACTTTGTCCCCTTGCATATCTAAACAAGTCCTTCTATTGTCCTCCGAAGAGTGTGAGCTGTCTTATTAGTACGGCCACTATTAGCATTTAATGCTGTGTCGGATAAGACTATTCCCACTTGAGAACGTTTCCCATCCTAATCTGGATTCACGCCATATTCGCCGTTTCCCAATTCCAATCCATCCACACAGAGAGAGAGAGAGAGAGAGAGAGAGAGAGAGAGAGAGTTCTACTAGGGAAGGACCACAGGAAAGATGGGTCAGTAGTTGTTGGTTTGAGCTCTTGCCTTTTTATTATAGTGCAAAAAAGTTTCGTCTTTTTTCGCGGATATTTGTGATCTTGTCTACTATTTTTGGGGGGGATTTCTTCTCCCACTCCGACTGCTGCTCCTTTGCGTTTCCCCTTCTTGCGTTTGCTTGCAGGTCTGAAGCCGCCCCTGCCCCATTGCTTGCTCTCTGAAGTCGGAGCACACAATGCCTAAAATGTTCGGCTTTTCCCGACGGCGGATTAAGCCGGGAAGGTAAAAACTGAGCACATTTTACCATCTTGGTGACACCCATTTGCGCATTTACGTTGTTTTGTTAGATTCTATGGTAAACATCTTATAATTGGATCTATTTGTTGTGTAAATGAGTCTTTCTTTGAAGATTTTTGTCAGTTTGTTGGGAATTTTTTTTTGTGCTATTGGGGTCGTGTAGGTTGAAGGTTCATCTTGGGGATCCCTTGCAAGGGACGAGGAGTCCCGCTCGGCCCACCAAGCGAGTCAGCCAGTCTAGTGTAAGGATTTCTGATCAATGTATTGGGCTCGACTTTTTGGAAATTTGTATAGATTATAGATGGTTAGCTCTTGGATTTTATGAAGGGAGATAATGTGGTTAAGGCGTCCGTTAGCGGCCGCCCCGACGACCTCAATTGCCTGTGTTCTTCAAGTGTTTTTGATCTCAATAACTGTGCGTTGGGGAGCTCTGAGAATTGGATGGTGCTGTCTACAGATGGAGACAAACCAGCTCCTCGTTTTAATGTAATTGACAGTTTTCTCTTTAGCTGTCTGAAATTTGTTATGTTCAATTTTTTATCAAGATGGAAGCTCTTATTTATTGGTAAATGATATATAATTTGCCGTACTTCCCTAAATAGCATGCAGCAGCAGTTATTGGGAGCAAAATGATAGTTGTTGGTGGTGATTCTGGCCATAATGCTTTTGACGATACGAGGGTAATAGAACCTGGTCTTATCTTGCAAAATTTGGGTTTTAACTTTTTAAAGTGTTATTGTTTTAAATATTATTAACTTCAAACCGATCAGTTTAATGTCATTATTTACTTGTGGATTTCAAGTAAACACTGCATGTAGATAAGCTCGAAGTTGACTTCGGATGGTGAATTTGTATATGTTTCAGATTTTAAATCTGGACAAAGTTACCTGGACATGTGCTGCTCCGAGGGTTTACTTATCACCAAGTGGGCAATCTTTGAAAGTTCCTGCATGCAAAGGTCATTGTCTGGTATACTCCTGTATCTCATTGTCACTAGCCTTACTATTGCATCAACTGTTCCCAATTTGGATCTATGGATTTGCTCATTTATCGTACTTTCTACATGTACTTGTATTGCATGGTCATAGATGTAACATTTGAGAATGATGATTTTATATTTTATATTCTAACACTCACTTTTAGGCTCAAGACATTTTGATCTGTTAAAGAAGTGGATTCAACTAAAATAGATGGAGGTGTTATATTTTTACAATAGATGGGAATGATAAGATTTGAACTCATGACTTCTTTGCTAATACCATGTTAATTCACAACTCTTCTAAAAGCTTAAGTTATTAGAGAAATAGTTTTTATATATAAATTAGTGCACAACAATGCGACAACTGATAACTGTATTGGACATGAAGAAGTACACTTTTTTGTACAAACTACTAAAGGGGTTCCTAGACTTGCTTTCTCTAATCTTTGGAACTTTACGGTAATTTCTACACATAAATCGTGATATCTGCAGTATAGATGGCTTTCATATGTGATATTGAGCTTTTATACCTCATACAAAGAACTCCTTAAGCAAGAGTTCTCAGAGCTAAATTATTTGCATATGAATTTCACTAACGAGCCTCATCCTCGATATGTATATATGAGCTTCCTTGAAGGATGAATACATAAGAAATTAAACTTCAAAGTTTCTGGTATCAACCACCAACTTCATAATCTTCTTAGGTATATCTTTAAAGTAAGACCTGATAATATCTTAAGTTGCGATCCTAAGAGCCTGTTAATTCCGATCATATAATACAAGTGTTGCTTCCTTGGTACAGCTATATCTTCTTTTAATGATTTCCTTTATGTAGCACAGATTCTATTGGTGGTGGGCCCGCAAGTAGATATTCTGCTACCATTTTGATCTAATGAGATTTTGATTCTCAAAGTTACTTTCCTAGTGCTTTTGAAGTATTCTTTAGTCACTAACATCCTAGGTTTCAAGAAATGAGCAAGAACCACGTGTATGTTTGCTACTTTTTAGAGTATGCTCAGAATATATTTCGCACAAAGTAGTTAAGTGTATTGTTGCATACATTTTATTTATTTACATGAGATATAGTTCTACAAGAGCCATCACATTATTCATCTTGTGATTTTGTTTTTCTTTTTTCCCTTCTCGTAGGTGCCATGGGGAAAACTGGTCATCCTTATAGGTGGAAAAACTGAACCTGCTAGTGATAGAGTGTCAGGTTGTTCTTTCACAAGAGTGTACAACCTAGCAGCAATTTATTCTCAATTTTTTTTCATAATACCACTGACTTGTCTTCCATCTTTTTCAGCATGGTCCTTTGATGTAGAAACAGAGTGCTGGTCATATTTGGAAGCAAAAGGTGACATTCCGGTAATTCCTCTTACATTCAACATACTCTATTTTCCTCATCTTTGTTGTGATTTATTTCATTATCAACCATCTGTTGTTGCTTTCCATTTTTCATGATAATTCTGTAATTTTGAGAAATCATCTCAGAATTTTTTTATCTTGGTGCCCTACGATAGTGAAATATGAATGAATAATTCTGTTATCCAAGTCTGAAGTGTGACTGCACTTCTCAGCACTTTGTGGTTTTCAAGATTTATCATTCCAATCATTAACTGAAAGGAAGTCCTATTCAAATTCATTGTCTTATCCTCTTATCAGTAGAAGGTAGCACATAGTCTGTTGTGCTGCACTGATGCTGTAGCTGCGCTAGATTGACCTTTTTAAGTACTGCAGGCTGCTCGCAGTGGCCATACAGTGATCAGAGCAGGTCCTGTTTTGATCCTTTTTGGAGGTGAAGATCTGAAAGGGAGAAAACTGAATGATCTTCATATGTTGGATTTGAAGTCATTGACATGGCTTCCCTTGCATTATAAGTGAGTTGTCATTTTCTGTTCTCTCTTATTTTGGTAAAGTTCTGTGCAAGATTGCCGATACATATGTCAACTGAAACATAAGATAGCTATTTTGAATGACTTCTCAGTAGGATTTGAAGATTTTATTTGTTTAGAATAAGTATTAATGTATTATCATCTCCTGTCTTTTTTTATCTCTTAGGGTTATAGACATACTTTTACTCTATGCTACTTATTAGTTCATCTTATTACTAAAACTGAAAGCACATCATTGCAGGGGTACAGGACCTTCTCCAAGATCAAATCATATAGCTGCTCTGTATGATGATAGAATTCTTTATATTTTCGGAGGGCAGTCAAAGTCGAAGACCTTGAATGATCTTTATGCACTGGACTTCGAAACTGTATGTTACCTAGGCAACTTTTATTTCTCAAAGCTGATCCTTCTCTGAAGTGATGCATCTTTTAAATGATTTAGAAGCTTTGCTGGAGAAATAGTCTAATATATTGAATACTACTGTCAGATGGTATGGACAAAAATGAAAACAAGTGGTCCACATCCATCAGCGCGAGCAGGTTGCTGTGGAGCTCTATGTGGAACTAAATGGTATATAGCAGGAGGTGGAAGCAAGAAAAAACGTATGCCTCCACTGCTGTGTAGGATATGATCTGATAGATTATTTAAATTTCTCGAAAGGGTTTTCCACTTAACCTTCGGTTCTTTGGCTTCTGAAACCAAGGTTTTGTTGGCCACTTGGGTTTTTTTTCCCATGAAATCTCTTGCTTGGATTAAAGTGCACATTGCTTATTAATGATGTCTTTTGGATAACTAATAAACTTATCATAATCATCAACCATTATTTTCCCATATAAAAGAGAACTCTTGGGTCCTTCCAACTAGTTAATCTTGCATTAAAAATGTTTTAATCTTTTGAAAGAGCAAGAACGAGCGATTACTTTTCAGCTTTGTCAAAAAATTCAAAGAGTCAATAGGAACTTCAATTATAGTAGTGAATTATGCAACTTCAAATTCATAAATGGAAAAGTTTGAACATTAAGAACAACTATTAGTCAAATTCATGAATGGAAAAGTTTGAACATTAAGAACAACTATTAGTCAAATTCATGAATGGAAAAGTTTGAACATTAAGAACAACTATTAGTCAAATTCATAAATGGAAACGTTTGGCCCATGATGAAATGTTATGCTATGAACAGATGATAGACGATGGAGTAGTATCACAACTGATAAGAATCAAACCTATGACCTCATGCACTAAAGAGTGCTCATCTTCCAAAGTTGCCGTGAATATGTAGAAAACACTGCATATCTCAATTCCCTATTCTCATTCCATCATAGAACATTTAAGAAGGCTATTGTTTTCTTGCATAAACCTACAGCATACTCCTTTCTTAATAGTGCCAATGCTGTTTTCTCTCCATGCAGGTCAAGCCACCCATCTTTTCTAACTTTTGTGTCCCTTGTTATTTTCTTGTTTTTTCCATTTCCTGGTGGTTCCTATAAGATAAAAAGATTGTGAGATGCATATAATATACCGACGGTGGAGTTCTTTTTTGTAACAGTATTTGTCTTATTCTTATGATTAACTAAGAAAATTTCCATGCCATCCTTTCAGTACCCATTATTCTACTGATTTAAAATAAATTTTGGCAACCATGCACAAGAGATCATTTCAATTTGTATTTCTTTCTCCTTGTTTGTTTACTTGGAGAAAGCTCAAGTACATCTTTACATGCATTTATATAGTTAGTGGAAATAACAAAAGAGTTCATCACTATCAGTAACTATGTTGCAAAACTTCTTTTTTTTTTCTTCTCTTTCTTACATGAGTTCTCTTATCAGGAAATGCAGAAACAGTGGTCTTTGATGTCCTCAAATTGGAATGGTCGGTGTGTGTAACACCACCTAGTGCTTCTATTACCAGTAACAAAGTAAGTTTAGTTCTTTGTGTCAGAATTTATTCTCCAGTTTATGATTCTTATTAGTTATCAGTGTCAGTTCTTTGGTGAGTATTATGGAAAACAACCATGGGGTTTTAACCTTTGACAATTCTGTCTTCCTAGCGTTCATAATGAATAATTATCAAAATATCAAAAAGATATTCATCCATATTTTTTAAAAGCTTCTTTATAAAATCTATGGCAAAGATATCCTTAACATTATTTGGATCCTTGGCAATACCCAACCCACTCTGCCCAAAATTGATTTTGTATATCCGCACCTCAAGAAAAATTTCCATAATGATCCAGGTTTGCCGCAGGAAATACATTTATCTTCACCCACCCAACCATTTTCATCAGATTACATATACGTTTGAACAGCATCTAAGTTGTGACTAAATGATTATATAACTTTCACTCCAGGAGTTCCTAAATACTTCATCATTTTACCTCTCCTAATTTGTATCTAAGGCCACAAAAAATGAACTTAAAATCTTTTTCTTACGCTTGGATAGTTAAATAACTTTTTGCAATACAGGGATTCAGTATGGTCTCTGTGCACCACAAGGACAAGTTTTTTCTGGTTGCTTTTGGAGGAAATAGGAAAGAGCCATCTAACAAGGTCAAAGAAGCAAACTCATTTACTTATTTTCACGCTATGTTTCAATATCCACTTCAGTTTATACATCATTTATTGCTTGTACAGGTTGAAATATTGGTAGTGATTCAGAATGAACAATCAATGAGTTGGCGATCTGCCCCAGATACAGATACATTGTTATATGAAGATTATCCTGCAAGCACCAAAGAGCTTGCTGCACATCTTAATAATGGAACTACCTTACGGACAGTCAGTTCTCTTACAAGGCATAGTCTGGCATCTGCAGTGGAACAGTATGTGTCCGGGAGGAAATCTCTTTCAGATTCATCTGTTGATCCACATTCAACTTCTGGCAGTATTTCACTTCGCAAACAATTTCACCAAGAAGAAGATTGCAGTTTAGCTCGTAAATTGCAGAAGCCTCTTGAAGAGGAGAAATATAAGGATGGCGGTGACAATTCGGTATTAATCCCTTCCTGTGAAATAGTAATAAAATTAATCTTAATCATGAAAATTCTTGCAAAGAAGCTGGATTTTGTATAACTAAAATAATAAAAAATAAGAATCTGTTATATACTGAAGAGGTTGACAGCCAGAGGCATATTGTGTTACCAGTTGGAAGTCAGAACGCTAACCAGCTTTAGCACAATTTTTTCTTTTCATTTTGTGTAAAGCTTAGCAATACTCTTAATATCAAAGCCATAGAATATGTTTGCCATAGTTAATACTTTTGAGCTGGTTAATAGATATTAACGTTTTGCAATAATATCATCTCTCTTTGGTTCTATCATTCACATGCATTTCCATATTTCTCATCAGGTCATATATATTAAGCAACACTGGCAGTTAAAGCTACTACTCATTTTTGTAGGCCGTTTATGTTGAGTTAATCATGGCATGGCTCTGTTTTCCATATCAATAGACAATGATAGAATATTCCAGTGCATTTATATGACTAAATTTAAAAATTAACAACTTGTAAGATGGCTTACTTATTGAAGAGTGATTAAACATGCTAGTATCTTGGTCTTCTCTGTCATAACTTGTACTGAGAGAATGTAGTTCTAAATATTTCATTTAAGTTGAAGACTTGAAATTCTTCTTATCTTTTTGCCTCAATAATTTCTGGTAGTTTTTCTTCTTTAGGTCTCCATTTTTTGTGAGCATCATTGTAGTATTTAGTCATGTAATAGAACTGCTTGTGATCCTTGGCAATCTATGATTTGCAAGTTCAAACCTTTGATATAGAACTTAATTATTATTTTAAGCCCCATTCATTTGGAAGAACAGAACCTAATTTGCCCTCTTTGGCTACTACCTCAGACAAAAGAGAAGAGGAACAAGCAGCCAGAAACTGCAGCTCAAATGGATATTGCTGGAGTTTTAGCTAGCAAAGAAGAAAATACATTTGACGGTGAAGGTGCAAATGTGAACCAAAAGCAAAGGAAGATTAGTCTTTCGTCAGAAAATGATCATATATCATCTTTTGAAACTGATGGCAGATCACTGCTTCTTACAGATCCTTCTAATATTTATCAATTATATGAAACCAAGATAGCAACCTTGACTAGGAAAAATGTTTTGCTTGAAGAGAGGCTGACAGTTGCAATGGCAAGCAGAGAAGAAGCTGAGAAAAAGTTGTCTTCGGCTATTAAGGGTAGAGTTGACATGGAAAAGAGACTTGCTGATTCAGAGAAAGAGGTTGAGTTGCTGAAAGAGAAGCTAGCAGGTTTAGAGCTAGCTCAGGAAGAAGCAAACAGTCTCTCAAATGTTGTCCACTCTGACAATGTGCGGCTTGAACATGATGTTGCATTCCTAAAAGCTATTCTGGATGACACCCAAAAGGCAAGCAAGCTCCTTGGATCAACTGTCAGCTATCTCACATGACTTTCTTATTTTTGTGGTACTAAGTCAGTCTTATATATGCAGGAGCTGCACTCAACCCGTGGAGTTCTAGCAGGAGAAAGAGCAAGAGCTTTCCAGCTCCAGGTATGGTGTTAATTCAACGCAAATTGGATGATAACTTTCCCTCCCAGCCTTGCCTTTCTTGGGTGGTTTTTTTTTTTTTTTCATATTATCACCTACATTTCAATCTTATGGAAAATCCTTATTTTGAAAAACCTCCTCATTTTGACATATTGTAGGTCAATTCCTTTTTAAGAATTTAAGTATATTTGGAGATATTTTGTAACCTTTTCACTATAGTGCCTTCTTTTCTCTTTCGAACTTTTCAAAAAGCCACCTGAAGGATATTTAATCAAAGTAGAACATACTTAAAACTGTTTTTCTACTAATTTATGGATGAATTGTAGGTTGATTTTTTTTTAAGAAACTTTTTCCAAATACCTAAGAAAAGAGAGGTAGATCTTGGAATATGTAGAAAGAGGTTTCTTGTAAGTAGTAAATGGTAATATGCAATAAACTTTTTTTTCGTGTACTAATCTTGCTAACTTATGATGTACAACATTATTTGTTAGGTGGAATTATTTCATCTCAAGCAAAGATTGCAGTCTGTAGATAACCGAGCCCAGACTCCGAGGAAACCCTACCATTTGTAAAACTAAATCCTTCTCTCTTTTTGCAGCATATCAAAGCTGGCCTTTTTGCTGGTATTTTCTTGTAAGCATTTCAACTTGTGGCCATGTAAACCTTTTTCTCTATTGTTGCATGTACATATTGAATAGTTTAAACACCATGCAGAGTATGGTGTTACTGTAGCAGGCAATCTAGAGTTGATATTAGTATCCTTCTTGATATAATTCCATGTACTGCAATGCAGTATCTATTTTTGAGTGGAAGGAATAATTGAATGATATCTAGGTTGGACGTCAATGAGCATCATTTGAAAGAATTCTTATTGCCGACCTTCGAACAAGCTACTTGTCAAAGAAACAAGCTTTTTACCTCTTCGGTGTTACTTTTTTGTATGGCTATCTTCATGCCTCTTATCCTAAACTATGGGACTTAGTAGTTTACTTTTAGAATAAGAATTAAGTTTATTTTAGAATAAGCTTTCTTATTTTGGTGTAACAATTAATAGTATTTTAGCTTATTCTAGTATAATAATTTATTATTCTCTTACATCTTATTTCATATTACTTTTAAAAAATATTTTAATAATAATTTATAATTATAATATTGCTCTTAGATTAGACATCACTTGATTATATTGAGATTCTTCTTTTCTTTTTCCTTTTCTTTTTTAAGTCATGTCATATAAATATACTTTCTATAATGCATTACAGTTATAGCCACCACTATCTATAATGCATTACAATTATAGCCACCACTACATTATCACGGCTGCCCATTATTATGCACTGCAACTCATAGTATTGCGTTGCCACCATATAGTTAATACATTGTCATGCATTGCCAAGCACCGATATATATTTATAAGTCTGTATTTGTTTGCCAATGTAGATATATGAAGCATTTTAAGCCCATATTTTTAGATTTAAAATATCACCAATTCCTATTATAATTTTATTATTCTTTAATATTTTAATATTAACTTTATGTCATATTAAATATAATTATTACTCCGTATATTAGTATTAAATTAAATATTATAATAATTTTGCCTATTCCACCGTTATTTGACAAGTAAATGAAGGACTGTGTACACCATTATAATAATAAAATATGCATCAGCTATAAAAAAAAGTGAGAATAAAAGACTACCATTATAATAATAAAATATGCATTAGCTATACAAAAAAATATATATATACTTGGGCTATAAGAAATATATGTATTTAATTTTATATAATAAATTAAAAAATTTAATGCAATTAAATTGTAAAACTGAGTCATACTCGAAGGAGAATAAACTAATGCTTATCAAAAATGTGCAATTTAGTACACATGTTCTCAAATTTTGATCATCCCAAGAGACAGGTCGTAGGTCTTGAGTACTCACCCTGCAATGCTTGATTTTTATCAGCTTTAATGCACATCTCATACCTCCTCCCCCTTGTAGGAAAAGTGTAAATCTCTAATATTATCAACTTAGATGTAACATTCAAATAACACCGGAAACAGAAACGAATATCATCAGTAATGCACTATGAACCTTTTCATTTAATTGTCTCTACAAGCCGTGATGGTCAGAAAAAATATCTCATTTATCACACAATACACACTCTTGATCTTGCTATAACTCTCTTAGCAATGCAACTGGGTTTTCTCCATAGATATATTTACCTTATATTGATGCTGAGAAAAGGATATCTGATAGGGCTTCGGTATATGTCTAATATCTAGATACATTCCGTGTTTGTAACATTAGCAGAGATGTGATAGAATCATCTCCGATAATGCAAATATTATCCTGCAGAAGTCCGTGGCAATCGGCTGAGAAAGCAGTCAAATATAGACAGCATGTATGAGTACAGATATTCTTCTTGAGTACGAATATTCTTCTGTCGTTCCGCACTTGCCCAACTCAGACAGCAGAGGCAGCTCTTATTACAATTATCTGCAGTTTCAAGCCTTTTGCAGCTTTATAGCAACTCAGTCTCCTCCTGGTCACCTTCAGCATCATCGGCTTCATTCTCTTCTTCCTCTTCTGGTGCATCTGGATCCATTCCCTGTATAAGATGGGAAATTTTAATCATCTTTCTTTCAAAGGATACGCATTTCTAGAATTGACAACTGTGCTCAAGGGATTGGCAGAACCAAACAGTAGTACATCAGCGAAGGGTACCTTCATCTGCTTCTCCAGGCGCTCCAAGCCTCTTTTTGCAGCTTCATTTTGTGGATTTATCCTGAAATGCAGTACAAGTGGATGTAGTAGCCATGAATTTCTCTACAAAAAAGAAGTGGATATAGTAGCCATGGATGCAATGGATAGCACAGGAGTTTCATATCTGGACAGGTATCAAGTGCCTAATTGGACTACTAAGTTAAATTTGTGGACTGTTCCTTTAGGAGGAAAAAATGAGAGAATTTCATCAAAATATTTTTATAAACACCTGCTGGAAAGTTGAGATCTAACTTCTGGCTAGGTTGACTTGTTTGGCATTATTTAATAAGTAACATCAAATAATGGATATTGTTTTATGGACAGATATATATCACAAGTGAAAGTTGCACTTATTGACAATTAAATGAGTGAGCCGAATATTTCTTGTCAAATGTTGTCATTTGAGTTTACACGCTCTTAGGTTACTGATAGTGAAAAGGAGATGCACCTTAATGCAGCTTGATAATGTGAAAGAGCATCTGAAAGCATATTTGTTGCTGCAAAAACTTGAGCCAACTTGACATGGAGAGAGTCATCTGCCCAATCCTTGAGGTATCTTTCAAGTAGTAAAACAGCATCTCTATTTCGCCCTTCGACAACATGTAACTCAGCCAAGGCCAAGGCAGCTCCAAGAAACCCAGGTTCAAGGCGCAGTGCAGATTCATAGAACTTCCTTGCCTAGTGAAAGATAAAAGAAAAATATGGTCAAGGAAATTAACATTTGGACAGCCACATAAAGGAAACAAGGAAATTAATACATGCTTCGTTAAGAAATGCTGTCAATATTAGGAAAATCAACTTGCCAAATGAAATAAGAACAAGATATTCTCCCCTTGAGCAGCAGTACCTTTGTTTTAGGCTTGTATAATCACTACCCGTAGGTCTAGCACCCTTGCATAACAAGCTTCATTAAGCTAATTTAATTAACAATGAACTCTACCAAGCCAAGTAAAAGAAAGATGTTCTCAAGCTTTCCTCGTAAGCAGATATAATTTGCATTATATGTCCTTGATCCAGATAACTTGCATTACCATACAGAGAACCATTAAGTTGGGCCAATCACTCTATAATGAAGGATGAGTAGGGGAAACATTTGCATCTCAGTATATCTAAAAGGTACTGAATGCCATGATATGCCTAAAAAGTGCCACCCACTCCTTTTTAAGTTCTGCAATCAAAACCTATTGAAGGAGTACTACATAATACTCCCTTTTACAGTTATGCAATACAATCCCGTCAATAAAATTCCACCAGGTAAACATATGCCTCTGGCAAAAAAGGACCTAAAACAAAATTTTGGATGAATTCATTCCAAAAACTTAATTCCCAACCTTTCTTATACTATTCTATGGTCTCCTTGCATGAGTCACCATTATTCCCAACTTCACTTTTTATCGTTAGAGATTCAGAATGATACTTTCGTATTAATACCAATTAGAAATAAATAAATAAATTTCAAAAGCTTTCAGGTATCTTGGTTCATCATTTTCTTATAAGATCTCAAATAAGATCATCAAACCTGAGGACAAGTTCAGGCTGAAGTGACTTCCAGGCTCCAGCCTCTAGGCCCATAGATTTGTAAACCTCATAATGATAGCGAGTTCCCGAGGACCAAAGATAATATAATAAAATGCATTGGAATATGAAACCTACGTTGATAATAAGGTCAGAGTGTCGGGGTTTATCCAATATCTTCCGAGGGACTAAATCACATGAAAAATATTAAATTACTAGAGCTCGGTGTACTTATAAACAATTGAATTACCAAGAAACTCCAAAGTCTCCTAATTAGAGGACTCTAGCCCCTCTATTCAGTTACCAAGGGACTAACATCACATAATAATGATTAGAATTATTTGCATCTTATAGGTTACAGTCCAACTATCAATACTCTATTAGCTAAAAACCTCTCCTGAATTGAGGATCTGGGCCTCTTTTTATAGGTGTTTACAGACCACTGGCCAGTCACACCTTCATGTCATTTGTAACGAGTCTAGTGACTACTACACGAACTCTCTAGCACTATTTCTACAAAACTGCCATGTCAACATTCGTGGAAAGGGCTGTGTATGTCATGCTTGCTTTCGCTTGCAAGAAGAATTTACCACAATTATTTAAGAAGGGGATAAGGGTATCATGTTAAGTCACCTACCTAATGAAAGGGCCAGCTTCAGGTTCTCTGACACAACAATCTGTTGGCACCACCACCTAGACAACCAATCTCATGCTTTGTTACTATGACCAACCAGGAACATCTAATTATCCAATAGAACAATTTCAACAATTAATAAATTGATATTTGTCACCAAAGTTAGCTGTTCAATCTAAATTTTACATAAACAGAGGCAAAGGTGAATGAGCCATTCGGGCCACTTACTGTTGGCCCTCCACTACCAAATCACTGTCAGAACAATACTTCTACTCCTTACTCACCTTAGCAACTTGGATTCTGCACAAATTGAGCTGGGACAGACAATCTTCAGATTACTTCATATTATATATGTTTATTAAAAATTGATTAGCAGACCTCATGACACATCATTCTAGGTATAAGTATTTTGTCTTAACCCTTAATTATATGGAACTTGTGTATGAAGCATGATAAAGAAGTAACAAAGTATATGTGATACACTATCAGACAACCAACAAGATATATCATAGGTTTATAGCTGTTGTAATTGATCCACTGTTGACTCCAATTGTACAGAAGAGACATTTAATGAAATGACAATTGAATATATTGTTCAAATTATGATTATCATATCATGGCAAATTCAATAGATGGCTGACCTTCTCTCTCCCAGCAGAACTAACAGCGTGCACATCACCAACTAATTTAAGAGCTTTCGCAGACTGATGCATGTTCTTCATTGCCTCGCGTGCAGTAAATAATGCTTCCTTTGACTTTGAAAGTGCTAGATAAGAACGCACTAAGCCTGAAAGGTCAATCATAAAAAAATTATGTTCAAATGGCTAGTTGAACCACTCCTCACCAAATATATATCAGACACGATACTCAGCAAATTATTCACACATAGTTGTCCTCTACTTCTTTAAGGTATAATAATATGAAAAACATACATTTTCACCTATATACACCCATCCTCCTGCCTGCAAACGCACACACATCCCCATGCACATAAAGATCATATCCTTAGCTTATCATATCCTATGGTTCCTACTTCAATAACAGTAGGTCAATATATTAGATTGTACCATAATCCCCTATTTGTGTTCATGCCTCATAGTTTTGAACAAATAAATCCAAGATAACACAGCAGAAACACCTTGATATGAGCGAATGTCAGCCCTTAACTCTTGAGCACCCCTGAAGGCTGTCACAGCAGCGTCTGGTCGGTTCAACGACATATATAGGTTACCCTAACAAGCATCAAAAGTACAGCAAATTATTTTGCAGGAAAAAGATGCAAGATAACTAGACAAAGTTGGTCCATGTGAAATCATGAAGAGGATCAAACAATTACCTTCATAATATAGGCTGCTATATGTCTATCATCGATTCGGAGGCTCTGATTGAAAGAAAAGGCTAGTCCATGAGACATCATTTAGATTGGGCTCAGAGATGAAAATATAACATAATTTGTTAATACCTTCTCAGCATAAGATAAAGCCCTTCGTTCATCCTTCCTTTCCCATAATGCAGATAAAGCAACAAATATTTCTGCTCTTGTAGGGTCAATATTTAGCATATCATGGACCAACTTGTTAAGCTTAGCATGGTCTGATTTTGATTTTAGAAGCATTGCATACTCATCCATGTAGGTCAAAATGTATGGATCAATTGAACGAACCTGTGAGATAATGCAACTTTCAACACGTGGCAATATCAATAGTTAAGAAGAAAATTATTTTCTGTCATTCCCATAAAATAAACACTAGTGTCTGCCTTACCTTTTCAAAATTTATGATGGCTTCATCATTTCTTCCAATAATGGCTTCAACCTTCATATAAAATTTAATACTAGGTCAAGAAAAGTACAAGAAATTTTCAGTCTATCTAAACTAACTGAAAAAAATGAACCCTACGGATATCTCTAGAAGCTTAATGAAATAAAACAAGTACATTCTACAAAATAAAATAAAATAAATAAATAAATAATAAAAATAAGAAATCTGCAAAACTAATTTTCAATAAAAGAAAGTGTGTAACTGACATGATGATGAACTACTAGATATATACACCCAAAAATGCACTTTTAAATGTATACAACCAAAAAATGCATTCGATCTTTCTCCCATAACAAGGGATAATTAATTATCATGCTATGATTGCTTCCAAAGTTGACATAAATAAATAAATGCACTTAGATCCACAGAAGAATAGAGGTTTACTTTAATTTTCTTAGTCTAGATCATTATAGATGATAGAGAAACTAAAAAGTGGCCATAGGAAATCCAGCTAGTTGCCATTAACAAGTGACATACCAAGAACAAGTGGAGATTTTCTTTTCTTCATTACCTTTTTTTTGGTTCCAACTACAAAGGTAGTGAAAGGATGAAATGTGAATCAAGATAAATTAGAGAATGCATGCCCTGAAATCTTCTTTAGAACAGTAAGGGTGATTGAACTCATTTAACTGTAGACTTAGGAAGCTACCGAAAAGGTAATGGTCTTAAGGTACTACATACAGGGGTAGATTGAACAATTCCACTAGAGCTTTTCAATAGTGTTGAACTAGGCACGCTCTCTGCAACAAGAGCCTTTCTTTTAGCACAAATCTTACAATTTAACTAAAGTTTCCAAAGTGTAAAGGTAGGCATTTCCTGCATTTGAGAGACTTTCTTTCATTACGCACTTCCACACTTTTTTGGGCTACAGGATCTCTCCACTATGGTTCAAACAAGGGTGATCTTCATGCTGCAAAACCACTATGTCCAATTATTGTAATCAGAAGTACTACAAGTAAAGGTATATAAGGGCTACAGAAGATCTAAGAATGAAATTTTGAAAAAAGAGCTCCCTCATTGACATCCCTCTCATATTGTGAGAAACAACACCATCAAACATTTCAATTTCAACCATTGATGTAATATCCAGAAATGCAAAATAATAACAATAATACCAAAAAAAATGTATCACGTGCATTGCATGTACATTTTTTTCCCTCTTCTTCTCGACCATTGCGCGACAAGGCGAGTGGCACAGATTTTGCGGCCAAGGTCTCCAGATTGTATTACTTGCAACAAACTCTAAATTTTCTTCTATAAAATCCCTAACCTTACCTTCCTCCCCACTCTGTAACACTGTCTCAATTCTTCTACTTTGTCTTCTTCTTCCTTCCTTATCAAAGTTGCATTGTTGGATCAAGTCACTGGAGCATCGCCAAAGCAATCCGAGGCCACCAAGCAACTCACCTATAAGTCCTATTCCATCTTTCACATTTAATTTCATTTTCGTGCAATATCATGTTTTCTTTGTACAATATAACAAATATATTCTTTACGCATTACTATTCTTTGTGCAAATAACAAATATATTAATCATGTCTAGCTAGCGGAACTTAAGTTGTGATATGTATGACTTGAAAATAATTTTGGTATAAATCGCTTTGTAACTTTTTGCAATGACTTAAGTCTACTTGGAAATCCAAAAAATATACATATTTCATATTGCTGCAATGACTTTTCTTAGACTAGTCTGGCAAGATAAAAAAATAGTCTCAGGCTAAATTAAAAGGCTTTTTACGGTGATTCTAATCTCCCTCAACGATTAGTGAAAAAAACAGACAGGGAGTTAGTGACACCTCCTGATAACCCTTAAAAGAGAAAAAGTTTTATCTATCACTCAATGACATCTCTTGGTGATTCTAACTAGATAAACTATAAGAAAAAGATGTGAATGTTATCTCGATGTGACTTCTAGTTGATATGGATCCATGGGTTCAGATCTAAATAAGAATTGTGACATTTATTTGATATGAGAAGTTTTGCCTAATGAAATCTTAAGCATCCTATTAATTTATTATTTGTATTATTGTTACTAGAGCCTTATCATTCTGGTTATGAGCATGCTTCATAGTATTTGTGTATTATAAATTGTTGAGCCTTAGATTTTTAAGATCATACTTATGGATTATGATTGGCTTTTAGGTGGATTCAGCTATTGAGCTATAACTGTTAGCTCATAAAATCTTCTATTAACATTTTATATATTGGTCAGCATAGCGAATGAGTATGGTGCACCGGGACTCCACCTTTACTTAGAATTTGTCTTCTATCTTCAGTTGTCTCTCCATTTGAAAAACTATTTGTTGCTTTAGTTTTATTTGAAAAATATTGGTTATATAACTTGAGTAACTTTACTTCCTTGAGAGATTTTGATTTTGATTTATTATTTGTTTTGAGTTCCTTTATATTGTGGACTTGGATAGTTATTGTTAAGGCTTCGTATATCTCAAGCTTTATTAGAATATGTGGTCGCTCATGATCTGAATTCAGGTCGTGACAATAGACAATTAGATGCACTATTACATCCTTGCCTACTTTGAGTAGCATAATAGCTATTGATTTTAAAGATGTTAAAGAATGTAAATGCCAATAACAATAGACTACTAAGGACATAGAATGATTGAGCATGTCCGAACAGGTATGTAAGGAAGCATTGAAATATCTAGGTTTGGCTTTTCCAATAATAATGACAAAGATGCAACAAAACAGTAATATATATATTATTGAATTGCAAATATCCATCGTCCAAGTGTTTGAGGTACATTAAGGTAACAAGAGTTGATTCCACAAATTTAAATTTTCGAACCTTTGCAATTTCCAACAAGATGTGCACATTATTAGGAGAACGCTGTAATAGTTCTGAAAATAGCTCAAGGCCACCTACAAAATGTTAATTAGCTAGCTGTCAAAACAGATAGCCTCCTGATCTATAGAAAATCATTTTAACAATATCTGCATTTAGAAAACTAACTGAAGTAAAACTTAGCAAGAAGATAATCATAAACCTCCTACACCCACGCATTGTTTGCATAAGCGAACAATACAGCACTTACAGTACAAAAATTTTATGCTTGATAAGCTCTCAAAAGAGAACAGTAGCACTACAAATTTAATAATTGACATTTACGGTCTTTGCTTCCCACTATTACTTGCAATACTGTTTGTTGGCAAAGCTTCCAATGTCACATCAATTTAATGCGGAGAACCACTTGTAGTTTACCTAATTATAAATCAACTACCTCCCTGTTCAGTTATGCTTGCAACAAAAACAACAGCCACTTTTCTTTTCATTTTCTTGCTCGTCGAGTTCCATCAGCTTAAAAGAAATATAATGACATATTCCACTCCGTACAACATTTGCCAAGTACACTCTTGATAAAAGTGCCCTTCTCTTTAGAGTTATTTCAGAAGAGAGTATAACATGAACATTCCGTACTAACTAGTGGAACCCGAAACAACTTATGACAGGTGACTATTTGCAACCACACTTGAAAAGACAACAGTCAATTTGTAAATAGGACAATATGAAGTGGTTTTCCATCATAATCAGTTAAACCAGATGTCTATTTGTGTAAGTACCCTTTATGAATAACATATTTTGATCCACTAATTGTATTACTTTCCTTTACGTCCATGTCCTTCAAAGTTTTATTAACTTCCCATTCTGCTGGAGATCATTTATTCTATGAATCACATTGGGCTGTAGTTAATACTTAATAGTCATGAAAGAAATGAATTTGTAGTATCTGTGCTTCCATAGTTTGTGTATAATTCCTAGGTACTCACATAGCAAATGCCATCAAGCAGTGAATATGGACTACTCTAGTTAATTGAAGAAACATATTTGTATTTCACAATGCCATGTGGTATACTGACTTCATGAAAAGAAACATATTTATATTTATCTCAATTATATACCTTTATAATCATTTGAAGCAATGCAACATTGAGCCTCAACATACCGCTGCAAAGACATCCAATGAAAAGGTCAAGAGTTGAAATATCATCTCTACAAGAAAATGACAAGTATTGAATAGAACAAATTTAATAAAGAGAAATGGAAGAATGAACAACTTAGGTTATCATTGATAAGTTATTGGACATAACCATCCCTAACTGTAATATTTATCAAAACAGACTAATAATAGTGGTTATGCTTTCCTGTACACTGAATATATATCGAATCCTTTGATTCCTTAAGATTATGATACGCCATATAAATTTAGTCCAACTATTTACTATTGTCTGGATGTAAGTCTTGCACCTTGCATCCTCATTTGTTCAAACCTTGGAAAGGTCCTTTTAAGAAATGAAGGTTGCAAACCTCTTCCCTCCTCAGTCCATAGGTAGGTGAGAGCCTTATGCACTTGGACGCACTTTTTATATTCTATTATTGGTAGAGATTTAAACAATTATTCAACATAGATTTCATATTCTGGCAATATAATACATGTGGCGCTTTAGTTGAACTAATTACTAATATCAGTCTTTACTTACTATATTGCACATAAAACACACAGGACAGAAGCTAATGCAATAAAACAGTCTAAAAGAAATCACTCCTCCGTACACATGCATTACATGGTCATAGGTGGATAGGCTCAACCATCTCAACCAGTTGTCATATAGCTTACCCTCTGTAAGGTTCTCAAAATAGTAACCAACATTGAGCCTCAGCGCAACATAACATGTCTCTCCTACTTTTTCCGTCAACCATCTCACCTATTATATGTTTCTGTACTATCTACTAAATATGAAACAGAATTGATCTCTAGATAGTCTTTTCACGTTCTAAGCATTGTTAAATCTCTTCCAGAGTTTTATAATAGGACTTATGACATGGATCCATGAGAGTCTGTACTTTGTAAGCTTCTTTTTTCTCTATATACCAAAACTAAAGTATTCTTTCCCCACTAATCATGTATCCTTTGTCTTTCAACTTAAATAGTTTTATTATCTAGACTAGTCAATCTACTAATTAGCAGCATGTTTAATATAGAGGAACCTTCCTAGTTAATGTTTTACCATTTATCTACTTCACCCTAGGTTGAATCAGATAAGGCAGCCATGTATGAGGACATACTGTATTTTAGATTATGCACTACACATGTTAATTCTTGTGTGCATAGCATATTAGGAGTTCTCTGAGATCCTGAACCATCTTGTATATTAAGATGTTTCACTAAGAAGAAGCACAGCACAAGCTTTTAGTCAGGTTGAAATTGCATGTGTCAAACTAATGAAACTTTTAACCAAATACATACTACATAGAAAGAGACATTTTGGATCACACATTTTCATGCTTACAAAAAAGAAGTTTCAACAAAAAAGAGTGCATGATAGAGAGTAAATGCTAATTGTGCTATGGACTATTACACGACCAAAGAGATATTGCTTAGCTAGTAAGTGTTAAAGCCCTAAGGTACCCTCTGCAACAAAGCCCATTAACAAGATATAATTAAATAGAATATTTACGCACAGTCAACCAACGTTGTGAATCCACATGATCAAAGGGTAGCCTCCCACCTTTATTTGGTGCCTAGAAATCAATAGACAGAAAAAGGACAGACATTAGTACAATGCAGCTGTAATAAGAATATGTATGCTTTATAATTTCAGCTACATGAGAACCGTGAACTTTACAACTGAAAATGTGTGTCCTAGGTAAACCGTGTCAAGAATTTGATAGCAACTAAACAAGTTTAATTCATAAACAGGATAGAAATTATTTAATTATTATTTACTCAATGTTACTTTGTGAAAGAATTTGTGGCATGTGGATTGCCCCAGCCCCATGGGACTTGCACAGCTGGACATACATATGGACACTAGGAATTCCAACTATTTTCTGAATATGGCAGTTGACATAATTAATATTGATATTGTAAAACCCGTAAAAAATAAATTGGCACACGTGCGCATCTGCTCTTCTCCCCTCCCTCCCTCAACACTTCATTTTCAGAATTGCCACTGGAAGATTGTGAAACTGATCTAAATTCATCTCTTCAAAACCCCCTCTTAGCTCTACTAATTCCTTTTTCTCTTGGCTGCTATTTGCATCTTTTCCCTCCTGTCTCTTTTTCTTCTTTCTTGTCATTGTGAGTGCTTGACGAGGTATATGCGGTAATAGGGGACCGCCAAAGCAACCCGACCACGCTAATTGATCTGTAGGTGAGCCCCTTCTTTCTCCTTCCAATTAATTTCTGGTTTATCAAGTATGGAAGACTATAGCACCAAATTTAGATTTCCATCTTCTCCAATCAGTGACCTCCATTCGACCTTGTCCACCTGGAGAGTTTTGCCTCATTGTCTCGCATAGGTACCCTTCACCGGCCTCCTAGACCTTTCATTTGATTTTTGTATATGACTTTGATTCACCAATTCTCGACTTTGCCATCGACCTCTAGTATTGTCATTTCCTATGCCTCTTCGACTAGTGAGCATCTTCACCTCTAGGCGATGCTTTTAGCCTCAGCTTGTCTTGTGAAAAGGAAGGCTCCATGGCTGCTGGCCATAAAGCTTCACGTTCTTCACCATCGGTCAACCCGCCAACAAACTTCACTCATCATCATCATGAGATTGAAGAAAGAACAACACACATCTGAATGTACTTCAGGGATGCATGTTACCACCGAGAGATTTATGTGTGTAAATCATGCAGGCCTCTGGAACGTGCTGAACTGCACACATCTAAAAGTACTTTAGGTTTATTCTTATTTATGCAAGGAACCAATTGACATATAAAAGTTGGATTATTCTTTTGTATACATTCAAATTTATAAGCATTGCAGAATGCTTACTTCACGGTATGAACAAACATATATGAAGACCATAAGTCCATAACAACTAGTCAACTACAATGTCGAAACCAAAAGACCTCTTTTTGATGCCTTATCAAAATGTGGTATCAAGATGACATTAACAAAAGTATGATGCAGCAAATTAGAACAATAAAGTAAGCAAATCATGGTTGTAGTGTTATACTATATGGATTTATATGACATACATTTAAGATATCAAGCTAATCTTATGACAAGCAAAAGACCTCGGGCAAAGCAGCTCACATTGAACGGATTCTTCCTTATAATAGCATCAAGTTAAAAAGAATCTTTGGTTACCTGAGAAAATAGTGATAAAATTTCTTTTGAGGAAACGCCTAGTTCAGCCAATGCTATAATGGCCTCCAAAACATAAGGGCAGTGCCTGATGGAAATGTATGAAAAGGAGGATATGAGATCAAGAAAGAAATTAATGAATTTATGTAGCTCTTTTTTTTAATAATTTTGTCAGTTTCACTTTCAACAGCTTTCACTGCTCTTGAGTCTTGGCACTAGAGAAGCTGGCTAGTTTCATAGCTATGAAAACTATGGAATGGTTTTGAGATAATCTCAAGGCCCTTTATCTTTGTTGACTTGCTTACAAATTGCAACATAATGGATGAGATCAATAAATTCCAAAGAAACTGATAGTGATTGAGATTAGAAAAAGTAAAATACTAAATTACTCAAAGAATGAAGAATATTTCAGAATATTGAAAAGCAAGATGCAAACAGAGGATGGATGTTTACAAAAAACAATGCACGGAGGAACGAGAGTCTACTTGACTCTCAATACAACCATAATGTAGAAACTTCATATGATCAATAAGTTCAACCTCAAGCAATCTTTATAACATGCAATGCCAGCTCGATTGTTTCTAGATATTCGGTAAAGCTTTCCCATGGTAAGGTTCATTCTTAGTGTTCTTGCTTTAAGCGAAATTCCTTCCATCTGCAAAAGAGAGTTGTAGAAATAAACATATAATCATTACTTCTGATTTTAATTATCAAAAGATCAGAAAGAATGTTTTCCTCCATCAGATTTTCTGCCATAGCATAATATGAATATATATTGAAGCAAATAACTGTTATAAGACCATCATTTTGCAGGCAATAAGAGAATCAATGTACAATAAACAAATTAGTGTTCTAAAAAATGCAATATCAATCCAGATGTGTAAAAAAAAATTATATGTTATCTTCTGATTATACATGAACACTAGATTATAAGGCTAGCTTTAAGGTATGATCCCAAACACCTGAAAACCAGATTATGGTTTCTACAAACATAAGAGAATCTCAAGAACAAGATTCAAAGATTGATTCGTCAACCTAATGCATGACATTTATAAGTTGGGACAAACTATTTCAAAGATGAGCACCTCCCTACTTATCCATGATTACTTGTTTCTTCTCTTCCTTTCTGACTAGCAGTCATATTTTGCTCTTTACTCAAAACACCATTAGCTATTAAAGGCACTCTAAGAAAGCATCACAAGTGGCAATTTATGTTTATTGAGCCAACTAATCATACTACACATTTGCCATCTCAATAAGCACACACCTAATAAGATCCGACTACGATAGTCGAGTCAGTTAGGTTGAGACAAGTTGAGTCTAGTTTGTTCGTTTTAGAATTGAAGCAAAGCAAATAATCCACATATGTAAGCCCCATATGATGAGTTAGACCCAACCCGCTATGTTTCTACTCCTATAAATAAGAGTAATCATTATTTAATTAGGAGGAGATGATGAAAAGAATATTAGTCTAATTATTTTCTTAGGAGTAAATTTAACGTAATAACCCTAATTTTACCTTCAAACCCTAGCCACCATCTACCTCCACGAGCCACCCACTCATATGACCGACCTCCACCACCTCACAGTCGTCCACCACTCGTTGATGACCGCCGCAATATCAGTTTTTCTGTTTTTGTCCAGTTTTGATTTTTTTTTTCTACTATTTCCTTCATATATTTTAACCTCAACCTCAGAATCACTTCATTCCAAAGTCATTAGGTCTGAGACTCACGAGTTACCACTTATAAAAATTTTAGAACTTTTCTACGAATGGATTGGTCCAGATTTGGTCCTTAATGACACCCATGATCAGAAATTATTTTCATGTATTGAAACATTACAAACTTATTAGTTGATCATCCGTACATACTCCTCCCCACATTTAGCAAGGCAAATCATGTCACTGCAGGATTACTCCCAAGGAGCCTTTTCTTACACCATGTCAATGAACCTAAAAGGCAACGCCTTAATAGCAAACTAACCCTCTCATAGCCAAAGAATGGATATCATTTTCTTGGTAGCATGCGGAAGCATGGCTATCAAAGTTTAGAGTGCCTCATGCCATATATACTTGGCCACCCCACATGTGAAGCCAAATCAGCATTGCAAGAAGTAAATAGTAAACAAAATTGCCCTTTTTTCACTTTCTGAGATTTTCATTCTTGATGTGCACCATCAGAAAAGCTGCTTGTCCATGTCGTTGGAACACCAAAGCATAAGAATTAAAATGTGACAAGATTGCACATCCAATTGTCTCTATTAGGTTTATAGATACAAAAGAAGATTGCTATAACTTTTGGATGTTACCTATCTGTCACCATTCAATACTAGACTTTAATTCTGACATGAGAACAATATTCACAATTACTTGACTGAAGTTTAAGAAGAAATTCACAAAGATGGCAATTATATATCTCTCCAATCCTGACCTTTACACTAACAACACATGGATATACAGAAGACCTACGAGTTGAGCAAATTAATATAAAAAAATATAAAAAATAATGATTTTAGGCAGAACCTCTAAAAGGGCAGCACGGTGCTCACTTAGTGCACAATGGCAAAGAGTAATCTTAAACTTCACCTGCTAGTGTGAAAAATGAAAACATTAGAAACAAACAACAACTCCTTTATCTTCCAAGTGTCTAATTGTAAAAGAACAGGAAAATAAAACTACTTTAAGTTGAGATATGTCAGACAGTAGGCTTTAAAGAAAAAATAATTGCTCGTAGTAGAGAAAGAACCTACCTCGCTCTCATTGATTGCTGAAACTGTAACAGAATTGGGAGAAGATGAACGACTTGATGCGGATAGTGAGCTTCTAGGATTAACCGTTGTCTGTTTTGGCATACTTCTACATTGCTGCAATGCTTGCTTGTACATAGTCTATTTGAAAAGGACAATTAGGACTGTTAAGGCCTCATAATAAGGTATATAAGTCATAATAAGAAAAAAGATATATACAACCACTATGTGAGATGAAAAAGAGATCTAATGAACTAGTAACTCAGTAAGTACTGATCTCCTCATCTATGTTGGAAAAAGCTTGTGCAAAACCATGTATAAGAAGTTCAAGGATATAATTCTTTTTATAAACTTATAAAAGGTTTACTGAAATATTTATGACCTCCAAGTTAACGGGAGGGCAGTTCTGTTTAGCTTTTTCATAATTCAACCAATACATCATCATCAATAATTAGGCAAAGAAAATCTCAATCACTTATTACAGGGTATATATGAATATAATATTACCAGTGCCCTACGAAACTCCTTTTCTCCAAATAAAGCATCACCTTGAAGCACCTACAATGGAATTTCAACACGCTTAAGAATGATCTCATGTGAAAGAAAAGGAAAAAATAGACTAATGACAAATTACGACTTTGTAAATGCGTAGACAAAAGATGCAATTGGACAATATACATGACAAATGACAAGACATTCATTAACCAGGATAGACAATTTGATATTATAACTAACATAGAGTTAAGCATCATGCAGAGGAAAATACCAATAAAACACCAACAACTTTAGAATCTCTATCACAATATAAATCATGATCACACCAAAAAAGCTAGCAATTGTTGGATTGCAAATTATCTGACTGTCAGATCATTGCCAAGCATTACATGGTAACATGGTCTTTCAAAAGAAACAAGAG
Source organism: Typha latifolia (assembly GCF_019914945.1). NCBI lineage: Eukaryota > Viridiplantae > Streptophyta > Magnoliopsida > Poales > Typhaceae > Typha > Typha latifolia. Next base: position 3,124,451 of record NC_133091.1, read on the forward strand.
AAAATAAGCTGTCACTGCAGCTAAACAGAGTCACTGGCCTCATGCATACATTCATAGGATACTTACACTCCCTACAATCTTTGTATTAATATGTCGTCCTTTCTTCATAAGAGTATAATAAATTTATTATGTAGTGTGTGTCGAGCATCAAAGTATGATCAAACCATATGCTTGAGAAAGGAAAGGCCCAATTAAGTAAAAGAAATTATCTATAGCCACAAGAGTTTTACGTTCGACTAAAAACTAGGTGATAGAAATTTAATCAATTGTAACCAAGTTAAAAGAAAAAAGAAATATATATAATAGCAGATAATAGGTCCTTTTAAAAGTTTGTGTTCATATGTTCCTATCAATTGGAAACTTGAAGAATTTAACTAGGAAATCATCCAAAAATTAAAATTGTGACTTGGGCAATGCTAAATTGTCATGTGACTTGGGCAACTTCATCAACCACCACCAACCATTAACGGCCTCCATTCCACACTAGGAGGCTTGCACCTATTTCCAAAGACATAAATTCTTAGAAGATAATGTAAACATTATCATCTGTACTTTACACTTCTACAAAGAGAATATCATATTAAAATCAAATCTCAAGAAGGAAAAAAGCAAGTGTATCAGATGATTTCTTAGAAGATTCTAGTCATAGATACCTAGACTAGGTGAATAATCAACAATATGCAACTTATTTAAATCCCTGAAGCAAAAGGCATCATTAACTTATTAAAAGCTGTTGTGAGGAAATAGCAAAAAGAGAGGAAAAAAGAGCAAGAAAAACGTAGCCAGATAAGAATCATACCAAGTTTTCAGCCTTAAGATGGGAGCTGGCTTCAACATTTGTAGCAGCTGAAGATACAAGAAAGCATCCCTGTCGAAGTTTCACAAGAGTTTCTTACTAAGAACTAATATATAATACCAAAAACGAAAATTGAAATATCCAAATAAACAACTCAATGAGCAGGTGCCAGGTGGAGTCTGCATGAAAAATATTTAATTCAATACTATACTGCCACAAAAAGATAATGTATGGCATAGTTATTTCTATTTCCTTCAATCCTTTCAAAGTATAATTTATGATTAATAATTGGAAAATTGTCTTCACTCAGTTTAGGTAAATAGTTAAAAGCACTATGCGCTTGGCAAATAATAGGTGCAAAGAAGGATCACCAACTGTTCTTTAAGTAATAGAGAATCAACATAGATGGTACAGGCATGTCCAGCAAAGATCCAAGTACACCAAAAACAGATCAGAACAAAGATCAAGAAGTCTCTCATCCAGAACAAGTAATAACTATGAAGAAGATTGTTCATTTAAATTACCAAATTAGAAAATTGCCACGTTAATTACACGAATTACCAAATTCCTACCTCGATTTTAAGTATCCAAAATCAAGGGGCAAAAAGAAAGGCATCATTTATCTGGGCAAAAGAGCAATTTTGATGCCTCCAAGTTCTTCGCCTACTATTGTATTTCATTCCATACTAAGAAGAATCGTGAACAGCATGAAGAAGCAAAGGCATCTAAAATTACAACCCATAAACTATAAACGAAAAAAGAAGAACGACCACATTTGCCTTCATCAAAAGAAGTAGAGATAAAAACAGTCGAGCAAGATGCCTTTCAACACATCCAAGTAAAATCAAAGCAAGAACTCAGCACCCAATGATGACAACCAAAATAAGCGACGTAAAGATGCGATTTTTGGAGATACTGGCGGTAATTTGGAAGTCGAGAAGGGTATGATTTCGGGGGCGATACCAGCATTTGGGCCGAGTCGAAGAGGCCGTTCTCAAGAAGGGCGGTCATCTGATCCTTGAGGGTTTCCATTGCTTCCTCTGCTACCTTGCCACGAGGAGTACAGACTAGCGAGATAGAGGAGGGAAAGAAGAGAAGTAAGCCCTCAACATTTCAAACCTAGTTTTGCTAAAAGACTGTCCATTTTTTATTATTATTGTCAAGCAACATTTTTTGTAATACTTTTGCCATAAAATAATGTAAATATGAAGCAAAAAGAAATTATTTAAACATAAAAGCTTAATATATGTTTTTTTAATCTCTTTTTCTAAAAGAAATCTTTATTTTGTATTAAAAAATTTTTAAAAAAAAGCTACCGAGTTAACTTAAACTTACATTAGCCTAGACAGTAATATTTTAATATTTATAAAATTCTAAAGTTATGGCCTATCATTTTATTCCATAAGAAAAAGTCCTAAATAAGATAATTTCTTAATCAGAAGAGTATAATATCTAACTTTAGGACATACAAGTAGATAAAAGATTTTAAAAAAATTTACATTAAAAAAACCCTATTAACAAAAAGTGGAGTTTTTGACCAAACTAACTTGGCTCGAAAACTTTTTTTTTTTATTAGAATAGACTATTCTTAAATTTATTTAACAAATGAAGTCTAATTGACTGAAGCCCTAACAAAAATGTTGAACTAATTAATATTTTTTTCTAGGCAAAAATACTGATTAGTTTCAGCGTTTTTGTTTGGTTATAAAATACTGATCAGTTCAGTATTTTTATTTAGTCCTAAAACATTGATAGTTTAGTATTTTATACATATAATTTTTTTTATATGACAATAAAAGTTTAGCAATCTTTCAAAAGTTTAGAAAAAAAATTATATGACAATAAAAGTACTGAACTAATTAGCAATTTAGGAAAAAAATTATATGACGTTTTTATAATGGCTAATTAAATCTCATTTGGCAGCCAAATAAATTTGAGGATAGTCTATTTCGATAAAAATTTAAAAAATTAATCTATTTTGGTCAAAAACTTCAAAAAGTGAAATGCGGCCTTTCAGTGCGCACCTATCTATGAAACTGAATCTAAGAGGGTAAGGCTGTGCAGCATAAAGAAAGAACATCTAAATCTAGCGCATCACTAATTCTATTTCTTCAACACAGTGGGCAGTGTCAAAAGGCAGGCTTTATAATAGAGGAGGCAACAAATGATGATACATTATCTCAGAAGAATTAGTAATGACAAAAAAGGATCATCAACTGCAAAAATGTTTCTAGAATGTGATGCGATTTTAAGTGAAGCTGGTCATTTCTGGAAACTCAAATGGAAAACTTGTATTTGTATTTCCGTTACAGCAAGTGTGACTGAACGATCTCACTGAAAGACATGCAAAAAGATCAAAGGAATAATTGCTCTTGAAGGCAATTTCTCAACAAAAAAAAATGTTCTTGAAAGTTACAAGTCATTTGGCATACAAATGAGGTTTTGATTGCTTCCACCGACTGTTCAACCCCCAAGTACTCTTTGAAATGAATATCACGAGGTAAGGGAGTATAAATTCATCACAACTTTTACTGTTATGCGCATATATCGGACTGCTCACCAAGATAAAAAATGTGTCACATGGCAGAAGTAGGAAAGATGGAAGCTTGATTAGTGGACTTTGCCACACAGCAGCTGAAAAAGATCAAGTGGAGAAGTTGAATAGTTTCATCAATAGAGTTTGTCACGATGCATACTAGTGTATTTGATTCCTGAAGCTTCCAGCTCATTGAGGTGGAATCTTGTAGAAGATGATACCAAATAGAACGTTTCTGGAGGATTTTCTTTCTATATGATACTTTAGAAAGCAAAGTTCCAGCAGTCTTCAACTCTTTGTTCCTTATTCATTAATTTGCCAATATTCAGCAAATCAATAGTACTTAGATTAAAGCTGCTTTCCCAATGATGTCGATACTCCAATGAATGATGCCATAGACCTATCTCTCGATTATGCGCCTGCGTGGTCTATCATCATTATAATCAGAATTGCTGAATTGATCAGAAAAATGAATATTTCTTCCTCGTTGCCTGTTGTCAAATCTTTCCTTATCACCATAGCGTCTAGAGTCTTTAGACCGCATGAAAGGATCATCTCTCCGTCCACCAAACCTATCATCATTTGATCCTCGTCCATTCCTTCTTGAACCCTTTGGTCTATCACTTTGTTGGTTAGCCTTTCCCCACTGCCTCACCCAGGATTGATCCTCTTCACCATCAAAATGTTTTGATCTGTCATTCCGCCTTGACCCACCATAACTATCTCCACGAGAACCTCTGTCGTACTTGCTTGAGTCTCTAGAACGTCGATTGGAAAAAGAGCTACTGCTCATCCTATTATCAAATTGAAATTCTTGGCGTGAACCTCTTGAACCAGATTTAGGTCCTTTTGACTTATTCCGAATGGCATCTGAGTAGTCATTGTCATCAGATTTATCATCAGTAAAAGATATTCTCTCCTTCCTGGTAAAAGCCCTACCTGGATTTTCTTGGCGTTTCCCTCTCTGTTTTGATCTAAACCCTTCATCTACATCACCATCGGAATCAGAAATAAGCTCATCATCACCATCTGAGCCGAGAGGCATCTCCCTAACTCGATTGGAGCCACCTCTACTGCCAGCCTTCTGCCAAACATTTGCAGGACGACTAGGTTTCCAGTAAGGATGATTTACAAGGTCATCATCCTCTGAGCCTGTTAAATAATCTTTGGCACAATTTTTGGAATTTGTTGGGCGATCAAATTCACTGAATTCTTCTGAATCAGAGGCCATCTCAAACTCAGAAAAGCTCTTCCGTGATACTTCACTTGCTTGACCGCCTTTTGGCGTATCAATCTCATAACTATCAACATCATCATCATCATCATCTTCGTCATCAAAATCATCAAACCCTGTGCGTGAATGTAAGCTAGATTTTCTTTCATCTGGTTCTGAAAAGCTTCTCCATCTATCATGGTTTCTCTGTGTCTTGCCTGTGTCACCAGCATCATCTTCAAATCCCCTAGCAATTCCTCTATTAGACATATTATCTTGTGAGGAATTCTCACCCAATTTAGATGAATCTGCAAACTCAAAGGCCGCAACATCTGCACCATCTTCTTCATTGTCATCAAAATCAAAATTCCAAGCATTAGAAACATCTGACATTCTGGCAGCTCTATCATATCCTGTCCGTGGAACAGACTGTTTTGCTTCCATTTGGTTCTCCGTGTACTCATCAGGGGGGCGCTTGTGTTCACAATGAAAACATGCCATATTTCGCCTGTAATTCAGGAAGTTACACCTACAAACAATAAGATTAAAGGTGTGTTATCTCGGGCCTCATCAAAACAGTGATATTCATATCAGATGATTCCACTAAATAACAATTAGCTTACCGAGGACACTCCCATTCTCCCGGGAGTAATTGCCTCTTGGGACGTTTGGCATCACACTGCAAGCAAACAGTGTTCTTTGCAAAATTCATGAAGTCACACCTAAGGCCAAAGTCAACAAGATTTAGCCAGCAAAACTACAAGTCCAGAACATGATATTATAATGAACTTAAATAAATAAATGCATCAATAGATAAAGTACTTGGGACAGAGCCAGTCTCCTTTCTTCATCTCTACATCATCACGCCCCACTCGTTTTTTTGGTGGTGGAGGCGGCTGTTTTACTTTAGGAGGGGGCTTCTTGATAACTGGTGGTGGAAGATTGGGATCGATTGGAACCGCACTCAACTTGACAACCTCATGTATTAATTTCCGGACAACAGTTTTCACAGATTTCATTTTCATGAGAGGCTTGTTTTCAACAGTTCCGTTAACATGATCAAACCCAAAAGTCAACAAGACACGCATAACATCAAGGGTTCGAGCCTCATCCTCTTTACGAGTGAGGATATACCCTCTACCACACGAATTCCTTAAGCTGCAAGAACTGCATACCTGAAAATTCAGCGCCAGCAAAATATCACAACTCACAAGGTTTGCACTTCACTCCATATCATTGAATTTCAGGAAAAGAAGAATTTCTATCATCAATATGCGTCTTATGAAAATACAATAACTGGTTCCCAACTGAAATAAGGATATTAAAGTGTTAAGTGTCGAACCCATATACCAATTCAACATATAGAAACTATTTGATTTTTGATGTTCTCAGAACTAGTGTCCTAAAAAGCGTCCGCCCTGACCTGTCATGGCTTAGCAGCCACACATTGTGCCAGTCTGCTATATTTTCCACCACCACAAAAATAGAGTGGCACTGAGATGAATTCACTGTTAACTCCAAAATTTATCCTTTGGGAACATTTCACTGCACTTTGACAAGGCGTAGCGTCTGCTCAAGGGATAGGAAATAGATTGTCTCTAAGTGATCTTATTTATGATGTCTCTACTGAAATGCATCTCCAAGTTTGATATGGAGTACGAGGTTTCCTAGGTTCCTTGAAGCTAGATGTTGGTAAGTAAGAGATGCAAATTCTAGTTAATCATGAATGAGTTCACCTGCTCTGGTCCTATGTGCATTACATGCTTGTCCAACAATTTGTTTGACCTTGTTGTTGAGCACCATATAGTTGGTGATACTCTAGGGTTTATTACTCCTCTCAGAGAATGGATGTGCTTGGAAGTGTTGAATCTATAAAATTACTGATCAAACATACAACTGTTATGATGATTTCCTAACTTATACAGATTCATTGAGTAGAAATTGAAAACATTATGCAGTTATGAGAGCTTCTCTCTTATACTTATATTTTCAATTCTGAAGTATTATTTAATGTAAAATTGCATCAATTTAAGCCATACGATCAGTATCAGGAAGTTGGCAGTCATTTCAGATCTCATTGTAAGGTTGTTAAGTGTCTATAACAAGCATATGTATATGTGTGGGTATTTGCATGCATGCATTGTGTATCTAAACTTTCATTGGTGCCAACTGAAACAATTACTATTAGATAGATCATAAAGTGTGCTGTGAAAGGAAAACAGACGAATTTGATAACAACTTACTCCAATCCCAAAATTAGAATTTGGTCAACTCAAATATCTTTTGCAACAAAATAACCAAACAATATGATGGAATAAGTTCTAATTTTCTCCCTAAGCAACACGTACCACAGATGGAAACCCTGTACATCCTTAATTATTAGTGCGATTGATGTCATTGCAAGAAATACATGCAAAAAACAGCCCAAAAATGTGGCAAATCTTTTGTTTGAAAAGAATAGCATTCAAGCTCATCATAATTTGTATTTTAATTCAAAAATGATCCACATACATCTCCCTCATCGAGATGGACAAGCTTCCTCAACAGCTTTGCTGAGAAGACCACCTTCGGATCCATGCTGGGACATCCATGACCCACCAAAATTTGAATATCCTTCCTTGAAAGGGACCTGAATTATACTGCCAAATTAAGTCTCCCTTATACTGATAGCCAATAATCATATCCAAGGAAAACAATACCAACTTCATGTTCTTAATCTAAGAGAGAAAATTTGAATCGCATGCTAATTCTATTTTCCTTTCTATTAGTAATCAAATTCTTCTGGAAACACAACCAATCCATGGAAAAAGAACATACTTTGCACCATTTCGTTGTATCACCATCCAAAATGTGGCAATTCTACTACTGGACATGTTTTTGACAGGATAATTATCATTAGGATAAAAATACGAACTTTATGCTGTTACGTCTAAGAAGAAGGTTCTAATCACAATGAAATGGCGGTTGGGCCTTTTTGTCAAAAAAAAAAAAATTTCACATGAATTAATCAAATTCTTTACAGAATACAACTAATATACACAAATATTAAATTTTGCACAATTTCCACGAACCGCCATACGTAGTGTAACCAAAATGTATGCTTTTAAATCAGAAACTCAAAAAATTCGGGGGAAAAAGATCATACTTCAATATATCAAAGCGGTCGCGGCCAAAATTCATGCAGGCGTTGCGCACGGTGATCCAATCCCTAGAAAAATCGAGACCCACTTCCTCTCTGACCCCGGAGATGTCAATACCCGCGTTTGCAGCAACTTGGTCCTCATCAGCCCTACACAGATCAAAGTAATTCTGATGCGCCAGCCTCTCCATGAGCTCGATCCACTCGGGCCACGGGTGGACCAGCTCCACCTCCTTCCGAACCACCTCTTCCATGCTTTCCTCCACTACCTCATTCTTCTCCATCTCCGCCTTCTCCTTCTCCTTCTCCTGGTCTTTGGCTTGGCGCCAAGCGCGGATGCGGAGGAGGGCATCGTCCTTGGCGGCGTGGTCGCGGGCGCGGTCGAGGGAGTCGATTTGGTCGAAGACGAAGGCGAGGCGGGAGGAGAGGGAGGGAGGTTTGGAGGTGGAAGGGTCGGGGGGGTCGGCAAGAGGGAGGGAGGAGAAAGAGAGGCGAAGGGAGAGGTGGGAAAGGGATAAAGGTGGGACTTTTATTGTAGAGCGGAAGAGGTAGGTAGAGGAGGAGGCCCGGCGGAGGAGGAGGAGGAGAGAAAAAACCATGGGGGAGAGAGAGGGAGAGAGAGAGAGAGAGAGAGAGAGAGAGAGAGAGAGAGAGAGAGAGAGAGGTGTTAAACCCTACAAGGTTGCCGGGGTGGGAGTTAAGGAGCGGCAATGGACTGTGATGAGTTGCTAACGTTATCGGATACGGGTCCAAAAAAGGTAATAGCATGGCCCATGGGCCGAAGAGCCCAACTACAATTTATTGGACTATAAATAAAGAGGGGTATGCCGTGTTGCAAATGAATGCAATCAGTTTTCATTTGCCAAAACATTTAAGCGATTTTTTGTGCAAATAACCACAAATAAAAAATAAGAAGAAATTTACAAATTAATTCCACCTAATTATTAAAATAACAAATACTAAGTTGAATATTGATAAACACATATTACTTATGTGGATTAGGAGAGATCCGTAATAAACAAAGAGTGAGCTATTTTGTTTCATATAATTATAAATGATGTATCTCTAATTTTAAATAAAAATTATGTGGATAAGGAGAGATCCGTAATAAACAAAGAGTGAGTCATTTTATTTCGCATAATTATAAATAATGTATCTCTAATTTTAAATAAAAATCTTAGATTATTTTATATTTTCTTCTTACAAACGGTGGAGGAATTATATTTTAACACCCACGACCTTAGTTAGGTGTATAAATGCAATTTTTTCAAACACATAAAACCAAATGTATATTAATAGAATATAAAAACAAAATTAGTCCATTTTTGCAAAGTAACTTGTGTTTTGATATCCATATTTGCTAATATGATTGTAGGAGCCTAGGAGGTAACCATGAAACTCTATCCACTCCAGTTATCCCCTGTTTCCGTGTTTAAATTTTATCCCCACCTCTCTCTCTCTCTCTCTCTCTCTCTCTCTCTCTCTCTCTCTCTCTCTCTCTCTCTCTACAATGGAAGCTCTCTTCACAAGCTTCATGGTTCGAGCTCCGACCATCTCGACGAAGCCAGGGCCTACGCGATCTAATCTCATGGGCGAAACGGGGAGAGGTTGTAGGGTTCCAGGGGTTCCAGTTAATATACCTCACTGGAGGAGAACCAAGCCCTCCGGAATCGTTTGCATGGCGGTAATTTCTTGCTTCAAGCGCCAATTCAGTATAGAGTTTTGCGACTATATTACGATACATAATGTGAGAGCTTGTTAATTTGCAGTTATTGTCATTGTTTTACAGGTAAAGGTAGTTGTAATCAAATTGAGAAATTACTGTAGTTTTCCATTTAGGCATACTACTTTTTTGCTTGTAATGCTATCCCATATTGGAAAATTGACGCATGAAGGCTTATTTCTCAATCCTTTTGCATCTCGCTACTTTAAAGGACTTTTGTGGATAAGGCATCATTTCCAGTTAAAGCTTTCTCCTTTTTTCTTGAAGATTTCTAATGCCTTATATTGATAACAAATTGCTAATCCTTGACTGAATCCGTCAAGGATAAAGGTGGGACAAAGAAAACTATTTCTATTGAATAATCAAGTTTATAGATGAGACAGGTAACTTATCTATAAGGGTTACTTTCGTGGCCCTTCTTTGGGCATCTTGATCTTCGTATAACAGCCAAAAGAGTCAAGCTATTAGGACGTCTTGATATTGACATTTCATAGATTGAGTGATTTTGATTACTGTCTGTCTATCACCGTTTGCCCTCTACTCGTACATTGTATAAGTTTCTTTTCTTTCTGAGAGTAATTGCTGTCTCATCATAAGAAATTTGAGGATAATATAAAAGTTCTACATTCTGAACTTGTTTAAGACTCCTTCAGCAATAAGAACAATCAAATCATCTCTTTAAGAGGGTATCTATCTTATCACTCTCACTTTGGCTGTAGTAGTTATCAATTATCACAAGATTATCCTTCAGGAGAATAAAATGATAGTTCCTGTTGTAATCTCCCAGTGGATGGTGTCCTATCTTGAACTTGCTTTATATATTTTTCTGCTATTCTTTTGTTTAAAAAAGAAGAAGCTGTGCCTTGAATAATGTGTGCACCATCCTTAATCATATCTCTAATTAGATTTTACAGTTTTCTTTTCTAAGAATGTATAATTTTTGGTTTTTACATGATGTCCTCATCAGTTTGTATAAACACGATGAACAGGCCAAATATGCATCTTTATTTTCTCTTCTATAGTGTATCCAGTTTGAAATATTTTGTATCAGCTTCCTGAATCTTGCAGCTTAATAACCTATCTATTGCCATATTATTTTCTTATCATCTAATTAATAATTCAGACTCATTGGATGCTATATTTCTAAGACAAATATGATGCTGCATGTAGGAACCCTATCTCATGGCAAAGCTGGACTCTGCTGAAAGAACATGGAAGGAGTTATCGGTATGGGCAAGATCATTGTTCATTAGTTCCTTTCGGAAATCATTTTATTGTTCTTTTGATTTTTCTTTAGTAGTTTCCCATTTTTACTATTTGGAAAACAAATAGAAGGAAAAGAAGGAAAAGTGTACTTATACTAGGAAAAAACTAATCAAAGATATCAATTTCTTGGGTCCATGAAAATGTCTTAAGTCCATAAATGAGAGGGAGTGTTAGAATATAAAGATATAAAAATTATTATTATAACTACTTAAGCTTTTATAGTAGTTGGTGAATTAACAATTTTCTTTTGTTACTTGATATGAAACAATATGCAGTTTTGTACATAAAACTGTTATATCTCTCAGGTTTCTTATCCTTGATTATGATTAGTTAATGATATTGTGATGTCTGCTCTGCCAATCAACTGACACTACTGATGCCATCAAATAGGTGAAGCTGGCAGATCCTGATATTGTCTCAAATCCTAGTGAGTACCAAAAGCTTGCACAATCAGTGGCTGAGCTAGATGAGGTACTTCCAAGGTTATTTAATGTTTTTTTGACTCAACACATTTATGATGGCTCACACTTGTTGGTATATTGCACTCTTTACAATTATCAGGTAGTAACAAACTACAGGAGATTCAAGGATTGTGAGAGACAGATAGAAGAAACCAAAGGTTGATACTCCTGCTTCCTGTTTACATTCAATGGCATAAAGTTTTCATATTTCATCATTATCTGCATTTGTCCACATTATAGCTTTAGAGAAAGAGGAGGGAGGTGACTCGGATATGGCAGAAATGATAGCTTATGAAATTGAGAGTCTGTCCAATGAGCTTAAAAAGCTAGAAGAGAAGCTGAAGGTGTGGATTTAGTTTTATTCATTGAAATAATTGACTACTGTATAACATTGTTGCTTCTATTCATTGGAATAAATGAATTAATTGACTTCTATTTATGCTGCTGCTTACCAAGTTCCCCTGAGTGGTTCTTATTTCATCCTTGGCCACATGTTGAAATGAGAGTGAATTACTAACTACATTTCAATGTCCGGTGCAGTCATTTCCTTCCTTTTTAGCATTATTTCACCTGGTTATGTGCTACAATTTCATACTAGGTAGATGAATTGCCTGGCACTGATTCAAATGGTTTTAAAGTGTCAACGTTGATATGACACCATTGCTTTCAAAATATATATCATATAACCAATTTCTGTTTGAAAATTACATTTCTCCTCTGTATAGAAAGTGTAGAATAGCTTATTCACGTCCCTTTAATATATACTTTCTAGATTTAACCTTTGAAAGTGAAGAATATATTGTTAACAAGAGTAAACATATGATGCTGGACATTTTCTGATTTATCAGTCTACCCTCATTCAGATAATATTTCCTGACACCAATCAGATTTTGTAATCGACTCACTGCTCTTGATCTTATTTCTTGTTAATAGGTACTATTGATTCCCAGTGATCCTATGGATTCACGCAATATCTTACTTGAAGGTACATCTTATTTTTGCCGATTCTTGTTTGAAACATCAACATGGCTAGAAGAAATGCTTGGCATAGAAAATTTTCTCTACATTTACAAAATTAGGTATTAATTGGAATACACAAGTTATAATATATCATACTTTTGTTCGTAGGGAATATCTTCATCTTTTAAACAATTCTTGTGTGATCTTTTGGATGATAGGTACTCAGTGATGGATTTTCTCTGACCTATTCCATTGTACTAGATGAGTTGATGAGTTGTCTTTCTTTTTTTATCTTATACGTAGTTACCAGCTTGTTAGTCTGAAATTTTTTATGACTAGTTCCTTTTATGCAAACCTGAAGACTGAGTATCCTTAAGAACTTGAATGCCTATTATTACCAGATTAATGCTAAAGAAGTTCTAAGAATAATATAGAATCTGAGAAGCAAAAGTAAGCATAGCACCAGATTAATGCTAAAGAAGCTAAGAGTAACATAGAATCTGAGATGCAAAAGTAAGCATCACATCAAGCCATCATCTTTAATAGGTTGGGTGCTGCAACAACTCCATTTATTAGGCATTATTCAGAGCCAGAGATGCTAGCCCCTTCACTACTATGTCCATTTGAAATTTCAAAATTGATCAATTTATCATTCTTGTTATTTAGTAGGAAATATCATGGGGTACCTTTCTTTAAAGTTTCTGAGCAAGTATATTGATATTCTGAGCATATTTAGCCTCTTATTTTAGGAAAAAAAAGTTTTGAAAAAGTTGTGCCATATGTCTTCCTTGTAGATCTTGCATGTATTTGATATTCTATGCTGTAATAGTGGATCACTGTTCCTCCTGAGTTTCCGATTCCTTGAGTTCCCTAAACACATTATTTTGGAATTTCTACCAAATGAAAAACAATTGGATAAATTTACTTTTACTATTTGTATTATTAATGTCTTTCTAAGTTAATTCCTTTACGAAAATACATGCCAAACATCCTTCCTGCTATCAGAAAGTACCCTAATTTTCTCTATTCCTTGCAGTAAGGGCAGGAACTGGTGGTGATGAAGCTGGAATATGGGCTGGTGATCTTGTAGGTAGATGATATCATGATAGTAATATGTTTTTTGAACATTGTGTTTAAAGTGATATTTCCTATAAGTGTTTTTCTCATAGCATGGCTAGACAATTTCATGTTAAGCCACTAAACATTTGCCCCTGAATGCTAGATGTAAATGAGTAATTTGTTCAAGCATTTAGATAGTCAAACCAAATCGGGTGTAGGTTTATCCATGGATGGCCGTGTTATGGCACGGCATGGCACTTGCCAGTAGAGCCACAAGAGAGGGAGAGAAAAAGAGGAGAGAGACTAGTAGCGCTTCATCATATCCGTAACTTAAGCTTTTATTTGAAATTGACCCGACCCACTTGGGTCATCTTCCTCAAGCCAGCAAGAGCTAGGGCATCAGCGTCGCAATTGGCGACCTCGGGCATGACGGGCGACGGCGAGATTGGCAGCGACGGTGAACGACGACGATGACGAAGAGTCTTTAGTGAAGCGCTGCTAAGACGGGTGCTATGCGGCACCCCCTCGTGTCACATGCTGGTACGCCGTCGACATGCCCCATGCCGATCGACACGGCCATCTTTGGTTTATCATCTTCACTCCCCAATTCGGGTTGCAATTTGGAATTGAGAAATATGCATGCTAATTTTTCTTTTTCATTCTTTTGAGTTTATTCAATCAAGGCTTGGCCAATGGTAAGAGGAGTGATGGTTAACTATTGGCACGACAAGTGCTGCATGGTCAGACAAAGTGAAACTTCTTCGTGCCAAATAATATATGCCAGTTAGGGACATGGTTGGTACAATGTCGATGCCGATTGGATAGGATCAGCATGGAGTCCATGAGGTCATTAGCTTGGGTGGACATGGGAGAGTATCGAAATAGTTTCTTATATCAATACTGATACTTTCGTGTCATAGTATGGGCTGACCATGTATAGATTTGCACACTTGGCAAGGCAATTTATGGATGCAAACAAATCATCTCTATAAGCTTGTAAAATAAGAAGTTAACTATTGGTTGTTCAGTATTTTCAGAGATAAGTTGGATAAAAGATTGAGTTATGCGACCAGCTGTCAAGAAATGGTTTCATAGTTTTCACTTTTTAATGATAGCCTCTCTTTTGATGCGCATTGTTACGAAGGTTTCAGATCTAATTTTCTAAAGGTTGAGTGGTCGGCTATAGATTAAGAATGTCATAAAAAAAATTCCAGCCCTTCTCAACTTTGAGATGAAATACTTAAAACATTTATTTTGATCCAGGTGGGCTCAAGTTTTTATTTTGTAGACAATGAAGAAATATAAGTTTTCTTCTAGCAAATTAGCATATTATTAACTTGCCAATTACTTTAAAAGTTTAAACTGTTAGAGAATGATAGTTTTTATATTTATATTCCAATACTCCCCCTTGAGATATTTTGGTAGGTCTGAAAAGTAGACTTGATTTAAATGGATGAATGTTTTATATCTTATGGTTAAAATGAGTATGACAGGATTTGAACTCATAACCTCTTGTTTTGATACCATGTTAACTTACCAACTACTCTAAAAGCTTAAGTTATTAAAAAATGTAAACTTTTATATTTATTTTCTAACACACATAAATTTGTATCTATGATAAATAGAAGAGCAATTAAGAATTTATTGACTATAGAAGATTTTCAATCTGTTCATATACCACTTTGTTATTCTGCAGGTGCGTATGTATCAGAAATACAGTGAGCGCAATTCATGGAAATTTACCACAATTTCTAGCTCAGAAGTATGTTAACACACTAGTGTATTAACTTAACTTTTGCTATAAAGCATATTTTGTGTTACTCATAAGAACTTTTCAGGCTGAGAAAGGAGGATACAAGACATACGTCATGGAAGTGAAGGGAAAACAAGTCTATAGTAAACTGAAGTATGAGTCTGGAGTCCACCGTGTTCAGCGTGTGCCCCAAACAGAAGCTCAGGGCCGTGTGCATACATCAACATCAACTGTAGCGATTATGCCGGAGGTAGACTATGATCATGAATCAGAGTAATATTTCTGTTAAAGCAATGTTGGGGTATTATCCACAACATCTTGCCTATCTTTATAAAATCATTAATTTAATGTTATCTTTGTTGGTGCCAATAAATTCACGGGCATGATATGTATCGATCCAGTCCAACCATGCTAATTGGCATGGCATCCATACTTCTAAAACAAACTCCATATTTACATCCTCCTATGGTGCTATTGGGACAAGATGCAGTGTATACAAGCCAGAATTAGTAGCAACTCCTTTAGATAACTGACATACTTGGATCACCTGACAATTATTTACTATCTTCTGACATCTGTTTCTTACCTGGATCTGTTGTACTTGTCAGAGATAAGTGTTAAAATATTTTGTCACGGCCTAGGACTGCTGCCTGAATCAGTTATTGCAACTGTTCAATTAATTTGGCATTATCTGTTCCTGATAATTTTATGCTTAATTATTTTATTTTTTCTAACGTTTCTTTTAATTGTTAAATTATTGTCTGAACAGATAGGCCATCTTCCTGACATGGCTTTTTCTAAAATGTAGTATTTATGTCCAATATTGCTAACCTTTTGTCTCCTTTCCTAGGCTGATGAAGTTGAAGTAGAAATTGATCCCAAAGATATTGAACTTACAACAGCAAGATCTGGTGGAGCTGGAGGTATAAGCTAATAATTTTTCATACATGTTCTTATACGGAACTGTATCTTATTGCTTTTGTTTATAAAAATGATGTAATCTTATTCTTCTCCACTGCTGTGGTCTGCAGCTATAATATACTTTTTAGTCTTGCTTTTCTTCTTATACATTGTTTAAATCATCACATTCATGGATGCAGGACAGAATGTCAACAAGGTAGAAACAGCTGTCGACCTTTTTCATAAACCAACTGGAATACGCATATTCTGTACAGAAGAAAGAACTCAGCTTCGGAACAAAGATCGTGCACTTCAGTTGCTGAGAGCAAAACTGTGAGTTCATTGGAATGCTTTACATTTTTAGCACTACTATACAGAAGTCAAAACTGTGCTATCTTTCTTCCCTTTTACGCATATCCTCCCCTTTTATGCATGTCCTCTCCATTTGGGCAACAATCAACAATGGCAACTCAAACTTCACTCGAAATCTAAATCAAATTCTTCTTTAGGAAAATTTAGATCCCATCACTTGCAGCTCATTTAGTTTCTTCTGCATGTTCATCATCATAGTCATTTTGGTACACAAAAATTCTAAATCAGTCATCATTTTCTTTGCAGTTTTTATACTTATTTATTTTCAATGATGATTGTTTCAGCTACGAGATGAAAGTAAGGGAGCAACAGGAATCATTAAGTAATCAGAGGAGATCACAGGTATGAAATCAGAATAAAAGTACCATAGCACGTGTATAAGTTCATCTCATTCTGTTTTTCAGATGATGACTCATATCTTGTCATTGCATGTGATAAATACATCATATGTCATATTGGTAATTAAGTTGACATTCAATTCACTCTCCACCCTTGTCTAGATTGCCATGCATTTTGATATAACTAGTCCGGCATGTATATCTTAAATTCTTCTATTATATCAACTAACATATAGCTTAAATGTGGTATCCAATGAATCAACTTGTGTATACTGCAGAGTTGTCTTATACCTTGAAGCCGTGTCTTAATATTTCTCCAAGTTTATCTTGTCTTTCATATTTTAATTTTCTTGAGTAATATGTTGTATTGCAAGCCTTATATTTTAACAAATTGGTCTCTCCATTATTTTGGTCTAGATAATTTCCTCCAGCAATATAACAATCAATGTAGCTTTTCTCATTGTTTCCAAACATCCCTTTGCACTTAGGCTTCCCATCGTGTCATCTTCCTGTTGAATTGCTTAGTTTTTTATTACCTTTTCACTTGTGTAGTATTTGTTGGACATTGAGCCATCGTTAACAAAATACTCATACTTTATCACCAAGTTTTGTACCCTCCTGGCTTCGAACGTGAATGTGTTATTTTCTTCTGTCTTTTAGAGTGACGGATGCAAGATTCTAAATATCGATCATGGAAAAAATATATGTATTACCAATATGGGCTGTTTCGGCCACTGTATCAGCCATCTTGGTTGTAGACTATTTTTACATTACTGAAATTCTTAAAATGATAGAAATCGAAGAAAAATCTCAAAAGTTCATAAAAAATGACAAAGATAAGAAAAGTTAGAGTAATAACACAAGATAGAACAACATAATATGAATAGTGAATAAGAATAATATTGAATTTCGAATGGATTCATTAACTCATTATTGTCATCACCTCAGAACAGAGGTGGCAAGAAGTCACTTGTAAATGCAGGTTAACAACCCCCTTTGCAGCAAAGGTGATTGTAGGAAGTGTTAAAAGAAAAGGTAAAATGTATGGAGTGAAGAAGTAGAAACAAAAAGGAAAAAAGAGAGAAAGAAAAATGGGAAGAAAACATAAAATGTCACACCCAAAACATTAGGATATTAAGAATTGATGTCCCTAACTAGATTCAGGCTAGATCAAACTTATAACATGATCTTCATATAGTCCGCATAGAAACAAAATCAAAATTTTGCGTTTACAGCTGATACGACTTAATATGTATCAGCCGATACTAGGCTAAAACAAAGAGAAAATTGGTCTCAGCCCCTGTTTTGGATTGGCTTTGGCCGATACCGATACGTGTCGATATTGGTTGATACTTCAAACCACGGACAAAAGCTACTAATTTTGGAGAGTAAACAGCCGAATCTGCTAAACACTGATATCATCTTATTTGTGTAGTTGCATAACTAAAACCTAATATTGATATTTAAACAAATAGTAAATCAATATGAACTTATGTAATTGTATAGGATGCATGACAGTAGTAGCCATGACTGTTCAATTGAAGACTACGAAATGAACTTGCTAACCCATGTATTAGACTACCTTTTTGATAAATGTATGTGTGTAAATTATTTTCTGAAAACTTGTAGGTTGGTACTGGTGCTCGTTCTGAAAAGATCAGGACATACAATTACAAGGTAAGGATAACTTGTTCCATTTTGAATTAAGATCTACTATCATGCAAATTATTGTTACACTGTTGATTTGATTTTTATAAGGTTGATGTGATTACTTCTATATTTTGGGTAGTCAATATTAAAGTTCCCAGAACCATGATTTCCATTCTTGTGATTCATTGCATCTTCTAAATGATCTATACTGAATTTGTAGGATAATAGAGTGACTGATCATAGATTGAAGATGAACTTTGAGCTTACGTCCTTCCTTTCAGGAGATATTGAGACAGCTGTTCAGGTATGGCTTCACAAGGAATGACTTAGTTTTTTCTGGTTAATGAGGTATAGTCACATTTCTGTTATTATATACAAGAAGCTCAATTTCCTTATAAAATAAATCCTTGAACTTTCTCAATTGTCATTCTTCAAACTACAAATCGGATGCCCAAAATGCTAAGATCCAATATTTGAACCAGTTGATTTGTTGGTTATGTCGTTAGCAGGTCTGAGTTGCTATAAGGAGGTCCAAGGAGGCAAGGATTGAGAAATAATTACTCACGTGCTCATTGCTCTCTAGATTATGGTTGATCATAATAACTTGCATCATTCAATTTGTTGATCCTTCTTTAGCAGGTTTGATTTGCTGATAAAAATTAATCTCTTCATATGATGAGGTAATATAAGTGCAGATAAGACATTTGCTGGCATCTTTCTTGCAAAATCTCTTAGTAGATGCCAGGATTGCAGAATTCTCTTAGTAAATGGTGTCCCATGTTGCAGATGTAAAAGTTAGTAGACAGGACATACTCAGGAATCTACAATTCTCCAACTTTCTCATATTTTAGCTTCTTCAATATTCAAGAATTGTTGGACACATCACTTCCCGTAAATTCTTAATTCTGATCTTTTCAGCTTTCTTTTGTTCCTTCCTGCCTTTATTTGCATTAAGCACTCCTCTCTTCACTCTGTTGTTGTTTTATCATGAAGAAGTTATGTTGGGAGTTATTTAAGCCCCGCTGGCCTCCTCATCTTTGTTTGCACCTAAATTTAGAATTGACTGCTCAAAATTTGGACTTATTTCAGCATTTTTGACATGTGCTGAATTTACCATTTGAATATTAGATTCAAGATTCTAAAACTGGAGATCAGGATTGGCTACCCATAGAAAACGATACATATTAGTCATATCAGCCTCCTGTATTGGATCAAAATATTTTTTAATTACGTAATTTTAAATAGTATTTTAAATTATTAGAAATTTTCTACAAATTTAGAAAATGTGGTAGAAATATAAGAAAATAACATATGAAGCCTAAAAAACTAAAAGAAAAAAGATGCTCACTTAAAAATGATGAATTTCTAACTGAATTTAGTAAACTATGCTCGCAAATTATACTATATAAGTGAATTGAAAAGAGAAATTTCTCTCTTCATTCAAAGCTAGTTCACCCAAGTATAGAGTAGCTAGAGGAGCTCGTCGAATTAGCCGTTGGATGAGTTCGATAAAGTGTGAGAGGTGGGAGGTGCGCTAGAGAGTAAAAGTTGAAAACTTAAAAATAAGACAGCGGGGACATCAGTAAACTGGCCGTATCCATTTAGATCTGACTTAAATCTTTTAAAAAAACATATTTTGTCTTGTTTTGGTTAAGTTTCAGCCGATACGGTTGAGACAAATTAGCCAAAACTAGCTGATATTAGACTGGTTTCAGGTTGTAGTCGGAATCGGCTAAAATTGGGATCCATGACAATGAATCATACCTTCTGTGAGTTGTGTCTATTTTGTGCAATATGGCTTCTTTGAAATGGTACGGCCTGACAACTTTAGCAAGGTAAGTGAAGAAATTTTACTCCTAAAACTTAGATTGAATTATACACAATATTTTTCAGGCATGATCTGCTCGTCATAAGGAAATTGTTGATTAACATCTAGGATTGAATTAACAGTTGATTAGTTTTATAAATAAGTAGAGAGTGCTTCTTCATGTGACAGTAAGGTTGCACCGTTGCACCTAAGAGGTCATGAGTTTGAGCCATGGAAACGACCACTCTGTAAAGTTAGTAAGATGCCTATTTGTTGCTTTCCCAGTCCCAAATCCTCACTAGCAAGAGCCTTGTGCATTAGGATTCCCTTTTAACTATTATAAATAAGTGTTATCTCAAACAAAGAAAGACACTTAAAAAGATGTGCTACTATCTTCTGGTTCTTCTGGTTGTATTTCCTGGGAGGATAAAATAAGCTAAAGAAGGTTGAATAACTAAATTGGTTTTTTTTTCTTTAATATGTTTCATAGGCATGTGCAGCCATGGAGCAGAAGGAACTTTTGGAGGAACTCGCTCAGTCAGTTGGTGCAACCACTGCTTGATCAATTAAACTATGCCCTACTACTGCTACAGTGCTACCATCAAACCTGTGAATGATGATACATGAAAATCTGATCCAAGTGGCTGGAAGTTGGCAAGCAATACCTCTCGGAAAATGAGTACTGAAGTAATGACAGGCTGGAATCTGTGTCTTCAGCAGAAATTACTTCTGGTTTCGGAAATTTCTGCAGTCATAATGGCTGTTGGCATCTTAAGTAGGACCTGGTAGAAGGGTTGCATTGCTGTCTTCACCATGAAATACTGGCAAAACTGGCCATTTGAATTGTATTTACAGATGATGATGTTAGAACCTTGATTTGCACTCGTCTTATCAGCAGTTTAAATATATGTAAATTGCTGAACTTATCTGCAGTTTATTTGGAAAGATTTAGATGAAATGTTGACAGATCCAGATAAGTTTGTCTCTTTTTTTTTTGTCACACATTAAATGTAGATCAAATTAATGACTTATATATCTTAAAAAGATGCTGAACTTGTTAATAATTTTTTTTCAGATAAATATAAATTCAGCATTTCATTTATAGCTACAGTGAAACACTCCTTTTGTATTAAATTTAGGATGTAATCAATTTTGTTTTATAAAATTTGGAAGAGGGCTAGTTTGGTTAAAAATTATACATTGCACATAAAAGGTGTGTACTGCTTACAAGTGCGTATACATTAAAAGCTTGAAGAGCCGCTGGAAAGATGAAATAGCCTCTGTTTGCAAGTAACATGGGTTTAGTCCATATTTCCTATATTGTGATTACTAAGAAGTAGGAATTATCTTAGAAAACATCTCGTACCGATACGTTCAGCCCCATTAGGATAAATCAACTTAGTATTAGTTCAGAAATAACAACCATAAATCGAGTCCAAATAATAATATACCATAAAACAACCACCTACTATATTGGCATCATCGCTTGGCCGGATTGAGAACAAGTAACGAGACCCAGATCTGCAAACAGATATCCAAGGTTTACATATTGGCTTTTGTTCTTGATAAAACCAAAAAAATGTAATCAATTACATCATTATTAAATAAAAAAAAGGTACATCGCTAGCGCGTGGCAAAAACGTCTTTCACAACTCCAGAAAGAACAAAAACATTTATATCCATGCTCTCCTTTTTACCATTATTAGTCATATGAATGATGATAATGAAACCACCATCTATCGTATAGCTGAACCACATTGATACAATCCCTCTCCTTTTCTTTTTACTCCATACTATCTGTTTTCAGTAGCATAAGAGCACAAAGATCCACACACTAAGGGCCATGTAACCCGAAAGTGTAACCAGAAGTTTCAATAAATAATAATCAGGAGAGATTAGAGTGATGGGACAAAGAAAACCCAACATTTACAGACATCTAGTGACACAAACATTTAAACTAGAAAAAGGCTTTCATCAGGCCTATTCAATTAGGTATCACATAATGACACTTCAGAGCAAGGAGGCAGGATGACGAGTTGTTAAGGAAAAGTGGAAGGTTCTGGCAGCAACCTGAATCACATACAAAATGTTGTTGATGCGTCACTCAGCCAAGTAGAAAGCCGAACACATCACGGAGAGATATTATGCCTTCAACTCGCTTGCTCCCAGCCTCAACAATGATCACACGACGAACACCTGAGATTACAGGAAAGAGTGAACATGAGAAAAACTATTATTCTGAAACTAGTATCCAGAAAAGAAAGAATATTACCAGGATTTGCCAATCGCTCCATCACCTTCAGCAATGAATCTGAGCGAAGACACATCTGGCATCTCTGTCCATTGAAAAACCCATATGGAGAACTAGCATCTTGTCCAAGTTGCAAGGCCTAAATGTCACACAGAACACTATAATTGTACTCATTTTCTCAAATGAACGGATAAGTGCCATAATATCATCATTCATTATTTTGTGTGTAGAATTGTGGATGGATGTCCTTGTGAAAAGCAAACAGGATGTTATACTGATCTAGATTGAAGAGGTCATTGCAGAGAGCTACAAGCAATTTTTCTTTTTTACTTAAAAAGGATATCTTTCGGAAAAAAGAAAATCACCATCCTGAAGTGATCCGGGATCCTTCCTGCCCACCATCTACGAATGCAATCATTCATTCTTCATTCCATGTGTAGTGTGAGCACAGCAGGGAACACTTGTTTTTTTTTTTATCCTTTCACTGTTCTTAAAACTACTACCTTATGCAGAATGCTATCTAGACGTTGACTGAATTCTAAATATAGGCTGCATATCAACCTCTTCATTTTGCTCGGTACTGCTTATATGATGTGTAAGGGCAACAAGAAATCTACGGATCCATTTTAAGAATATTTGTTTCCCAGATAAATAACAATAAATTAGTTATCCAAGAAAAAGTTCTTCAATAATGTTCAATATAATGTCATCATTATGTAGAAGGGCCCCTTCTGGAGATTTTTAACAATAAACATTGATGGTGGGAATTCTAGAAGGCAAATTATTTTAGGTTTAACAAAAATAAGGACAAGTGCTGTTTTTACCTGATGAATATTCATATCATCTAAGCGAATGTGTGCATAAACTCTGTCTTTAGCCAAAGCTGTTATGTCACTATGGATGAAACAAAGAGCATCATTAGAATAATGGGGCAAAAGAAACACTAACACCAGATATATAAGATGGCAACATAGCTTACCTTCTGGAATATGTATCCAGCAATGAGTCATTGTCATCAACTATAGGTATTGAACTAACTCGAGCTGCATTCACAAGCATAAGATATAAATTTATATATGGATTTAGGGAACATAGAGGACAATAAAGCCAGTCATACTTTACAGGACCATTTAATTTCTAAATTCTGATAATTAATCATAAATGATGCTAAAATATCAAAGGCATAAACTTGGGATGCATTTTTTGGATCTCGATGTATATTCAATGGCTAGAAAAGTATTAAATCCTCTTTATATATATATATATACACGTGCGCGCGCTCGCACACGACATTGGTCTTAGAATATTAAGGATTAAAACTACTATTCTCAGTAATTGGAGACTCAAAATGATATTAGAATAAGAAATCCTGGATTTAAATTCCAACAAACCTATTTGCAATTGAAGATATAAAACCCCCACCCACTAAAGCTAAAATTCGCATTGGACCTATAAATTGTCTCGAGCCCAGGCATAGGGAAGAGATTTGGAATATAAAGGATAAAGAGTTTAAAACCATTATTCTTTATCATCTTAAATAATTAACAATTGAAGATTCATTAAATACTAAAATAATGCAATGCAGGATTGGAGACCCACAGTCATTTGATTTATGTAGCATTGAAGTCCAAATAAATAGTGTTTCTTTTCTTAGGTCTTGAGAGTAATGACAACTGAACATATCTAACAAAAAGAGGGGGAAAAAGCATGGATGGTCGTGCCGGTCGGCACGCCCCATGCCAGTAATGGCACTGCACTTGGCACAAGATGTGCTAGTGGCACACCCCTGTGCCGAGCCGACCGGCACACGTGCTAGGCTAGCACAGTTGTCTGCCATTTGACACGGCCTTGAGCCAGCCATTATGCCATATAGAGCCTTTTTTTAAAAATATTTCTATTTTTATCAATCATTATCAAATCAACTAATCAATTAATCATTTAGAAAGCTTAGATAAAATTGATAATAATGAGACTAAATGATAATGATAATGATAATGATAATGGTGATGGTGATAACTCAGTCTGATGGTGGTGATAATGGAGATGAGACATGTGTCCCTGTTATATAACCTTCTCAGATATGTATTTTTTTTACAGAGGACTTTGGGTTTATAGGTAGCAGGACATTAGAAGATGCACGCATAGGATGATATGCGTTCATCATAATTACCATTATATCAATCACACTCACCAGAGCCAAAACACCATTATTATACTCTATATACACAATCTGCATGTTTATAGTGTGTTTGTGCCTATGTCGGTGCCATTTATTTTTCTACATGTTCAATATTCATATCATATCATAAGATAATTATAAAATTTCTATTTGTATGAAGACTATGTAAGACGTTACAACGAGCAATACTATCAGTGAATAAATTTTGCAGAATATTAACAATATTTAATGCAACATTCTCGTATTATTCTTATGCCAACAAATAAAGTATTTGATTCTCATCATTTTACGTTCAATTAAATATTAATTTTAATTATTAAACTATTATCGATTAATATTATGTGTTTAATTATATTATGATGTGTTCAATCATTAATATTAGTTTTAATGAATGCCTTCAATCATAATATGTGTTGAATAATTTTAATATTTAATTATTATTTTTATCTTTAATAAAATATGTCATTTATAAAAATAATCTAAAGATAAAATATTATAACATAGATTTTAAACTTTAAATACATATATTTAAACTAAAAACTAAAAATTAATATATCGTCGTGCCGACCGGCACGTGCTGTGCCAATGGTGGCACGGCATGGCCACTGGCACGGCCATCATTGGGAAAAAGCATTATGTATGACAATGACTTAATAGGAAATGCATTATCTTGTAATACTAAGAGATCTGAATAAACTTAGAGTTTAGTTAGTAAGAAGCTAAGTAATTCACCTTGAACCAGCAAAGAAAGGGCAGAACTAAGCGATGCATTGGGTCTCAACATTGCTAGTGGACGCCCATTTGGGTCCCCAATTCTTGGAACCCATGTACCCAAAGGAATTGTGTATACTGGCTGTTGTAGAACAGGCAAAGCACTAGAAGAATGTCTGAAGTACCTACAGATACCTGAATGTTGGAAACAAAAGCTGCTGAGCACAAATTAGATAACAGAATAGAGGTCAAGCATAAGTTTGCCAAATTAATAGCAAATGAACTTGACACAGCGAGCACAATAATGTACAACTTACACTTTAAAATTCCTGAAAGGGAAGCAAGATGTAACAATTGGGGCAAGGATCCATCTTCGGATGATGAATGGATTACTGGAACTGTAGAAACTTCACTTTGCAGAATCTTTAAAGCTAAATCCTTCAAGGAATCATAGGGACTGGCCTAAACAACCCAAGCATAGTCCATGATGAGTTTTCATAGCAACATCTTAAGATTTGCTAACACTAATGTACTAAGAAGAATTGGTAAAAGAAAAGAAGCTCTAAGTTGTCAAGGCAAAGAATTGATAATTACGTGAGTAACTTAATGAATAAGAACTAAAATTTTCCTAAACTACATGCATGTAGTTTTTTTTTTCATTTTTCCCATATTCCGCTTTTCTCCAACTAGTTCTAAAGGGTACTTATGCTTCCACTGTATTTGATTATTCCCAGGCACCAATTTCAATTTTCGAGCACTACCATTATAGGTGCCTGAACAAAGGGCATTTTCTGAAAATATCATATAACATAAATTGTACGAAAGCTCACATGTATAAGATGCTTTTGAAATGCTTTCCCATGCCCATCAGTTTGTGTATAAAACTGCCTCTTTCCCTCTTTCCAAGCAGATATTGTATGTGTCTCAAGCTCCTCCTCTGTTAGATTGGAGCTATGATTTCCAAGCTGCAACCAACAAAAGTTCATCCTCTGAAGTGAGTGGGAATATGAGAAGAGTAAAGAAGACACACAAAGGAAAAAATAGATATACTTGCCGATTCGTTTCCTATTAAAAATTAAATTGCAAAACAAATAGGCAATGCATGTATGTAATTCAAAGCTATTCACCTCTCTCAAAATTAATATGAAATCCAACGGACTAAGTACTCCAACAAACTGTCTGCTGAAGAAGTCCCACAAAGGAGCCACAGGAATTCCCTGAAAATGCCATTATTTCAGAAACTGAAGTGCTCATGGGCATACATGAATAGGTTGTCAGTTATATAATTTTATTTTTCTAGTTAAGTAACAGAAAATTCTACTTAATGTTGAAGTGGTGCTCGGAAATATCAAAAGCCTCAATGTTAATCATCTTCGTGCTAAACATAAGATCATTCTAGGAAAGAGAGCAACATAGGAAAGCTTTTGGTGAAGGGTTTATGAAGATAACACCATGTGCTTCTTCAAACTCATGAAAAGTCGAATGTGGCTAATAGAAAAACTTCACAGTTCTACTTTACTGAGGTACAAAAACATGTTTTTTCCTCAGAGTATGGTTGAACAATCTTAACAGTTAGCATGATGTATCAACACATGAATTTATGAATTAGCAAATTCCTAGAAGATAAGGTAACAGCAAATTTATGCACTCATATCAGGTTCTAGTAGGTAATTTCACATTTAGCCAAATTTCAGATTCTGATTTAAGAAGCGGACAACATAAAGTACCTGTTCATAGAGAATATGAAAAGCTTGCTTCACAGGCAGATTAACATCAAGAGCAATGACCTGAATGATGTTTGAATTAGAGGAAAATGCATCTGAGCAAAATTTATTCTTCAGTAACACTCACAAAAGTAGAAAACAGAGGAAGAACCATACCTTGCCTGAGTCTGGTAATAAATCATACACAGTATGTGCGGATAAAAAATCAGAAATACGACGATGCGAGATCCGGATATCAGCATCCGAAATTCTCCGAGGGCCCTCCTGCAATGCACCATCTGACATTGTCACCTGCTTGAAATTGAAGAATGGGGGCATGGGTAATGTTGCACATATTCATGCTAATCCAATAATATTTAGATCTCATGTTCACAGAAAAGAAAATCTCCACAAACTCGTAAGAGAAAAAGATATATGAATCCATCATCACATGTCTTTAATTAGATGAATATATTTTACAAGAAATGATCTCCTATGAAAGTTTAATTATCAGGAATTTAACCAGTAACAAAGCATAGGAGAGCCTTATGATCTCCACTTAGCTCTATCTTCGGAAATTTCTTCCATAAATAAGAGGACATTTCTATCTTTTCTAACAGTCTCTAACAAAGTCCAACAGAAAGTCAACTCCTCTTTTATGAGAAAAGTTTCCAACTCAGCATATCAATATAAAAACAATTGAATTCATTTATAACAACAAGTACAGCAGCAATATTACCACCAACGCAAAACCACTGCTGCAGCCACCACCATGCATTTAAGGTCAGCTTCATGAAAAAGTTTCCCCCTGGTCTTTAAGTAATGATCTATATAAATAGAATGACTGTCAAAATTCTTTCTAAGTGTCTAAACAACTCTACTTTGGTCTTCCTCTCCGCTACTGTAATGCCTTCCACCATATTAGATCACTTCTCCTTATTCATGCATTATATAATTGTTATTGGGCATTCCCAAACCATGGTTTTTATTTAAATGATTTTCTTTTCAAGTTCTAACAAGCCACCACTATAGTTGTTTCTTATCTTATCTTTCCTAGTGACATGATTCATCAATTTTCAGTGTTCTCATCTCAGCAATATGCTCATTAGCTACAGGAGGGATTTGAGTTCTGTATTCATCAAGTGAAAGCTGTGAAATCAGCCAAGCTGCCTCAAAGAAAATATCAGCAAATTGAAGTTTGAGGAATTTGAGATTTTATAAAGGTACATTGCTTCTGAATCTTTATATGAAACTGCACAAAGCTCAGAAATCAAGGATTCCTTTTAGATGTACTTAAACACTAAATGCCCACTACCTGATAAAAATATAATTATTAACTGAAGTACAAAAAAATTGCGATTAAGAAAGATAACAGGATTCTCTACATTTATTTGGTATCTTTCATATTCTACACTTACTCAAAGAATATGTGTTAATTTTCAAACATCTGTTTTCGTACAAACCTA
Source organism: Typha latifolia (assembly GCF_019914945.1). Taxonomy (NCBI): domain Eukaryota; kingdom Viridiplantae; phylum Streptophyta; class Magnoliopsida; order Poales; family Typhaceae; genus Typha; species Typha latifolia. The sequence continues at coordinate 3,152,734 of NC_133091.1, forward strand.
AATTCTTTGCTGTATGTTACCTACATTCCAAGTCAAATGATGCAACTCCCAAATTCCAAATGTACATAAATTGGAACTTTAAAATATGTACATGGACAAAAAATCAATGTCTACTACTAACCCAAATGAGTAATTACATTTAAATAGCATCCCTACATACAAAAAAATTATGTATGAAAATTTACATGTATGACCAAGAAATATAATGATAAACAAAAAGATGGAGAATGATGATTTATTCTATGATACAACACCACTTGTGGGTATAGCAACAGAAGTTTTATTGAAATCTTACCACACGCTGAAAAGTTTCATTGTCCAAATCCATGTTCATCCGACTGCCAGGTGTACCAGGACTCAATATTGCAGGCATAGGATCAACATCCCTGGTCAAGAGCAATGTGTTCACTGTTCCATAGCCTCCGGTCTCAAAGGGTTGATTTTCATCATGTCGCCACTCTCCATCAACAAAGAATTTGTACTGCATTTTGAAAACACCATGGAATAATGTTCTGACTAGAGATGGCATAATACATTATTCTAATCAATATGAAAGTAAACAATAAGAGCTATTGCATGTAATGAATAAGTTATGCACATAAAAATCCAGCTAGTAGAGTGCCCATGAAACTGAATCTAAGTTATAAGCTTTCCAAGATAAAACATAATGTATGGATCCAATATGGAAAAGAAGGTCAAAGGAAAAGGAAAGATAAGGATAAACAAACGAATTACCTGATGATAGCCAGGAGACAAATTGTAGATAGCCTGAAATACAGTAGGACAACTCTCTAGAGGAGACATAGGCAAATGTTCGGACCACCTGTAACATATATTGTAGAAAACACATGATCTTGGTACTATTGCAACAAAAAAAACTTTACAGTTACCAATTCTGAATTTCTAAAGAAGCAAAGATTATCTATATAATTTATCCTATCTTATTAAGCAGCAATATTTTTCTCTGTTGTACCTTTTGAGAAACATGAGCACCTTCTTGACGAACACAAAAATATTCAACTTAAAAATATTTTTAAAAGAACAAAATTACATTTTAAATGGATATGAATAATAATGATATTCCTAACAAACTGATGCTTTTGAATGTAGATGAACGATGGATTAAGTTCAAGTGTGCAACAGTTTACAAGACTGAAGAACTTTCATTCATCTTATAAAACTCTTTTTCAGTTTCAGTCAGACACATTTGCATGAAGTCAGACTTCTCATGAAAATTTAAATATCAATGCAAGAGTGGAGATGGTTAGCTGTGGAACCAAGAGCTACAACAGCATAATCATGCAATCTCTAGTGTCACCTTATTGCCTGTGTAAAAGATATATTAATACCGCTAAATGGTGAGTGTCCCGATCAGCTAATTCAAACATCTGGATTTATCATTAAATGTTTTCTAATGGTTAAGAAATGACCACATAAACAGCATCGCGTTTCAAAAAATGTGTTGCGTCAAATTACAACAATAAACATACAAAAGGAAATATCCAAGCTAGTATGAGCAGACAACATTATATACAGGCAGTTATCACAATATGAGATAACCAGAAAATTGTAGAGATAAAGCAAGAATCAAACCTTGTAAAAGAACCGGTCAAGAACACTCTTCTACCACCATAAGGCCAAACAAATCGAGTGGGAATGAGGAGCGGACCTCCAACTCCACCCACCTCATGGGAAGAATCTGACCTGGTGGAGAACATTGACCCCAATATCTAAAATGAAGTAAAACCGAAGAAGCCACCAAAACTTCCTTACATCAGTTTTCAACTATTGCCCTATAGTGAACAACCACATTCTAAACCACAGCTTTCTTTCCAACATCAAATGAAAACATATCACATTACAGAATCTCCAGCTTGAGCTTCTTGCAGCCTCAGGATCCTCACAGCACGCAAAGGACTACTTAATAATCACACTTTCCAAGCACGGAAGTACCAATTCGCCCACGAAAGAAGAAAACTACTCCAATTCCCTTAATAACGACACCTTGAACCCAAAAATGTCAGCTCCACCATCTCTTTCGTTTCCAATCCACTCTAATCGCCTGCAGTTCACATCATAATTAATCAAAACCCCCCAAAATATTCAATCCGGGACGAATCGAAGCGATCTACGACAGATTATCGAGGGCAAAATAAAGGAATCAAACCCGAAACCTAGTTTCCGAAGCTAGAAATATTTGACAATCCCAAAGCCCTAAAACGGAGGCGAAATGACAAGGCGAAGAGATAGTAACAGTAGGTTCTCCGCTCGTTTCGGATCCGAATCCCTAGAAAGCGAGAGCGCGCGCGCAGCAGAGAGAGAGAGAGAGAGAGAGAGAGAGAGGAGTCGAATGGAGAAGAAATGGGGGCGAAAGAGAGAAGAAAAGGGGAAGTCGAGGTGAGGACCAATCTTTGCGGAGCTCAGTGAGTCGACTCGGGATTAAAGATGCGGAGGACCAATCCTTTTCCGCTGAGTCGACTCGGCTGGAGTGATGTGACAAGAGAATTTTTCTTTTTAAGACAGTGGGTCAGACTCAGTTATATTATTGAATTATTGATGAAATGGGAGAGACCGGAGGAGAGCGAAGTGGTTACAGCGAGACAACAAGAGTAGTGAAGAAGGCCTTAACGATATTCGGGAGGAGTAGGAGGGGAAGGTGGACTTCCACTCATCCAGATATTGGAAAGGGAAGCCTTCTGGACGTGAATCTCTAAGAAATGGCGTCCATCGAATCGAGCCTCCAAGTAAGTCGAGGTCATCATAAAGTGCCTCGACCTGGTTGTCCTTGGCTATGGTATCGTGAATCAATCTTGTAGGCAACCTCAAGCAAACAGCATCCTTAAGAATGGCTAGGACCCTAAGGGAAACCAAGTCTAGAGGGGGAGATTCTTAATCCAATGGTCAACCCAAAACCACACAGATTCACTACTCCCCGGATTAAAGGAGGAGCCAACAACAAACGGAGGGCCACCTTAAGAATCCATCTCTAGAAAGGAGACCATCCTCTCGCTTGAGTCGTAAGATGACTTCCCCTCTAAAGAAAATGTGGTCTAGGACCGAGCAATCCCCACCACCACTTACTGAGGACGGAGATGTTGAATCTCCCAAGATTTTGCACACTAAGGCCATCGAACCTCTTTGGAAGACATATTTCTATCCATCTAACCCTAAAACGAAAGTTCGAAACCGATACATTACTCTTCTAGAGAAAGGCATCATTGATAACAACTCACTCTCGTTAAGCTCTTACGATTCAAGGAAAGGAGACCGTCATGGACGAGGCCAGTGACAATTCACGGGGTCAATAGAAAATTCTACTCTAATATGAGATATGTCAAGAAAAATAGCAAGATAAATAGAGTCGATACAATGCCAATAAAGTCAACCAATCCATACATGTCGGGGATTGAAATTAGTGTGAATCTGAGTCATGCAAGGACTAACCAAGCATTGATGAAGTTTTGAACTCTCCCATTGGAAAGGAAGAATTGCAGGTAGGCTGAGAGGACTCTGTGATATCCATCACTCAATCTTGAAATCACAAAACAAGTGCAGGATCATACCCTTCTTACTAGCTCCGCTATCCGACCAGCTTATAGCTTCCAACACTAACTAGCTTACTACCTTTCTGCTTTGCTATTAGCTTGGCTTTTCAGCTTTTAGCTAAGAAATACCTCTCTTCTTCCTTGACTAGGAATAGTTGTCCACCTAACATTGATACGTGGATGAGATTGGGATGACCAACTATATCGTTTTAGAAGTAGCACTTGGCTAGCATGATTAGGGCTCAAACCTGACGCCTATTCTTCAACTTCGAGGTGGTGCTCCGCCCTATCTATACAAAGCTCGACAACAACCCTATAATTCTTTCATTGCCTAGCTAACCAATGAAGCTTTTCTGTCCCATTGATAATCGTCCATAGCTCTAATTGCTCAAACTAGAATTCCATCCGACTTATATTGCTTGTTTTTAGCTTGAATGGTGAATGACCCACCCTTTCTTTGAACCTTGTCAATGATCAAATTTACAGATATGAACTAAGTGCCATTTGATGAGTAAGATCAAACAAGGGAGAGGGATATAAAAAGGATTAAGTTATGAAAGAGGAAGTCATTGCTAGTAGTAACGACTTGTCACAATCCATTGGTTCATATAGAATCCATGTCCTATGTCTATCAAAAAACATTCTTTTCGCTAAGCGTATATAATAAAATAGAGTGAAAGGGTCCACTTCGAAACCAAGGGGTACTAACTAACAACTGAGTCCTCTCTGAACCGTAGGAGATAGTTGCCCATTATACAGCTCACCAACTTCACTTGCCTCTAGCGGGGTGGTCTTTACTCTCTAATATAGCGAGAATTAGACAGCTTGAAAGGGTACAACATCCTCCTATAATAGTTAGCAGTACAGAACAAACGATTCATCATTCTGGGAAAAGAAAAGGTCTTTGACCATCAATCAAGCACGCCTTAGAGTGTTGATTCTTCTAATAACTGAGTCTAAGGCACAGAAGATCGAGAGAAAATAGGCTGAGAGAGCCGAGAGCATGGCCTTGACTAGAGTGAGCCTACTGCCAATTGACAAGATCCTGCATTCCAAGTGGAGGTTCGCTTCTCACAGTTGTCCATAATAGGTCATCAATCCAAGGCTGAAAGAGGGTCCAATTTCAATAAAATGCTCATTAACGAATGGGGAAACAACCCGCCTTGCAGCCAACATGATTGGCTAGTGACTTGCTAAAATTTATCACATTTATCTTTGAGCAAGGAATAATAGGCAAGACTTGCTAAATTTTACGCACATTCTAGACATCATCTTGAACATAAAAGCAATGGTCTTAAGGTTAGAGAGAGATGTCACATCCATCTCCGACAAAAGAAGGGTGCTATCGACGAATCTACTAGATCATGAGTGTGATAGTCTCCAGTGAGGGGCCAAGGGCTTAAATAAGGTCATTGTCTTGAGTGCACAAGAGGAAACTACAAAGGAGGTTCTGCAGCAACGATAAAGGGTTTCGTTGTCTCTAGTCGCGGTCTAGCCAGCCTCAAGGGTTAGATTGACCGAGGCAACCGATTTTGTCATGAAGCATTTTCTAAGAAAATTGGCTAGAAGGGACTCACTCCTACCAAAGTCAAAAGCCTTGGTGAAGGATGCATGTCTGTTTATAGCGAACTGTCCAGTCGACAAGCTCATAGGCCAGGGTGAAATGGTTGATGATTGATGCCCTTTAATGAAGGCAAACTAACAGTTGTGAACAAGACTATATAGGACCTCGATAAGGCAAGTTGCAAGGACTTTGATAATTACTTTGAAGTGACAATTAAGGAAGCATCAAAATCTAAAGTTAAAGGACTCAAGGTCGGTGTCCAAGTGTCCAACTCATGCAAAGCATTAAGGCCATATTAATTAGGTCACCCCCTAATGACGTGCCAAAATTGCTAGTAGAAAAGGATGGGGAAGTCGTTGGGACTTGGGTCTTTTCAACACTGAGGACAAAGACTATAGTTTTGACTCCTCTTCGGTGAAGGAAGTTCAAAGGAGCTAAGGCTTGGGGGCTATCCAACCCTAAGAAGATTGAATCCTAATTTGAAGAGTCAAGAGTTTGGAATTGGTTCCTGAAATGAGAAAGAAGGATCTCTGAATGAAGAGTTGGTTAGAGAAAACCCCACACCTAAGGAGAAAAGTGGAAATAAAAATTCTTCATCCTCCTGTTAGCAAAACCATGGAAAGATTTAGTGTTGTTGTCTCCTTCTTTTAGCCAGAGTTGCTGGGAGTGATCTCCTCTTGAACTATAGTGTCTACGAGCTCACCTTTGAGAGAGCTATATAAGACAACTCAAGAGGAGAGAGAAGCCTCCGCTCCTCCAAGGCATCCAACGAGAGGAGATACGAATGGTGGCCTTACTAGCCTTGACATTATGAAAGTCCAAGGACCACCGGGAGATGATCTTATGCCTTAAGAACCAAAGCTTGAAGATAAAGGCAATCGAGTTGGGAAGGAAGACGATTTAGCCCACTATCTAAGAATAAACTACTGAGCTTGAAGAAGGTCGGTAGAGACCCAACTAGGGCAAAAGCTTACGAGAGCTCGGCTCAAAGTGCACCCTACTGAGAAGAGGTGATGAGCCCATAGACATTGATTACCAATAAATCCAAATTTGAAGAAAAGGAGGAAGGTTCACAAAAAGAAAAGAAGTGACACTGAAAGCAGGGTAATTGGGCAATCATTTTTCCAACAGAGGCAGGGATAGAGGAAGTGCTTTAGGATAGAAAGGATCATAATAATGCCGGTTTGTTGCTTTTTAGCGAAGCTAGTGGCAAATCCTTAATGGTGCCAAGTGTCAATCAGTCATGTCACCTCGAGGCCTACCCTGCCAAAACCCGAGGTGCCTCAAGAAGCCGGAGGGTGTGCAGATGAAAGGCACCTAGGGAGGTGCGCATTTGAACGGATCACTCTAGAGGGATTTACAAAGCAATAAAAGTGCGACTAGTTTGACCATTGAGATGCCCTCATGTCACATCCTTATTGCATTACACCTTTTATTGTCAAATTTTCATCTTCTTAATTTGCCTTGATACCTATTGTGAGGAGAAAATTCGAAAAGGAAATTAGAAGAGTATGACATTAGTAACTTGTTAAGAGTGAAAAGAGTAATAAAAATTATTTGGCTATGTTCACTTGTGGAATAAAGATGAAATATGCATAACTATTCTAATTTTTAATACTAGAAGAAGAGAGCTAATACTATTATAAGTTATTCTAATGTTTAATTCAATACTAGTATAAGGAATAATAATTACATTTAAGATGACATAAAGTTGATATTAAAATATTAAAGAATAATAAATTTATATTGAGAATCGACACCTGCCCGGTGCTGGAAGGTCAGAAGGAGAAGTGTGATAAGCTTTGAATGGAAGCCCCGGTAAACGGCGGCAGTAACTCTAACTGTCCTAAGGTAGCGAAATTCCTTGTCGCATAAGTAGCGACCTGCACGAATGGTGTAACGACTGCCCCGCTGTCTCCGACATGGACCCGGTGAAATTGAATTCTCCGTGAAGATGCGGAGAAATCAAAAAGGCCAGCAAGGACGGAGATCAAGGCCAAAAAAGAAGGTAGGCGTGTGGGGAGAAAGCAAGACCTTGAAGGGCTGAGTAGGAGCCCTCAAAAGCGAGTCATATTTTATACCAAATGACAAAAATGCCATTGATTGGCTTATTGTATTAGTAGTATATATATTTATCTCAAATTATAATATATTTCATTACAACTATGGACTTAAAATATTTTTTATACTTACATAGAAAAGAAAAAATATTGCACTGCGGGATTATAAGCTTGTACTGTGAAGAAATACCCTCGCAATCTATGTAAAATAATAATGCACCGTGATGAAATATGAACGACGGGATAATATGGGTTATAAGTCCGCACCACGGAAAAATATAAGCTCACAAATCGGGGTTATGATTTTTTATTACAACTACAGTCTTAACTCTATACAGCGCAATTATTGTATTTAATAAGTATTTTTCCCGTATTTTTGGGATCAAAATATTTTGTACGCTTCATAAAATAAATCATAAAATAAGCCTACATTACATATTATTGTTGATAAATACTGACCACTACATAAAATAAGTCCCCACTGTCGAAAAATATAAGTCTGCACTAACTACCAAAAAATTCATGCATGTATACTTAAAAATCATAAAATAAATCTGCACTGTATACTATAAGTCCTCACTAACTACCTAAAATCATGCGAGCATAGTTACAAATTTACACTTCATAAAATAAATCTGCACTACATACTATAAACTCACAATAACTACCCAAAAACTCATCTGAGCATAGTTATAAATCTAGACACCATAATATAAATCTACATCCATAGAAAAGAAATTCGCAACAAGGCATATCACTTTAAAGGATAGAAATGTATCTCAGAGAAAAATGTGAACTAATAATAGATATATAAAGCAGGATCATGAGTTGCACTTCTCTCGGTAATAATCGAACTCCTCTTCCTCTTCCTTAATCTATGCTGGATATATATGTACCTAAGACTAGATCTTTCATAATAAAACTAGTACTACAGAGAGTAATAGGTAGATAGCTATATAGCTAGCTAGAGGTGATGCACTTGCAACATCTTGCTAACATTGCTAGCATCGAAGACCTTGTGGACGATGGCAAACATGTGGGGGTCATTGGAAGGGAAGAAGAGGGCAAAGATGCAGTCTTTGGTGCATCGCTTGTAGGAGGCGCATGGCAAGAGCAGTAGGAGCCTCCCTCTTGTTAGTTGATCGGAGAGATGAAAGAGGTGTACTCTTGAAAGGAGTACTTCGTCATAGGAAAATGTGCTCTCAATGCTTCGTCGGAGGAGAATTGTGCAGAGGTTGAGAGAACTTAGTGCTAAGAGAAGAGAAAGAGAAGAGAGAGAGAGAGAGAAAGTGAAATATAACTATAGCTGATTAGACCGAGAATAAGTGCTATCGGCTTATAAGGATAAAATATTATTTTTAAGATATTAATAAATTAGTTTTTAAAATATGAAATAAGATAAGAAAAAATGTTGAACTAGTATACTAAAATAAGTTAATATGTTTAGTTACTATACTAAAATAAGAAAATTTATTCTAGAATAAATTTATTTCTATTCCAGAAGTGATCTGGGGGCATTGTGATTAATGCCTTCAAATTGGTTGAGGAACAAATTTATTTACGCTGGGGATGTCTAGAAAGAAAATTTACCGGATTTGACAGCCAATCAGGAGCTACCAACTACTCCAAAAAAGATATTCACAGACTAGAAATTTTCTGCATTTCTTATAAGTTGGGTTTTCTTCTTGTAATAAGAGGGGCTAGCCCATATCTTGTTGTTGAACAAGTATGGTTATTATATTAAAGTTTGCATAACCATATTAAACATTCAGAAACCAGAAAACCGACAACGATAAACCTTTCGCCAGCATAAAACCACACTACAATCAGTACATCACAATTCAAAGACGCAATGGAGTACAATTAAAAAGCACGTCACCCAGTACCAAAACTCACGGGAATTGCAATTTCTGTACAAGCAATACTGGAGGAGCACATAGAAGAGAACAAAAGCAGGACAACCACAAGACGAAAACGAATACACGAGATAAAATTCTTATTAAAGACCAGTGCTTATGTTTTAGAGAGAAAAGAGTCTTCCAAAGCATAAAAGAAGGGTAAGGGAAAATGCTTAAAGGATGCGAGTTAAAACAGAATACTACAGAACTGTGATTGTAAATTGATGGAAAAAATTATAACAGAGATAGAAGAGCATGTTGAAATAGTAGATGAATACTGCCATAAATGGTAGCGTCCGCGGTTAGCAAATATCACATATAAGCTGTAGCATTTGTGGATGCTTCTCTCACCAATGTCTGAATTTGCGACCACCACCTAAACGGCTAAACTTGGCTTCAAGCTGAATGTACAAGACTGTCCCTAGTCCAAGAAACATTACCCATACCCAACCAGCAGCAGGAGCCTCCAAAGGGTTTGAACATTTGCCCCATGAACTAATGATGCTGCTAGTGCATTAGTTCTGAGAGTATATCCAAACAAAAAGGGCAGATTGATTCTATACATTCAAACACCATGTTGATCAGGCCAAGTATCTGAACAAGTTGGGATTTTCCTTATCCCTCTCCAAATAATCTCTGGCAATCAGATCCTCGATCCGTTTCTTTATCGCCTTGAAGTCAGGCTGCAAAATCCGAAAGTGTCCTTCAGAAGAGCTCAAGAAGGTTCTAGTTACTCACAGAAGCCCCTGCTAACCTTTACATGAATATCTCATTTCTATGCTAGTTTCTTGATGTTGGGCATTGTACCTTCCAAATATCATTACTATGTTTCTTGCATGACAAGTAATTAGATGCATCTCATACAAACCATATTTTTCAGTTCATATTCTACGAAGTTTATATAGAAATTTCATTTTTTTTTCAATATTTCCTTTTTTTTAGTGAGAGAAAGAGGAAGAGGAAGTAAGATCCCTCTTATATTGTAAATTGTAATATTATATACCACAGTGAACCATACATAGCAATTACTGAATAGACACATGTCAGTAAATTACCTTTTTTCTCGTTGATAACTAAAAGGTTTCTTGATGTCTTCTAGTCGATTATAAGTAAGCCAAAGCTTTCTTTAGCCAAATTAGAAAATAGGAGGGTCAAGATTACAATTCATTTACTAATTTATCACTAATAAGATATTCAACATACTATATACTTGTACTATAGAAATAAAAACTATTCAACTTACTATATACTTGTACTATATAAACAAAAAGAACATATTTAATATTAATCGGTAGACTGCATAGCACCAAGCATACCACTACACTATGCAGTGGCTTGATCGCCCGCATCAAACGGACTTTATAGTTTATACAACATTGTAATGGAGAGAAAGTTAGGATCTAGAAACAAAAGGACAGGAATTTGGAAAGAAAAAAAAATTAAGGTGGAAGGATGTCTCAGTTGGTTATGCTAGTTAGCACAAAAAAAGGGCAAGGGGTGAAAGCTTGGACCTACAGTGAGTGGCTGTCTGCAATATTGGTGGAGAAGAGGCATCGGGCAAGTCTGTCAAGATGGCATTAAATGCAGAGAGGAGTCATATATGGGCTTAACAATGAGCAGCTAGTTTGAGGCGTGTCAGGTGCAGAAATGGTTGCCTAGTAAGCAGCAAAAGTTGAACACAGGCATCAATGTCTACTAGGAGAAGGGCTAGCAGTACGGGTGAACCTGGGTTGGATCGAATACGGGTCAAAATACTTTATCCGATTCGGATTATGATACGGATATGGACTGCAGTTTGTTTAAATAATGGATCCAGATCCAGATACGGATATATTACATTTGTTCGGATACAAATTTGGATATCAGATATCCGAATGCCCATATACTATACAATACTAACAAACATCCTACTCTTAAAAACTAACCCGACCCAAAATAAAACCCTCACCCACCAACACAGCTTACCTTAACTCAGTAACTCCTCCTCAACCCTCATTCTCATTCCCCCTTCACCATCAAACTGTCTCACTCAACCCATCCCCATTTCTCTCCCTCACTCTCTTAGGCAATCCATCAACTCCCGCCTCACTCTCTCCGACGAATCACGTTGGGGTACTCCCCGACAGTCATGGCGTTACCTAGGGCTGTCGAAATAAACGAGTTGCTCAGGTTCGGCTCAATTGCGGCTCGAGCTCGGCTCGTAATGAGCTGAGCCAAACCTTAATAGAAAATAGGGCTCGAAATTTAATTTTGAGTCACAGTCGGCTCGCTCGGGCTTGATTTGATAAGCTTGAAATTATATATATATATTAATATCTTAATCTACTCCTTTCCTCTTCTTTCAACACGTGGCTAAGAGAACAAAACCCTCTTAAATGTTTATACCTCCTTTTTCTCTTGATATGATTGACCTAGCCTCCATTTTTTTCCAACCTAGCCACCATTACTACTTCTATCCCCTATCAATCATGAATTTTCATTTCCCAAACACCATAACTCTTCAAATAACCAATCGTTCAAAAAAAAGAAAAATTATTTTTCTTCCTCTTGGTAAGTGGTGACTAATCGTCTTCCTCTTCCTCCTCCATCGGCAAGCCGCCGCCGCCTCCTCATTTGTCAGTCTCCTCCAATGGCAAGCCACTGCCGTCTTTTCCTTTGTCGACTTCCTCATCCTCTTCCTTCGGTCTCTTCCTTCTCCTCTAATCAAGCTCGAGTTCAGTTTGGCTCAACTCAAGCTCGACTGAAGTTGAACTGAGCCAAATCTAAATATCACATTACGGCTCAAAACTAATTTTGAGCCAAACCTGAGCTAGAGTCAGCTCGTTTACACCCCTAGTTACAGCATAAGGCAGTCAGCTAGATCTAGAGGGAAGTTGTGAGCTTTACTACAACTACAACGTGGTTCTTAGTACTTCGTACAGTGTTAGATAGCCTATAATTAGTCTCCAAGTTTCAACATGTCGATAATACACATCTGGACAAAGGCATGCTGTACAGCTAATGTTGTAAGAGGTAAAGGCCATGTTGACACAATATATAAAAGTTTCCTACTATGGAAAAGTGAAGATCTTCATATGAATGGGGAAAACGAGAAGTACCTTGAACATACGACCGAGCTGCTCAACACATTCCAGCACCAATTGTTGATGACCTAAGACTTTACGACTCTTCATAATACGCACAATTGAGGCATCAATAGCATATCTACGATCCTTATCAACATCTTCAATCACCTTTTTTTTCTCATCAACTGGGGGAAGAGGTATCTGCAGTTCAAACAACCATTATATAGCAAGTAATACACATGCAGAAAATACACTCATCAAGTTCAATTTATTTTAATCGATACCTTGATTCTTCGCATTTTATCTGTGAATTTGGAATTGAATTCAAAAACATCAGTTGGAGAAATGGATTTAGTGCTTGGCTCTTTATTAAGAATCTTGTATTTTGCACAAGAGAGTGAGTGAAGCAATCTAACTAAATCATCATCCGTCAAGTTTAGTTGTGCCATAATCTCAGAATAACTCAATCTATCTGAGGCATTGAATAGCAGTAGAGCAGAGGCCTGTCAAATAAGAAAAAATGTCAAAATTGAAAACCAATGACAAAATACTATTATTTAATATAAAAATGTATTCATAAGAAACCTGATAAGTTGTCACAATCAACTCCATGGTTTTGGGCTCAAACTTGCCATTAATATTGCAGGTACCCAATGAGTATATCCATGTAAGTTTTCTATGCTTGGTTTTTGTCTGATAGAACTCTTTGAAAACCTCTACACATTTAACCTGAAACACAAAATTTCGAGTGATCAGCTAAGACAAGTTTGCTGGGGTATCTTTGGTACGAAACAATCATGAGGCCTTCAATGCCTTAGTTTAAGCATATGCCTAACAATAACACATTTTAAGTTAAATAAAAGAGAAACTGCATCTCAACCAACACATGTTTCCAGGCATCATCAGACAGTCAATAATATGTACTCTAATCTTTAGCACATAACCAACAAGTTGACGACAATATGGACAAAATACTATACCATCTCAGCAGGAAGGTTTAGATCAAACGATTTGTAACTTGGCCAGAATCCAGTTGTCAAAACAGTAACCGTCAAATCAATTCCTGGATTTGCATGAGGGTTAGTGTTCAGATACTCCTCAAAGGTTGCTTGATTTTCTCTTGCAAGTGTAAGATCAGTAACCTGAACAAAAGAATAAATAAGGTATTAATATTAAATCATTAATCTATTAGTAGTTCAATAACAAGATAAATCTACAAACCATGCCCTCCATCTTTGAGGTAAACTGTCCTCCACATTGCTGCTTCAACTTTGTCAAAATACTCCTCTCGTGGTCATCATTAGCACTTTTGTCAAAAAGCAATCTCCTTGCAAGTTTTTTCCTGCACATTCATATTCATTAACCAAATTGCCAAACAAAACGGGCACAAATAGCATATGCATCAAAGTGTCAAAAATCAGCATAGTAGCATACTTACCTGTAAAATTCAGCAAAGAGGTCCTTATCACTAATATAAGCAAGCAATTTCACTACCTGCAATTTTTAATATCATTAACATGGAGTCCCAACCCCTACACTAAGGATGCCGAAGGAGCAAGGACTTACCTTCTCAAGAGTCTCCTCAATGGCTTCATCACTAAGTTTCTCACTTCCACCTTTCTTCAGAATATTATCACAAAAGGTAGCCAGCAACTCAGCACTTGAGCTACCTGCGATACCCTTGTTGCAGAAAACCTCAAATGCCTCTTTGAGTGCCTATATTGAGACAAAATAAGTATAAGAAATACAGAAAAATATGTTAAGAAAGAAAGAAGAAAAAAAAATATATATATATATATATATACAGAGAGAGAGCATTCTTGTCTTCCAAAAATATAAAAAGCAATTCTTAGCGCAAACCTTATGGAAAAGCGAGTGGTTCTGGAAGCAGTCGGTCACATATGCCAAGTACTTGTCATGAAGCTCGATAATTTTTCTAACGAAAACCTAAAACTCAGAGAGTTATCAGTTGACAAATATAACAACAACCAAATGTATCAAAGTGATTTTTCAAGTACCAACCTGTTCTTGTAAACCAACGACGTCCTTCTTTTCTGCCTGAAAACATTGTTACAATTAGAAATATTCAATGAGGTGCAAGAGATAAAGAGAAAGGTATAGAACGCAAAAGGAAATGAATATAGAATAAGGTGACTAGCTAATATGAGAATAGGAGGAGGAAAGTAGTAAAGAAACATATCAGGAAAAACAACTCTGAAGATTACATCTCAATATACATTTCAGACATCGTTAAGGACCACAGAATGATAAAGTAGAACTAGTAAAACATCTCTAATCTAGAACAACAAGGATACCTACAGAGGCATAGATCTGAACTATCTGATTCTCCACTTCTTTAGTCTAGTTGTTTCCAAGAAGAACAATCCAAAACAAAGTTGTTGAGTTCGCTATTCCCAGTAATTACATAACAAGTAACCTTCAAGCTTAGATGCTAATAGCTTTCTTGGATGAGTATATTTAGTACTTGATCACTTTAACGGATTACTTTACAAAAAGAAAATATTGATCGACTTTTTTCTATTTTCCAAAATATCAACAGTTGCCCTATGTTAGGTGTTCAAAGAAATGGTTGAGAAGGAACGGGCTTTGCTAAACATTGTACTTTTGAAAAAAAAAGTAAAATAGAAAAATGCTAATTTTCAAGAACAGTTACTTAAGAAAATTTAATCGAATCCACATTAAGAAATAGATAATATATGCAGCACTACTTCCAGACATATCAATAAGCACTTGCAACATCATTAATACCAAAAAGCAGCTACTCCATGACAACAACAGTATGTTCTTCAAATAGACAACTCGCTGACAACAATAATTCATTAAGAAGGTAGGAAAGAACAACAAGTTCATAAAAAGCAAAATGCACCTTCTTATTACTGGCAGCATCTTCTGCTTGTTTGACTAATGTTGTACCCTCAGCAGTGACGTGCTGCATGAAAGTGACAGACTGTAAGATCCAAGCACATCACCAAAGGAGAAACAACCCAAAGGTTAAGGTACCAAAAAATCAAAAGAATAAACCTGCTTAAATATCTGAGAGACAGGATCAAGACCACGGGTTATTCTACAGAAAAGCCTATACATCCTTGATAGATCATCCACCTATAATGTAAGAACATGATCATCAAGTTTAAGTACAATCCATATGCTTCTCAAAAAAAAAGAATAACAACAATTATGGAACCTTGTCATCTTGAAGCAATGCATGACATCCAGAATGTTCCTTCTCAAGAAGCTGACTTGCATATACAGATAGCAGCTCATGTTGTACTTTCTGTCAAAACCGCAAACATAGAATAAAATCAAACATACGGGTCCAATAACGCAAACATACAGGAAATAATCACAGTAAGAAGAAATTTTTCTATTATGAGTTCAATAACGCACTAATTTTTTGTCGATCCAGAAAAAAAAAGAAATATGTTTTGAATTGTCATTTGAAATGACACAAATAAATAGCAGATAATTAAATACCTCCAGCAACTTTGGCTCACTGCTAGAATGCAAGTAATGAGCAACTCTGTCCTTCTCTCTCTTTAAGCACTCCTCGGCCTAAAGAAACAAAAGCCATAAATTGTGAGGCTTACTTGCATGACAAGAAAATAGATTCATGAAATTCTAGAGAAGTACTTTTAGCATGTAATCTGGGCATGAGTCCTCTAGAATCCATATTGAAGCCTTCCGAGAATAATACGCTGCACTGTCCTTAAGCAAGAATGCTTCAAAATCATTTTCGTAGCAGTCCATAGTACCCAGTCCAATTTCAACATAAATACCAAGGACATTCTTCAACAACGCTCTGTCTATCTGTTCACCCTCACGCTCTTGATCAATCTAATAAAAAGACCAAGTGTTAGAGACCATGAAGTTTTACAGACCAGCACAATCATGCATGTTATAAGTTAAATCCACAAACGCACCAGAGAGATCACTGCATCTTTTACTTTCACTTTGATCTCTTGATAAACCTGTAAATCAAAAGAAAAGATAAAACATATACATGAAAGGAGAAACACATAGAATGTGGGCATAAGAAGGCCACACAGAAAGAACATCATCTAGTAAGTGGATGATGTTAACTTACAAGATCACGAAAACATGCTAGGCCAACTTCTTTAAGTGCAGGAAGTGATCTCCGAGCTATAAAATACCGATCAAGATAATGGAAAAAGCGTGATAACCACCGGACCATGACTTTATGATTTGACCACCTCTTTACTAGTTCCCTTAACATGAATTCATCATGCTTCTCTCTCAAAGAAGGCAACACCTGAGACACGATCAAGAAAAAAATTTGCTCATGAGACCCAGCAAGAAGTCTTTCATAATTCTTTACTATCTAATATTAAATGAACACAAAAATAAACTAACAAACTGTTTGCTAGATATAGAAGTTAGTAGAGCTACAAAACAAAGTTGTATGCAATGATGTCTCAGATCATTTAGGGAACAAATGTAACCCTAACACGAACTCTATCCAATCTCCATAACAGAAAAGCATGTGTTCAGAAGTTGAATGTAACAGTTTTTGGTTGAAATATTAGAATTAATTATTAAACCATTAGTGTTCAGTAAATTACCAAAATGCAAGATAGAGGCATGGTAGGATGCAATAATGCTCAATGTGTGCACACAACTAAGACAATCAAAAGAATTTAGATTAATTAATAATAAAAAGAATAATTTCAGTCTCAATGAACTTCAGCTTGCAATGAAAAAGATTAATCATCAGGCTGTTAAACACTTAAAGTAGGGAAACATTTCTAATTCAGCTACCCATGAACAGTGTGTTCAGATCAACTCTAAGGCACATTTCAAGGTTAGCTTAATACTGACAACCAAGGTCAACACTTGTTCTGAGGTAGGAAGATAATTTCAAGCTGAACATGAACAGAACTAAGCTTGCACAATCCTCCATGCATGCGTATATATGCATCTGTGTGAGTATCTTCCTAGTAAGTTGTCTGTTCAAATGCACAGGTGGTATGCTATAGGCTTGATCATGTCAATAGTACAATATTACAGTCTCGTATTGCTACTATCTTGCACATTTTAAGTGAGTGAATACTTGATTTGGGTATATGATCCATTTGACAGATAATGGTCCATACTAAATGCACGATTGATTCATTAATGTTTCTATGAACCTACATTTGACAAGGAATAGGAAAAAAGGAACTACATAATGGAATAAAATTAGCAGTTTTCACACTTTGGAAAACAGAGACCAGCACATTTTGAAGAAAATAGGTTGAAAAGGGTAATCCAACTTTCCATATCGATTTAGTAGCATCTTAACTAACTCGGTAAATTTTTTTGACAATGTGTGAGGTTGGGAAAGAATAAGATTGGAAGAGTAGCTGTATATACTTGGCAGGCATTTCATCACACCACAACAAACCTCAGTAGAGAAGGAGGGTCAGGTGCCAAGGGCAAATGGTTTTGAAGATATCAATGCATGTTCCTAGAAAGATTGGTCCTATACTGTTAATAAATGACCGCTTTCATGGCTTAGTAGAAACACAAAAATGTTACCTTTAACAAACTTGAAATTCAAAATTTCACTTCATACCGTCCATCTAAGCAAATCATATGCTTAACAGGTCCAATACTACACATCTGTAGCTTCTCCTACCATAGCTAATAAATTACATAACTTGTGTACTTCAAATTTATGCAATAACAGAAATCACTACTCTATATTATTAAACTAGCTAAGTACAAGTACCCTTCAAAAAACTACGACCAGCTTAAATAAAATCAGTACCAGAATACTAAAATCAAGGGAGATGGTCCCATCTTAGACATTTAAATCTTCACCAAATATTGGTCCAGGATAGTTCAATTAATTGGACTGCAGATAGTTAAGACCATAATGCATACGAGCAACAACAAAAAATAATGATAAAAGCTAGCGCGATGGATTGGTTGCATCGAGTATGCTTCTAGTATAACCATCCTCACCGATGAAGTGATGTATTCCTCAAACGACTCCCTGTACTTGTCGTACAGCTGCTGCGAATAATCATGAGGAGGCTTCTGGGTGCACATGTTGTAGATAGTTCTGATACAAAAATATTTAGACAAATCACACATCATATCAAACCAGATAAACGCAAATATACAAAGAAAAAAAAAATCAGAGCAGAAAGATACGTGTAGAGCATCATATAGTCCTCAGATCCAAACTGGGACTCAGGAAGCCCTTCCAAGATGTTCTTCAGCTTGGTAATCCCCTTCTGCATGAAGTCCCATCCCTGCTCCAAGTCTATCGTCTTCCTCTCGTGGATCGCCATGTCTCCCACTTGGAAATTCCCCTTTCCAACCACCAATCCTACACAAGCATAGACAAAATCGATTGAACATTCGAGATCACGAAAAAGAGAACCATTTCTCGGATCCAAATCCAAGCCCTAGGTCCGGATCGAAACCCTAAACCTACCGACACGAAATGGAACCGCACTCGCCTGGTTCCTATTCCCTGAGCTCGCTTCGAGGTCTCAATTCGAAGCAGGAGAAGAAACCAACCCCCAAAAATCACAACAACAACAAAAACCAACACCACCAATAGGAATCCACGAGATGATTCGCGACGGAAAATAGAAGAGCCTTAAAAGTGAGAGAAAGGAACAGTAA
Organism: Typha latifolia; assembly: GCF_019914945.1. Lineage (NCBI taxonomy): Eukaryota > Viridiplantae > Streptophyta > Magnoliopsida > Poales > Typhaceae > Typha > Typha latifolia. Next base: position 3,171,523 of record NC_133091.1, read on the forward strand.
GGAGAGCACCTGATCGGGGATCAAGAGCTCCCAACCCTAAGTCCTAACCCTAGAATTCGACGGAGGGAGAGGAGACGAGACGAGAGGAAGAAGGGAATAAGACGGTCGGTGGTGACGACGGGAAGCAAAATACCTCCCGGTGATATTTGTAGTGACTTTTGACCGCAAGGTATTTATAGATAAAGGAAATGGTAAAGTTTTATAACATACTGACTGTACACTGGTGGAGATTGGGGAAACCACCATTGAAGGTAGGAAAGCTTAAAATAAAATTATGTATTCATACCGACTTTTGAATTTTAATCGTGTATTAAGAATTAATACCAATCTTATGTTTATCAAAAACGCTTTAGTTTTATATTTTTCTCTTATTATCGTTCACTTTTTATTATACAGATATATCATATGATCGCTGTTTTTTATTGTTTAATGTGTCACAAAATCTTCTGCGAAATTAACTTATAATATGACGTTCTTTATTTTGTTAGCACTTAGGACAAACTAAATTAAAATTTTCAGCAAAATATAAAAGTCAAATAATAATAATACATACTATAATATGTAAAAATGACAATATAAATAAAAATATAGGATGTTTTTGATAAATTTCTCTAAATTTTATGATTAATATATGCTTTTATATAGTTTTTTATGGTCTAGGATAAGAGAACTAATCGAATCCAGTTATTATTTCACCAAAGTAAGATCGGCAAAAATGTACCAATTCCTAATTTACTTGTGTAAATAGTAAAAAGGACATGGAAGCTGAGCTCTCCTTTTTCTTTCTCTTGTGGGTCTATAAAAATTGTAATAGTTTCAGTGCATTAGTGAAAGGTTTTCTACAATGGACTTTTCTATCTCTAAAACCGAGTAGTTTAGATAGATCTAGCACAAAAAAATTGATCTACACGGAATGACTCATAAAAATAATAATAGAACTAGTTTAAATTTACTAGATCTAAGATGATTAATCTTAGATTTGATTTCTAATGAGAAAATTACAGAGAGAAAGACACCCCTGTAGGAAACAAACTTAGAAGCACGTATAAGAGTCTAATTGAGTAAGCTAAATAGGTACTGGCTTGTTGTGTATCGACATATGGGGTATTTGAGCTCTGATACTAATTATGATGTATCGGGTTAGAGTGATTTATTTGAAGTGATGGTGGTGGAATCAACGCAACATAGATAGTGAGATATAGAGAATAGGAGTTGAATGAATAATAGAGATGACGATGGTATGCGGTAGATTTGTAATTTAGAAAAAGAGAAAAGGAAGAAAATGATTGGCTTTCAACCAATATAACCGATGGTATAATTAGTTTACAAAAAAAAAAAATTAAATGTCTTCTATTACCTAGCATTTTTAAAACTAATATTGACATTTAAATATATCAAATGATGTAACTTATGAAATACAATCTTAAGTTTACCTTTAATTTTTTTTTTAAAAAATAGAATTATTATTTTTTTTAAATCTAACTTCAGGACTAAAATACACTAGAATAAAAACAGGATAATTAAATACTAAAGATTATTATGTAATTTTTCAAACGTGTCGTGAGCAGCCAATCGGCTGGCAAAAACTGTAACGTCTAAAATGGTTTTTGGTACATCTATCAATTGTTTGGATCTTTAGCCAAATCAAACCGCCAAATGGTTTGTTCACCGATTTGACCACCTAGTCCGATATGATACTGGTATTTAAATAATGCTTACTAAAGACCTCCTATTTGAGCTTGATCAGTGCTTCGATTACATGTGGGGCCGATTAAATCTACCTGGGCCCCGCCTCGCCATTGCTGCACCGTATTCCCATAAGAACACTGGATCCCCTCCTATTTCGCGTCAGCTGTTCCTCAGGAATAACGTAATAAATCGCTGTTTCGCCACGTGTTATCCAACGCCTCCCCCACTTCTTTAGCTTGTCCCCATTTCGATTCGAGTACGCGAGATAGATCCTCCTGCAATCCCCGCGAAGCGAAGCGAAGGAGAGGAAATCCCCTCGAAACTCGAGACGAACTCCAGATCTCGATTGGAACCTCGTTTTATAGATCTCCTTCGACTTTCAACTACTCGATCTGTCGCTTCTCTTGGGGAGAAATGGCGACGGCGAGGGCGAGCTCCAGCCTCGCTTACCCTGAGAGGTTCTACGCCGCCGCCGCCTACGCCGGATTCGGCGGATCTCCCAGCTCCGCCGCCTCCTCCGGTGCGATCTCCAGGTTCCAGAACGATGTCGCTCTCTTGCTCTATGGCCTCTACCAGCAGGTGAGATCCTGTAAATTTTGGTGATCATTTTTTTTTTTTGAATTTTTTTTTTCGATTTCTTTTCGTTGATCTGGGCCGCTCTGTTGTTATTCATCCGTTGGGTTGACATCCGTGTTTGGGATTTGTTGTTTTGTTTGGATTTGATCTAGATCTGGAGTGAAATTTTGATTTGGGATTGTTGTTGAAATTTTTTGAGGCAGATCAAGGAGTTATTCGAAATTAGATAGACGTTGTGGTTGGCAATTGTTTAGTTGGTGCAAAATTTCACTAAATTTGATTATTGGATGCAGGCTACGGTAGGACCTTGTACTGGTCCGAAACCGAGAGCGTGGAACCCTGTGGAGCACAGCAAATGGACAAGGTTGGTATTTTTAATGTCCGCCAATGTTTTTTCACATGCAATTTTCTTTTTCTTGTTAGATTTTTGAGAACAAGTCTGTCGTTAAAACAGGGATTTTGTTCCATGTGCAACTATACTGCATTGATTGTTTTGGCGCTTTGTTCCTCTTTGATCATATAAGAACCCACATTTAGTATCTTTTCCTGCTTTCCACGGATTCCAAATTTAGTAACTAGGATGAGGTAATTACTGGTTATCAGAAGTCAATGCTTGTAATGTTTTACCAACATTTGATTCCGTTAACGAGATCTGCTATGGTATACTTAGAAAGGAATTTCATTATCCAGTGGCAAAGAAGCATGAAATTTTATTTGTGCATTACATCAAGTAATAAGATATATTTGATCTTTAATTTTATTTTATATTACAATGTGAAGAGGATTGTTTGATATATCTGCACATCTTTAGGTAATTCAATGTTGCGGAAAATGCCTGAGGTATGAGGATAGTCACCTCACTGCATAGTACATAGGTGGTAAGAAGACACATATGGGTGTGTATGTGGTTCCAACAATAAAATATGTCAAACTATTATATATGAAATAGATATATTGTTAGTATAAATCAATGTATATGTAAATGTATCAAATGGTATATCGTGAAATGTACCCGGTAATTAAGATGAAGTAATAAAACTCACCAAATTGCTCAATTAACATATCCTTGTGAAATTTGTCAAATTAGTGGTCTCGTGATAGTTATCCATGACTTCTGCTCGTGTACATTAGTATGTCAAATGTGTGTGTGTGTGTGTGTGTGTGTGTGGTAAAGAGCATTTATTATTTATGGATTTTAGTCATTGAAGGCAATACATTGTGGCCCTAGAGCTTAGCATCTTTTTCCTAGTTGAACCTAGCTTCTGACTTGAGAAGGATCTTAGTGTGACAATTGGATTACTTGCATATCCCACTTTTGCATGACCAGTAAGTAAGTATACTACTGGCTTAGCAGCGTAGCTACTAATAACTTATATTTACCTCAATGTCCTTACATCTTTATTGAGATTGTTAAGAGAGAGTGGAAGAGCTTGTGAAGATCCAAATATTAAACTTCAGAAGGATCATGCCATTACTCGCATTGAGTGAACGAGAAGTATGGAAAGAGTATATGTTAAGTTTGGAAATATGCACATAGTGGGCTTTCCTCATTTATTTGATGAAGCATTTTGATTCTTTTGCGTGAAGGGGAATCTTTGTGTTTACTTTTTTCTCATGCTGGTAAGACTGAGGGCCTTGTAGGGGTTTTTACCCTGCTAGTTGCTTATTTGGCAAGAGAAATTTTCTTTAAATGTAGTTTATGCCACTCAGAACTAGCATAATCGGATAATCCTCACCTAATAGATGGAGTAAGACATTATCGCTGTTTGAGTAGCTTTGGTTTATTTGAATTGCATGAAAAGAAGAGTTTAGTAAGGATTTATTGAGTTGCCAACAGATTTCTTTTACCATTTTCTGTATTTGTGATTCTGGAACTTTGCATTTGTTCCTTTTATTAGATTAATCAGGTTTTGTTAGTGAATACATTCATAGAATAGAATACTATTCTATTGGGTTGCCTGGCTTGTCACAGTCTAAAGAATGGACATTTGGTTCATTTACACTTGTAAGCATCAACTCCCATGTTATTCTTATACTCAAGTGATTGCAAATCTTATTACAAGTCAGTGGATGTAATTTAATCTTTTTAAAAGGTAACTTAATAAATACTCTATTTCTGTTTATGCTGTCAGTAGGTACACATCTAGACTTGAAGAAAACTCTTAACTTTTAAGGCTTCTAAACTTTGGTTCACCTTGCACCTAGATAGATGCTTGGGATCTATGCTGTCTCTCTATCTACCGTCTGACTAACTAATCATACAACTTTGGTCTATTGGTATTTTTTTATGTGATAATAGTCTGCAGCCTTGAATAAACATCCCACATCAAAATCTACTAGCAAAATATTTTTTTATTTATCCATAGAGAACTTTTATCAATGTATAGTTTAATGTGCAGTCCTGCTGCTATGAACTGTTTTTAGCTAATTATGTTCATCATTTATGAAATTATACTTTCAGCTGGCATGGTCTTGGAAACATGGCCTCAGCAGAAGCAATGCGTCTTTTTGTGAAAATTTTGGAGGTACTTGGAAATGTCTTATATTTTTGGTTGTATATGTTATTGTGCATACCTTATTCTTTAGTTTTCTTGACAGGAGGAAGATCCTGGTTGGTATTCCAGAGTCCCTGAGTTCACAATAGAACCTATTGTAGATGTTGAGATGCATGTAAGTATATTGAGGCTAATACTTTTAGTTGGTTGTCATTGGTTGTCATTGGTTTGTATAAATGATTAGATCTCGCTAGTGATAAATGTATGCTTTTCTTTCCCCTTGGTCTTCTTTATAGTGGTAAACAAGTAAACAACTCGTTGCACTTGCATTTCTTTTGGCAAGATTTTCAAGCCTTTTGCTGTCATCATTTTCTTCTCCTAGTGATGATTTCTAGATTTGCTTGATATTACTAGAATCATGGATGGCCCATGCTTATTGGCGATGTTACTGTTGAGATCTTTTGGTGGCAAGGAATTGGTAAGTAGCCGCCTATAATGAGTGTCTCTAGTTGTTCTGACCTGTGTGAACCTTTGTCAATTGGGCTTGCACCTATTGAGGAACATGTGCTTATCCGGTGAGGGTGTGCTGCTGATAGGCATTTACTTACTAGCATGGAGTGTCACAAAGCACGACAAGATTAGTCAATGCTTGAGAGGAATATCATTTGGCGCAAAAGATCATTAATTGCTATGTTTGGCTGTGTTTATTGTAGTATCCAAACTTCCTAGATAGTAATCTAGGTCCATGTGAGATGATCTTTATCACTTTTCTTATTTTCTGTAGAAGCCTAAGCTGGAATCAGCTGCTGAGTCAGCTACTCCAAATGGAATCCCTTTTCTGGAGCCTAAGACAATTTCTGCAGAAAATGGAAGTGTGCTTGAAACCCAGGACAAGGATGTTATAATGGAAGGTCTTGGTTCAATCGGTATTAATGATCAATGGACTGCACCTCCAGTGACTGGGCAGCATCCAAAACCCCGCTATGAGGTACACAATCGATTTTCTGCAACTGCCTTCTATTTGCAGGATTGACTATTGGGAATGTTCTTTGTTAGTTATTTGACAGACTAACATCAGATTTAAATATTTTATTTTATGCAGCACGGAGCAGCTATAGTGCAAGATAAAATGTATGTTTTTGGTGGAAACCATAATGGCCGTTATCTTAGTGACCTTCAGGTACCTGACAGAATTGATAATCACATTTTCCTCTCGTGTCAATCAGCATAATTTAAATAATCATCTCTTTAACTTTTCAGTATTGTGGCCATGTGACAGTTAAGGTGTCTGGAACATGAGTTGTTTGTATGGTTTTGTTATTCACTTTCAATTTCCATGTATCGGTTATTAAAACTATCTGCTAGCAAATGCTAACCTAGCATCACTATTTGGTGTCCCATAGTCTTATTTATGCCGATTAATATTAGTATTAAGTTTAGATAAGCTGGCTGTCTAATATTTTTTTTTTAAAATCTTGAGCAAAGGTTTTGGATTTGAAGAGTTTGACTTGGTCGAAGATAGAGGCTAAAACACAAACAGGATCTCCAGAATCAGTGAATACAGTCCCAGTTGCTCCATGCGCTGGCCATTCTTTGGTAATTTTGAGAACCCTGTATGTGTAGTTTGATTTTCTAAAAAGTGTACATATTGTTAAACTAATAGAAACCTTGCTCTCTGTGGCAATGATTTTCTTGCAGATTGCATGGGGAAACAAAATTATATCTATCGCTGGGCACACCAAAGATCCTTCTGAGACTGTTACAGGTTCAAATAATTTCATATGATTCTATCTGGCTATTTTTATACTCACCCACATTGCACTGATCATATTTTAGTCTTTGTATGCCAGCAAAGGAATTTGATCCACAAACTTGTACCTGGTCAAACTTAAAGACTTATGGGAAACCCCCGGTAATCATTATTGATCTATATTTGTAGTATAAAAGCATAAAAAATGCTCCATTTTAACATTGTGAGCTACACATTTTTTCTGTTGCAATCCCGTGCGCTTAGATCTATGGAGAAGCATCTTTCTTGTGCCTAATAGTGAATTAACTGATATGAGTTCATCAACATAGTGTTTTCTAATGAAGAGCCACTGTGTACTATTGCGATAGATAATTGATGTATCTTACATGTAATTCAATGAGAGTCAGAAAAAAATAGCTGGGATCTGTTTTTCCTGGTCTTATTAAGTTTCAGTTATCTGACATTAATATGGAGATAAATTAGATCTGAGAAGTATTTGATTCATTTAATTGGTTTCTTCTGTAGATTTCACGTGGAGGCCAGTCAGTGACTCTTGTTGGAACAACCTTAGTCATGTTTGGTGGTGAAGATGCAAAGAGATCTCTTTTGAATGATTTGCATATTCTTGACCTGGAAACCATGACTTGGGACGATATTGATGCTATGTAAGTTGTAGATATTTCTGAACTTGGTATTCTCTGTAATTTTTCTCCTTTGTGATTATTTTGGTACAGATAGTTATTTTAATTGTTTCATGGAATGGGCTATGCACAAAATGATAAATGTCAGCTTAAAGAATGCACAGTAAATTCCACATTTTTACAATTCAATAGCATCTTTATTATGCTTTATGATTCAGGTGATGCCTGGTAGAAAATTCGTGTTTCTTTTTTGTCACTTTTGAGGCTTGAGTAAATAATTGTGTTAGCTTTCTAATTCTGCATTGTGTTTTCTTTCTCGGATGTAACCCCTGAAGTATCTTCTGTTCCTTTTTAATTTAATCATTTTTAATATATCAACAACCCTTAATTCTCAATTCATTTTCTCACTAGAATTGGATCTACCTTAACAAATTTCAGACGAATATCCTCTTTTGCACATTATGTCAAAACATTTTGAGTAGACGAGAAAACATGGCTTCTTAGTATCTGGTATAAAGGAAAGAGGGAAGGATCCTTTTCTTTTTGTGCTTAAATTGATTTCTCATTTGCAGGTATAGATGCAGCATCTTAATACATGAAAGCAAATGTAATGTGTTAACAAAAAGATTGAAGTACACAAATTGTTCATATGCTAATCTTTCAACAAACTAAAAATAATTTCAGGAAATTTTCCACGTGTTACAGTAGTTAGCATTCCCAATCCTTTTAGACCTAATTCTACTAAATTGTACATTCCGACACATTTATATGATTATAATATTGGGCAACCAAACCTAATTATTGAAAATTTTCTTTGTTACTTTTAGAGGAACACCTCCTTCTCCAAGGTCAGACCATGCTGCTGCTTGCCATGCAGAGCGGTATCTTTTGATTTTTGGTGGAGGATCTCATGCTACATGCTTCAATGATCTACATGTCCTTGACTTGCAAACTGTGAGGACCACTATCCTCTTATAATGCTAAGATGGAAGCATTGCACAAATCTTTCAAGCATTGTCTAATTGTACATGTCTGGTTTTCTTTTTTTTCCCTATAGATGGAGTGGTCGAGACCTAATCAGCAGGGTTTAACTCCGGAACCCCGAGCTGGGCATGCAGGTGTAACTGTTGGAGACAACTGGTTTATTGTTGGTGGTGGAAATAATAAGAGCGGTATGACTTTGAAGACTTCTTCATACATATATAATAAATCAGTTCTCATATAGGGGCTTATATTGTTTTGGATCCATCATCGTCTCTTCACGTGGTTCTTTCTCCATTTTTCTCAAAGTTAATCCTTTAATTTGTATTATGCGTAATTTCACTAAAATAATTGGGGCTAGAAGCTTGGTCGTTCTGGTTGTTGATTAATCAAAATGATGTCAAGGAAAAAATGGTTGCTCAAGAGAGGATAAAGGATACCGTATTGTATTGCTGTATATTTCATAGTTTGAAGTTTTGGTTTCGGTTTGGCTTGGTTAAAAAACGAAAATATTTCGGTCAGTTTCACTTTTGATTTCGTTGTATCGGTTTCAGACTTCTTTTGATTAATAGTCTTCTTTTTCTTTTTTTCAATACATCATACAAAATAAATAGTCTTCTTTATCTTATTTTTCAATTCATCATACAAAATAAATAGTCTTCTTTATCTTCTTTTTCAATACATCATACAAAATCTAATAGCATTTAAGAATGAGTTTGATATTGAGTTAGATACAAGTTGGATTTAAGTCAAATTCAACTTAGGATTAAAATAATACATTAAAAATTGTTATTAGGGCTGTTTTGGTTGGACCCTAGTTTCAGGGAGCAGTTTCAGATCTAATAGGGCTGAAACGGGACATGATTTGACAAAATGTCCCGGTTTCAGACGAAACTTAAAACCACTATTTATATTCATATGAACTTATAAATAAAAGAGTAGATGGAGGACATTTTTTAATAAATGTTAAGGGCTACCTCTACCTGTGCCTACTAACATTGTATCCTTCAGCAATCGTTTCGGAGCTTGAAAAAGGAGGTGTTACATAGTAGTGTGATAGATAGCATAAAACTTTTGTCAAGAATGCCAAAATAAATCCTTGTAAGAGTTTACACTTTTATATCTTCACTAATATGGAACGTGCTACATCTTCACCACTCAGAACCTGGCTCAAGGTTTCTTCCATATGAAAATGTTTAGAAGAGAAGGAGATCTCAGGTTACTGGCTTTGAATATAAAAATAATTTTAGGGACTGTAGGCGTTGATAAAGAGGGGGGTCAACATAATCTGGCAGCATGGATTGAAAAAAATATAAAATGAAAAAGAAAATAATGGATTATCTATTACATTAAGAAAATATGGAAGTAGAATGGTTAGAGTTGTGGATGAGTGGAGTCTAACCTCAATCATAGATGGATAACATGTTTTTGGTGAGGATGCCTATAGCATAGAGTTTATAGAAGAACAAAACTTAAGGCCCTACTTTCTGACAATTTGGCTGAGTGGCTCCACCTTGTGCTCCTAGTTTGTGTTACCCTAGTTTCTTTCTTTCCGTTTATCCTATTGGCATTATCCTGGTATTTTGCTTTTATTTTGCATGATGTTGCTGGCACTTATGCATAGTTCGTTGCAGGAGTCTCTGAAACTCTTGTACTTAACATGTCTACGCTGGTATGGTCAGTCGTTACCACAGTTCAAGGACGTGTGCCCCTTGCAAGTGAGGTGTGTTTTATATACTGCATTTTGCTTCATGATAACATATGTGATATTTAAGTTTGCATCTTTGTGGAATTCTTATCAAAGCATAATAAAATTCTTTTTTCGCGTATCGTGGGATCAGATTAATTTTTTGTAAGATATGCAACTGCAGAAATTATGAGTCCTGGCTCCAGATTTATACTTCTATACAGACAGTACCCTTTCTAAGACGTAATCAACTTTATTGTGGAACAGTAGGGGGAAATAGATTGGAAGAACCAATGAAATGCTGAAAGAAAGCTAATAATAATTTACAAACTTCCTAATTGAGTATTTAAGATGTTGCATAATGCAGATTAAATGTATTATCGCTTCTCGAAGATGCACCGAACTATGTTCAGTGTCTTCTGGGTGCTGAAGTTCTAGCATGGGTGGTTTAAAAATAATAGCTGCTGCTTCTGTCCTTGGAATTGTTTTGATGGATATATCGCAAAATGATTCATAGGGTAGTTATAAGGTCTCTTTCCCAATAGGGTGGCAAGATTGGTCAGAGTGGATCACAAAGAAACCAAACTTTGGTATAAGTAACAACCAGTTAGGTTTTGACAAAATGACAGTACTATACCTTGACTTGCTCATAAAATGTATGTGGGTCTAACCCACCAACTTTCGGGAAATAATCAGTCATTTTTTACTCCATTAAGTTATGGGGAAAATTCCTGATAAGTTGGTTGTCTCTGTAACCCAAAATTTCAGTCAGCTACAAAAGTTATCCTAGTTAGTTGTCCCTGGCTACCTGCATGACCACTAGTTTTGGGATGACAATATTAATCTGATCCATTTTTAATAAGGATATATTACCTAGAATCATCTTGAAGATTATTCCTGTAAACCCAACTATTTCTGGTTAGCTCATGCCAGTTGCCGAGTCCATTTTGGTATTCCTCCTTCCCACAGCCCAATTAAGACCTAGAGTATAATGTGTCCATGTCTACATATTTGTGATATTCGATGCTATGCTTCTAGACTTCTAGTGAAGTATACAATGCTTCTAGACTTTTAGTTAAGTATACATAGCATCTAGACTTCTAGTGAAGTATACACCATTTGGAAAACCAAAAGCCGTAAGCTTCTATGGAGTGATTTCTTCAATGCCACGTTCATCATGTTATTGGTCACTTGCATTAATTCAGTAGGATTTACCTTTTCTGTTCCATCTTCTGAAAATTATTTAGACTGGATAGCTGATGAGTAGCAAATTTTATGCTCGCCTTCCCCAATTTATCTTGTGGGAAGATGGAATCTTGTAAGTTGTGTTTGTCGTTTTTCTTTAGCTTGTCATTGTTTAAACCATAGTTTGAAATTTCAGTTTCAGTTTTATTCTGCTTGGTTAAAAAGCAAAATGTTTTGGACAGTTTCTGTTCGGACTTCTTTTGATAGATAGTCTTTTTAATCTTATTTTTCAATGCACCACACAAAATCTAATAGCATTTAAGCAACAAGATTGACATCGAGTTAGGTACAAGTTGGATTCAAGTCGAATCCAGCTTAGTATTTAAAACAGACATTAAACAATTGTTATTAGAGTTGTTTTGGTTGGATGCTAGTTTCGGATCGGATAGGACAAAAATGCGAAAATGTTTCGGGAAAACGTCTTGGTTTCGGACAAAATTTCATACCATGGTTTAAACATGTCTTGAAATTTAGCACTAGTCAATTTGGAGGTCCTAGAGTAGTAATGTTCTATCAAGAACAGTTTTACCATCTTGTAGAATTGAAGAGTGAAGACCCTTAATTTGAGTTAATTCTCTCATGGCTTAACAAAATCACCTGTTCAGACAGATTCTTTTGCTAACTGACTCAGAAATTGTGCTCTAGGGCTTGAGTTTGGTTCTTAGCACCTACGGCGGGGAAGATTTTCTTGTGTCATTTGGAGGATATAATGGGCGTTACAGCAATGAGGTAACTAAACTATGGCCTTTGTGTAAATTTACCTTGTTAATTACTTTTATCTACTTTTCTGATCTTTCCTGATGGTTAGGTCTATGTTCTTAAACCAAGCCACAAATCAGATGTGCAGTCCAAGATGATAGAGGAACCTGTGGCAGACAGTGTAGCTGCACTACTTCCCGCAACAAATGCTAGCAGGGATGTGGCACCTGAGATTGAATCTCCTCAAGATGGAAAAATTAGAGAGATCGTGATGGACAACGTTGACTCCGAATTTGTGGTAACTTCCTGCAAAAAAATTATCTCAGTTTGCTGAACAAGTATCTTGATATATATATATATATATATAGAGAGAGAGAGAGAGAGAGAGAGAGAGAGAGAGAGAGAGAGAGAGAGAGAGAGTTGAACTACATACTCTGTCAAAATTGAGGAAAGTTGTAAGAAAATTTTGGCCATTGGTTGTGCCTCGAGATTGTACATATGAAAAGCTAAAAGTCTAGGTCAAGTGAAAAAGTTCTTGGTACGAGGTTTGGTGACTCCCGTAGGTGTACTCAATGGCCATAATGTGTTAAATCTTTTCTCAAGATTTCCCATAAAATTTGAATTCTAGGTCTCGCTATATATACACATACTCATTTACATGTACATGCTTCTATGTAAATTGAACTTACTTTTAGATTAAGTGCCAATTACCAAGAAGTTGGCAATAATTCAGACTGAATGCACTTAATTTTGAAAGCCTTCATAGTGTTAAAGCTGTCAGAGACAGATTTTAATCATACAGCATGGTATATTTGTTAGTATTAATTAGTTGATTAGATAAAGATTTTATTTTGTGAGACTTTCTACACTTAACATGCTTTACTGTAACTCTCAGAATATGAGAAGTGAGGAAGCAAGAGAACGACTTGTAGCAGCTCTCAAGACCGAGAAAGATGAGTTAGAAGCAGCAGTTAACAAGGAACAACTGCAGACTCTCCAGCTTAAGCAAGAGCTTGCAGAAGCGGAAAATAGAAATGCGGAACTCACAAAGGCAAGCTTCATGATGCTTTTGTCTTTGACTTTGTGAAATATCAGGCTTTTGCTTTTTCTCTTTCAGAAATTTGGAAGTTCTTAGGAGGTATCTTGATTGGCTGAAACACCACTTAACTATGATTGCTTCATGGTAGTTAGGCTTGGTTGATGTGAAAACAATTCAAGATGTGGTATCTGAAATTATGACTCTATAATGCAGCAGCGTCTTGAATTTCCAGCTTCTAAACTATGAATTTCCAGCAACGTCATGAATTTCCAGTCATGAATTATGACTCTATAGTGTCCTTGTCTTTTATCATACATCAATGTAGCTTCCATAAGATTTGTATCTTTAAACTTGTTATTGCACAAGTCTAATTCTATATACTTGGCTTTCTTTTCTTGTTTTAAATTATTGCTTATAGTGTAAAGTGTAAACCAGGGAAGGCTGGAACCAACACACACTCCACAGAAAGAACCATTTCTTTTAGTGGCTTTAAGTGTTCTTCTGTTGTAATTATGTAGGAACTTCAATCTGTTCGTGGTCAACTTGCCGCTGAACAGTCAAGGTGTTTCAAACTTGAGGTATGCACATAAAATCAATGACCTTTATCTGTTGCTTCTCATCTGAGGTTTGATGCATAAATCCGTATTGCACAATTTGATGCTTGAGTCATCCAGGCATGACTGAGCCTAAAAATATTCCAGAAATATCATGCTCGAGTCAAAAACAACTTTGGCCTAAAAACTTGTAGCCTGATGTTCCTTGGCTGGTGTTGAGATGGCTATTAGGCCCTACGCATGATATATCTGGTCATTTATTAACTTGGCAAAAATCAGGCATCAACTTAGCAAAGCCCATTGGTGCTCATTTTATTCATGCATACATATTCTGAGCTTTCTGCTGATTTATTCGTGCAATGTAGATCTTTAGTAATCACTCAGTTCTATTTGTCAATGTGGAATTGAACTTGAATAACCGATGCAATTATCATATGACCTCTTAATTTGCTTACTTTTAATAACTTCAGTTGATATATTTAGTGCTTTTGTGCCTTCTATTTTGTCAACATTTTCTGATAAGACACATAAGAAGTAGTGATTGTGGTTAGTGGGCTTAAATAAGGACCAGTTATACCCTATTAAATATGGGAATAAAAAAGGAACAGGCGCATTTAACTGACTAGCTCCACCAATAACATTTTCTATTCCACTATGATAATAAGAGATATTTCTGGGACATTGTTGTAAGAACAAAAACAACCAGTGATACTAGGCCATAAGATCAGAAATTTGAATTCCACAAGATCTTGGATAGACTATCCTCAGACCATTGTTGAGGAACACTATCCCAATGAGGATTTATATCATATCTCTATCCCCAGGATGCAAATCCCAGAACCAAATAAGACATATTTCCATTTTTTATGGTCACCTGGTTGCAAATGCTTGCATGGTAAATAGGCGATTTATTTCTCAGTGGCTTCAATCAAGATTTATTACCTGAAACCTCTTGCTATGGTTACAGTGTGAATGAAATGTGGCTTCAAAATGCATGTTCAATTAATTTGAATATGTCTAGTATTTTCCGCATAGTTATTAGAACTATTGTCCAAGTTCTGAAACTGGAAACTAGGATCTATATGAGCAACCCAGCTTGAATCTCCTCTTAAATGCCAATTGTTCTTTTTTATCTTTTCTTTTATTCTTAGCTAAAACTAGCAGATTCCCTGGCATTCAATAAGGTCTACACATTCCGGAAGCACATATATTGATCTTTTAAATTCATTGCAGAATGGAGAAAATGCCACAATTTAAATATTCTTGACTTGTGTAGATGTGATAAACAATATCAGTGATCGTGTGCAGTTAATCTAACTTGAATATTTGTATGCTTAGGTTGATGTGGCAGAGCTACGGCAAAAGCTTCAAACACTGGAGACACTGGAGAAGGAGGTCGAGCTGCTCCAACGGCAGAAAGCTGCTTCTGAGCAAGCAGCACTCAGCGCGAAGCAGAGGCAAAGTTCTGGCGGTATGTGGGGTTGGCTTGCTGGAACCCCTCCTGACAGGTCTGACTCGTAATGATTTTGTGAGAGCAGCAGTTGATTCATACAGGTCAATCAGTCAATGTGATTCTCCTCACTTGGTAGTGTCATCAATCTTTTTCTATAGTTTTCCTGGTGGTGTTAATTGAGGTCAAAACAATAAGTGGTCACAGTGTAGAAGAGATCAAATATGCAGTTCTAATAGAAATTCTTAGACGCCTGTCCTCTCTCTGCCTCTTCCCTATATATGTTAGCTTTATGAGGACAAATCCTTTTCCCTTTTTTTCATTTGAGTGATTTGTCTTACAAGCGTATTATTGTATTATTTGTTTACTGTCAGAAATCTTCTGGAATTTGTTTACTGATAGATATTCTTTAGAGAGTGGACTACTTTCTCTCTTCTTGCTTCGATAATTAGTCAAGATGTGTTAATGCGATATCCAGAGTCAGTATGCCGTCAACCACATCCAGGTACCGTGAGATTTGCAGATTAATCTGCCTACTTATTCCCGTCTACATTTTTTTTTTAATGTAACGAGTGTTACCCTTTTTTTATATATAATTTAATTGTTGATATGCTCATTCTTGAGGGGATTCACTTGATGATTATTTAACCCTAGATTTGCAATGGATCTTGGTTTTTTTTTTCCTGACAGAAAGGTTGCAACCCAGCTTTATTAAAACCCAGTACTCTCTTTGGATCTTGATGTTAGGTAACAACGCTGCTAGTCCCAACTATTTGGTGTCAGCTCTCGGGGAACCAATCGATTCAACAGTATTGATTTATTTATTGATACTATCTGATTGTATATATCATGTCAGATTTTGACTATTGTTTCAATTTAGATTGCTTTAATTTTATTATAAATGAGAAATCGGACGGTATAAAGTGATTCAATATGGCACCTTTTGATTGACCGATTAATCTTCGTCTCTAGGCCACCAGTAAGCCAAAAGATTAACTGATAGCGAATAATATTTTCTCCAGCTCTCGGGTATATCCTCTAGCTCCAAAATTTAAAGTTATTCAACAAAACAAAAGCTGGAGGGAACGGGTAAAAAAATGAATAGACCCAGTGATAGACGCATTAGTGTCAAGTAAAATCGTAAACCAATCATATGATCAAACCAATTTAACTACGCAAAGAAAACCAATTTTGTTATAGTGTCAAGTCTTGACTACACATCTGCACACACAACAAAGATAATTGCTACTCTCTCAGAATTAACAATGAAAATGTTTTAAAGCAAGTTCCTTATGCATCTACTTTAACAAGTGGCAATCAATAAAACCGAATTTTTTTCCTGAAAAAATAAAAAGAATAGCCTCTGCTGATATATTATAAATATCCTTAAAGGTGTCGGTCGCTGGGGTCCTCTGTCACAATTATTAGCCAAACATATGAGGAAGAGGTCTCACTGCCATGAACGCATCCACCATCTGAAAAAAATATAAAAACTTTGAAATTAATACAAATGCTTCTAAAATGAAATTTTATACTTTCTAAATTCATAGCTGTAGCAGAAACCATCAATTACTCAGATGACATAATTAGATATACACCGCAAAAACATAAATAACCACCACCCAAAAGACAAGAGAATCCAAATATTTGATTATTCCCTTATGTTTACTTGAGAAGATAAAACTAGTACCTTTCTTTGTTTTAGCTTATCATATTGCCAGCTAGGGAGAGCACCATATAAGTGCTAAAAGGTAATAATTGCTTATCCAATTTCCTATGGGTATTTCTTTCATAAGAAAGAGATGCCACAGGAGCAGAAAGATCTAGATATGATATTTTGGTGGTCATTTCTAGACAAGGGCATCCATGTTATGAAATCTAAATATACCATAGCGCCCTCTGCTCGCTATGCAAGCTGGACAAAAGGTTGGCCTTCCACATGAAAGCATCTAGATATGAATCCCCTAAACAGTGAGAGGAAAGGAACTTTTCTCCCTCTGATACTGAGGTTGAAAAAAAGTGTGTATAAGTATATAGGCCTTCAAGCCATTGATAAGGTCCAACATAGCCAGTTTTGGCCGTTTCCAAGCAGAGAGCTGCACCTATTGTGCAGTCAAACCACAAATCTGGCTGAACAGCATCAAATAAATTAGTCAAAAGGCTAGGTTGTAGAAGATGTATTAGTTGCTCACCTCATCAGTAACTGCAGCCCGAGCGCTGCGATGTCTCTCGACCATTTCAGAGAGGATTTCAATAAGACGCTTTTTGACTTCACCAGTTAACATCCGTCCAGATCCATACTCCTGGAAAATTTAACAATGATTTTGAAAGTGAAAAAGATCAGGATTGTGAATTAGAAGGAACTTCTACTAGAAGTAAATAGACTGAATTTATTAATCTGTAGAGAGTACCTTTCTGATGTGGTCAAGCTCCACATCATCCTCAAGAAAGAAACTAAGGTACTTGAAAGGAATATCCACCTGAATATATTCATAAACCGGAGAATCAAATTGCCTCTAGGTAATACATATGAGAATCCTTACAAACTATCCTTGCTTTTCACAGATAACAACAATGATGTAAACATTAATAACTCAGGAATGAAAATACTACCATAGTTGCTAGATATAATGCCAATTTTTTCATGATTTATGATCCATCTATTATCGTAGTGATTACCAGACACCATCTTTGAAATTGATCATGTATCTAAAGATACAAAACTTTGATTTGTCAAGGTCACTGTGTATGTAAAAGAGCTTAACCAAAAATAATCACATCGACTCAACATTTAGTGATCTGCATGCTTAGTAATGACAGATTGCATAAAGGCTGCACTTTAGAAGGAATACACAAGGAAATGAGGAATGATAAACTAGGATTATTCCAATACATTTGGTTTCATCTAGGGTGAAGCAAAGACAACCAAAGAGGAGACACGCACCTCCAGATTTGCTCCATATTTCCTGTGGTTTTCTATTGAGTCCTGGCCGCCAGAGAAAGCATACTTGTTCACCTAAAAAGAATTAATAAAGCATGAAGATATGTAGGAACAGCAATTTAACTTTCAAGAACTTGTACATCAGTACATTCATGCACTTAGAAAACACAAACAGGTTAAATTGGCTCCATTTCAGACAATAATACTGTGTTTGGTTGGAAAATCTAGGACCCAAATTTTCTATTCATGATAAAACCTAACATAGACTAAAGGCAACTGAACTCCAATCCAACCAACAGTAGATCAGCTTCAACACAATATACAACTTTCAGGAACTCCAAGTATCCCAACCAATCAACCTGATTATCCCCCAAAAGCAATCCTAAAACAATTGTTAATATGAGTTGCACATATCCTTATTGATGCTTCAAGTTCAAATAGAGCAGCACTAAACTTCAGAACAATAATCATTAAAAATATGATTATTTTATCTACTACCCACCAAGAATATGGGAAAGAGCATATATGCAACAGAAAATGCCAACTCATGATTTCAGTAGATAAGGTGATTAAATTTAAGTTGAAGAAATCATCTACAGTTGATGAACTGCCACAGTAGAAGAGGTCCAAGATGGCACAGAAAGTTTTGCACAGAAGTTTTTGGGATAAGATTTGTCTTAGTAAGCCATAATCTAGTACAATTTAAAAATGTAATATGAAAGAAGCATATACAGTAAATTGGGACTACCATGGATTCTTTTTCCTGATTAAGAGCTCAATAAAGAGAGAACAAATTATTCTTACACTAAGAATGGCAACAATTTGAAAGATGAATTGAAGAGAATGTACATAATACAACCAACCTCGCCAAGTAAACAAAATTAGTTCTAGTAAAAGGAACATATTAAACAATAATTTGCGCATTATAAAAGAAAAACCTTGTTCTTTATGTCTTTAGAGGAATCTGTCACATATATCGCAGAATTTGGGTCACTAGCTGACATCTTCCCTGTTTCCCCCTGTATACATCCAAAATCAGAAAATGAACTAGCCATATGAGAATCATGTAGCTAAATCAAACTATATAAAACCAAAAACAAAGAATAAGATCATCGCTCATTAAATGGGGCCATGCAAAATACCATCTTTACTTAAACTTGTTCAAACTACTAGATGAAGGTTTGTTGTATGATTATTGATTGCTCGGAATCCTTGGATATGTTAATTTGTGACCTGTAAAATGAACCTCGCTAAAGAAGGAGTAGGTTTAGCATCAGCCAATTAGATGAATTCACATGTGTTAGGACTTTTCCAGAGACACAATGATCACTAAATTTGATAGCCAGTCTTAGGAAAAACAATTATCCTTCCACTGCCAACCAAGGTTCCCAGTTTCGGCCGATCCCGAGTGGGATCGGCCGAAACGGATCGGGATAGGCCCTAGCCGATCGGCTGCGGTTTCGGCCGAAACGAGTGGGAACGGGTCGGATCCGACCCGGGGGACATCAATAATTGATGTTCCCACCTGCCTCTCTCCCTTTTCTCTCTCTCTTTCTCTCTTTTCCTCTCTTTCCTCTCTTTCTCTCTTTTCTTTCTTTCTCTCTTTCTCACGGATCTCTTACTCTCTTTCTCACCGGTGACTGAATAGTGAGTAGATCTCCATCTCTCCGGTGATCTCGACCTCCGGCGACGTTATCCGACGACCTCGATCTCCGGCGACCTTCGGTAAGTTTTTTTTTCAGTTTTTTTTCCATTGTGCTGCACCTGCAGCAGGTGCTGCTGCACTTGCTGCAGCTGCAGCTTGCTGCTGCAGCAGCAGTAATCATTGCTGCTGCACTTGCTGCAGCAAGTGCGGCATCTTCTTTGCAGCAAGTGCGGCATCTTCTTCCGCAGCACAGCACTTGTTGGGGTGGCTGCAAAGATGTTCTTTGCTGACATGTCGCTACTGTGAGCTGCAGCAGAGAGTAGAGACTATATTTTATTTTAATTTTTATTTATGTTTTTTAGTTGCAGAGCTAAAATATCAATGGCTCCGAAAGAGAAGTCATATGATACCGACATTGGGTGACAACATTGCAGCACTATTGGGCAAGATAAAAGACGTGTTAAATGCAACTGGTGTGGAAAGGAAATGAGTGGTGGTGTCAGCCGTTTGAAAGAACATTTAGCTGGAAGACAAGGAAATGTAGCAGCTTGCACTCAAGTGTCTTTGGAAGTTAGAAAGCAGATGTTGACTCATTTAATTGGTAAAAAGAAGGATAAACAATCTGCACAACAAAGAGAGTCAATGATTCGTGAAGAATTGATGCATAATCCTGTACACATTGATAAAGATAGCAGTGAGCAAAGTGAGGAGAATGAGGAGGATAGACAGATAAGGAGGGCAATGAAAGAGAGCAGAAATATGCATAGAGAAGAGGAAGAGATGAGAAGAAGCACTGGTGGTAATTTTCAGATATCTAGATCAGTTAATATACGAGGAGAGAGAGAATATGGGGGCAGTAGTTCTACCCATAGGACTCACGGTGTTACTGACAGAAGTCCGAAAATATTGGACCAATGGATACATATCTTCAAAAAAAAAAGGGGGTCGTACACGAGACTTCAATCAAGACAAACTCTCAAAGGAATTAAAAATGCAAAGAAACACATTGGTAAAGCTATCTCTAAATTTTTCTTCTACAACCATATTCCTTTCAATGTAGGCCGATAGCCCTTACTATCACACTATGGTGGATGCTATACAATCGGTAGGGGCTGGTGTTCCCCTCCTAGTTCAAATGATATTGCTACTAAATATCTTGACTCGAGAGGTAGATGAACTTCATACTTATATTGAGACATTTAAACGGTATTGGGATGAATTTGGTTGTACAACGATGTGTGATGGGTGGAGTACACAAAACAGAAGAAATATAATTAATTTCTTAGTGTACTCGGCATGGGGACAATATTTTTGAAGTCTGTGGATGCTCTTGCTCATTTCAAAAATGCGATTATATTTGTCGGTTGATGGATGAGGTGGTACAAGAAATTGGTGAAAAAGAGTAGTCCAGTGGTTACCGATAATGGGGCAAATTATAAAGTCTGCTTGAAAATTTATTGATGATTAAAAGACCTCATTTATATTGGACGCCATGTGCCGCACATTGTATTGATCGATGTTAGAGGATATTGCAAAAGAGCCTGAAATTGACATGGTCATATGTGAAGGTCGAGAGGTTAACAAATTTTATATATAACCATGGGTGGGTTCTTAATTTACTCGGGCGGATGATTGGTGGTAGGGAGATCATCGGACCGGCGTCACTAGATTTGCCACTCACTTTTTAGCCTTGGAGAGCATCATGCGCTACAAGGATGATATTATGCGGATGTTTACATCACAGGAGTGGTCTATGAAAATTAAGAATATGAAACCTAAAGATAAATCTTTAGGTGAAACTTTGAAAAATATGGCTCTTGGAAATACATTTTGGAATAATATTACAATTGCCACCTTTGATATTTGAGCCTCTTGTCAAAGTATTAAGACTTGTAGGCAAAGTGATGACAAGTACGAGATGGGTTTCTTATATGAGGCAATGGACATAGCTAAAGAATCAATAAAAAAAAAATGTGGGCCAAAGTTATAGGAAGTGGTGGAAGATGATTGATTCTAGATAGAACAAACAACTACATAGAGATATACACTTATTTCTTTGGTAAGTATGCTTTTAAGTTCTAAGTTTTAATTTACTTTTATTTATGAATATTTAAAAATTTGAATGCTTAAAATTTACAAATTTTAAATTTCTACGGGGGTATTTTCTTAATCCAAGATTTCAATTCTCTAAAAATGTCAATAATGATAATGAAGTCTTGTTGGGGGTTAGAAAGGTAATCGGCAAGCTTGAGCCCGATATTCATAAACAAAATCTGTGCGATAAAGAAGTGAGTTATGATTCAATTAAATAATTTTATTATTATTTGTTTCAAGTTTTAACTTTCAATATAATCAATAAGCTAATAATATATTTCGATTTCGGATGGAGAGATATAGATTGAGAGTGGGCAATTCGGTACTACTAAAGTTCTTTGCATTTATATCTCATAACACTCAATTTGAATGGTGGTCTATTTATGGATAGGAGGAGGCACCAAATTTGACGCCAATAGCAAAGAAGATTTTAAGTCAAACTGTGTCTTCATCACAGTGTGAAAGAAATTAGACTACTTTTTCCTTAATCCACACAAAAACACGCAACCGACTGACAATGGAAAGATTGGATAAGTTAGTTTTTGTCATTATAATATGAGATTGAGGGAGAGAAATTTAAGAAGAAAGACGAGAAAATGAACAACGATTGATTTAAATCATGTTTTTGATGAAGAAGACCCCTTGACTCCATGGATCGAGAGAAATGGAGGACGAGGTTATTAGATGACGAGAGATAACCCGTGGTTAGATGAAATATTGGGAGAGATCACGACGAGGGCGAGAGGCCGGTAGTGCGAGTCATAGTCCCGATGATACATATGGTGGTGAGATCGTTCCATCTAAATTTGTTGAGGAAAGTCAAGGAGGCATAAGGAGTGAAGACAAAGCGAGGATATATATACATATCGGCGACGTCGTCATGAG
The DNA here is from genome assembly GCF_019914945.1 of Typha latifolia. Lineage (NCBI taxonomy): Eukaryota > Viridiplantae > Streptophyta > Magnoliopsida > Poales > Typhaceae > Typha > Typha latifolia. The sequence goes on from NC_133091.1 coordinate 3,193,894, forward strand.
ATGCATTTTGGTTCCTATGATTATGGTACATCGAGTATTTATTGTTTGGAGCCATCACAAGATCCATATGCTAGTTATTGTCCTCGGTATCCTCGGTATTCTCGAGCACAAGATCCAAATCTTTGGTTATTATCCTCCTCAAACGCAAGTCACACAACAAGATCCAAATCTTTGGTTATTATCCTCCTCAAACGCAAGTCACACAACAAGATCCATACAATATGACTAGTATGATGGAATCACTTTTTGGAGCATCAGGTCCCAGACATCAATATTTACAAACTTATGGTGATTATGATAATGAAGACTATAGAAATTTACGAGAACCAGCTCGGTATTCAACAAAGTTTTAAATTTTGAGTAAGTTAATACATTTTTTTAAGTTTTTAGACTTCATATGTGAGCAATTTTTGTTTTCTTATTTTTTGTCATTTTTCTAAATTTTTCTGCATTTTTAAATAATATTTAGAATTTTATATAATTAAAAAATAGTCCGATCCGATACGAACGGCCGATACGGCCGATACGTATCGTTTTTCTGGACAGCCGATACCGATCCCGATCCCGATACTGGGAACCTTGCTGCCAACAACCAACCCCATTTTAACGAGAACATCTGAATGATGATTAACATAACAATGGAGAACTAGAAGAAGGAAAAAAACTGACATTTAATTAATCACGGGTTCAACATAATTGCATATGAAAATCTGGTATATATGTGTTTAATTTGGTAAGCTGCAATGGTTTATGTATTTGCCAATGAAACAAGAAGAAGAATGCAACATCTACCAAATGAACTTTTCAGTGAAGACTATTCTTTTTCCTCGCTCCCTCTGTAATTGTTACATTGAGGGAGCCCTACAGTATACACAGTTGGTTTGGTTTTTCTTTTTTCAATTTATAGAATTAACATACCTGAAGAGCAGGGAAAAATATTGATTCAATTAATGCAGGTTTTTGATAGCCTATCCTTGGAGCAACATCTCGAGTCATTCTGAAATAAGGATCCTGAATAATGAATAAAGATTTATGATAGAATTACTGAATTTGGCACGAAAAACCAAAGTATATCATTTATAAAAGATTAGCACAAGGATAACTGAATAAAAGGAGTTGGTCACTGAGACAAAACCATTGAAACACAGAATATTAGCAAGTAGAAGATAATAAATATATTTAAATGGCAAGAAAAGCTCCAGTCCTGCTAAATGAAACCAATGGACCAAAGGTACTGTTGATATGCTCTTAATAACTTCATTTGAGATGAAGTTTCTCTATAACAGGCCCTAACTAGTGACTATTATTATCTAGCATGAAGATACTTATTTTCTTTTCTATGCTCAGTGGGTTTATAACTTCATAATCTAGGAAAAAATGTTGCATTAATCATGTGAGTACTTTTAAGTGAATGTTTACATTGTATCTAGCAAAGATGATAAGAGAACTTTATTGTTACTCTTGGCTATAGGAGTGCTCAAGGGCCGAGCTAGGCTAGGTTTGGGCCAAAATATTCAGGTCAACATTGGGCAACAACCTAGCCCACACTGACACTGAAGGAGATTTGAATCGGGCTTGGGTTTGGGTAGGGTCAAGAAGCCTATGTCCAAACCAATCAGATTCAGATGGGTTGGGGGGCTATCTCGCCTGCAAACCCAAAGTACATTCTAATCCATTTTGTGTATGGGGTTTGAATTAAAAAATAGGGGAGACGAGGAAGGTGGAAAGAGAGGTGTGGGGAAGCAAAGGAAGAGTAGAGATCTGAGAGAGAAGGTAGGGGATAGGACTTAGGAGGGTGGAGGTGTGAGAAAGGTGAGGGAGGTGGGAAGGCTATGGGAGAGGCGAAGAGAGGTGAGGGATTAGAGGGAGAAGGTAGAGTCGAGAGGTAGAAAGCCATTGGTGGTGGGAGGTGAGGAGGATGGAGAGAGGAGGGACGAGGTATGGTCACTCGTGAGGGGAGGTGAGGGCATGGTGAGGGAGGAAGAAGGAAGGAAAAAAAATAAAGAGAAGAAAAAAGTGAAAGGATACATAGGCCACATGTGGCTATTGGTCTATGTGGGTGCATTCTAGGTTCAAGCCGCAAACCAGGCTGGGCAACGCTAGACCTAAGCCATGTCCATAGGCAATTTTAAATCCTGGTCGGCCCGACCAAATGTCAAGCTCGAGTTGGGCTTTGGATGGGAAAATATGGGTGGGACATGGGACGGTGACTTTTTTAGCACCCCTACTTGGCTACTACCCAACAAGAAGATGAAATACACATGTTTAGAGAAAAGAAAAGGAAAAAAAAAAGAATCAAAAGATAAGTCATCATCCAATGTCAGTATGAACAAATTAATTGAACTTCAAGTCTAATTCAGCCTCGGAAGCTTCCAAAAAAATTCTAAGGTACATCAAAAGGGTCGAGCAAGAAGTTATAATGAAGAAAGAATAATATTCTACAAGAATTTCGATTGTGAATTGCAAAATTAACTCACTAGAACTAAAATTGTTATACATAGAAACATTAAGAAGTTTGTTGTCAACTAAGTTAAAGATATGGTAATGACAATCTAATGATGAGAATAATAATGCTAATGGCAGTGGAGGAGATGGTGATGGAGGCTTCTGATAGCTACGAACTGGAGGAAGAGCGGTATGGATATAAAGATAAAAGATCGGGAGACAAGGAAGGGAGGTGGATGAAGAGGGAGCAAATGAAAAATGTCGTGGTGAAGCTAGAGATGGTGATGTTGTTGACAGTGATGCTAGAAGGGGAAATGGAAAGAGAGCAAATCAGTGAGAGAAGGGAGTAAAAGCAGATGGGAGAAAAGTATATCATGGAATTGGAGGCAGTAGTGGCGATGATGGTGACTCTAAAGGTAGTGTGTGGTCATGTGGGAGGGATGAAATAGGGGCATATATGTGTCCACCATAAAGTTGTACTCATGTATCAGTATTAGTGATCCTCTAACCATGTAACCCTCACTTTGAACCTCGACCAACCAAGTAAAATCTAGCATTAAGACTTCTTTTGAATATTAAGCTTCATAAGTTCACCCAAAAAGTTGCAATTATTGTTTCATATAAAAGTTCTTAATAGTTATGTATGAAGTAAATATCCATGTAAGAAGACTAAGAAGTCTCCAAGATGGAACCAACTAGCATCAGAAAATTAACATATGCTCTATGTGTATAACAAAACAGCTCATCATTGCTCGCTATTTAAGGGAAGACAAATTCCTCATGAAGTCCATGCTCTAGGAAAAAGAAGTAGCCATTCAAAACACAAGCATTCATATTGTGAGAAAAATATCAAAAATCAGAAATTTGATAGTGAAAAATGAAAATATATTACCTGGTCAATAGCGCATGGTATCAAACACCGAAGATTGTCCTTGCGAGGGAAGAGATGTGGAAATGAACTAGGGAATGAAGGAACAGCCTGCAGAAAATGTGAAGGTCAACTTATTAACTTATTATCTGAACTTCCAAATTAACCTTAGTATTTAGAGTTCCATAAAAGAAGCACATTTGCAGTAAACATGACAAAGCAGTGATGAATATTAGACCTGAACAGGAGGGAAGCTAATTTTCCCAATATGGTCTTCAGGTGTGAATCCAAATATTCCTACAACCTGTCGTCCAAAAGTAAGAGATAGTAACAAAAATGTCTATGCCAGATGACTAATGGAGCCTGCTATAATAAGAGAAGCTTATAATACAGAAGACAGAATCTATTTAAAAGAATTTACAGTGATCACCTTATTGAAAGTGACGCACTTTGCAACTCTAACCATGTTTTCATAGAAGGCACTGAGAACAAGGGGAAAGATGAAAGATATTAGGATATCATACCATTCAGTGCAGTAATATCAATTATTAGGAATGTACAGAAAAAAAAATCAGTAACATCAATTATAAGAAAATGTTCACAAAAAAAAAAAACTTGGAACTTGCAAAATGTGGAGCTCAATCTTGTGAGAAACAAATCTTCAGACCATAAGGGAATAAGAAAATGGAACTTGCAAGCTAAACGAGAAAAATATATATGCTTTAGTGGTGCCCCATTCACCCGGAAAAGGAACATAATGACTTAGAATTTTTGATATCTTTAACCATGAAGTATTCCAAGCCCTAAATGATATCATCTCCTTTAATTTTCACTTTCTTTGGATCACTATATGAAATCCAAAAGCTATAGTTAAAAGATGAACCAATGATGAGCAGGTAACAAGGTCATCAATTTACTGCATATCCAGGATATGATTACAGAGCCAACCACAATGGAAGACAAGCACAGTTAACTGCTAAATGAATTCAGAAGACAAGCTCCAAATGTCCACTTGCAAGGAGGAGATAATTTGTGCAAGGCATGACATATACTTCAAGAGATATAGTACTGTCAAATCTTTGAAAAAGTTGAATTCTGAGGATTTGAAGATTTGCACCTTAAATATGCATTATATCAAGTACAAAAGAATATACTGAAAACTGGACCTTACCCACCAACATAACTAAAATCAGAGAAAATGAAAGTTCTTTCAATGTCAAATCCACATGCAATTATGTCTTTCGCATTCTCACGGGCAAGCCTTTTACTTTCTTCTACTGATAAGTTCTTCCACATGCACTTCTCATCATCAGTTAGCTGTATCACAAGAGGCACCTTGAAAGCATCCTGCAAATATCTAAAAGGAGTGGCAAAAGATGATTAATTACTAGCAATACTCCAAGGATGCATCTAGAAAATACCTAAGTCGAACCTCAAAAGAAACCAGAAAAAAAGGAACAAAAAAGAAAGGGAAAAAGTTTTTTTTTTTTTTTTTTGCATCAACAATATAACAAAATAAAAGGATTCAAAGAGGATCCAGATCACTACTAACTTGGTGAACATGAAGGGGACCAAATGTCCCAAATGCAGCGCTTCCGACGACGGGCCCCTCCCTGTATATAAGTAAAACTTCTCCCCCTTCTCGAACACATCAAGTATCTCATTCAAATCCCTAGAAAACGAAAACAACTTAACAATCCATAAATATCCAGATCAGGAGACGAGGAAATGAACGGAACTTCCAAGAAGAAGAAGGAAAGAGAAAAAAGAAAAAAAAAAGGCGAAACCTGTGGGCGAAGAAGACGCCACGGCGGAGGAATGAATGAGCGCGGCGGCCAGTGAGACGCTCGATGCGGCCGACGAGGTCGGGGTTCAGAAGTTGGCATCCGAACTTATCCACGAGCTTGTCGTAGTCGATCTTGCCGCCCCCTTTCGCGGAGACTTCCCACGGGTTGACCACCTGCTCCTCCTCTTCGATGCGATTGCCTTCGCTTGCGTTCTTCTGGTCGGCGTCCGCCATCGGAGAGAGAGCATCCGGTTCCATCTTTCTGGAGGATTCCCCGCAGTCTCCTCCGAAGGTCTCGCTCAAAGTCTCAAAAGCTAATCAAAGAAAAGAGGAACTATAGGTTGCGGGTAAGAGGAAAGAACGATACGACTATGAATCTAAAAGGAGAAGAGGTCCGGCGGGCGGGGATCCCGACTCCCCTGCCTTCGAGAGAGAGCGAGAAAGGCGATGGGAAACGCGAGGATGAAGAAGAGGGGGAAGAATAAGGTGGGGGTTTTGTGAACTTATAAGCCTTTTTGTCCGCTGCGAGACTGTGAGTGAGTCTGTGCGAGCTCTAATTAAACCTTTTCTTTTTCTTCATGAATCGTAATAAGAGAAGAAAAAAAGAGTAGGAGTGGAAGCTAAGAATTCTACATTTTAAAAGTTATATAAAATAAAATAAAATAAAAAATTATTATATTAAAATAAGGTAAGATAATATTTAGTTATCACGCCAGAATAAGGAGGCTTATTCAATAAGTAAGAAGGGGTTATTCTACAAGGCACATATATACATCAAAATGGAATGCTTGTAGAGTGGTTAGTAAGATGGAAGACCTCTGGATAAGCAGTGCAACTTCATAGGTACATAATGCATATTTGTTGGTGTGCAATAAATTTAGCTTGGCCTTATCAGTGGTAAAATTGGTTGTCACTTTGGGCTTAAACTCATTTCAAATAGGGGGAAAATATTGGTTTAGCTCACTCACTTTCTCACCCAAATGAAGTTTCCACTCAATTTCAATCATATTGTTATTACTAAAGAGGAGAGAGAATTTTTGACGAGATATGTGAAATAATTTTAGTCATATTAAAGATGAAATCATATTTGGGCTTACATGTAGAATAAGATTCAACAGTGTTTCTAATCTTATTTAGGGATAATCATATGTTTGGTTACTAATGTAGAGTAGTGTCCCTTAATTTAGAGTAAAGAATCCCCTAACCAGTATCCAGACGTGGCTAGCCCTAATCCAATCAAGGTGTACGCAGCCCCTGCTCGATTGGGTTTAAGATTCCCTTAAACTAGGTTAGTATGTTACTAATTTAGTTTTGTAACCCAATATCGATTATGCTAAAATTAACTTAGTGGCAACCTACTTACCCCTTAACCTCAACCTGATTTAAAGCACTAAATTTAACTAGTTTAATAGCAAAGTAAAATTATCATTTAATTGTTAATTATGTTTGTGAGGTATTAATGCAAAAATAAATAAATACCTCAAGAGGTATCTATTCCTTTAAAAAGAAAATCTCAAGTGTATCTATGTATAAAAGCAAATGTCTTAGGATTTCGTAAATTTTGTACGACAATATTGGAATTCAAATCCTACTGACACCGGTATTTAGTGAGACACTATTAATTTTTCGCTTCTCTCTAAAAAAAATTAATAATAATAACATGGTTAATATTCCATAGTATTACTAATACAAGTAATTATAGTAAAAATTATTTTTCAAAATAATATACTGTTCTAACTATAGTAAAATTGCTGTCTCAGACAACTATTATTAATAAAATAATTAGTTTTCCAATAGAGAAAAACATTAAAAAAAAATTTTAGATTATCATAACTTTGCACTAAGTTATCCGTTTTGGTCATAAAATATGTCGATGAAGATATGAAAATAATAATGAAGTTTTTGAAGCAATGTTTCTGTCATGGCAGATTATAATCATGCCCAACATGTAAGAAAATCGCAAACAAATACAAATGTATAGGTAACTAAGATTAGGATCTTAGTTCTCAACAAACCTCATTGCTGCATGTCCTTAAGTGTGCAGCAAAACATACACTACTAGCAAAAAGAACACCAACTGACAACAACCCAGCCTTTAATCACAAAGTGAGCACTACAACAGAAAATCAAAACTAATAGGAAGCTTTTGTACAATAGTATATTTATATGCTGATATAATACCAATAAACACAATAACTGGTTGAGCCGTGTATCAACAAAATAAACGGCTTGCATATTATCCTCTCCTGTCTTGTCCAGCAACTGTTAGAACCTGCAACAATGAAGAACAAGATGAATAAGATAGCTAACTGATTTAATATTTTCCTTTAAAGAGCAGAGAGCTCATTCTTAGCTTATTGTAAGTTCTAGGGATGTCGGATGAAAAGAGAAGATAAATTGCACATCACTAAATATGCGTCATTAATGCATGATGAAAATCAAAAGATGAATGGGAATGAAGAGAAACATATCATCACCTATGAATTAGTGCTTATTACCATGGTTGACGCAAGTTATTCACATAAAGCTTAATATCATGCATGCTAATAAGTAATAATGTCTGAATAGAAAGGACCACCTTAACTAATTTTTCACACCACTAGTTTTGAATCTAGTGCTGCTGCAACACTTGCCTCTCCTTGATCCTGTTTCAAACAGACTATTAGAACAGGATGATAGCTTAACTTGCGAAGAATACAGCTTCCAGTATAATTTACCTCCATTCCCCATTTGATGTAGTCTGGTGACTCACATGCCTTGTATTCATCAACTAAGCTTTCTATTATCTCTCTAGACTCATCAAATTCAGAAAGGTCATTATCCTGTTCAAGACAGTTGATAGCTCCATTCAGATTCACTTGCAGGCAAGCTTATTGAGTTATGGCACAAAAAACTAGCTCTGCCTATGCACATACAAAAGCATCACGGACATTATACTGGCCAACAGAACTCACAAAGATAACTGTGAATCAGACAGCTCATAATAAGAAATCAGTTTGAAAGGCATAGGATGCAATAGATCAACTTCTCCAAAGCGAACTCGTCATCTCCACCAAAAGAAAAAGATAATATAAAATAAAAACAGAAAAAAAAAAGGCAAAAGAAAAAGAAAATTAAGCTACAGGAAATTGCACAGGCACTTGGTCAGGTATAGAGACCATTTTGTGATCCAGAAAATTAGATATTGATACATAGTTCATCAGGTCTGAATCTATTCAAAGTTTTGATCAAGCTACCAGAAGTTTGTGATCAGGAAACCTTATTACCTACAATTAGAAAAAAGTCAATTTAAACTAAAAGGCAGCCAAAAAATAACGCACACATGCATTAGAGATTGAAAAGTACTCTAAATCAATTAAGAATAGTCAATGCCAATACATCCAAAGTATGTAGGATTAGCTGACATTAGACAACTTACAGCAAACATGGGGAACTTCCGATAGTTGTCAAGGAAAGCTTGCTTTTTCCTCAGCTTCTCATATTGGCCCAGACACTTGCTGAATAAATGTCGAATACTAGTGTGATTTGCTAACATTAGACCACTAACCTACATGTTTATGAAGATATATTAGAACAATAGAACAATAAGCCTTACAAGAAATTTGATAAGCAAACAAACAGATTAATTTAAACAGCTGAAAAGATAATGTTCACAAAACATATGCAAGGTAGCTAGCAATTGCAGAAAGCAATAGTAAGTACAAGAGGGAATGATTAAAATAGAGAGCACACTTACCCTATGAGTAGTTTGGACGTACGGAGATTTTCTAGACAATGCAACCTACATTCATTTTGAGGAATTTCCAGAATTGGTAAGAATTTTCAATACAACCAATACGACAACCAATAAGAGACCAAAAATTAATCTATTCTTCATATAAACCTGAATGCTGGCAGGACCCCACTCGATGAAATTCACAAGCTTTCTTTCACGTATTCTCTGTAAGCTTTCATGTACCTATTTCAAAATTAATACGAAAGTATCAACATGCAGCAAAAGAAATAAGAGAATTTCATGAATAAATAATTATAAAAAGAAGAGAAATTTCCATTTAGCAGCCCATGTTACTGATTATCATTGTTCAAGACACAAGAGTGGCTTTTTACAATGTTTATATTGAGCCCTGCATTTTCTCAACAAATATTCAAATAACAACATGCTCTTAGACTAGATGACAGGACTATATCTCTGGTCCTTGGTTAAATATATTAAACCAAGCACGTTCTTAATCACCCTAAGTGTTAATTTATCAAAACCTAATGTATATGGATTTAATTTAAATCAAAAGTGATTAGACCTAACCCATCCTGATTGAACTGTTCATCACTAATTTAAAAAAGAGTGAGCTGTGGTGGGTTTGAGAGGGACAATTTTTGGTTAAAACATCTACATTGAGAAAAAAAAAACTATTACCTAAAATACTTTTCCTTTAGAACTTAAGAGTTGCTATATTACACTTGTACCAGGGACAATTGTGCACCTGGCACCTGTACTTAACATGTATGGTCCCAATGATAGGATAAAGATTTGTTTTCATTTACTTGTCCATCAAGAGATAGTTGCTATAAGGTATGGGTTTCTCCTTTTTTCTGCATTTCATCAATGACAGCATTAAAGTTATGAGAGGCAAGTCTCATATGTCCCATGATGACCATAAAAATCAAAGCAGAAAATAAAAGAATGTGAAATAGAAGATTGTCTAATAAGTAATGCTTTCCTGAAACTAGTGATGTTTCATTTCCCTGAATTTGTTAAATTGAGTGAAGCTTTCTGTTGCGAGCATAAACTGAAAAAAAATTCCATAGTGGAGAACATTAGACATAAGCTTACTTTGGCAAAGTATTACCTGTGTAGGGTCCACTTCTCCTTGAATGATGTTTAGTATAGATATATATTTTGCTTGGCTAGCCTCCTTAGTGCGAGCATAAGAAGATACCATTATATTCTTTGTCTGCATGATACCAGAAAGTTAACGTATTCAATTACAGCAAGCACAGTCAATAACAAAATCTCAGTGAGGAACAAATACCACCTGCAAAAGTCTTCTCATGACATCAAGTACAGTAGTTTTACGAATCATGTTAACCTGCCACACAAAAATAGTTGTATCACATATCTACTACTAAGAATTTAAAGATCCCAGGAAAAGTGTGCTCAACATCATATTATGTTTTCAATAATTTAGGTTATGCAAATTATGAAACTGAACATTGGGGAAAAGCGGTTCATCCATTCCTTTGAGCCTTTAGCATCCTACTAGAAAACAATCAATCTCAAGTCACCAACATACAAAATCTTGCACAAAGTTCACTGCAAAATGGACTCCTAAAAATTTCTCGTTTTCCAAATTCCCAGAGAGTTCAATTGTTTTTGTTAAAGGTGTGATATTCATTATTGGCCTATTACTTAACAACTTAAGCTTTTAGGTCAATTGGTTATCTAACATTCATTTTATTTTTTAAGTTTGTGCCTTTGTTACTGACATTTGAGTCAGACATGTATTATAACATTGTCACAGACTTACAGATACAATCATAACAAATAAATCAGAAGTAGATTAATAAGGGAAGGTAATATAACCTGGCGTTCCACAGTTAGTGGTGTATAACCTGTCATGAGAAAATGACATCTTGGAGTAGGAATTAAAGAGGCAAGAAGGCCAACTAAGTCATTGTTCATATATCCTGGGTATCGAAGAGTTGTCGTGCTTGCAGACATAACTGTTGAGACCAATGAGTTTGTTTGTGCAAAGGTAGGGTTTGATAGGTGAAGACGCTCCACAGCAATCCTATTCAGTGCAGTATTGTCAAGAACAACAACACAATCAGCATTCAGTGTCAGGCGCTTCAGTGTTAGAAGCGAGTTGTAAGGTTGGACCACCACATCACTTGTTTCCATTTGGTTTGGGAAAACACTATATGTCTGCACAAGCTTTTTGCTGTAGCGTTCATTCAGAGTTTCCAACAGATACGAACCCATGCCTGAATAATAGCAAAACGAAATGGAGATCAGCAGACAGCAAAGAAGAAAAGAATTATTGATGTTATCATAGTTACAGAAAACTTCCAGTGAAGCATAGATGCAGGAAGGTGCAGTTATTAGCCAAGAAAGATAAATAAACCGTAGAACATATAGACATGCATAAAAGCATCATAACAGCTGGAGAAGAAGGACAAACTATTCTCACTCTGTGATAAAGAAGCAGATCCAACCATCTACTGCAGCTGTACTACATATAGTTTGCTGGTAGGAGAGGTTCTAGTAAAAAGGAAGGAGCTATCATTGAAAGGAGGATGCTAGGCAATTTAAGAAATATAATAGAAATATGCAGTAACACTAGATGATCTTGTCAGGAAGGTGCAGTAATTAGCCAAAAAATGATAAATAAAATATAAAAACAAAGAGAAGACGTGCATAAAGCATATGAATATCATAACAGCTGGAGCAAAGAAAATGCAACACCTACTCTTTTAATAGGGAGGAAAAAAAAACAGATCCAACCATCATCTGCAGCTAAATGGATCAGGATCGGCCATGGCTGATCCCAATCTCAGCCATGTATTAGCCAATCCCACCTGATACGGGCTCTCCCTCTCTCTTCTCTCTAATTTGTTTTCATTTCTTCTCTCTCTACTCTCTTTCTCTAGCCTCTCCCTCTCTTTCTTTTGTCTGATCTCTTCCTCCCTCTCTTTCTCTATCTCTCTATTTGTCTTTTTTAATCTCTGATTCTCTATTACTATAGCAGATTTTCTGCTGCACAGTAACAAAAGTAAGATAGAGAGAGAGAGTAGAGAGTGAGAGAGAGGGAGGAAGAGAGAGGGAAAGAGAAAGGAGAGAGAGATGAAATGAAAATAAAATTAGAGAAAAAAATTGCTTTGCGGGAGAGAAAGAGGAGGGAGAGAGAATAAATGAAAAAAATTGCCTTGTGGCAGTAATAGAGAGAAAGAGAAAAAAAATGGAGAGAAAAGTAAAGGAAAAGAATTAGAATTTTTTTTTTGCCTTGGCAGTAATAAATAGAGGAGTAAAAGAGAGAGAGAGAGATAAGGGAGAGTCAACTTAGTATTCATTAAAATTTTAAATAAGTTAATGCATTTTTTAGTTTTCAGGCTTCATACGAGTAATTATTATTATTATTATTATTATTATTCTAATTTTTTGAAATTTTTCTATATTTTAAATAATGTTTAAAATTTTACGTAATGAAAAAATAGCTCGATTGGATATGGGCGGTTAATACAGCAAATATATATCATTTTTCTAGATGACCGATTATGATCCTGATACCAAGTTTTTGAACCTTACTTGCACCAAAAGTAATTTGCTAATAAGAGAGAATTTCATAAAAGAAGGAACCAACGTTATAAGGGGGCTGTTGGTCAAATTGTAAAATTAGTACCACATTTACACTTTAGAAAAACATGAAAAATGGCTTAACCTCATAGCTAACATCATTTGTATTTATTATCCCCTTGTTTTCTTGCTATAGATGATTGCACCTCAAAGCTTTAGGTGTAATGGTTCGTCAAATAAACTAGACAATCGACAAACTAGATAACCAACCACAAAAAAGTACAATAAAATAGTAAATAGAGCATATATACATTACTTATGCTTATCACATTACATGGAAAACCAGACGGTGGGACAACTATGATGCATGAAGATAGCTTCAGAGTTGAGATAGAGAGACAAATATAAAGTATTAAAAAAGGAAAACAAGTTGTGAAAAATTAATAAAGAAAATAACCTGAACCGGTTCCACCAGCAATTGAATGACATAAAACAAAACCTTCGAGGCTATCACTTCCATCTGCTTCTCTGTCAATCATATCCATGATATCATCTACAACTTGCTCACCCTGATTTGGATTAATATTTATAAGCAAACATGAAACATCTATGTCAGAAGAGATATTTGGAATCCTAGAGCTATTAAGAACTAAAGTATAGTGACAATTATGAATTATGAGGACATTGGAAAATAGCTGAAACTGATTATTTATAATAGCTAACTGGATATGCAGATTAACTCACAAAAAAGGAGCTGAGTATTATTATAGATTTATAGTTACGTATGGAACATTAAATGAATCCAAAGGAAAGGACACAAAGAAAATCATCTAGTTTAATTAGAACCGTGTCGTCAAACCTGGTGATATCCACTAGCCCAATTATTTCCAGCACCACCTCCATGCTCTGAGACAAAAATGTTTTCATGATTGTAAAGATTTCTGTACTCACTATTCTGTATGCCATTAATAACTCTTGGTTCTAGATCCATAAGAAGAGCTCTTGGTATGTAGTGCTGATCATCCGCTTGATAGAAGAAGACATCTTTCCTGTCACCTCCCTGCAGTAGCACTTTGATCTGTTAAAGGAAGCAAAAGACTTTCTTTCTGTATAGAAGAACCCGATGTATGCATTTTGCATGTGACTCTCTATGAAACTGTCACTATATATTGCCAGGGTCACATATGTTGTAGTCATAGACATTGGAATCCAAATTCCAAGGAATTCTCAGACAAAGTAACAAGCAAATCGGAGAACTAAGACTGACATTTTATTTTCAAGAGTTCAGAATAAATTATGTACAAAAAAAATGAAATAAGAATCTGGTGCAAAATTATTATTACAATTACACTACTAAGAAGAGACACCTCAAGAATGCCATTTACTCTTCTTGCAAAGAAAATAAGCCAACATATTTCACTCCCATGCTGGGCTGCAGAGATTGACCAGAATTCATTCAACTAAGTTACAAAATAGAGGATAAGGTTCTTACCTATTTACCATAGATCAAATTGTGTTCCATTTGCATAAACTATCTTTGGCATGACATACCAAGTAGGCTGGTGCTCGATGGCAGAGGAATTGATGTCTTTTCAGAGGACAAAGTCAAGCCAAACTCTAAGCTCCAAAGTCCAAATTGGAGATCATCTTTACAAATTACAACAGATAAAGAAGCAGGGAGTCCCAAGTGTTTCTAGAGAAAACTTGTCATTCTGAGACCAACGTACAGGCCCAATGCTCTACTTCTGAATATCTGATGTGTTTAAGCTGATGAGCATAAATGGTCAACCTTTTTAACTTAAAACCATTATCCATATGTTAACTCACAGGCAACTCTAAAAGGTTCTATGGAGAAAAGTTATTATTCTAAGACAAATAAAAGGCCAACGCCCCGCTATTTATAATCCATTTAAGTCAAGTCCACTTCTTGGGCCTATCAGAAATATAATAATAGCTCCTAGTAACGCATACTTTGCTCCCCCTGTCTCACTGCTTCCTACTTTGACTCTTAGACACATCCAAGCAAACGGTGACAACCCACTTCTTCTGACAACCTTTCAAAGACTCGGTAGAACCTTTATTGAAGCTACCAACTAACTTAATCAAGTACGACGCTCTCACAGACAGTTTCTAGACCTCCAAATTCATCAAAAGTGAGCAAGTAAATTAAGAACAGTATACGTGGCACTAATTGCTCTTACCTCAACTCTTTGACACCTCCGACGAAACAATAAACACTGAAACATGCTACTCTACCAAGCCATCGAATATAGCAGGTAAGATTTATCATATTCAAATAGATCGCACCACGGATCCCTAATCATTCAAGAAAAAGTAGCAATCGAGCGGGGCTAGAGTCGACCTGGGTAGCGAAGTCCTCGAGGAGGCCGTCCTTGCCGATGCCGTGCTCGAGGCAGAGCTGCTTCCAGAACTCCATACCGATCTGGTTTCCGCATTGCCCGACCTGGATGGTGATGATCTCGCGCGGCATCTCTATGGTTTTTGGATCGAGGTGGCTTAGATGATGTCGCGCGTTTGCTGCGAGGCGAGGGGGTCGGCTTTTCTCAAAAAGAGGGAAAAGGGCTTGGGGGTTGGATTAGAACGGAAGCAAAATTGCTGTTTAGTGTGGGCGGGAGAAACAAACGGGGGATGTTTTGGAGGCGTGATTAAAACTTAACTAACACCATTTGTTGCTTACTATAACTCTATTATTACTCTGTAAAAAAAATGTGAGCCGTCTGTTCTCGTCGAATTTTAGTCATAATCGAAGTATATAGTAACAAAGGCGGGGACAAGTCTTAAACTTATCCACTATTGGATCGATAACTGCAAAGTATAACCATTTTTTGATTTTTTTTTGATTTTTTTTATAAATATCTAGAAAAGATATTTGTTAAGATAACTTAGTAATTAAGTTTTATTTCTTATATAAGGGTTTGAATTCATTGCTTGTATTTTATCTAAAATTTAAATAAATAAATAAAATGAGATTTTATTAAGATATCTTTTCTCTAAGTATTAGTGAAGTTTTTTTTATTTTTTACTTCTATACTAACTTTAGTTCAAAGCTTAATTTATCTTGTGAAGAAGTTAAAGTGTACGTGCGGACTTATCAAAACTCATAAAAATGTTAAGTATGAAAGTAATTTTCAGAGTCCAAAATAAATAAGTAAATTTTTGACCAAACTAGTCATGTTCCAAATTATTTTTATTAAAATAGATTACTCATCAAACTTATTACGAATGGGATTTAATTTATTGTAGCTCTAATAAAAATGTCAAACTCATAAGCATCTTATTTTTAAGTAAAAATACTAATTAATTTAACATTTTTGTCGGATCCTAAAATACTAATCAATTCAACGTTTTATGTATATAAATCTCTTTAACTTAATATTTTTATAGTTAAAAATAAATTACCTAACGATAAAAATACTGAACTGATTAGCATTTTTAAAATACTGATTAGAGCTATAGTAAATTAGACCCATTTAAAATTTGAGAGATAGTATATTTAGGTTAAAAAAAGTTCGGTCAAAAACTCTAAATAAGCTGCTCCAATGATCACGTGCGCGGCACATGCCATTAGCTAGTGTCGGCGGAGATCAGATAGGGAACCCATTTGCGAAATGACACGCGCGGGTTTACCTTATAGGCGCGTCCGCCATAAGATTCGTGTTTAGCCACGTGGAACTTCGGATGTGCTCCACTACGCGATCCCCAATTCCTGTGCGATTTTTATTTCCCTTATCGTCGCTAGCTCGTCTCACTTTCCCTCTTTTCTAGTTCTAGGGTTTCGTCCTCGTGTCCCGAGGCGATCGATTTCTAGGGTTTTCGATCCCAGAATCGTCGATGCGATCTCCAATAGCTAGTGTTCCACTCGTTTTGTAGGGTTCCGGTGATATCCGTGCCGTCATCGCTATGATCTCCGTCATGAACGAGCGCGAGATCGACCGTGATTCCTCCTCCGCCGCCGCCGCTGCAAATATCTCATTATTCGCTGTCGAGAACCCTCAAGAAGAGCCTAGGGATCGCGAAGTCATGATAGATCTCGACCCCGACGAGGAGAAACCTAAGATCGATCCGTCTCCGTCTCCCGAGTCGGACAATGAAGTTGTGGAGATCGAGATGGACAAGAGTGGGGTTTTGGAATCGAAGCCTGATGCTGGATTTGAGGTATCTAGGGTTTCTCACGAGGGTAGTTTTAGCGATGGTTCTTTGAGTTATTACGATTCTAGGGTTTCTTACGACCCAGAGGGTGCGTGGATGCATGGGTTTCGGATCGGTGACATGGTGTGGGGAAAGGTGAAGTCTCACCCATGGTGGCCTGGGCATATCTTTAACGAGGCGTTTGCATCGTCCTCAGTGCGCCGGACGAAGCGGGAGGGCCACGTCTTGGTCGCTTTCTTTGGGGATAGCAGCTACGGATGGTTCGACCCAGCCGAGCTTATCCCTTTCGGACCCAACTTCCTAGAGAAGTCAAAGCAGACGGCCTCCCGGAACTTCCTCAAGGCCGTTGAGGAGGCTGCCGATGAAGCAGGCCGGAGGGGGGCTCTCTCCGTTGCATGCTGCTGTCGCAAACCTTCCAATTTCCATCCGGCTGGTGTTGCTGGGTATTTCTTTGTTGATGTGGCTGGATTTGAGCCTGCAGGCATTTATTCAGATAAGCAGATTAAGAGCGCGAGGGACAAGTTTGAGCCTAAGGAGGTGGTGTCCTTCGTCCATTCGCTTGCATTGGCCCCTCGGAGTTCTGAGGACAGGGATATTGATTTTTTTAGGAGCAAAGCAATGATGCTTGCCTATCGGAAGGCAGTATACGAGGAATTTGATGAGACATATGCACAAGCTTTTGGGATGGCGCCAGTGCGACCATCTCCAAATGAGAAGGCAACTATGGATCAGCTATTTGCACAACAACGAGGTATCCATCAGTACATACCTTTGAGTCACTGCGTATATGTGTTTCCAATTGGTAGTTGTCCCCATAAGTGCATTCTCACGGGTTGCTGTTTTTATGTGCTTCATGTTGGTAGTTATCTGTACCTTGACAATCTTAATTGCAACTTCCTTAATAATTTGGAGTTAAGATGTGAATCAATGTTTTCTCTGTCCACAGGTGTAGTTTCTCATTTGCTTTTAATTTTGTCGTACACCACTGTCTTCCTTTCCTAGTTCTTATATGATAGTAATCTAAGAATGCGGCCTTATCTGTTAGGTGCAGTTTTCTAGTTAATGATTGCAGCAAACTCGTTTCTATTTCTGAACATGCGGTTTCTTGCTGACTCTATGTAGAGTCATCATGGTCAACTGACATTTGTCCTTACGCATAATTTAGCTGTCAAGTCTCATACTCGGTTTACTCTTATTGAAAGTAGAAAGTGATGCTTAACCTGAAAATTTTGACTAATAAAGAGAAGTTTTCAATAATTGAAGCATGATGTCAGATGGATCGTTTGACTACTGTTGTTACAACAATTAGTCAATTCCTTCTGTGCTTTCTCTAGGATTTTTACATCTAACAAAACAGCTCAATAATAAGTGCATGTTTTTAATTAAGATAGCGCTTCAACTATATTTTATATAGTTGGGTAAATAATTGGTGGTTTTGTTTTCTATGTTGTCGTGTAATTTTATCTAGTATAGTAATGTTACAATCCTCACCATTTTGATGGACAATGGCACTTGGTACATTATTCCATTCTTTTGATATAACTATTTTACACAATTCAACATGTACGAAACATTCTAGTAAGCTGTAAGAGATCTGTGCATGGTTTTTTGATGCACGACTGAACATGATGGGTTGTGGTGCAATAAATTTGAGCAAATTTGTTCAATTTTGACAACTTTTATTAGAAAAAATAGTTTATTAATAGTCATAAAATGCAATATCAATATGTAGGATTTATTGTCCATTGTGGTGTTGTTGCTTCTTTGATAAGTGCTTAACCTTTTGTTCTTAGTACTGGTCCTTGGTCACATTAAAGCCTGTCTAGAAATATAATTTTGAAAGAAGGGCACAGATAACAATGTGGAAGTGAAGTTGGTTATATGGAAGTAATGGTAATGTGGATGAAATTATGAGAGCGTGATTTTGATTAACTGATATGCGCTTCTTTTGTGCAACGGATAACTTTTAGTTCTTTTGAAATGATTTTGGAAAAGGAATGATTAAGGGTACTAATATGGATATTTGACACCTCATCAAACAATCCATGAGGATTTTGTCGCAAATATAAGATGATATTTGGAAGAAGAGCAGAAGTATGAACACTAGTTGGAATTGGCTTTGGGACAATATGTCTTTCACTATTTTCAAGTCCAAAACATAAACATTCTGTTGGGCAGGATCAGTGAAAAGATATGTAAATTGCCAGAAAACTGCAGATTGATAAATCCTTATATATATATTTATTGAGCCTTTAGTCAAACTGACTCAATCCCATATCACTCAGATGTAAGAAAAATATTAATTTAAAAAATGCTTCGTCACAGTAGAAATTACAGTTTGAAAAACTTGTTTATATAGAAAATGTTATACTTAAAATTTCATCCTTCCAAAAAAGAGTTACCTGGTGGAAATCAATAATGTTGACCACATCTTTGGGCATACTTCCATAAGCTTCAAGTTGTATATCATACATTCCTCAATTTTAAGATAGTTTTCATCCACTGAATGTAGTTAAATTTGCACATCATATCCTATTTTTTGCAGAAAGTAAATTAGTGACATTTTTAATATCTAATAAGGGTAGAAAATTAGGAACATGGCCATCATACATTAATACAATATAGGGTTCATAAGAGGACCTGCTTTAGTAGAACGTGAAATAATGACTACTAAGTTTGTTATTATCTTTGCAAGCTGCTCAGTTTTGTTATGTGATTATATAAAAATCATGCTTTAGTTCATGTGAAATAAATGTAACATTTCTTGCACCATTGTTCTTAAAATATCATTTCCTCCCTATGGAATTCGATTTTCCTGGCAACATTTGTAGGCTTTCCTAGTACTCTAAATGATATTATTTAACTTAGACCATTCTATTATGACCATTTTTGACATGTCAAAACTGCCTGGGTAGGTTATAGATCGCCATCATCAGAGGCCACAGTGTAAGCTAGGTATTAAATCTTAGTTCTGTTTTTGGAGTTGCTTTTCCTTTGGATGGAATCCCGTGTCATGATGCATATGCCCAACTTATTAGCAAGATTTTATCATTAAATATTCTAGGAACCTCTGAAGTGGTGTATAGTGTATAGTTTACCTACTTTAGGGCAAAATACTATTGGGATTAGCCTTCTGAGGGTTGTTTGCTGAGAATGGAACATACAAGGATTGTGAAAATTCTTTTGGTAAGGCAACTAGTTGATGAAGTGAACTTTCGCATAAGGTGTTTAGAAAATTCTAAGGATACGTTCACATTTATGTATGGGGTTTATCACGAGGTTTTGGGGAAGATGGCTGAAGAGATTGAAATATAAATCAAAGGATGCTCTGTGGTAATTTTAGCTTTAACGGTAAGTTAAAAGAAGTACATTTTTGACGAGTAGTTGGAACTTACCAGTAGTGCAGCTGTCTAGAACTTAGTCAACCTGCAATATTTTTGGTCATCTTTAATGCTTGGGACAAGTAATTGCGGGTCTATTGACTACAAAACCTGACTGTTAACCATCATATTGCAATCATCTAAATGTGCTGTGACAGTTTGACAAATATATCTGTACTAAATCTATTGTTTTTCTAGTCGCTCGAAGCGTATTGGTGGTCTTTTGGGAATGCTGGGTCCAAAGAATTTTGTTACTTTTTTGTTTCGTTCAAGAAATAGTAGGGGGTTGAGGAGTTCTCTGTTATGAGCAGGACTTGTTCAAAGCCATTATCGTTGTGCTGCCTCTTTTGTAGAAACGAATCTGCTTAAACAGTTTCTTGTTTCTTTTCAACCAATTTCTTCATCTGAACGGTACTTTCTAAGGTCGTGCTTGGAAGTCTTGTCTTTTGGTGATCTGGGTTTGTTTCTTCCTGGGATGCCTATAACCTGCATGGTCTGAAGCTGCAGTGCATCGTCATCCCGGCAAAGGGCCGCTGGCTCAATTGAACTGTGACTCGGCGTTGGCCACTAGTTTTGGTTTCCTTTTGGTGCATCTATCACTATAACTTTTTTTTCTTTTGAGGGAGGAGAGTCACTACTCTACTTAGTGCTCTTCCTGATGGTCTATTGCACTATATGGTTACTAATTTTAGGTTCTGGGGGTGGCAGAGGCGTCCCACTTTTTAGGTTCGGTGATTTTTATTTTGGGGCGTTTCTACAAAAGACTTCCCTCAAGTTCAAAAGGGTTTCTTATTCTGAGCGTGCTCCAGATTTTCCTTCCAAATGAAAGTTACCCTGAGAGAGAGAGAGAGAGAGAGAGAGAGAGAGAGAGAGAGAGAGAGAGAGAGAGAGTATAATATTTAATTTTTTCTTTTTGTCTAGTGGTGTAGGGCGGTGGCATTTCAGTGAATTCGAATTTTTTAAATAATTAATAGATGAGAAGTGTCTCAGCTGGTGGGGCCCGCTCACGTGTAGAAAGCCCTCTTTTCCTTTCTGTCCTTTTTCCATCACTTTTCTAAGGCGTTACTGTCGAGGCTCTTAATTCTTAAATAAGTCATAAAACTCTCGATGACTCCATTAGCCCCAGACCACAGCAGCACTAAATAACCCATGCTGTCGGGTCTCATCACATCGGTTGCAGCCCAACGAGACTAATCAGTTATTACGCTCAGCGATTTAATAAATTAGCTGCCGTGATGGGTTTTTCTTTCTGTCTCTCTTCTTGACACGTGTAGGTAGTATGGATAGTCTCTCTCCGTTCTTTTGTCTTTTTGTAGGCATACCATACCCAATTAGATGTATGATATTATGCCGCCTCCAAAGATAATTGCAACAAATACTAACAGCGCACGGTTCTGTGTTTTCTCTTTTTGGCTCAGCGATACCCTTCAGCGGCCAGCTCGTAATAGCGGAAGCCCTCGGCGTGAGGAAGAGCGCGTTCATCAGACCCACGACAAAATTTGCCAAGCTACCCTCCTCCTCCTCTCCATCCGCCTCCTCCTCTAAGAAGAACAAGTACGTTCTCAAGCGAAGAGAAGAGCCCGGGAGACCGACTGCCGCTGCGGAACCCACTAGCTACAATGGCCATCCGAGGCCTTCGTTGCCGGACCTCCACCCTTCTCCCATGGGCCCTGCGCCCGCGCCCACCCTCTACTATCCCGCGCCGAGCCAATCTATCTTCTTCGGTGATGCGGGCAACGACTACGTCCTTCAGAAAAGAGCTCCTACTGCTCCTACTGCTATGCCGCAGCAGCAGTTCGTTGAAGAGAGCAAAGCCGTGGGGGTCGGCGGAGCTATGGTGGTCTCGGAACATAGGGCAACGGACCGAGCTTTCCAACTTCCTGCGTATCCCTCGGTCTTTGATGACTGGAAACCGGGCAGAGTCGTGGAGGCCGGTATGGATTCCAAAGACAGCGTGGGTGTTGGATTGCCGATGCCGGCCAGAGACCGCAATGTCGTCGATGGAGTCGTGAAGAAGCCCAAGATTCCAAAACGCCAGCGAGAGGATGGTAGCGAGACTGGAGATGTCGTAAAGAAGAAGAAGAAAAAAAAGCTTCTTGATCCCATGTCTACTAAGAATCAGCTTGTAGCATCTAAAATTGAGGAGCGACGCAAGAGATTAGCTGCCAAGTATGAATCTTTGAAGAGAGAAGGTGAAGCTGCCACTGTAAGTTCTGCTGCTCAACTGGCTAAGCTGGACCTTAGTTCTCTCAATGTGGAGCTGCCCCAAGTATTGACTGACTTGCAAGAACTTGCACTCGATCCTTTCCATGGCAATGACCGCAACGCTCCATTGATAGTCCGAAACGTCCTCCTCAAGTTCCGGTCACTGGTCTATCAGAAAAGCTTGGTTCTTCCGCCAGCTAGCGAGCCTGACACTGCTGAGCCCCGACCCAGTAAACTGCTGGCCGGTAGACCTCGACAGGAGCCAGTTGCTGGAATCACTGAGGTTGCTTCTGGGAAGATTGTAAGAGATCAGAGGGAGCATCCTGCAGCAATAAAGCCATTGAAACCGAAATTAAAGCCCGAAGACCCCACAAAAGGTGGCCGGAAACGAGGCCCATCCGATCGGCAAGAGGAGATGATTGCGAAGAAGGTGAAGACAATGAATAAGCTCAAGGCATTGTCTAGTGAAAAGAAGGCTGGTGTTAGCCAGAAAGTACCGGAGGGAGAGCAGAGAGATCAGAAGGACACGTCCTCGACAACGATGGAGGCCACTACGCAGGCGTCGGCACAAGCACCAGCAGCAACAAAGCCTAATAATAAGGTAGAGTCAGTCAAGAAGCATGAACCTCCCCCTCCTCCTAAGACGCCCTGTCCAACTGCATTGGTGATGAAATTTCCTCCCAGAACTACTCTTCCATCAGTCGCATCTCTGAAGGCGAGGTTTGCCCGTTTCGGGCAGCTTGATCTCTCCGGCACGCGGGTCTACTGGAAGTCTCACACTTGCAAGGTCATCTTCAAGTTCAAGTCTGATGCCCAAATCGCTCTCAGCTATGTCAGGAACAATGATCTCTTTGGCCAGATAAAAGTGCAGTACCATTTGCGAGAAATCGATGAGACAGGTTCAGAAGTGCCCTCCGATCCCGTGCAACAGCGGCTGGAGTCGCGTGTTGCTGATGCCCCTTCATTCAGACCAGGAAGTGGTAGCAGTGCCGGCGTTGGCATTTCAGTGGGTCAGTCCCGACCTACGTCATACCAGCAGCAGCGTCCGCCTTTGACCCAGCCAAAATCTATCTTGAAGAAGCCTGTCGACGATGTCGGTACAACATCGAGCAATGCTGCGAAAGAGGCTCCTCGTGTGAAATTCTTATTGGGCAGCAGTGACGATAGTAAGGCTGAGGCTCCTCTGGCGACTGCTGGTAATGGTAATGGTAATGGTAATGGTAATAGCAGTAACGGTGCGGACGGGCGTTCGTCAATGGATCCTCTTATCAGCAAGAATACGAGATCAGTTAGCTTCGGTCCTCCTCCGGTGCCGCCTCTCTCTCGACCTACACCATCGCAACCTTCTCGTGTGTTTGACCCACAACATATTCCACTACCGCCTCCCCTCGATAGACCAATGCTGCAACCACGCTTCGGTGATGGCTTACTCCCGACTCCGCCTCCTCGAGTTGGTGATAGGTCAGAGGTCCGCAGGCCGGCGGCCAGCCAATTTAGTCAGAGGCAGATGCAGCAAAACGACCAGTTCGGTGACTTAGAGGGGAGTTACAAACCCAAGGTTGACATCTCAAAACAAATGATGAGCCTTCTAATGAGGTGCAGTGACATTGTGACCAGCGTCAAGAATTCGCTAGGCTATGTGCCTTACCATCCACTCTAGGAGGGCATTCTCTAGTTGTAATTTAGATGGGTGTTTTGGATTCGTTGTCTTTGTGGATCCTTAGTGTTGACAAGGCCTGAAAGGCTTAAGAAATTACTGTTGACTGAGCCTGTGGTGACTGTGGATGGCTCCTCGGATTGGAGATGAGGGAATTGTAAGGATATTAAACTTTGATTTACCCTGTGTCCTGTTTGATGTTTTCTTTCTCTTAATAGCTTTAATGGGTTGTTTAATCTTTAGTTCTCTCTTGTAGAGACAAAAAACGGCTGATGTTTATATGGGCGTTAATGTAGTTATTCTCCCTCATGATATGTGGAGAGATCTCTGGGACATTGACTCGCATCTCAAAAGTTATACTAATGGTGTTGACACTACTTTGGCTTTCAGATGGGAAAGCATTATGTCCACGGTCCGCTGTGGATAGGTGACTATTTCAATAATAACATCTAGAGAAATTTTGATAAAAAAACACCTGGTTATAAATTACATTCTATATTTTATTATTTATATTATTATTATTATTTTATAATTCTTATTTATTACACTGTGTTAACTTAAATGATACTAAAAAAAATAAATATTTTATTATAATATATAAAATAATTTATAAATACTTAAATTACTTTTGTCTTCTTCATCTTTTTCTTTTCTTTTCAAAGAAAAAGAAGAAGAATATAAAAAAAAAGAGAAAAAAAGAAGGACGGGAGGGAGAAGATTAGGAAAGGCTGACGAATGACGACGACAATAAGATAGAGAAGGTGGGCAAAATGGTGAACGGACATAAAAATGAGAAGAAATGATAAGAGTATTTTAGTAACTTAGTCAAAATAACGTATAACTTAGTGTTTTTTATGACAGAGTAATTTAGGTATTTAACTATTTTTAGTTTTTGGTACCAATAGAATATTCTTCATTCCTTCCTTCGGGTAGGTGGGTGATTGTAGGTTAAATTTAGCTCAGGATATTTTCAATCCATAATATATTGGTTAAATGATAAATACTGATAAAATAAAATATAAATTATAATAAAGGGAAAACACTGAGCATTCTGGATATTTGAGGTTATTAAGTAAACAATGATAACCATTAGAAACTACCCAAGTGCCCATCCTACGCATCCATAGCATTTAAAAGCCGATTAAAAAGGATTAATACTCGGATTGAAGCAATTAGCAATACGTTTATAGGCGTTTGTCGGAAATAAGGGACTACCATCAAATGGTCTAAACCTATCCCCCTGGGCGTATTAACGCTTGGATTCCAAACGATAATAACTTCCCGCGTTGTCATCCATCCAAATCATACCATTCTTTTCCACATTATTACATCAATGCCCCTGCAACTACGTCTCTACGTCTCTTCCATAAATACCTCCCACTCTCGTCTCTTCCTCTCCTCCTCCTCCTCCGGTAGATATCGATCTCCCTCCCTCCCTCTTTTTCTCTCATATATCTCCGAATCTTAACCCTAACCCTAGCCCTAGATTGCTTCTGATGGCGTACCGTTCGCTAGAGGTGACGTTGATCTCCGCTAAGGACCTCAAGAAGGTGGCCTTCTTCTCCAAGATGGCGGTCTACGCCGAGATCTCCATCTCCGGCGGCGACTCGCGATCCCGCAAACGCACCATCGCTGACCGAGAAGGCGGCCGGAGTCCCACCTGGAACATCCGCCTCCGCTTCCCAGTCCCGGCCACCGGCGACCCCGCCACCGATCGCCTCGCTCTCCGCGTCCTCCTCAGATCCCGCCATTTCCTCGGGGATCGCGACGTAGGTGAGGTCTACATCCCCTTCCGGGAACTCCTCGATCCCTCCCCCGCCGTCGAGGAGCCTAGGTTCGTCAGCTATCAAATCCGGCGGCTCAAATCCGGAAACCCTAAAGGCGTCCTCAGCCTCTACTACAAGGTCCTCGAGATCGCCGCCCCGCCCTCCTCCAGGTTATCGGATCCGAATGGCGCGGATCCCGTCACCGCTTACCCGGCCGCGTACCCCCCACCCAGCGCGAAGCAGTACGATCACGTCACCGCCTACCCCGCCGCGTACCGGCCTCCGGGGTCCTACCAGCCGGCCGCGCACTACCCGTCCTACCCACCGCCGCACCCGTACGGATACGGTGCTCCGCCGCCAGCGGGGTATGGCTACGGTGCGCCGTCGAAGGGCCAATTCGGAATGGGTCTGGGTGCCGGGCTCCTGGGCGGGCTCCTGCTTGGGGATATGATAGGGGATGCGGCGGCGTACGATGCCGGATACGACGGTGGATTCGGCGATGGCGGCGGCTTCTGATTTCTCGAAGTAATGGATTTTAATTGTTATTATATTTATAAGTATATGTATATGGATTTATTCATTATTACCATTTGATCGTATTAATTTTATATGGCTAACCAAAATGTACTTTTTAAAGTTTAATTCAGTTGGGAAGATTTAAAAATGATTGATATATATTGGAGCATTCACAATTTAAACCCCATTTATTTTAGGAATAATTCTTTTTATTTTAAAATATAACTCATTATTATATCTAATCTATTAATCTAACCATTGCTATTAAAATTTCGGTTCCATGAAATTGATCTGTTATTATTATTTTGTCAGCTGATTCGGTTTTATATACCTTTTTTATCATGAAAATTCATAGCTTACGTTGACGAGAGAAGCATATATGCAATTATGCTTGTTTCAAGTAGCTAATCTGCAGGTTTAGTATTAGGTTTATCATATTGATTTGAGGTACAATTGCGGTGGGATTAACTGATTATGCGGTCATAAACGAGTTTTTAGGCTATGTGAGTTATCTATTGGAATTATAAATAAATTTATTTATATTATAAATATATGATAAATATGTGAGTCAGTATTATAATCTGGTTATCGTGTTAACAATGAATTATCACGTTATAAATAGATTTGAGGTACTAAACACAAACACAATCAAACCGATCATTCCATTTATAGCTCAAACCTAATTATATTAAATTTAATTAAAAAAAATTGCCACCAAAATTTATAGTTGTATGTTGGAGCTTTGTAGGTTATTTTTTTAATTTATTCTTTTTTTGCTGGTTATTTGTAAGAGTGGACTATGTGATGCATAGTAACAGAGAAAAAGAAAGAGAATAAATTGACTTGCACCTCTTAGGTTACACCCAAGTCTCATAAATCATGCCTACTTTGAATGCCAAAGACAATTTTGGGTTGCATAATTATTTTGCAAATCTTGAGATGAAGAGTAGCAATAGGGAATGTCATCTTGTACTATGTTCAATTTATATTGTGAGATCAGTTAAATTTGCGTATCATTTTTTAAGACTCGTATCAATAGAAAGGGGAGAAAGAAAAACTTTAAAAAAAAAAAAAAAAGACTCCAGAGGACTTGTCTCTTACTTTATTGATGATCACATTGATTTCTTTCTAAAATTTAAGTCTAAAACTCCACTTGTCAATTAATTATGACCAATCTGAAGTATATAGTCAATAAATGAAGGGTTATAACAAGGGCAAGGATCATTTTTCACAGAGTTGTCGGTGGACTACTGCCCTGTTCTTCCATAAATACCCCCCTGAAGTCAGACAGAGAAGAGATGGAATCTTATTAGTGGATAATTATACCTGGACCATCTAAACTGTTGTTTATTTTTCACTTAAATCCTATCATTTATGATTTATTATTTTCTGCCATGTCGATCATGATTAACTATGAAATACCTCTGAAATTCCTCTTATGTTAACTATTCATTAAAAAAAAATTCTTAAGAAAATGATATATACTCATCTGGCACAGTAGATCAAAGTTGGAAGCTCGCTTGAGTTCTGCCTAGAATTTTGTGGCTACAATATGATCCGAGTTTAACTCAAGACTAATTGAGATAGTTATTAGTAATAAATTAATAATTTTAATAAATAATATTTATGTTATAGAATAAGATTATTACGATGTTTAATTGTTATTCTAGAATAATGAGTGGAGAATGTCCTTTGACATTTTCTATTACCATAGTTAAGAGAGTGACAAAATATATATGAAAGTGAGTAAAAAGTACTGTGGAAGGAGTGTAATAAGAGAATTTTCCAAAAAGAGGCACGGACTATTACAGTGGTCTGCATCTCCTTCTCGGCATGTTCCTCTCTTCCTCTGCCTCGCCTCTGGTGTGTCATGTGAGTCGTTTCCCCTCTTTCCTCTGCTTGTAAATCTTCTCTTTCTACTCTCCCCTTCTTTTTTAAATAAGTATATAACTATACTCAGCCCACTTACTACTCTGAAAAGAAGTCCAGGGTCTTAGTATAATTATATTTATTATTAAATATTAAATCTCGTACAGGACAGTGGAATTAAGGTCTTTCTTTTTGTGTGTGTGTGTGTGTGTGTGTGTGGAATTTTTAGGTCTTTCTCTCCCACTACCCACACCTACTCTTTACATGCAACAAAGAGAGAGAGAGAGTGACAGAGTTTCCAGGCATCTTCTTCTAACACAGTAGATTTGAGTCCTTTATAAACACCATTGAGTGCTCACAACTCCAATACCAATCACAGAGGACTCACACGGAGGGAGAGAGAGAGAGATGGTGGTGAAGGTATATGGGCATCCCACGTACACGTCGACAGCACGCGTGCTAGTGTGCTTGGAGGAAGTTGGGGCTGAGTACGAGGTCGTAACGGTCGACTTGGCCAAGGGTGAACATAAGACCCCCGCTTATCTCGCCCGAAACGTAACGACTTAATTAAATTCCCCCCTATCTCTCTTTCTTCCTTCTCTGCTTGCAATTTAATTACATTTAACTTTTTTATATAGTTGATACATATTTTATTATAATTAAGTATATACTAGCATCTTTAACAAAATCTTATAATATTTTTTATTATTTCTTTTACTACTTCAGAATATGTGCAGAGATCAAATTAACTATTCTAATAAAATTACGAAAATACTTAATAATATTTTAGTTATTTTAAAAATAAAGATATTTTTACACTGTTAATTTAAATTTAATCTTCTATATTTATAATTTTATTAAAAATCTTAGTGTTATATATAAATATTTTTTTTTAAAATTTTGTTCCCCGTCTCTCTCATGGTACCTTTTATTAGAATTCACCTGTCTATTTTATTTGTGCAGCCATTCGGTGTGGTTCCGGCTCTCGAGGATGGCGATTTCAAACTCTTTGGTGAGCTGCCTATAATATCTTAACTAATTTATAATTAGATACAATTATAAAACTAATTTGAGCATCTAAAATAATACAGAGACATTTAAATACTGATATCCAACAAAATAGAATCAAATCAAGCCTCTGTAAGTATTAAAACTATATCTACGATAATTGAGAGTAATTTAAGAAATTAGCATTTGAGACGGGTGCATGCAAAAAATGTCTACTTTTAATTCCTTTCCCTTTGATGCTTGTTAAATTACACTTAATGAATAGAGGGCTCTATTTATAAATAATAATAATAATAATAATAATAATTAGTTTTTTTTAATGTTGGGTAATTAATTAATTAATTATGCATCAGAATCACGGGCAATTTCAAAATACATCCTTCGCAAGTACAAGGGATCAGGGTCGGATCTTCTCCGGGAAGGGAAGATAGAGGAGTCGTCCATGGTTGACCTCGGCGTAGAGATAGAGGCCCACCACTACAACCCGGCCATCTCCCCCATCGTCTACCAATGCCTCGTCGTCCCGGCGCGCGGCGGGAAGCCGGACCAGAAGATCATCGACGCGAGCGTGGAGGCCGCCAGCAAGGTGCTCGACGTGTACGAGGCCCGGCTCTCCACGTCCAAGTACTTGGCTGGAGACTCCTTCACCTTCGCCGACCTCAGCCATTTCCCGTACACCCACTACCTCATGTCGGGCACTCCTTACGCCTCGCTCATCACCTCGCGCCCGCACGTCAAGGCCTGGTGGGAGGACATGGCGGCGCGGCCGGCCTTCGTGAAGGTGGCGGCTGCTATGCG
Source organism: Typha latifolia (assembly GCF_019914945.1). Taxonomy (NCBI): domain Eukaryota; kingdom Viridiplantae; phylum Streptophyta; class Magnoliopsida; order Poales; family Typhaceae; genus Typha; species Typha latifolia. Next base: position 3,223,653 of record NC_133091.1, read on the forward strand.
CGCGTGAGACTAGTTTGGTGATGGTGGTGGTGAGTACGTAGTAGAAATTGAAATAAATTAATCACCACTCTAAGTGCTCTGGTCTTTTTTCCAGTTTGATCCATCTTCTTCTTCTTCTTCTTCTTCTTCTTCTTCTTCTTCTTCCATTTGCTAAACGAGCTGCAAGCAGCAGCTGACTATGTTTATGGGGGTTCAAAGCCCCAAAGAATAAAAAAAATAAATAGGGAATTACACTTTACCCCCTTGTGGTGGTGTGGTTTGATCCCATTGCATACAATCTCTTTGGACTTTTAAGGTGAGCACTTAAATTTTCTTGTGATCTGGACTTAAGAGCAACAGTTGCTATGTATTTAGCAAAAAAGATAAAATGATAATTTTAACCCTATTTTTTAAGTTACGGTGAATAGTATTTTCTTTTTAACGGGAGGAATACTTTTATTATATAAATATAGTTTTTTGGTAGGAGAAAAAATAATGTTGGCCAGAGGTTCCTTAGAACTAGATGTGATTGTGGCTTTTGGGCTCGACTCGTGGGCTCAATTCTTTAAGAGTTTCCTATATTTTTAATTATTTGATTTTTAGAATTTTCTTAATTATGTATATTAGGCTCAGCCTAGTAAGTCCATTGAGTTGTCGAGTTGAGCATGAACTTCATTGAGCTGAAAATAAGCCGAGTCGAGCCTTTCTAACTTGAATCAAGTTTGAGTTAAGATATGCTCACATAGCTCAAGCTCGGCTTATTTACACCCTTTTATGATTGGTAGCTTCGTAAAAAAATTAAAATTGGTGTAGTTATTTATCTACTGTGGTATGCTGATCAGCCAAGGTCAGCAGCACCCTCATTCCTTAGAGGGAACTAGAGTAGAAGGATCATTCTAATATGTTAATTTTAACTCAAAGTCTTTTATTATGTAATTTCTTTAGGCTTAGTTGTAAAGTCAAGTAGCACAATCTCTCCTCATTGCCAATCTTAACTAGAGTCGTTTCAGTTTGGAGAAAAAAATTGGTGTAGGATTCTTATTCGAATATGCTTGCTTATGTTCGAATGAGATGGTTTCTAAAGATTATATTTTAGTGCTTTTATTTTAAAAGAATATCTTAGTATTAGAAAACTTATTAGAATCCAAGAGCAAAGTCATAAAGACTAGGGAGGCTTTGGGAGCAGAAATGTCATAACAACGATTATTCTCGTTAGGGTTAGAGATGGAGTATGTTCCGTTCAAATGAATTTATCCAAGTTTGAACAAATTTTTTTTCTTCTAATAGTGAAAGTCTTTTTAAACAGTTATTTTGCTAAGAGAGTTCTCTAAAGTTGAAAGTTGGTTGGAACAAGATATGATTAGAATGTTCATTAGTTAGGATTAAATTTGTCTTATTAAAACGAATTGCAAAAGATCATTCTTTTTCACTCCCAGGTGTGTCAAGATTAGGGCTGTCATTTTGAGCTTATAAAAAGAGGGCAGCTGAAAAGGAGCATTCAAAGTGATGGGTTTCTACTAGATTAAATATTGTATTTGTTGTTATCCCAATAATTATAGAGGTAATTTTTTAAAGTATTAAGCATAAAAAATAATATATTAAGAGGGAGTCAAGCAAAACACTTCGGAAGGAATAAATTATGAACAGCAATAGTAGAATTATAAATATTTTCTAACCTTTAGGAGATGTATGACTTATTTTGTTTTTCATATTAATCTTTGCATTAGATATAAACTAAAAGAAAAAATCTTTCTACATTTTTATTTGAAATATATTTAAAATAACAATAATTTTATTCGTTTGATAGATTTTAGAGATAGAAATTGATTTCAATAATTTGTATGTATCTAATCAATGCTCTTATAATAAAGAAGATAAACTCAAATTTGATATAGCATTCTACTTCATGAGTTCATGGTAGAAGAGAAGTAAATTTGGGAAGAGGGAGAGGGATTTAATAAAACATTAAGACAAGTACACAAAACTAATCAATGCCTTAAGAGTGGCGGCGATTTATTTCACAATCCAGGATTCACCGCCACCACCGAGCCAAGCAGCCCCCTCCACTCATCTCAGCCGCTCATAATGGCCGCCACCTTCGCCACCGCCGGCCTCGCCGTCATGTCCTCCCACCAGGCCTTCACGTGCGGGCGCGAGGTGATGAGCGACGCGTACGGCGTGGCCATGAGGTAGAAGGTGTAGGAGAAGTGGGTGAGGTCGGCGAAGCTGAAGAAGTCTCCGGCCAAGTACTTGTGGTTGGCGAGGCGTGCCTCGTAGACGTCGAGGACCTTGCCGAGGGCCTCCACGTTAGTGTCGATGATCTTCTGGTCCGGCGTGCGGCCGAGCATGGGGGCGAAGCGTAACTGGAAGATGATGGTAGAGATAAGCGGGTTGTAGTGGTGGACCTCTACCTCTACCCCGAGGTCGACCACGGCGGACTCCTCGATCTTGCCTTCCCTGAGGAGGTCCGGGCCGGAGCCCTTGTACTTGCGGAGGATATATTTTGAAATTGCCCGAGATTCTGATACACAATATAAAAAAAATTAAAAAAAAAATCATCATCAGAATCAGATATCTCCGATAAAACCCCCAAATCGAACCCTAATGTAAGAAAAATCCAAATTAAAGTAGAGAATTATATCTCACCGAAGAGCTTGACATCGCCATCCTCAATGGCCGGAATCTGACCGAAGGGCTGCAACAAAGGATCAATAGTAATTTAGGACGAACTCAAGCAATTAATTAATCGACCAAAAGATATAGAAAGAGAGGGAATTACGTTACGGGCGAGGTGCGCAGGGCCCTTATGCTCACCGGTGGCCATGTTGATCGGCACCACCTCGTACGTGGCTCCCATTTCCTCCAAGCACGTCAGCACACGTGCTGTGCACGTGGATTTGGGAAACCCGTATACCTTCAACACCATTCTTCGATCTCTCTTTCTTTCTCTCTCTCTCTCTCTTAACTCCTCCTTGTGTATGTATGATCTGGAGTCGTACCACTCCTTAACGGTATTTATAGAAGAATAAGAAGGCCTCAAGTTCGAGTTTTTTTTTATCAAAATAAACTTATTTTCTAAATTTTTTATTGAAATAGATGACCTTAACAAAATCGCTGAATTAATCGGTTTAGCATTTTTATCGCTAAATAATTTTTTCTCTAAATTACTGAAAGACTAAGTTAAAGAGATTTATATACATAAAACGTTGAATAGATCAATATTTTAGGACCAAACAAAAATGTTTAATTGATCAGTATTTTTACTAAGGGAAAAATTGTCGATCAATTTAGTGTTTTTGTTAGAGCTACAATGAATTAGATCCCGTTTAGTAAATAAATTTAAGAGCAGTCTATTCTAATAAAAAAGTTTTTGAACGAAACTAATTTAGTTAAAAACTCCTCCAAGTTCTATAGATAGAAAAAATATGCTTGGAAAGAGGGATCTCTCCCGTAGTTGACTAGTCTCCGTTCTAATCTTCTAGAAAGTAGTTGTCGTTAAAAATAATTTTTTTTTTTAAAAAAGAGAGAAATAGTAAGGTTTTAATTGGATATTTTGCAAAAGTTAAGAATTTCTTTTATAAAAAATATAATAATATAAGTTTGGATTTTTTTGAAATAAAAATTCATTAATTAATAATATTCGCTTTCTCTCTCTCTCTCTCTTACACACACATCAACCTTTGACTTCTCCTAACGTTATTTATTAAAAATCAGGGCTGAAGTCGGACTACAATTTTCACGCGATGTTAGGCGAGAAAGAAATATCGACAAAAATACTAAATTCGATCATTAGGAAAAATTTAGACGAGATTAGCCATAATTCATATTGTCAATTGTTAATTAGCATAACTAATATTGCTATTAATTAACCTAAAGCAAAACATAAAAAGAAGGAAAAGAAAGAAAGGAATCTAGTCAAGCTTGGATGACCATTTCAATGGATGCTATCAAATACCCATTAAGAAAATTCGATTCCGTGTTCCTCAATCAATCCGCCATAGTTTAGTCTTGTTCTTGGATTCTTCTTGGTGTAAATGTACAACAATTTCAATATTAGATATATTATACACTTTGTCAACGACATCGCCCTCATCGAGAGCAACTTACACGTCCCCAAATCCAAATTAGGTGCGTAACAAATATCTCTCAAGATAAAAATATACTTACAAAAACTTAATCACTCATAAATACCAATATGAAATGCATGTGTGGCTAAGAAAAATATATGTTTAGTAATTCATAAGCAATTTATTCATGGATACGCAACCGTGGAATTTTTTTATATGTACATGGCACCAAACTAAACAATGTGTTACGAACCGGTCTAATTCGATCCGCAACAGTTCTAAACTCAATAAAACTTGTAACTTTTGAAGTGATCTACGAATAATCTAACCGACGGATCTTCCTAAATTTTGGATATGTTGTCGCTCTTAGAGAGAGCTTTCTAACGAATCTAAGATTGTATAATTTGAACGGTTAGATATCAAGATATTGCCCAAAATAGTGGCCGAAGGTTAATTGGATTCTAACTTGTTAGCCCTCGAATGGCTAGGTAGATGCTAGGTTTACTCCTTCGTGTGAAGGGGAACAGTTGTAGTAGAAGAGGAGGCTTAGAAGCTGAAGAACCCGACCAAAGACTTGAGCGGTGGAAGAAAGGAAGTGGGAGAGGGCGTCAATGGCTAGATACAAGTTGAGAAGGAGATAAAGGTCAAAGCCAATTCAATTACTAAGATAAAAACGCCAATTATGTTTCCTCCGCATATTTGTAAAGGCTCACCTTAGTGATTTATTAACTAAGTTAAACAACTCTAAAAAAACTATAACAAGCCAACAGCTAAGTTAAAACCCTAACAAACTAATAATTTTCGCCGCAGTGCGTTCGAACGCACCTGATCGCGCAATTTGTGTTCCCTGTAGTTGCGAACACATACAGACGTTCAAACGGCCCCCTTGGCAAAATGTCTTATTCTCTTAAGCAAACACAAACTAGATAAATAGACTCATCCCAATGAATCCAATACCACGAGTGGATTCAATCCGATCGAGTCGTATCACAATGTCAAGATGGTTTTCACGTTAAACATGGACTCATATCGGCTCAAATCATATGAGTATAGTGCTCCATTAAAATATTTAGTAAATACCAACTTTAATATTTACTGGAATTTTTTTTTAAACCTATGCTCTTTATCCTGAGTTGGAATTCTTCTAGCTTCATAGCTCAGGGGAATATTATGTAGGAATTGAGACTGATATCTAGGCATGCAAAGTCGTATATGATGTGGAAATATATTTGAGTGTTCTATTAGTTAGATTATTTTGACAAGTTTTAAATAAAAATAATAATAAACACTCCCAAAAGAAGACAGAAAGAGTCTTTATCTCGCAATGCTGACAAAGAGATATGAAAGCTTAATATATACTAACAATAGTGAATGGCAAATCTTGACTAGTGGTGCCTCTGATCTCCCATTGCCTATGAGTTCACACTTGTTTAGACATAACATTGCACACCAACAGCTGTGACAGTCCAATCTAATATTGAAATTGGAGTAAATTTCAACTAAGAAGAATCCAGCAACTAAGACTAAATAATGGTGGATTGAGGAACACGGCGTCGAATTCAATAACTTAATACCTATTAAGCTTGACTTGATTTCTTTTTCACTTTCTCAGTTTTAAATAATTAAATTTTTTTTTTGGGGGGTTGTTGTAAGAGTAAGAGAGTGATTTAAAAAATAAAATTTGATAACGTTAAGTACTTGGCCGGAGACTTCTTCAGCTTCGCCGACCTCACCCACTTCTCCTACACCTTCTACCTCATGGCGGCGCCTTACGCCTCGCTCGTCACCTCGCGACGGCACGTGAAGGCCCAGTGGGAGGACATGACGGCGAGGCCGGCGGTGGCGAAGGTGGCGGCCACTATGAACGGCTGAGATGAATGGAGGGGCTGCTTGGCTCGGTGGTGGTGAATCCTGGATTAAGGCATTGATTAGTTTTGTGTACTTGTCTTATGTTTTATTGGATATTTGGATCCCTCTCCCTCTTCCCAAATTTACTTCTCTTCCACTGTGAGCTCATGAATAAATGAATTAATGCTCTATGAAATTTTTTTTTCTTTATAGAAGGTCCGCAGACTAATAATTCTTCTATTAAATCCAATTATCTTTTATAAGCTTGATACATACAAAAAAGAAAAAAAAAGATTTTGAAGAGATAAGCATGAAGCCCTAATGGCTCATAAGATCTGGATGACGAACTCCCAACACATTCAATCATAGCAAACAAGTTAACTTAAGTTTTTTTTCAAAATTTCGAGTGGATTTTGAAGCGGTATAGCTATAAAGAGAGAGGTAGACAGGAAGCGGTAGTGGAGGAGTGACGGATTGAGAGGAGGTGGCGGAGCAAACTTATAGGAGAAGGTGGAGTCGATGGAGTGGAGTTACCGGCAAGCGGCGGCACTGGGTGATGGGTACAAAAGTGGAAAAAGAGGAAAGAAAATGAGATAAAGAGAAGGGAAGAAGATGGGGGAGGGAGTGAGGGAGAAAGGGGGACCATGACCTAGATGGCTGTGGTTGTAGTCGTATGTAGCGACTACGATCTTGACAACCATAAATGAGATGGCCTTGACAATGACGACCTCGGTCTAGCAAAACAAGGAGAGGAGGGAGAAAGAAGAAGAAAATGAGGGGAAAGAAAAACATAAGGGAGGAGGGAACAGGAGAATGAAGAAAAAGAGAAAGAAAGAGGGAGGGGGAGAGGAAGAAGAGGAAAGGGGAAGTGAGAAATATAAGTGGGAGAAGAGGAAAAGGGAAGTGAGAAATATCTTGTCACGAAGGGAAAAAAAAACCCCTCGATCCTCTCTTTCCAGTCGAGGCTAGGAGGAGGAGAAAGGGAGAAGAACGTCGTCGACGACAACTGTCGATAGAGAAAGCAATCGGTGAAAAAGAGAAAGGAAAATCCAACCCTAGTAGACTGCTCTGCTAGGGCCGGCGCATTTAATGCTCTATGAATTTGAGTTTATGTTCTTTCTAAGATCAATGATTAGATACATAAAATTATTGAACTACATTTCTATCTCTAAATCTATCAACCAATAAAATTGTTATTTTAAATATATTACCTAACTAATTAATTATTTCAGTCCAAAACTTCAATAGATTAAAAGTCTATGCATCGCAGAAAATTCTTAAAACAATGTATAAAAAAGTAATAGTTTAAGAATCTAAGTGTAATTAGCTAATTAATAAACGAAATTGTCTACAAGTGAATAAGCAGGAGGGGTCCATGTGTGCAAAGCTCTCTTTCTTTGTTTTTTTTTGTGGAATAGAATACCTATCACAATTTCTAAGAGTGTGTTTGATTATTAGAAAGTAAAATAAAATAAAATAATATTTTTATTTTAATAAAATAGACCTACATTCATTCAATCAGATGTTACTACTTAATAGCATGCTCTCTTCAACAACGAGGATGATGAACATGGTTTTTGATACGATGTGTCTCTATTTGGTCGGATCGCTTCTTTTGTACCGTAGAGGTAATTGTTTATTAAAATTAATAATGAATAGAGATAGAGAATTATATTTAAAATGAAGTCTATCTCTAAATAATCAAATTTATATAATTAAAGTATAATTATATTTATCATAATTATATCTAAGATAGAAAAATCTTAATAGAAGAAAAGAACGTTTAATCCGGAAGTTAAGCAGACATAATTAAATTTTTTTGACTAATATATTATTTTTTTATATAATATAGTTTTGGAATCAGTATTGGGTATAAAAATTGGTTATTATAGCCGTTAAATTATGATTATAAATTTTATAAAAGTATTGAAGTATTTGCAAATATTCTGCTGTTATCATTTGGACTGCATACCATCTGTATGACGTTATGCCTCATCAAAAGGTACAGCAATAGGACTAACATAGCTTCTTTATTCTGTAGCTCAGCGCTACCCCTCTCAGTCTTTTAGGTCCTCCTCTCTCTCTCTATAATTCTTCCAATTCCTCGAGGTGGGAGATGAGGATCGTGGGATTGACTGGTGGGATCGCTTCCGGCAAGAGCACTGTCTCCAATCTCTTCAGATCTAACGGCCTTCCCATCGTCGACGCCGACCTCGTGGCACGCGTAAAACACCCTTACCCTAGTCTCTCTCTCTCTCTCTCTCTCTCCCCCCCCTGATGGTTCTTATGAGTAATTTACTGCCTTGATTTGATATTATGCTTCTTATGTTGTGCGCGTACCTTATTTGTTATAATTCCTAGCTCAAAAGATTATATGCGAAAAGGAGCTAAGACATTGGCAAAACAGGATAACAAAGAATATCAACTAATTACTCGTATTGGATTGACTAAATTTTAGAAAGTTTGAATGAAAGAATGCAAACAGGTTGGAGAGTAAGTTGAACAGCTTACTTTATTAGAGTGAATGGAGAACAATGTTGCAGTTTTGGGTATACTTCTCTTATTTCGCATTGAAGGGAATATGTCTAATGATCGAATTGTTTCACCAGGCTACCTGCTTCATTTATGTCAATGTCGGAACTTAATTTGGATTCCATAGTATAAATTCAGGCATACTTCTATTTTATATTTTCTAGTTTCTCTTTTCCAGTATCAACTCTACCTCTGTTTATGTCATTTATTTGAAAAATGATCTTGTAAATCCATCATATTGACATATTCTGTTCAATATCTAGATTTTCTTGACCCTCACATCAATTATAGATCAATTACACGTCACTTCTCTTTTACATGCTTCTCCAAGATAATCTTTGATCAATTATCTAATTGCTAGAACCCTTCCAAAATAATAAATAGATCTCAGCTAGGATTTTCTAATGTAATGGCATCTCTGGTCCTTTAGTTTGCAATGCTCAGAAAAATAGAATGTTTCTCTTTTCCAAAGAAATACATAATATGTCTTTTAACCTTGAGCTATTAATTGCAGGATGTAGTGAGAAAAGGAAGTGGCGGTTGGAAGAAGGTTGTCAAAGCATTTGGGGATGATATTTTACTGGAAAATGGGGAAATTGATAGAGCTCACCTAGGTCAAATTGTTTTCTCTGACCCAGAAAAGCGTCAACTTCTGAACCGGTATGGCCTGACAATAATATTTCATTATCTCATAATTGTTTGGCACCCAGCAACTTTTGGTTGGTATGAATCAAGTTATAAATCGATTTGTCTGGCAATAGTATCTAATAGTAGATACCTGCCGACTTTTGTATGGTATGAACATCAACGTGACACTAATCATTTCTGAATGCCAAAGATTCTATTTCTACGGCTGGGTAGGCAGCATTAAAATTCAGATGCTGCTTTTGTTGGTTGAAATGATAATGTCTTGAAATTTTGTGCTTAGTTCTCCATTAGATACAGATGTAATTGTTACAATAGATTTTTCTTTGGTTACTAAGTTACAATCATCATCGGGTGCTCAATAAGCTGGGTACATGGGATTATAATTCACACGTTACTTTCATTGGTGGAAATGATAATGTCTTGTCTTGCAATTTTGTGTTTTGTTCTCCATCAGGTACAGATTTAATTGTTAAAATAGATTTTTCTTTTGTTACTAAATCATAATCATCATCTGGTACTTAATAAGCGAGAGACTTTCATACAAGATAAGAGGTAGTTTGGAAATTATACAGCTTGATGTGTGTCGATGCAAAACACTAGAAGTTAAATTTTGAATGGCTTTGATTTGTATTGATGGATCAAGACCTACAATTACTAGATGTGTTTGCTTAACAAGTAAAATTTACTTTTTCCATAGTTCTTACAACTTTTTCCCCCCTATTTAGGAATACCCTTAAATTTAGACCAAAATAAGTCAAAAATGTATATACCAGCATAGACTTTGCCATGTGGACAGCTGGTTGATGCAGGCATGGACTTTGGGCGAGCTTTTTTTCCTATAAAGGCATCCTGCCATGTTGACAAACTATTTACTCCAATAGGCATGGGTCAAAACTATGTAAGATTATTGCATATATAAAGCCATGCTTCAACAGTTGTCTAGTGGTTCAGCTCATGGAACGTGTTGTTCTTGGAAGTATCCAACATTGCAGCAAATGATGCGCAATATTTCAGGATTACAAGCTGAATTCACTCAGAGAGGTTTGTGGACTCAATAGAGGAGTAGCAGTTATGCTGCTGCCTTTTATAAGATGTGAAAAGGGAATTGCTAAATAATTAAGCTATTCCCTGCACTTCGCATGCATCGAGCAAATTGTGGAGGCCTAGGTCTCTCTCGTCATGTCTTCTCATTTTCCGCTTTTGTTTGTTTAATCTTTCTTTGCCATTCTTTTGACTTTGTTTTCTTTACATTGTGATGGAAATTCAATAGGTATTAGGTGATAAACAGTTTCTAATTTTCTCTTCCCTTTTCTTTTTCTTGCAGTCTGTTAGCTCCATATATATCTTCCGGCATTTTCTGGGAGATACTAAAGCTATGGATCAAAGGATCTAAGGTTATCATTCTCGACATCCCATTGTTGTTTGAGGCTAAGATGGACCGGTGGACTGCACCCATTATCGTCGTCTGGGTTGATCCAGAAACGCAGCTGCAACGCCTCATGGCAAGAGATGGGATTTCTGAGGAGCAAGCTACGAATAGGATTAATGCTCAGACTTCACTAGACTGGAAGAGGTCAAAGGCAGATATAGTAATCGACAACTCGGGTACGATGGATGAAACAAAGTTACAGTTTGAAGAAGTCCTGAGCCAGGTTTCTCAGCCCTTGGCATGGAAGGAGTTCGCCTTCTCAAGAGACGGCCTCTTCTGGATTCTTGCATCAGTAACAGTTGGTGTACTGGCAGTGCAGAAAAATTTATCTTGTATGTAGGATTCACTTTATCATCTGCCTTCCTTCTCACAAGACTCTAATTTAAAGAAATCTCGTGTAGCTTTTATGCATTAATTAGACCAGCATATTGTTAATTACCACTTCTGCAATGCTAAAAAATCTCATGGGCTTTGTTCATGTCCAACCCAACAAAATGGGTCAAAATCGACCAGATTCGATCCGAAAGCCTGTTGAACTGGCTCATGTCTATATATTTTATAGCGATGTAACAGACGTAAAGAAGCGAAGTATTGGAAAGAGTATTCTACGATATAAAATTCTAATCTTTATCAGATAATATTGTCTTTTGATTTGCATATTTTAGGGTAAAAAACTATTTATTGACTAAGATGGCAAAACATGCAAAGATCACAATCACCAGGAACTTATTTTGAGGCGTTGATAATGGGCACTAATAAGATTTTAATAAAGCATGGACCTTGAATTGGACCATGCCAGGTTTTTCTAATTTGGTTGGCCGACTTAATGTCGGAATACAGTCTACTTGTTGCTGTGGCCGGTTGTTGCTGCTGCTGCTGCTGATGAGATTAAGCTCCGAACTTAATTAGTTTATCTTACTTTTTAATTTTAATTTTTTTAAAATAAATTTAATTAGATATTAAAATAATATATTTAATTACTGAATCAGCTTAGGAGTTCCTGAACTAGTACTAAACTCAAAAACAAACGAGGCTATTCCAGTTAAAATGATGTGAAACTTTACAAACCTAAATATAGGGTTTGAATTCACTAGCAACATCATTGTGTGTGTGTGTGTCAGTGTGTGGGGGCAGGTGCTCCCAGTCAGCTCCAAGGCTTTTCCTGTGTTCTTGATCCCACGGCTAAGAAATAATTCGATCTCTCCCTCTTCTCTCTCTCTCTCTCTCCCATCATTGCATGGCTGTGATTGAGGACGAACAGAGGAAGAAGCAGCAGCAGCAAGCGAGGAGGAGGAGGAGAGAAGAAGATTTGATAAAGAAGATGATGCCATCTCCTTCTAATCCTTGTTTGAGTTTGTCTTGCCGGATAGAGAAGTTCACCTCAGTCTTGAACCTGTTTGTTGAAATGCCTAGCTTAGTTCTAGATCTCGTAGAATCTTGACTACAATTTCTTGTTCTTATTTTGGCAGCTTGCAAAGGGAATTCAGTTGCTTGTCTTCAGGTACTGTGGTGATTAAAGTTCGTCATTTGGTTATCATCGTTTCATGTTCATTTATCTGATCCTATATCTAAATTCCACTACAATCATCGCTGTGCATTGTGAAATTAGCCGAAGTAAAATATATCTTTGCAGTTATCTAGTGCATTTCTTCTAAGAAAGATATCGTGTCTTAGGGAGTGTTAACAATTTATAGGCGCTAGATGTGAAAATTACCATGTATTAGTATTCTGGATCTTATCTGTAATTTGCTACAATTTGGGAAAGAAACCACTTTTTGCTTCTTAAGAATAGTTAAGAACTATTTGCAGATTAACTATGTATCTCTTAATTTTTGCATATTTTTTATTTGCTTCAGTGAGTTCAACTTTAATGGAATATGAGGTTCTAGTCAGTATTCTTGAAATAATCGGATTCATAAAAAGCTATTAATTTCACTAGTTCTTTGTACTTTTTTTTTGGGGTCTTGCTGTTTAATTTTGTTTATATTTACTTAGTAGGCCTGCGTTTTGCTATCATTATATTAGCGCATTGCTTAATAAATTCAAAAGTGAGGTTTTCGGATTTGCTCAATTGGCAAGTACAAGAATGTGAAGAAGATACCGAGTTTTGATATGTACAGCAGAGAGGGTGAGATATGAGATAGAGGATATATTAATATTTGAAGAAAACTTATTTGAAGGAATCAAATAAGAACCAAAAGAATTGCTTGAATGACCATGCAAATGCTTACCACTTTGTTAGTATCAGCTTCTATGTGTAATTTTTTTTAATGTGCTAGATATATATGCAAATGCTCACCACTTGTATATTAAGCTACTAACTAAACTTCTTTGATTGCTAGTATCTACTTCTCCCTTCTCTTTCAGAGCTTGGACATCGGTTTCTCACAAGATTGAAAGCAATGCCTTCAATAATTCTGGCGAAGGTAATGTCTAGACTCACTTTATGTTCTTTAGTATTGGAAGTAATGACTTCCTTTTCTCTCCATTTGCCTTTTTGTGTCTAACATCTATCAATCTGAATGGGTTAAGTTTCCAAGGTAATCACTGGGATAATATCAGACACTGTGGTTCTAGGAAATTCTTATAGGATGCAGGGATTCTGCATACTTATATATAAATAGGGTCATAGAGTTTAGATTTTAGACAAGTACGAAGGCAGCCTATACTCATCCTTGAATTATGAATCTAGGCCCTGATGAATCTTATTGGGCTTAAATTTGTCATACTTGGCTGTGTTTAGAAGGGGACAAAGTAGCTTTATATATTATTCCTAGAGTTGTTCTAAACAACTTACCCAATTGAGAGGAATTCATTAGGAGCATTTTTTAAAAGGGAAAGCTTGTCTGACAAATTTTATTCTTAAGACCGTTTATTTATTTGTGAGTGACATACATTTTGACACAAGTTTCATACTTTGTTACAATAGTAAAATATTATCACAAAGGGAAACAACCTTGGCAGATTCATAAGTGCAAAAGAACTAAAGTTAGCCTATGACTTTGTTGCAATCCAGTAGTTGAAGGTACACATCCTTATGAATCCCCAAAAGGCTAGAGAAGAACCCCTAACCAACAAGACAGAACCCTACAATAGAAAAAAAAAAAGGAAAAAAAAAATAACAAACATGATCAAAGAACAAAAGTGGGTAGAACACCCTCGGCCACAATGAAGAAGAGTGAGGCTGTCACCAGCGGCTAGGGAGGTGAGGCCCTGGAGCATAGTAGTTGGACTCGAGGGCTGACAAAGGGGTTAAAATTGATCGAGGTTGAGTAGGGAGAAGAGTCAGTCTCGATGGTGGTGAGGTAGATGTGGCAGTGGACGATAGCAGCGATGAACAGCGCAACATAGAGAGAGGATGGAGCAGAGTTGGAGGACAAGGAGAAGAAAGCGAAGCGAGTTGCAAGAGAGAAGACAACGAAGGAGAGGCAAAGAGAACTTTGAGGAGAGGGGGAGGAAGAGAGAAAAGAGAGAGAATAAGGAAGAGGCAAGGAGAAGGGGATCATAAGGGTGAGATAAAACCCTCTAGAAAAGGTGAAGAATCTAGAAGAGTGGGAAGAACTGCGATGAACCCTAGTAGAGCTAGGACTAGCGAGGGAAAATAAACGATGAGCAAGCATAGTGGCTTACATAAGCACAAATATATTTGGACAAAATAAAAAAGCAAAAATATGCATTTATTGCTATATGTAGACTAAACGGGTTCTATCAAAAAAATTGAAACTACTATTTTCCTCTAATTTATCTCCATTAAATCTTGATATTTCTAGGTTCAAAGGAATAACCTGAGAATAATTTGTCTCTAGTTATTTCTTTCTAACTATAGCCTTCGATATGATTGAAACTATTTCACAAGCTAAAAAAGTTTTTGTCTCTAGGGATTTAATGCAAGCCGACTTGCACTGATCAGTCAATACATTGATTATGTGTATCTGGTGCTCAAAAGTAAATTGGAGAGGATCGTTAGATTAGAGTGAGAACTGTACCTGATTGATGCTTGGGATTGCCCTGTACTAAATCTAGTTTTATTTTTTAAGATATAAAATCTAGTTAGAAAGGAAATTTGAAGACACTCAATCATTTATTTATTTGCAAAAAGAAGTCAGCATCAACCTTGGTATATAAATCCCACAACCCCCAAAAAGAAAAGTAAAGAAAAAAAAGAAGAAAAAAAACTACACTTAACCTGAACAACGTTAAGATTAAGATTAAAAGATACTATGCTCAGAAATAGAAAAGAAGAGCTAGGGTCGTTCAGATGAGTGAAAAATTAGAAAAGATTTAGCTGAATAATCTAATATTTTCTCATTTAGCTGATGACAAGAAGAAACAACGACGTAAAATAAAAATATAAGCACCGTAACTTGACAGCAAAAGATGACATACGGACGCGGATCCGACCCACCGGATTCCGAGACGACCGCCTTTAGTCAACCTTAGCCTTCTCTTTGTGTGGGTGCCACTCCCCGTAGCCAATCTTCTCCTCTCCCGTTCGTCCACGTGGCTTCCTGGGTCCAAAACCCGAGTGCTTTGTGTTGAGTTTGATCCAACCCCAATCCATCTCCAACTTTTGACGTCACTTCCTTCTCCTTCCAAGTTTTAATCACGAATCATTTGGAGCAGGAGTTGACAAAGAGAGGCTTCATTCCATGGTTACATCCAGTTGAGTCAAAAACCATTGGGGATTATGGTGATGGGTGAGTGGGAGGCATGCAACTAATAGAGTACTCTTATTCATATATTAGTTGGAAAAAACTATAGTTTGATATTAAGAAACTTAGTTCAAGATGTGTCTACTTGCTGTGGATACCAATATCTCAGCCATTCTCCAAAACGCGTCCCTACCATTACCAAGTAATTGAGTTCCTATTCTATTTTAACTATTAGAAAATTTGGAGTTATATTAAAGACAATAAATACATCTGATATATGTTTACTTTTTATTTCGCCACCTTTCATAATCTGTTATTAAGATTTATCATAATATATATATATATATATATATATATATATATATATATATATATATATATATATATATATATATATATGTAGGTTGACGCATAGCCGTTATGTATCATTTTCATCTGTTGGAAAGAAAATAAAAATGACAACGACATCGTAAAATTTTACTTCGCATGAAGCAAAACAAACTAATTGAATAATTATTGGAAGAGGTCAGAAGTTAGTAAATATTTTTGCACATATACCTACCATGGACTCAACTCCAAAGTGGGGTCAACTGTACATTTGTACATATGCCTTACATGCACATATCTTCAATCTAAATTTCCAATAACAAGTAGGGGCAAGACCTAAACCAGCACCATTTCAGGGTCTCCCTTATCTGGTAGGTAGAGTTTAACATGGATCTAAAGCCTCATACAGTGTAGAACAAAAAGGAAATCTAATTATCTAATGTGGAGTATCTAAAGGGAGGTGGCCGATGGCTGACCCATTCCTGGATTATGTACAAAGATGTAAATAATGGGGTGAGATATTTTGGAAGTTTGGACCTTATTTAAACTACTAAGCCTCCAGTGCAAGTTGTTACACATGGTAGGCCATTCCTCAGAATGTTGGACTTCCATGAAATCTTAATCCAGTGGGAGAGCTGGTGTGCAAAACCTTGGGGGCGCCCCTGGATTGCCTCTTGCTCACCCACTCTTATTTTGGTCTGTGCCACCCACAAACTCTCCTTTCCAAATTCCATTCTATTTATATCTCCTCATCTTTGTCTCGTGTCCCAATGCAGTTCCCTTCCCATCTAACTCTTTAATAGTTCCTATCATTTAAGGTTAGAAGTTTCTTCTTCTTCTTCTTTTCTCTGTTATGATTGTTGTTTGGTTTTCCTTCTTAGCTTCTTGGGCCTTATGCATTCATGATATTTGGATTCCAGGACAATTGAGATGGCTTATAATGGAAACCTTGGCCCACATGGCAATCCTGGGTCTGTGTTTGAGGACCCAGAAAGCAAGAATTCTAACAAGAGGAGTACAAGGTTCAAGGACAAGGATGAGTACATGGAGATCACGTTGAATGTACGAGAAGACGGCGTCACAATCCAGAACAGCAGAGGTAAAGATCAAGAGATGGCGCTGCTCGCGAACTTGGACAGGCCGGCGCCATCGCTCAGCACGAGCCTGTCGTCGAAGCTGAAGCAGGTTGGGTCCGAGCTGCGGCGTATGACGTCGTTGAAGAAGCCCGAGGTGAGGCCTGCGCCGAGGCTAGACCGGACCATGACCGGTGCGGCACGAGCGCTGAAAGGCCTCCAGTTTGTGACCCATAACGTGGTCACGCAGGGATGGACGGAAGTTGAGAAGCGGTTCGACAAGCTTGCCGTCGACGGATTCCTACTGAGATCAAGATTTGGGCAATGCATAGGTTAAGCAATCGCTCACGCTAAATATTACAATGAATTTAGCATTGTTATGAAATATAACATTGATGGTTTAATGATATATATATATATATATATATTTTGGTTACTGCAGGAATGCTGGGATCAGAGGAGTTTGCAGGGCAAGTGTTTGATTCATTAGCGCGGAGAAGGGGGATCACAGCAGCTGTGCTGACCAAGGATCAGCTCAAAGAGTTCTGGCAGCAGCTGTCGGATCCAGGATTCGATGCTCGCCTTCAGACATTTTTTGACATGTATGAGTCAATCAGAATTCATTCAGTTTAGATTAGTTGAATTGTATTTTGTTCTTGATCAAACTGAGGTACAGTTGCAAATTCTTGACGTGCTTGGCACCAAATTTTGCAGGGTGGACAAGAATTTGGATGGCCGGATCACGGAAGAAGAGGTCAAAGAGGTGAGCTGAGGCTAGGCTAGCTGCAAACAACTTTAGCACCACTTTTTCTGATCAATTTAGACGTTCTAACAACTAACAGAGATGTAAAATTCTGTAACTTAGATCATCACCCTGAGTGCATCTGCAAACAAGCTGACCAAGATCTTGGATCGCGTTGATGAATACACGGCTCTGATCATGGAAGAATTAGACCCTGACCATCTAGGTTACATCGACGTAAGTAAAACTCCAAGCATGTACAAATAATATATATATAGCAACCAACAAGCTGATGTTGTTTCTAATTAATCATGTACATGAATCTGTTATGCAGATCAAGAGCCTGGAGACGCTCCTCCTGGAACCACAAGCCCCTGCAGCCAAATTGACCTCCAACACCTCCAACCTGAGCCAACTCATTAGCCAGAAGCTCGTCCCGACGAAGGATAGCAATCCAATCCGCCGCTGCTGCCGACGGATCTCCTACTTCATGGAGGACAATTGGAAGCGTGTCTGGGTCATGGCTCTGTGGCTTGGCATCTGCGCCGGACTCTTCACTTGGAAGTTTATTGCCTACAAGCGCCATGTCATCTTTGAGGTTATGAGTTACTGCGTCTGCGTTGCAAAGGGTGGAGCAGAGACGACGAAGCTGAACATGGCCATCATCCTCCTTCCCATTTGCCGGAATACCATCACTTGGCTCAGGTCCAAGACCAGGCTCGGAGCCATTGTGCCTTTCAACGACAGTTTAAACTTCCATAAGGTATGTTCTTGTTTCATTCGGCTAGTTGTCTTAACTATGTTTTATAAGTTTAAATGAATCTCTAAGTCAAAAGTTTACATCATTCTCCTTCCTCTGTACTATTTCTTTGTATGTTCAGAGGACAATTAAATCAACTACTCTACCTTGCTTTGGATGACGGTACTTCTGTCTGCTTTAGAATTCTTACCTCGTTCACTTTAAAATAACAATAGCTTTATAATAGTACATATTCTTATTTATTATTTTTAAAATGAGGCTTTTATTTTAGAAATAATTATTTCTACATTTATTTATATTCTAAAATAAGGGTATAATAATTATATGTGATATAAAGTAAAAAAAAAAGGAAAAAAATCTTATCTTTTACAAAATTACGATAAATACTCTTTAATTTAATATAAATTAAATTGATGTGATAGATATTAAGGATAAATTAGTAATTGAGTTAGTGTTTTGTATAAAAAATAATTTTGATAAATAATATTTGCATTATAAAATATAACTAATATGATGTTTAGTTGTTATTATGAAATAAAAAGTTGTATTTCAGATTAAGAAAAAAATTATTCTTAAAGTGAACGGAGGCTAATAAGGAATTAGTTTTTTTAAGTCTAAATTCTCTCTAGCTAGTAATAGGAAAAATAAACGGCTTGGATGATGATGATGATGATGATGATGATGATTATCAGGTGATAGCTTGGGGCATTGCAGTGGGAGTTGCTCTCCACGTGGTACCTCACTTGACGTGCGACTTCCCCCTATTGTTGCATGCGACTGACGAGGAATACGAGCCACTTAAGCGCTTTTTTGGGGACAAGCGGCCGCCAAACTATTGGTGGTTTGTGAAGGGTGTCGAGGGCGTGACTGGCTTGATCTTGCTTATCCTCATGATCATAGCCTACACCTTTGCTCAGCCTTACTTCCGGCGAAACAAGCTTGACCCCACTAGCCCCTTCTACCGCTTCGCCGGCTTCAACACATTTTGGTATTCACACCACCTCTTTATCATAGTATACATCGCCTTTGTAGTCCACGGCGTATGCCTCTACATCAATCGAACATGGTACAAAAAGACGGTATGTACAAACTATATATGCAATTTGAAATTTTCAAATTCAAAGTAATATTTGAATCATGATATATATTGTATTAAAGATCATGTTATGTCATTTTTCAGACATGGATGTACCTTGCAATCCCTCTCACCTTATATGTCGGTGAACGAGTTCTCCGTGCGTTTAGGTCCGGTTACAAGTCAGTAAGGATTTTAAAGGTATAAATATATATATATGCATATATTTATAAACTAATTCACAATCATTTATATATGTTGGTTTATTATAAGTTCGATATAACTTTGTGGATTCTCTTTTCTTCTTCAATTGTAGGCTGTGCTGTATCCAGGAAATGTTTATGCCGTATATATGGATAGGCCTCATGGTTTCAAGTACAAGAGTGGGCAATACATGTTCGTAAATTGTCCCGACATCTCTTTGTTTGAATGGTACGTATATACTGGCATTTACTTAACTATAATCTATTGTTAGTGCTAGCTATTGGTCATGGATCAAAATTAAGCTAAATTTTGTTTTTAATGCTAATTTGCTATCTTTCTTAGGCATCCTTTCACCATCACTTCTGCCCCCGGAGAGAAAAACCTTAGCATGCACATCCGAACCAGAGGTGACTGGACCACCCAGCTCAGAGCCAACTTTATGGAGGTAATGTTGACGACCATCAAAATCTAAGAAATAGTTTATATGCTTGATTATAATTATACATTCATTTAATTTTTTGGACTAATTCAATTATATATGATGGAAATGTGACAGGTCTGCATGCCTCCCATCTCGGCCCGACCCAGTAACTCACAATCGGATATGATCATGACATCAAATGAGACTTCAAAGTACTCACTGTTACCCCTTCCAATTTAACGCGAAAATATTTTTACGTTTAGCTGCTCGCTGATCGAGAGTATGCATATGCATCAGGTTTCCGAAGCTCTTGATCGACGGGCCATACGGTGCTCCGGCGCAGGACTACTGGAAGTACGATGTCCTCCTCCTCATCGGCCTCGGGATCGGAGCCACCCCGCTGATCAGCATCGTCAAGGACGTGCTCGACAACACCCAGATGCAGAAGGAGGGGCTCATGAGTCCTGAGGACTTGAAGCGAAACGGGAAAGGAAAGAGGAAGACGTTCATGACTCAACGTGCCTACTTCTACTGGGTCACCCGGGAGGAGGGCTCATTCGAATGGTTTCGGAACGTGATGACGGAGGTGGAGGAGAAGGACAAGGAGCAGGTGATCGAGCTCCACAACCATTGCACCAGCGTCTACGCGGAAGGCGACGCTCGGTCCGCGCTGATCATCATGCTCCAGTCCCTTCATCAAGCTAAAAACGGCGTCGATATAGTGACCGGAACGCGCGTTAAGACGCACTTTGCTAGGCCCAACTGGCGCAACGTCTTCAAGCATGTCGCCGTCCATCATGAAAACCAGCGCGTCGGTGAGTTCCAGATCATGATTCTTAAAAAGATAACAAAGATATATAATTGTTGATAAGAAATCTAGTAGCTATAAGTTTAAAAAAAAAAAAAAAAAAAAAAAAAAGACTTGGCACTTGGGATTTGCAGCAGTTGTGGATTTACTAATTCGTTGTTGTTGTTTTTTTTTAATTAATGTCAGGAGTTTTCTACTGTGGTGACCAGACCCTGGTACCGGAACTGAGGCGGCTAGCTTCAGATTTCTCGCACAAGACTAATACAAAGTTTGTTTTCCACAAGGAGAATTTCTAATCTTATTGTGAATATATAAGATTCTTTTTTTTATTTTATTTTTGGAGGGTTTTGAGCTACAGGGATATGTTTTAATTTCCGAAAAGGATGATTGTTTTGATTGTAATAATTGTGGAGATGTACAAGAATAATGTTAGTGATCATTATAAGTATTTCTATGCTCGTTCAATTTCATCCATTTCCCTTGATCAACATCCTCTCATCAACAAAAGCATATACATTCTGCTCCAATCTTAATCTTTATCACTATATCTCACCTCCACATCCCTTTCTCCCTGTTGCTCAGTTGCGCTGGCTCCAGCATCCTCGACAGCTGATGTCGTTTCGTTCTCTGCCATCTTTGCAGCTTGTTAATCTACACCTTATCACAAGGTCGCTCCTCTCCCTCTCAGTGTTCATGCCCTTTAATCCTTTGCCTTTGACTGAATCTTCTCTGATTGGAGGAGACGAGTCCTTTCAAGTGCATCTTTGAGGCCATGGTTTGGGCTCTATCTAGCCAAGGTCGGAGTTCTGCTTCGGACTCTGGTATTGGTGTTGGCTTGGGGATTGGTTTTTAACTTAGGAATCTAGGTATGGAGCTAAAAGATTGAAGTAATACCGTCCTTCATTTTGTTAAACTTAACCTAATGATGTTATAATGATTAAAATATTATATCGTATTTATTCGATAAGATATATAACTCTTTGAGATAATATCGCTAAATGATCAAAATAGTCATAATGCTTAATTAAATTTGATAGAGCAGCTAACGGTATCATTGTATATAGATTAATTTAAAACTTTTTAAAATATAATTTTAAGTATAAATATAGAATGATAAAATATATTTAACTATTATTTATTTCTTTCTTGTGTATGTTACTCTAGGGTTTGATCAAAACCGCTATAGTTGAAAATTAGACCTTTGAAGCTACTCACTCTGTAGAAATATACAATTTTATAATCTATTGCCAAATACTAAATATCCAGAGTTATTTGTATAATATTCCTTGCCTAGAAACTGGTTGAAGCTAAGTAAAATTCATGAATTAATTTGTAAATTTTGAATATCTAGCTTAAACTAGTTATATAACTTGAAAACATATATGCTAAACCCAAATCGATTTAAGAGATAGGCAGTGACTTAGCTGAATGGTTAGCTAGTAAAAATAAATTACTTAGGTTACTTTATTAATTAGGAAAAAAAATTATTTATACTAATGTGGTTAGGTTAAAATTTTAAGTGTCTTTTTAAATTTTCATTTATCATTCTTCGACGGGTTAGAAAAATAATACATTTTAAAATATCCTTTCATCTCAATTTTTCTCGGACATTAGAGGGTTTCACATAGATTAGAAATAGTTAAAAGCGACAATCTTAGGCGAAAGATTATTTTCACTGAAAAAAAAAAGTGAATAGTTTCACATAGATTAAAACTACAGACAAATTAAGCTACACAGATAAAAAAAAATTGGAACTAAAGGGGTAAAATATACTAAATTTTATTGAAAAGAAATCCATTATTAAAAGCCAAAAGTAAAAAAAAATTGTCTGTGAATTTTATCTCCATTATTCGAACCGGGCTTAGACCGGAACGGTGAGGTGAACCGAACCGGACCATCTTCGCCAGTATTCTCTGGCCGCTGCTCCTACCATAAACCCACTCATCTCTTAGCCTCGTCTCTCCACCAAAAGGATAAGGATATAAAGCCCCCGCCTTTTATCTAATTCCTCTCTTCCTCTACCATTCCTCTCTCCCTCTCTCTCTCCACTGTGAGAAGAAGAGGTAACGGAGCAACTGGGTGTTATCACTTCTCTCTCCTCCGACCAAAAAGGTGATCTTTTTCTACCAATTCTACCTCTCGCACGCATGCCAAGATTATGTTTGTTGAGTTGCTTCTGAGAATTTGTTGGTTTTTGTGGAATTTTGCTTTCTGGGTCTTGCTGTTTTGTGATAATCTGATCTCCCAGAGTGTGCTAAGGAGTTCGTTCCCACTTTTATGATGCAATGTGATGCTCCTATGTGATTTTTTTTAATTAATCTGTTGGGTTTTGCTTGCTGCCTCCGAATTTGCGGTTTTCTGTTGGGTCTTTCTGTAATTAGAGTAGAAAGGTTTGATTTTTTTCTTTGCTGATTTTTAAGTTTCACATTTGCTGGGAGGAATTTTTTGTGAGACCAGCAGCAAAATCGGTCACTACAGTCAATTGCTTGTTTATACAAGTGGTGACATTTAGTGCTTCATGTTCATATGATGAAACTGTGAATGGTCTTTGATGCATATTTATGCCCATTGTTGTTGTGTCCAGATGATAATTAGATGCTAGAAGAAGAATGTTATTTGCTGAAATTACATGATTTTGAATTGTTTCTTTTGGATTTTATGACATTTCCTGGTAATTTGATATCAGAAGAAGGCTTCTACTGTGAAACTCTTGCTGGGATAGGAAGTTATCAGTTTATAGTGGCATATTAGTTATCTAAGAGATTGTCCAGCAAGTGCTTTTCCATAGATTTTTCAACTTTTAGTGTTTATTTTGTGAAATTTTGAAAAATCCCGTTCATAAAGAGGTATAGAGATAGTCGCATGGAAAACCCTAGAAGTAACAATAATATTTATCATAGGCTTTTGATTGTTATATAATAGATGAAAATGAGGTAGATTTTGCATGTAAATTTTTTTGCAGAGCAGATTAAAAATTACTGTTTATTGATCTTCTTTTATCTAACTGTTTGTTAACTTGATATCAATATTTCAGAATTATTTTCATATTTTTACCATAAGAGTTATATAAATAACTAATAGATCTTCTAACTAAACGGTTAGAGTTAGGCCATGCAATTTAAGAGCAAGACACCCTCTTGAACTTCCTCTAGATATAACAGTAGTGCGGATGAAGGAAATGTAACTTCAACTAACAACTTCTAATTTAGAGACTTGTCTTCATCGCTGAGCTACAAAGAAGCCAAGGAATCTAATTTAGCTCAATCCAATACCTTCACCTTCTACAACGTTTCTTGCCTTTAGAACTTCTGAATATAGTGGCCAATAATGGACATCTTGCCAACAAGCTGAATGTCCTCTATGCCTGTTGGATAATCTAAACATTAGAAACTCAACAACCACATGAATCCTCTTTTCTATAAGGGCAGTCTCATGAATCATTTTCTCTTGTGATCCATTCATGTTTAATTGACAGAAATTTGTTAATGCAAGTTTTTCAATTTCTAAACCTCTTGCAGCTACATTATCAGCTAGATAAGGATTCTTGCATCTTCTACCATAAGTGATGGTGTATGTTATCTCGTTCTCAAGCTGTAATGATCCAGCATCTTCTACTGTTGGAGCTTGGAGTTCATTTATTGTTATTTCTTCTGAGTTTTCCTCAAACTTGTACATGACAGCATGGAAATCTCTTCGTTGGTTTCCTTCTGGCCTTAGAGATTCCATAGCGGTTTGCCAGTGTGCCCTCTCAACTTACCATCTAGCTCATGCCTATACTTTGGAAAACCTATATGGAAGATTAACTTATCAAATAACTCATTGGCCACTGAAGGGTCCATGAATAGAATATGAAACCAGAATTTTGAACTTAAGGATGGGAAGGTGGTAATTGCATGTTGGATTCTTTTTCCATAGAAATTGTGAATTTGAGGATTTACTGAATTTGCAATTTTGTACTAACTGGGAAGTGATACAAAGGTGTTTGGGATATTCAATAGAAAGGAGGATGTATTGTTGGAGAGAGAAGTTGAATTTTTATAAATCTAGTGTGAAAACATTACAATTCCATGAAATGACTCAGGGCCTCAAGGCTCAAATAATTACTTCTTTTCCAAATGGGATGGGTTTTCCCAAATGAAACTGTTATGCACACCAAGTGTCATCGTGCTGACATATTAACCAAGAAGGAAAGAAAATAGAGCATAAACATCTGCTTCAGTATTCTAGATAAAATAATGGAGGAATTTTTTTTTGTTGTTCAGTTTCCATAGTTCTATGTGGTGATACATGTGGGTAGCATGTATGGAGATATGTTGAGAGTTTGCTAGATTTTTATCTATTAGAATTGTGGAGGTACATTTAATGACTAATGCATGTCTTTGTGCTTACATATTATTCAACACTCTCTGCAATGACGATTTATAAATTATCGTGCTAGTTATAAAGTAGTAATTATGTGATGCTAGGTGCATCTTCCTTTTCATATTTAATACAAAAACTTTACTTGAAGAATGTCAGTAAACATTCTGTCGCCTATGCAGGTCACTTGAAAATTAAGATTTTCAACTTCTAGCTGATGAGCTTCTCGATTGCATTGAATATGACACCAGTTATTCACTGTTCTTCTGGTAATATCAGTCTCTTTTCTAGAGGTAGTTTCAGTGCAAGGAAAGAGTTCCAATTAACAAAATGCAATGCTTCTGGGAGGTACACTAGGCTACCCTCTTCGTGTCAAAAGTTGCTATTGGCACAGCCTGCGTTACAGTTAATCCGGATTAACAATAGAAATTGGGGCTTGAAACACCGATCTGCAACCCGAATTATAGCAGCTGTCGGGACCGATGTAACGGTAGAGGAGCCCAATTCTGCTCTTTCAGGGGAAGTTGCTGATGAAATCTTAGAGAACCCAGATAGTTCTGTTGGGGCAGGTGAACCTGCCCCAGCCAGCCCTGCAGTTACTTCCCCTGCAAGAAGCAAATACCCAAGATCCATTCGAAAGAGTGAGATGCCACCGGTAAAAGAGGAGGAACTAGTTCCAGGTGCTTCCTTTACAGGGAAAGTAAGATCAATTCAGCCATTTGGTGCTTTTGTTGACTTTGGAGCCTATACTGATGGTCTGGTTCATGTTTCTAGAATGAGTGATGGATACGTTAAGGATGTTGCTGCAGTTGTCTCTATTGGACAAGAGGTGAAAGTGAGGATAGTGGAAGCAAATAAGGAAAATGGACGCATCTCTCTGACAATGCGTGATAGTGATGATGCTAGTAAGGTGCAGCAGAAAAAGGAAACTTCTACGGGTGGAAATAGTGAGAGGACAAGAGCCCCTAGGAAAAACACTTCAAGGTCGAACACAAGGAGGGAAGGTGTACAGAAGAGCACTAAGCTTGTAAAGGGACAAGTTCTAAATGGCACAGTGAAAAATCTAACCAGGTCAGGAGCATTTGTCATGCTTCCTGAGGGAGAGGAAGGATTTCTACCTGTTTCTGAGGAATCTGAAGGGTTTGGTGGCATTCTTGGAAACTCATCTTTGCAGGCTGGTCAGGAAGTTAACGTACGAGTACTGCGTGTAGCAAGAGGGCAGGTGACTTTAACAATGAAACAGGAAGAAGATGTTGAAGGGTTAAATAAGAAACTCAGTCAAGGAGTGGTGCATGTTGCAACCAACCCTTTTCAAATAGCTTTTCGTAGCAACAAGGAGATTTCTTCATTTTTAGATGAACGGGAGAAGACACAGAAATTGCAGGAAAATGTAACCATTTCAGAGGCTTCAGAAGAAAAGGTAGATGAAACAGTAACAAATTCTGAAATTGACAGCTTAACAAGCAGTGATCAGCTAGAGGATAAGAAGGCTGACATTGTAAGTGAGTCTACAATTCTTGAAGTCGATAATTCAACTACAAGCAGTAATGAACTTGAGAGTGCGAACAATGACAATGAGAAGCAGGAGGAAAGTGCTTCACCCAAAAGTTCTGTAGATGAAGCTGCATCAGAAGACGAGGATTCTAGTGGAGCAACAATTTCAGAAACTGATAATACAACTGTAGAACTTGAAGGATCTTTGATACGAGAACCTTCAGTAGTAGAGGCGCTCTCTGTAACTGATGAAGCAAAGGATTCTGATGTTGCAGTTGGAGCTGTCTTTGAAGATGACGTTAGTTCTAAATCTTTGACTGTAGGTGAAAGTCCTGTTGAAGTAAAGGGTACCAACTCTGGTAGTGAGTCATCTAAAGGTGATAACGAAAATCTAGCATCGCAAGAAGTGGTACCTGAGGTTGTTGCTACTTACCAATCAGAAGATACCATCACAGATGGTAAGACGGAGACAGCAACACCTGTGCTGGCAGAGAAAGAAGTGGCCTCCACTGAAGTAAATGATTCAGAAAAGGTGGCTTCTGAAGCGTCAAATGATCAGAATGGTGTTGTTGATGGAGGAAACACTATCAAAGGTCAGTAAGAGTTATTGTTTTATCGTACATTTTGCTAGAAACCTTTAAGAGAGATCCTTGGTTAGACAGTTCTAATTAGATATTATGACTTAATGACTGAAGAAGGATAGGAGTAGAGAGAATGGAGAACAAGGTCAGTGGGGAATTTATATCAATATGTGAAGAGAATGGATACACTTAACAGAAGGTAGAAACACCCAAAAATCAGATAAATAGCTAAGGATTACGAGTATTGATTTATTTTTTTGTAGATTAACAGTCATGTTAGAAAATCAAGTAGTAATTTGTCAAAGATTAACTGTATATGAATTAGTATTAATCTAAAGAAGTGCTCACAAGTAGAAGATTCTACTAAAATAAAAGCACTTCTGCATGATCAAGTTTCACTTCTAGGAAGCACAAGACTAAGTGTTTCAAAACAAAATATGGATACTGTGACAGAAGATATAGATGTTTCAGGTCACCATGCTCTTTTTCAACTTTTGGTACAATACTCTGCAAATTTCTTTGTTAATGCACCGCAACTAGAAAGTTCCCTTTGAAGTCATACCTTATATCTATAGGATGCCTAAATATTGTTGCACACTTGGTACTGGTACTTACAGTACGGTTCTGGTAAAATGCAGTAACTTATGGATTAGTATCTTGAAGGAATATTATCCTCTCTCTCTCTCTCTCTCTCTCTCTGATGTTTTCTGCTGTCTTTCTGTTGATGTTGAAAATGCAGCAACTATTTCGCCAGCTCTTGTTAAGCAACTACGTGAAGAAACTGGAGCAGGTATGATGGACTGTAAGAAGGCCTTAGCAGAAACTGGTGGTGATATCATTAAAGCCCAAGAGTTCCTTCGAAAGAAAGGATTAGCAAGTGCTGATAAAAAGGCTAGTAGAGCCACTGCTGAAGGAAGAATTGGATCTTATATCCATGACAATAGAATTGGAATTCTCATTGAGGTGAACTGTGAAACTGATTTTGTTTCTCGGGGTGAAATCTTCAAGGAGTTGGTTGATGACCTCGCTATGCAAGTTGCTGCATATCCTCAAGTACAATACTTGGTTACTGAAGATGTCCCCGAGGAAATTGTAAACAAGGAGAGGGACATAGAAATGCAGAAGGAAGACCTTTTGAATAAACCAGAGCAGATCAGATCTAAAATTGTGGAAGGTCGAATAAGAAAGAGGCTTGAAGAATTTGCATTACTTGAACAGCCATATATTAAGAATGATAAGATGGTGGTTAAGGATTGGGTGAAACAAACCATTGCCACAATTGGTGAAAATATAAAGGTGAAAAGGTTTGTTCGCTACAATCTCGGAGAAGGGTTGGAGAAGAAAAGCCAGGACTTTGCTGCTGAAGTGGCCGCCCAGACTACAGCAAAAACTGCAGAAGCAGTTCCAAAGGATAAATCTGTTGAAACCACGGGCACCCCTGAAAAGTAAGTTTCTTTCTCTTGCACAAGTGGAGTTTACATGTGTTGTTTACTTGCCAATGGTGTTTAAATGTGTCAAAGTTCGAGTTTAGAGGCATGTATTTGCTTTTGTATTTTATGCACAAGTAGCCATAATAATATGTGCAAAAATCACCAGTGAACTTATAGACAGAAGCAAAAGAATTTTATACCAACTTGATCTTCATATCTGCCAGTCTTTACCTTCGTTGCAGGTCACCATCTGTGGCAATCTCAGCTGCCCTGGTAAAGCAACTCAGGGAGGAAACAGGTGCTGGCATGATGGATTGCAAGAAAGCTCTCAGTGAGACAGGTGGTGACCTTGAGACGGCTCAGGAATACCTTCGGAAAAAGGGTCTATCATCTGCTGACAAGAAATCCTCTCGGCTAGCTGCAGAAGGCCGGATCTCTGCCTACATCCATGATGCGCGCATCGGCTGCCTCATCGAAGTCAACTCTGAGACTGATTTCGTTGGCCGAAATGAGAAGTTCAAGGAGTTGGTTGATGACCTAGCTATGCAAGTGGTGGCATGCCCGCAGGTCCAGTTTGTTTCTCTGGAGGACATCCCCGAGAGTATCATAAAGAATGAGAAAGAAATAGAGATGCAGAGAGAGGATCTTCAATCAAAACCTGAGCAAATAAGGGAGAAGATAGTGGATGGAAGGATATCAAAAAGGCTGGGAGAACTTGCTCTCTTGGAGCAGCCCTTCATCAAGGATGATAGCATAATGGTGAAGGATTTGGTGAAGCAGACAGTCGCAGCCCTTGGTGAGAATATCAAGGTTCGGAGATTCGTCCGCTTCACTCTTGGTGAGAGCGATGAATGAAAAGGTGAGAGGGTAATAATGCCACAATTTTTC
Source organism: Typha latifolia (assembly GCF_019914945.1). NCBI lineage: Eukaryota > Viridiplantae > Streptophyta > Magnoliopsida > Poales > Typhaceae > Typha > Typha latifolia. The sequence goes on from NC_133091.1 coordinate 3,252,970, forward strand.
AGGCCTTTCACCTGGAAGAGTCCAAATTCTGAAGAGGAGATTGTCACTCATGAATGTAGTTTCTCTTGTTTGTATCATCTGTTGTTAATCATCCAGATCACATTTTTGACATCTCATAATGTGAATGAGTGATGTGAAGAACATATATGCTTATAATCTTATTTCTGGTTTACTGTAGCATACAATTGGTGTCCACTTCAAAATTCAGTGCCCAAGAGTCAAGAATGAACATAGTTTGGATTTGGGGAAAGTTAAAATGCCATTTCTGCTCCAGTTTCAAGTTCACGTTACAAGGTAAACAGAGGAAAAGAGAAGTTTACCTCTTCTTTTTACAAATTTACAAATGTTATCCTCCCTTTTGGATTATGTTTGCAAAATAACCTCCAAGTATTCAATAATTTACTCGGAAAGTTGGATTATAGATCTCCGAAGAAAAAATTGGTGTGTGTTAGATCTGCCAAAGCTAATCCAAGGTGACTGTATTTAATTATAAAGAAATTAACAAGTTTATAATGTTTATGCCTTTCGAGTATAAAAACGAGTTTTTGACCGAACTACACTCAATTTATAATTTTGTACTGAAATAAACTGTTATTTAAATTTATTGTCAAATGGCGTCTATTCGTACTACATTTTTTTTCTTTAACAGTTAAAAAATTAAGAAAATTTATATACATAAAATACTAATAAATTCAACATTGTAGGATCAGACAAAAACACTAAACTAATTTATGTTTTGCCTACGAAAAAAAAATATTTACCAGTTCAGCGTTATTATTATAACTACAATAAATTAGAGCTCATTAAATAATAAGTCTTAGGGTAATTTATTTTGGTGAAAAAATTTTATAACTTTCCTAGTTTGGTCAAAAACTCTATAAAAACGGGCTTCATTTACGGAAAGATATCTACAAATTCATCCAAAAAAAAAAAAGACTTTTAAAGCTAAAATTGAGGTGGTGAAATGCCAAAAAAGATCTTTTAATAAATGATTTCCATCCGCACCAACTCTCTCTCTCTCTCTCTCTGCCTGTGAGACTCCCTGTCCTCCTCCTCCTCCTCGCGGCCACGGCGGTCGCCTCCTCCGCGCACTCCACCCACTGCCGTCCACACGACCACCTCCCCGTGACCTGGATCCCAGGTGCCTCTCCCCGGCAAGGAAAGGCATAACAAGGAGTGAGGCTATCTTTAGTGGCAGGGGAGGTGAGGCGATTGAGGTTGAGCCTGGAGCAGAGGAGTTGGGACTGAAGGTCAGACAAAGGGGTTGAAACTGACTGAGGTCGAGCAAGGAGAGGAGTTGGACCCGATGGTGTTCATTTTTCCTTGTTTTCTGCAATGCCTTATGGGTAGGCTTTCCCTCTCCTTCCCGGAAGAAGGAATTCTTTCTCGGGTCAGATCAATGTAGAACATCAGAAGTAATAAGAGTTGTGGTATCACTTATTTGAATGATCAAATTGGTAGTGTAGATAGAGGGCAACTCATGCCTGTTGTGCCAAAAAGTTAAGATTTTTTCTTTCTTTGTGTAGTTTAATTCAAGCTTTCTTTCTGGTTATCTCATCTTTCCCCCTCAGATTTCATCTCATAACAGTCAATGCTGTTACTTGTTGAATTGGGTATTATAAATAGATGACATATTTAGACTTCTTATGTGAAAAAGGTACCAGAAAAATATCGAGAATGTTCAGTTTCTTTCTCTGGTTTAATTTAAGCTTTTTCTAGGTAATCTAAAGCTCCCATCTTTCCCTCTTCTCTCTTTGGAAATCTCCTCCTGTTCTTGATTTCTTGGATTGAGATCTTTATCTATGGACTACTTGACATATTTTCCCTATTGGTGAGGCAAGTGTAGCAATGTTCTCGTAATGAAGAGAGCCTTTGGCCACCAAGTTAGGTGGGGAGAAAGGATATATGAAAAAGATTCCTCGTGAAGTAATAATAGGCGTCTGAGCTTTCAAAAATATACCTTAAAACAGAGTTTTCAATATATCAAAAACAGGAGGTGAAAAAGATGAAGTACCAATTCTAACATGACCTTCCTTGTTTTTTCTATTATGACATCCTCAAAAAGCAATCAAAATGTTCGGTGCCATCGATGGTTGTATGTAGCTCAATATTGGTTCAGTGCTTGTTTAAGTGTTGTAGAATGCCTTTAAACTTCAGTTGAGTGATTGGCAGAGCTTTCTCAAAGTCACTGAGGTCCTTCTTCCTTGCTGGATCTCCTTCCCCTCCCACAGCTGACACCCATCCTTGCGGTTTATCCCATGCTTCCAGAGATAACGAGCCTCGCCTGACATAAGTACCAAAGAGCCTGGTTTCAAGTAAACAGGGATTGCCGTCGTCTTTGAACCCTCTCCCTCTAGTGCCTCCGCAGAGCCGCCATCTGGTTCTGACGGTGTAAAATGCATTACGCATGCCGATTCTAAGGAGATTATTGCAATTCCATCATCAAAGCGCAGCAGATCGACATGCGCACAAATTCCCTGCATCATAGGAAGAAAACAATTTTATGCCTACCTAGAAAGACATGCAAATCAGAGATCAGTCACCTGACTCAATTACTAATTAACAGTAGTAGCAATTATATTGTGAAGATGGCCAAGGTCAGCACAACCCCTTGCATCAAATATCTGAAAGATACTGCAGCAGTACCTAACAAATTGCGATCCTGTTTTCCATATTAAGTTCAGGTGACTTGCATTGATGCATCTGAGATGATCGCGACTTGGTAAGAATCAAGTAAACAGCTTATAACAGCAACAAGGAAGATCAAGCTAGTTGTGTTTCAAGAAGCACTCATGGTCAGGGACCCAAACAATGGATTGATGCATTAGATTTCTTTCTCCAGTATTATCCTAAACCATAACTATATAGTAAGTTCTAGCAGACTTATGGTATAGCAATGATGCATAACTTGGCATCATAATATCTTTCGATTATATATCTTCATGTTGGCACAACCACAAGTCTTCCCGCAGGACATGCCTTTGTGAAGAAGAAGAAGAAGAATTAAGTTCAAATGACAATACCAGTTGAACAAGTAAGTAATAATGAGTTAATGACTAGAGTAACAATCCAGTAGACATAGCAGCTATCATAAGCAAGAAGAGAACCACAACACTTGTGCTCAGAAAGTAGAAAAAGAAACAAACAGAGAAGACTACTTATGTCGATGCCTGATATAAGAAAATTTAATGCAGAAAGTTGACAGTAGAACATTATCAGAGATCGACGAAGAGCTATTCCAAGCTGAAGATGGGTATTCAAAGAATTAAACACAAGAGTCTTAGTCTTCGCACCTCACCTGGCTCATATACGTTTCCGATAAGCTGATCAAAAAGGGGTTCCCTCCACAGCAAATCTAATGGCAAAGGACATAGTTCTTGATCTTCGTTAGTCGATGTCATGCCCGGCAGAGAGTCTATCTCACCACTACACGCTGCTTCACGAATAAGTCTAGAAAGATCGATAGCCCACGCTGGAAGATCCCCAAATCTCATCGCCTAATCCATAACAAATCACATAAATGCCGCAGAATTTTTAGAGGCCAAAGGATATAAAGTTTCACCTATTGATCGTATTAAAATCTCAATTGCTTTAACTATGTCATGAAACCCCCAAGACAATCAGATGAATACTGCAGAAATTTGGAGAACCAAAGTACAAGGCTCGGTCAAAATTCATATGAATTGCTTAGATACCATGATGCCGTTTGTGCTCTCCAAAATAATAATTATCTTACAACCAAATGGAGAGCCAAAATCAGACCTGATTGTGTGTGTCGCTGAACCATCCTTCTGCAAAATTAGAAGAGCGCAATCAAATCCGATCCATGTTAGAGCAAGATTCATAACGTTTTAGGATCAAATTGGCTTCAAGGATTGGATTCGGTAGCTTAAACGAGACGGGTGTCGTCAATTTTGACCTCGATTGATGGCAGAAAGCAGCAAAGATTGGTCCTTTTGTGAGAGGAAGTTGGGGCACGTCCACAGGCCCTTCACTCCATCCACCATTTCCCACTTTGGATGATCACGCTCTTGCGTCTGCGTATTGGAGATCAAACTTCCATCAGGACAAGGGTGGAGACTGGAGATATATATATATATATATATACACAGATTTGAGATAGAAATAGAATCGAACAGGGAGGAAAGAGGAGTCGGCGGCGATATGGGTCTCCTCCTCGCTTTCCGAGGATTCTCCGAAGGCTTCTACCAGAGCGCGTCTCTGGAAATCGGCGTCGTCTTCCATCTACCCGGCGGCAACACGGCGACAAGAGATCGGGTTCTCTTTTTTCCGTGCATACCCCTCGGAAGACCTTATTTTGTTTGTATAATATTTATATGTAAAATCACTTTGAACTTTTGCATCGTTTCCTTTACTTCTTTCTTTTATAACTACGAGTTAAAATCTAAAGCAGTTATAATTAAGATAATAAAAATGCCCAGAGTTAGTCCGGTTGAGTTTAATATCATCGAATTCAGATCCAGATCAAAAATTTTATTCGAATCTAACTTAGTTGACCATATCCTAGATCCATTAGAAGGCAACTTTAGATAAAAGGCCTTCTGCTAAATGTTTAAAGAAAACAAAAGGAGTTTGATCACTGAGTTTGGAGGGCAAAAATTAAGCTCATGCATAAATGTCCATCCCCTGCCTAGACTTGAATTACATTTTAGGACAAAGGACGACGACTTCTCCTCGGCCGACAAAAGCTAGGTGCTCTTTGTAGAAATAATCTTAGTAGCCTTGGAAGACGGGTGGAGGCGGTGATGCATAATTAGTTGGGAGGACCGGGGGGAGAAAGTCAACTTCTGGAGGCGGAGGAGAGGCAACAAGGACGGGAGGAGGTGGTGATGATGGTGGCGGTGGGTAGATCGGTGGAGGGGAGGAGACTGGTGATGGAGGAGAGGCGGTAGGCGGGGGAGGAGAGTTCGTCAGTGGTGGCAATGGTGGGTAGATCGGTGGAGGGGAGAAGACTGGTGACGGAGGAGAGGCGATAGGCGGGGGAGGAGAGTTCGCCAGCGGTGGTGGTGGTGACGAGTAGACTAGGGATGGTGGCGGTGTTTGTAGCACTAGTGGGGGAGGTGAGGTGACCAGAGGTGGTGGTGCCTGTAACACTAGCGGAGGAGGTGAGATGACCGGAGGAGGTGGTGAATGTACCACCGGTGGGGGAGATGAAGTGACCGGAGGAGGCGGCGAGTGCACCAATGGTGGGGGAAGTGAGGTGACTGGAGGAGGCGTGTGTACCACTGGTAGAGGAGGTGAGATGATCGAAAGTGGCGGTGAGTAGACCGGAAGAGGTGGAGAATTTACGACCGGTGGTGGTGGTGAGTAGATTTGAGGAGGAGTGTAAGTTGATGGTGGCGGTGAGGTGATTGGTGTTGGAGGTGAAGGAGCTTGGACAGGAGGTGGTGGAGAGTGCACTGGTGTAGTAGGTGATGCAGAGTTATGCCATGGTGGTGGTGGGAATTGGGTTAGAGTTGGAGTTGGGGTAGGCGAAACAATTGGCTTTGGAGTTGGCCTAGGGGATGGTGCAATTGGTGCAATTGGTACAATTGGTACGAGTGTCGATGGAGTCGGCACTGGCTTTGGAGCCAAGTTAGGTGATGGTGTCACTGGTACTGGTACAGATGGAGTTGGAGTTACTGGCTTTGGAGTGGGCTTTGGAAAAGGAGCTGAGGGACTTGGCGATGAGCCACATCTAGATCGGCTGCAATCAACAGGTTGACTCACCACAGGCTTACAAGTTGTTGCCAACTTCTGCCAAGGCCTAGCATCATTGGCCAAGCAATTGTTCTTATCATCAAACACAACCATAGGCCTCGACGATGGCATGCACTCAGCTGCTTCCCCGTTGAAGTAGTTATTCGAGAAGGTGAAGTTGGCCAAATTGGACAACTTGCAAATGCTTTCTAAGATAACGCCGGTAAGAAGATTGTTACCGATGTCTAACTGTTCGATCTTAACCAGCCCGGCGAAGCTCCTCGGGAGCATGCCGCTGAGCCCATTGGAGCTCACGTCAAGGACGGTCACATTGGCGAGCACTCCAAGCTCAGCTGGCAGGCACCCAGAAAGGTCATTGTTTATGAGGACAAGCTCATTAAGTGTCATCACCATTCGACCAACGCTATTTGGGATGCAGCCGCCAAGCTTGTTATTTGCAAGAACAATCACCGACGCAGTGGAATTCCCGATGTTTTCTGGGATGCCGAACGAGAATCGATTATCATTGAGGAAGATGGCATCGAGCGGCTTGTCGAAAATCTCCGGCGGGAGGGGCCCCTCGAAGTCGTTGAATCGAAGATCAAGGTACCGGAGCGCGGGGAGGCCAATGACAACCCTTGGGAATAGGCCCACGAACCGGTTGTTGCTGACGTCAAGCTCACCAAGGAGCGTGAGCCGGGAAAAGCTGTTTGGAATGACACCACAAAAGCGGTTGGAATTGATGTGGAATAAGGCGATGTCAGTGAGGAGGCCGAGCTCTACGGGGAGGTAGCCGGCGATGTCTGCGCCATTCAAATCCACTCCTGCGACGACATCGAGGGAAGGGTTGTCGAGTGCCGGGGTACAAAACACTCCATTATATGAGCAGACTTCTGCACCGACCCAATTGCCGGTGAAATTGGAAGGGTCAGAATAAATTGCCTGCTTCCACGCCTGGAGGGCGATATAGGCACGACGAAGACGGGGGTTGGTGAAATGGATATTAGTTTTGACGTTGAATTCGAAATCATCGGGAAGGTCACCGTCTCTCGCAGTAAGGGTCAGGAGCTGGCGGCCGGCGATAACCGAGGCCTCGGCGTCGGTCAAGGCCGAAGCCAGGCAGAGAAGGGAGAAAGATAAAAGGAGGAGACATGAAAGAGAGCGAGAGCCGCCAAAGGCCTCCATGCTGGTAATGACCAACCCTGGAGAGCCCAAGGCTGCTGCTAATAGACGGGGGAAAGTAGGGAGAGGTTGGTTGGTATTATAGAGATGTTTGTGGAGGGTCTTGAATGGCTCTCCTTGGAGTGAGGAGGGGAGTTGGTTACTTTTGGTTGGTGTTTCATTACTTCTCGTCCAATTAGCGGCGAGAATTCGTGGGACCCAACGGATCCTATTGTAGCTAATGATTTTATAATAGGCAAAGTAGAGCTGGAGAAATCAAACCGAATCGAAGTCGACTTCCTTCTATTTGAAGAGACACCTATTCTTCTAATAAATTAAACCTAATTCTCTAAAAAAATGTCTTCCTAAGTCATCTGACAAACTATTATCCTTATCTTAATATTTATTAGCTTTCATGAAGGTATAATGCTAGATTACAGATTCAATAACTATGGAGAAAGGCCATTGAGATACCCCAAAAGTAGTTGTTTGATTAAGGATTTAATAACTATAGAGCATGGCAATTGAAACCCATAATCTTTTTTGGATTAATTATCTCTAAACCCCTGATTACTGCTTATTTTCATAACATAGCACGTCGACTTTTTTAACGATAGAAAACATTGAAAATGTATCTTTTTTTGTTAGATGTCTGTCGATTTATCTATTAGAAGATGTCACCTGATCAATTTTAGATTCTTACTTTAATTAAGACGGACATGATTTTTTAGGTAATACAAATTTACCTTTCTACCAAAAAAAAAAAATCATTATCTTTTAAAAAAAATTGCCCTCTATCTTTGTGTATATTTGAGCTGTAGCATGTAGGGAAAATGAGATAGTTTAATAGATTATGAGATTAGGAAGGAATTAATAAATTTATGGATGCTACTAGGACTAGGGTTTCTCCTAAATAAGATTGGGGGATTCTTGCAGAATTTAAGATGGTAATAGTTCCAAGGTTATCATACTTTTGGTGGCTAGTGGTCAACCTATAATGAAGTCATTAGTTTTGATCTTAAATAGATGTGTATATAAATTAAATATGAGTCGAATAATAAATCAAATCTAAATCCTTGTCTATATTCATATCCAGATGCCAATCCTTTTTTTTTTTTTTAAATCCTATTGCATTTAAATATATATCTAGGTCAAATAGAAATTTGGTAACTATATTCGATATTTTTCGAATACAGAATCTTGTCAAATCTAATATTATCCGACCCTTTTCATCGTAGATGTAGTTCCATTTTGGATATGCTTATATACTTAGGACTCCTTAATTTTTAGGTTGAATTAAAATTTATCGTATGAATATCTAATCATAGATGGATTGTTATTGGTATTGTTATTCTACCGTGACTTGGGCTTTACATCACATAATCGTTTTCTTTTCACTGTTTTTTTAAATGAAATAATTATACCTAGAAAGAAATAAAGCACTAATAATAACACTAATGAGTGTATCTCTCTCAATCTTAGAAGACTCTACTTTCCGTCGAGGCTCTGTCCATAAATTCTCTCACCAAAGCCACTCTTTGTCTTCACCGAGCATCTCCTCCTCTCTCCCTCCTGTCTCTTTGTCAAACTGGCGGCTCTAATCCTCGTCGTCGCCTCTGCTACTCTGCTCTCCAACAAGTGAGGACTGAACCCTCCGCTCGGTGACAAAGAAAAAGTTTGATTATTTTGACGAGGTCAAAGTAATGATGAACTCTAACGATCTGTCCTAAGTAATGAATGTTAATATTAGGAATAAAAAATAAAATAAAAAGATTGCACGTTCCTATGTAATGAATTGGAATAATTATATTTAGCTATTAAACTATCACAATTTTTTATATATATCTCAGCCTTTTTTATTTTTATACGTGGACTCTCTGAATTAAGAAAAATATTTACATAAACTAAGGTAATTACATTTTTGACCTTTCACTAAGAAATTTCTTAGTTCGGAAGTCTCCGTTCTTTAAAAAAAAAGGTTGAGGGGTTGTACCTGAAAATGGTAATAGTTTAGGTGACTAAGTGTAATTAACACTAATAACTATATATTTCTTAGCCCACTCTCTTTTGGCGCCAAATAGGGTTTCTTCTCCTCTCCTCCAATCCACGGTTTTCGCCCTAAATTTTCTTCTCTAAATTAAGTTCGATCCTCCCAGTTCCAGGTACAAAAAGATCCCATCTTTCTCTCAATCTTATAGGGTTTCCGCGCCATGGCCCTAAAATTTAGGAGATACGGACATGTGATTTTTTTCTTGAAAGAAGATTAGATGGGGAATGGAAGCGATTCGCCGGCCATCAAAGCCATCAACAGGGCGGCGATTCACAGAATTTGCTCGGGTCAAGTTATTTTAGATCTCTCGTCTGCTGTGAAGGAGTTGGTGGAGAATAGTTTGGATGCGGGTGCGACCAGTATCGAGATAAGTCTCAAGGAGTACGGCGAGGAGTGTTTTAAAGTTATAGACAATGGTTTTGGGATCTCCCCTACTAATTTCCAGGTATTTTCTTTTGTGTATTTTTTTCGAGTGCAGTTTGTTGTTTCTTATAATGCTAAAGGTTGTCCTTTTACGGATTATGAAGTGTAAGATATATGATACGCATGATGCTGTCTTGGTCTCTGGGGTTGTTTGTTTAGTGGATCAGGTTAAGGCTTTGAGAATTTGGTCCAAGCACAATTTATTTAGACTCTAAGATCAGCTTAGCTGTTGATTTCCGTGGTCTGGGTTGGACCTCTTTTGGTTGTAACTTTTGTTGTCATAAAGGACGTTTTAGCGTGAAGATTGAACTCTCTGATGTTTTTCCTTACGAATTTTGTGGGGCCACCTTGCTATGTATGATTGATCGCTTATGGTTGGACCTAACTACTGATTTTCATATGAATTGTGGATGCCAACTTACTTATTAGTGCTCGATGGAAATTGGAGGCTATTTGGTTGATTTTTTTATTTTCTATTTGAAATGTCTTCTTAGTATTCTGTTAGTGAGCTGGGAGAGGTCAATTTTATTCTTTCATGTTGCTTTGTTATTACACTCTGTGAAAGATTCACCAGGAAAGGTCTGCTTGGAATAGTTGTTACCTCTTCATGGCTCAAGTGGGACTTTATTCATATGGTTGTAGACATTGTTATGCATGTTAGTATCTAATGAAAAAAGAAGAGATTTCTATAAATCTTGACACAGTAAGAAAAGAACTTTATGTTAATTAGACCATTCCAAGATCTATTTGTCTGCTCTGCAATAAATTAACTCATCAAAGACCTTCATGAGGACTTCATAAGTATTTGTATTTCCGCCTTGGTACAGGTCTACCATTAGTTAATACCTCAAAGTGAGTATAGCATTGGCTGATACTTGATAGTGTGTTAGTAAAGATTTTAAAATGAAGCTACTCATATCAGAAGTTAAATGGGACTTCAAAGTTGTTTACTTAATGACTGATAAAAAAATCCAAATCATAATTGAAGTACTTCCATTTACTGTAGTAATAAATATAGTAGCTGCCAGCCTGCCAGACTTTCAGTTGAGATGTTAACAATGTTGTGATTCAGATCATGATCAACAACTTCTCTTGAGCTCTTTTATTTCATGTTATACTGCATGCCATTATCCATCGCTCCTATCTTTTATTTGTAGTATATGGTTATTAAATTCATCTTTATTCTTGTTTCATTGATTTAAAATTTAATAAGTTCATCTCAAAGAAAATATTAATCTCTTATAAATTTAATAGTTTTTTTTTATCATTATGTGGCCATTTTTGTTAAAAGAAGATCCTCTATTTCTTTCACCCATTCACTATATGGCTTATATTGTCAGTAATTATTTACTTGACTACTGCAGTTCCTTGCTCTTAAGCATCATACATCCAAAATATCAGATTTTTCTGATCTACATTCTTTGACAACTTTTGGCTTCCGAGGAGAGGCACTAAGTTCACTTTGTGCACTGGGGAAATTGTCTATAGAAACAAGAACAAAAACTGAGCATGTTGGGACACATTTGGACTTTGACCATTCTGGAGTAGTGACTTCTGAGAGAAAAACTGCACGGCAAGTTGGAACTACTGTGTCTGTTGAGAAATTATTTTCAACTTTGCCGGTACGAAGTAAAGAATTTAGCAGGAATATTCGGCGGGAGTATGGCAAGCTACTTTCTTTATTGAATGTAAGATTGCTTCTCTCTCTAGAGTCTAGATCACTGAAGGAACTAATTGATTGCATTATCACTGTATATACAATATTGTTAGTTTTCATTAGTTTTTTTATGACAGTTTTAGTATTTTCACTGTATTTCAGTGCACTGGCTGGATGTCCTGTATCTCTTTTGAGATTTTCTTTTTCCACTAAAATTGTTTCTTCCTGGTCAATGCTTCTGTTAAAATCTGCTCAACTCATTTGTACTGATTGCATTTGATCCTTTTCCCCTGTATTAGGCTTATGCTCTAATTTCCAAAGGGGTCAGATTACTTTGCACCAATACAACTGGTAAGAACTCAAAATCGCTAGTGCTGAAAACTCAAGGAAGCAGCTCATTAAAAGACAATATCATAACTGTATTTGGTTTAAACACCTTCCAGTGCTTGGAACCGCTGAGTTTGAGCATATCAGAAGGATGCACAATTGAAGGTTATCTTTCTAAGCCTGGATATGGTAGTGGTCGTAATTTGGGAGACAGGCAGTTCTTTTATGTAAATGGGAGACCGGTTGATATGCCAAAGATCAGCAAAGTTATTAATGAATTATACAAAAGCTCAAATTCCAAACAATATCCCATTGCTATCTTGAATTTTATTATTCCAGTAGCATCCTATGATGTTAATGTTACACCTGATAAGAGGAAAATTTTCTTTTCTTCTGAAGGATCCCTTATGCTTTCCATACGAAATGCTATAGAGAGAATTTACTCTCCTCATCAATGTAGCTATTCTGTTAACACTATTGACAATCCTAAGAAAGGGGAAATTATTGTAGATGGATCTAGTGAAGATGAAGATCCCTTAGCAATATGTGAATTATCATCACTTAAAGGAGGGGTGCAGTTACAATTGGCATCTAACAACAGTCTGGTTTCACCCAAGGAGACTGACACTGTTTTACATGGATCTTGTCAAGATGAAGATTCAAAGCAAATGCCCGACATGTACATGGATGGAATGGTCAGAGTTGTTCATGCTGATGTAGACAAATCTGAAGGGCTCTCTGTTTATCAGTTTAAGCAACCAAAAGACTTGGTGGTGAACTTAACTGCAAAAGTACATGAGAAAAATACAGGTCATGCAAAACTAGTGCAAAAAGAGAATTCTCATTCAAGTTCTGTTCAATCTTCTCTTACAAAGTTTGTATCTGTAAATAAGAGGAAATATGAAAATAGTTTCAGTATGCTGTCTGAAGTTCCTGTACTAAGAAATGAAATATCTTCCGGTAAAGACAGTGCAGAAATGCATGCTTCAAGCACAAATTCTCATGCCTGTGATGTTGCAGAGGATGATTCACTTCAAGGATGTGGAAGAGAGCTTTTACAGGATTGTGTACCATCTAAGATATCGAAAAGTGCAGAAGTGCCTCTTTCTGGCGAATGTGATAGTGAATCTAGCTGGGTGAGTAAAAAATAGGGTTTAATATGTTTTACCCTTTTGTACTTTTGACTAAAATTATTTTGCCCTCATGAATGTTATTTTGTATCACTATGCCTCCCTTAAACTTTTGGCCAAGTTTAAACTTTAAACTATTTGATTTTTATTTAAAGTTACCGGTGTCCAAGATTTTTAATGTTAGAGATTGCTATCAATTTGAACAAAATTCACTTTACCCACTTGAACCTTTCTTTTTTTGGCATCACTAAGTCTCCATGAACTTTCTCTCTAGATACATATTGTTATCTCTGTTAATGATGTTTATAGTTGCAAACTTGCAGTTGAGTCAAAAGTTCAAGGGAGCATAGTAATATAAAAAAAAAGCAGGACTGTGAAGTTATTTTCGTCCAAAGACTTGGTATCCTACATAAAATCTGGGTAATATAATACTAAAAATGCATCCTGGGCATCGAGCTTATGCAAAGACTTGGCTGTCACACATTCCCACCAGTAATATATACTTTGATATTTTTATGGTCTTACTTTGTAAAATTGACATGTTATGAACATTTACATGACACACTACACTCTCTTATGGTAATTATTATATCCTGTGGCTTGGTACCAATAGCTTGAGGTTTCAAATAATAGTGTGTTTATATTGGTTAGTCATTTAGGGTACCTTAATAGAATGGGCTACAGCTAAGTATAGTTGTACATGAGGGTTCCTTCTGCCTGAGCTACAATTCGTAGTGTCAATTACAGTTGCAAGTTTTTCCTGCTCTAACTTTTAATTGCATTTGGCGCATCTGAACAATTGAATAGTGCTCACAAGCTTATATGATATTTCTTGCAGACTACGTATTACTTCAAGTAGCTCGCCCATCCACTGTTTACTAGGGTGTAAAGCAGATGGTTGTGTTTTGTTTTTAGAATAATTCCTTAAAGAGTTTTGTCTCTTTTGGTTAGAGTAGCCCTATAATGACTTGACATTAATCATCTGATAAACAAGTATATCATAAGACCGAGATCAAATTAGTAAAAAGAAAAGCATTGTTCTCATAACTTTAAGTATCTTCTCAGTTTCTTCATATATTCATAAGCTATTCCTCATTTCTACTATACCAGCTGACAGGAATGCATGATGTACCTACTTCAGTTTCTGATTTTACATCAAAATCTCTTCCAATGAAAGATCCAAAGAAAGAGTTTGGAAACCGTTCAAGCACTTATCCGTTGTCTGACACTTGTGATGAAGACCGAGGTGCTCTAAAACCTTGTTCTGGTTCGAGTATGTATCCCCTTGTGCAATTTAAGGTTGATGAGCTTAAGAGAAGAAGGCAAAAGAGACTCTCATTATTATGGTCAGCCAATCCCCACTATGATGAGAAAAAGATAGAAAGGTGATTGAACTTGTCCTTATGATTATATTGTTATGGAAAGTTGATTATGTTATCTTGACAAACAAATACATGTTTTTACCAACTATTGTTTAGTGCTCTTCTCTTAGGTGTTATGCAGCTGCAACACTTGACAATTTTCAACCAGAAAATGAAGAGGGAAAAGCACATTCTTTAGCTGCAGCAATAATTGAGTTGGAGAGATTTTTTAAAAAAGAGGATTTTGGACGAATGCAGGTAGTTAGTAAAATTAGTCTTTCTGATTCTTTTAACTAATAATAATCCGATTCAAGGATAGTCATACTGGTCGGCAAATCCCATGTCGATAGAGGATCGACAGTAGGAACGGTTATGCTAGTGGCACAACCTATGCTGAGGTGGCAAGGAACCTATGTTGAGTGCCGATACTTCATTAAACGGGTTTTTTCTTTATTTTTTATTTTGTTTCACAAATTTTTTTAAAATTTAACATTGCTATGTGAAATTCATTCAAATTGGTTTAAAATTGGTATATAGATATATTAGATAAACTCCTGAGTTCATTTGAGCCCATATTTTATAATTTTTAGCTAAAATTTCAGCATTATTAGATTTTCCCCAAATTAAAAAAAAACTAAAATTAATATGTCAAATTCATTCAAATTGGGTCACAATTGATATTATTACATGCCATATTAACTATGTTCGACAAATTAGTTAATTATTAAATTATTATCAATTAATGAATATATTTAATTATATTATGTGTTGAATAATATTTCTACTTGACTATTGCTATATCTTTAATAAAAAAGAATCATTTACAAAAATAATACAAGGATAAAAGACTAATATATGCTTAGCACATATATTCAAACTAAAAACAAGGGATTATTTGCTAAAAACACCTGATTACATAACTAGATTTATATTATAGATACGATTCAAATACTATAATTATACTATTATCATAAAATGCTAATTATAGTATAAGGAGAAGAGGTTTGTTTCCTTTTATATAAGAAATATCTCTAAATATCCTATAAAATATATTAGAAGAGTGTCAATGCATGCCAGTAGCATACAGGGGCGTGCTGACCAGCACTCCTCTGTTGACCGAGGATCGACATGACACATGCCTTTTGCACGGCCATCCTTAGTCCAAATGTTATTTGAATTAAGAATTTGATAACATTTCTTCTTCCATTATCAAAGTTAAGTCTCTTGATCAAAATAGGCATGGTCATATCATGAAAAAGTTCATCCATGTTTGATGAAATAGAAAGGCTTTCTCCTTGGAGTCAAAAGAACAAAGTTTTAGATGATGTCAGTTGATGCGATGGTAATCTTGCTCCTTTCAACCAAGAGGTGATGGACTCAAGTTGCAAATACAACTTCTTCAAAGTGACTGTGAAGCTGCGTACATCTTCCATCCTGTTAACCCAAGGCAATATAGGCCTCGTTCGCTAGAGCGCATTTATTTTGTTACTACCACTTAGATGGTAGTTGCCTTACAACTGCTTACCTACACTGACTTTTCCGTTTGTCCTTAATGGCTAGAACATATTTTGATACAATTCGACTACGAGAGTCGAGTCAGTTAGGTTTAGTCTAGTTAGTTATTTTTGCTTATTGCTTTTAAATTTGAATTAAAGAGGATAATCCACGTCTGCATGCCCAGTAGGTCGACTTGGATCTGATCAGCTATGTCTCACTCCTATAAATGGGAGTGGCTATTGTTTATTTGGGATTATGAAATCAGGGAATGAATATTGGTTTAGCTATTTTATTATCTTGCATTTACTCTTTCAATCATAGTCGTTTATTTTTCTTTTTTTCTACGAGTAAATCTAATCTAGAAATCCTAATTCTATCTCCAAACCCTAGCCACCATCTGTCTCCACAAGCCACCATCCCACGACCATTCGCCACCCTCTGATGACTATTTAACGTCGGCATTCTCGTTTCTATCTAGTTTCCACCTTTCTCCACTTTTTTTTATCATATTTTTTCAACCTAAGCTCGGAATCACTTTATTCCAAAACCATTATATGAGACTCATGAGGCTACTACCGTAAAATTTTTAAAATTTTCATGCCAATGGATCGATCCAGATCTGATATGTAACAGTGGCATCAGAGCCATTGTTCCTTGGCCGATGGTGAACACGCAATCCAAAGCAAATCTGAGGGAGTTTGTTGCTGTAGAAGACCAAGAACTCATCTCCATCCCTGCAGAAGCTTTCCCAATGCTACCACCACCAACCACCGCCATCAACGAACCACCCGTGTAGGCAAGGGTGTTACTCGAATCCATGGAGGCTTTGAAGATTCTATTGAAGAAGGCCACAAAATCTGCCATGGAGAGCAACTAACGACTTGACAAGGTGCTGCAAGCCTTGATAAAGGCCATCTTGACCCAACGCCACACCCACCTCCTCCAGCCACTACGGAATTGCCGCCTTCACGACTAATAACTCTAAATCGTGAGGGAGGTGGAGGGGACCACTAAACTGCACCTCCTCCAACCATGTGAAGTCCCTGCCACCTCTGCAGATCCTCTTTGTCACTACAGCAATGCTAGAGTAGGCCCTAACAATGGCCCTGACATCGTCTTCCCCAGCCATGGTGAAAAATGACGTCCAAAACTCTAACTCTTTGCTGGTCACGAGCTTTTGACTCAAACCACTACTACCAATCTTTTCCTTTGGTCCTCCAAACCCGAGCCATGGCCACTATTCGCACTAGCGTTGGCTGGAAGACCGTTGTCGATGGCCTTCCACGCTGCAACGAACCCACGGCTTGTGGCCTTGCGTCCGCACCTCCACTGACGACGTTCAGCCACCTTTGTTGTAAGGTACTCAAGCCATACCTTGACAGGGCAGCTTCCTCAGGTTTCTTCACCGTTGCGGCTTCGCTGTAGTGGATGCCTGAGTACCATCCGAGGCCACCATGGGCTGGCAAATCTGCTAAAGACGCGACATCAATGCCCAAGTAGCAAGTCGAGCATGAGCTCAATAATTTCCTTCCACCAGTGGTCGTCGTCATTCTGCCGCCGCGAGGATCCTTTTGGACACCGATTGCTATCGGCCAGGGACCTAGCCCATCCACCACCGAGGCTACAGTGGGGCAACACTCCTAGGCTAAAATTGTAATTCGGCTTTAGAGTTAGGACAAATGGGTGAAAGGGATAAAGTGTACGTACCTCAAGGCAGGCTGATTTTCACAAATCAACTCGACCACCTCATATGACTTAGTTTGGTACTCATGAGCATGGCTTTGGGCGCAAGTACAAGTGTGAGGATGACGAGTAGAACAACTCGGTAGGCCTACTTTAGCTGACTGAGTCAGACTTGCATGTAGCCCGATTACGACATGTGCCAAACACGTGGGCTCACGAGCATGACATGAGCTAGAAGGTCCAGTTCACGTACTAGTCACCTTGAGGATAAGGTGTTAGAAGCATAGTGGATTAATAGGATCTGACCACGAGAGTCAAGGTAGTTAGGTTGAGTCTAGTTAGTTATTTTTACTTATTACTTTTAAATTTAAATTAAAGAGGATAATCCGTGTCTATATTCTTAGTAGATCGAGTTGGATCCAATCCACTATACCTCACTTCTATAAATAGGAGTAGTCATTGTTTATTTGGGATTATGAAATCAGGGAATAAATATTGGTTTAGCTATTTTATTATCTCGCATTTACTCTTTCAATCGTAGTCGCTTATTTTCCTAAGAGTAGATCTAATTTAGAAACCTTAACTCTACCTCTAAACTCTAACCACCATCTATCTCTACAAGCCATCCATCATTATGGCCGACCTCCACCATCCATGGCCATTCACCACCTTCTAATGATCGTCGTAACGTCGGTATTCCCGTTTCTATCTAGTTTTGTCCTTTCTTCACTCTTTCCTTCATATCTTTTCACCTTGAGCTTGGAATCACTTCATTCCAAAACTATTAGATCCAAGATTTGCGAGGCTATCACCATAAAATCTCAAAATATTTCTGCGAACGGATTGGTCCAGATCTAGTTCTTAACATATTTCTTTGCTTTAATAAAGATAATATTGAAAATGTGCAACTTAGTAAGCAGCCTTGCTCATCTTCTAGAATAATAATAATGTTCTGTAGATATTCTTACTGACAGACTAAGCATCAGTTAACAGTTGCCAATCATTCTTTCACCTTAATAATATCAAGTATTTTACAGTCTGCTGTACTAAATAAAATAGTACTAATCTTCTGGCACATGACCTTTCTTAGCACCTTTTTATGTGTACTTTCATGCTTCCGGGATACTCAACATAACTTTTTGATAGGTTGTTGGACAGTTCAATCTCGGTTTTATTATTGGAAAGTTAGATCAAGACTTATTTATTGTCGATCAGGTGAGCATTTCTCTTCATAAATGAACTTTAATATGCCATTCCAGATTTACCTTCGTAATGTAATAACTTTTTAATAGAAACTTTAGTACGAACTCGTACTATGATTGTTTGGCTTATGTGGCTGTCAAAACTCAAAATATAATCTGTGTTAAATTAAGACTAAACCATTTTCTGTTTTCTTTTTATTTGAAGCATGCTGCTGATGAGAAATGCAACTATGAGCGCCTCTCACAATCAACAATCTTTAACCTTCAGCCCCTACTTCAGTGAGTAAGGAGTTATATATATATATATATATATATAACTTTAAGCTAGTAAATTAAACAATATTTATAAAGAGAGTCAATAATAATAGTTCCTGACTATAGCTGGTAGATGTGCAAAACTGCAAATATTTCACATTTTACCTATCACCTCTCACCTTTTAATTGATCTCTTCATTATATTTGTGTAACACAGACCTATAAGATTGGAACTATCACCGGAAGAGGAAGTAGTAACTTCTATGAACATGGAAATTATCAGGTACATATTTACTTTGTAGTTTGTACTACTTTTCATTCAAGTAATGGCTAATGAGATCACATACTATATAATATGTCGTTTATGCTAATACAATAGATCCTTCTTCTAGATTTATGATCACATTATTAAAAGTAATGGATAACCCTTTTTTATGCATCTTTTTTACGCTGTCCGTTCCTGCTTAGAGATTCAATCTCTATTTATTCGTAATCTTTTAATATTTTGGGTATTTTGGTGTATTGTCTCTATATAATTTTCACTCACGGTGGTATCTATCTTGTCATTTTTATCATGAAATTTGTATCTAAGCCTTGGTTAAATTGTTAAGGCAGACTGAGTTTGCTTACTAGTTGTGCAGATGGACCACTCTAAATGGGTTTCCTTATCATGTCACTGAATACATCAAAAAAGATGTCTTGTTAGGTATATTTAATAGGTCTATATGTGAGAATGCTTTGCCTCCTGATTAATGACTTACAGCTTCTCATAACAAGAACCAAAACACAGCATGCATATCTGGCCACAGGAGTCACTTAAGTGAGAATTCTTCAAGTATGCCTGAAGTTTCCAAGATAGAATTTGCTCCTCGTATAGATGGATTCATCATCTCATAGGAACATCATGACACTATTTGGTTAGAAGGTGACAATGACTTGTAAGAATTCTTTTTCTTGCAAATAAGCTGATATTTTGGAGTCCGGTCGTGTTAATTTTGAACAATGGTAGTTAAGTTATCCAAAAAAAAGATGCCTATGCAACAATTCCAAGGCTAAAAGGTAGATACAATATATGCTAATTGGCAAAGATTTTCTACAGAATCTATTTCTTGATTGCAGTTGTACTCTTTCTTCTTTATTGCAATTTCAGTTAGTTTTCTCTTATTTTGTCAGGAAAAATGGTTTTGTTTTAGTAGAAGATATGCAAGCCCCACCTGGCCACCATTTTCTACTGAAAGCTGTGCCTTTCAGTAAAAATATGACATTTGGTGCTGAAGGTACCCCTTATCCATTGTGACTATAAATACTGATTTATCTGCAAGGACGCCCTAAACTATCCTTTCTGTGATACAGATGTAAAAGAGCTTATTTCTACCCTTGCCGATGGTCAAGGAGATTGCTCAATTATCAGTTGTTACCGAATGGACAGGGCTGATTCTATTTGCCCTTCAAGAGTTCGTGCTATGTTGGCATCTAGGGCTTGTAGGACATCTGTTATGATTGGTGATCCACTGACAAAAACTGAGATGCAGAAGGTAATTGATGAAAGTGCAGGAGTAGCCCCCACATCAACACATTGCAAAATATATGTCAGTTTTTAAGTTTCATGCAATCTTTCAGAATTCTGATTTTTTCCTGGGATAGTGCCGTAATTCTTAATGTTATTTGCACAAATAGGAGATGTTGAATTCTATTAGCTTGAGGAACATTGGTTGCTTCATTAATGAGGCGATATTTTGAGAATACTCTGAACTGCAAATGCTGCTGAGTGCTTTCAAACAATGAGAGGAGTTTCTATTTGTGTAAGAGTATGCTAGAAGTTTAATAATTTTATTAGTTACATTTTTTTATTCTAGGAATCGTCTCAACCTTATAGGTTTCCTAATAGTGAACTTTTTTGCCGCAACACTGAATATCTAGTTACCTGCTTCTTGAAACTCTAGCCAAAGTATACTGTTGGTTTTATTGTGACCATCATTTTATGTGCCATGAGTAAGTGCTGATTGCATGAATACAACCATGTATGCTGAATAGAATTCACGTCTATATCCCCACAATTCCAAATTCTGTTACACAACTGAGAATGTGAACTAGATGTTGTAGCTATTAGTAACCTTTTCTTTTATGTGACATAAATTGCATTCTTATAGTTCAATAATGGTACCTTGACCACAAATTGTAAATGCTCCTAAGAAATTAATGTTTTCTCTTAGCATTCTTACATATATTGTCATCCTTTTGTCTCTAGATACTAAATAATTTGGCCGGCCTCAAGTCTCCTTGGAACTGCCCACATGGTAGGCCAACAATGCGTCACCTTGCAGACTTGACCACTCTTCAAAAGAAAGGTCAGAATTTAGTAGTTAATCCTGGCTCCTTTTTCAATTAGTTGCCTAAACATTCTTGTGTGGGTAAATGAAATTCAAATCTACATCCTGGAACTCAATGCATATATCTCCTTCCATAATTATAGAAGAGTATATGATGAGCTTATTTGTTCCTTGGGGTAAATAATGCCTCAGATATATGGACAATTTCCTTGAATCACTGTTTTCATATTTCTCCATTTCTCTTTTTTTTTTATAATATATGTACCTTTTGGAATCATACTCTTTCTAGTAAGCCCTTATCTTCTATTATTGTGCAGCGGGCAAGAGCTTTGCAGCTATTTCTAGGGGTTTGATGTCAGTAAGATAACTAATAGTGTTGATAGAAAATTTGGATTATGACGAGTACTAGAGCCATAAAACAACCTGTTTAAGACAACCTGTTTAAGCACAGGTTCTGTTATATTCCAAAAATGAAAGGACAGTGCTTTACCTGTCCTCCATGAATTCCAGTTCCCAAAATTCTATGTTGCTGCCAGATCTGCTGTTGACTGAGTGGATTAGGAATTTTTTCTTGTTTATATCAACACTGATCTCTTTATTTTGTGGGTCGATCTTTATTTCTTCTCTCTCTAAACAAACTTCTGTTCTTTTGCCTTCTTTTCCTACCATTTGGATCACATCAGTTTCTTGTCCTTAATGAATTTTATTTGTTATTTTTTTTCCTTTGTAGGTACTTTAACAAAAGCAGAGAACGGAGGATTGAGTATTGGCATTTCCTGACATACGAAATAGTGACTATACCAGCATCTGAAAACGTGTCTGTAGGTATGCCATTTCTGTAATATGTATATGAAGTAGTAGTTGTTGTTCTTCATCTCAAACGCACAAAGTAATTGGCCCCTTTTTGTGCAGTAAAAAGCCCATTCTGTCATTTTGGTTCGTTTTTTCGCCTTTAAAGTTTCAACCCCGTGAAGTTGTGACATAGTGTCATACTATCATTGCCTTTTTACTATATTTTATTACTACACCACTCAGCGATGAGGTTCATGGCTCATAATTGGAGTTTTTGACTTGATGAACTGCTAGTAAAATTTATTACCGATTTACTATACTTCACAAACTATTTACTACAATGTAGATGTTTGTAAATAAATCACTTTGACAGCAAGCTGTTTGTGAAGTCACTTTAGAACTACTCATTTAGGACAATAAAATGCTTTCATCAAAAGTGATTCTCTTTTATGTTATATCATAGTTACAGAGCTCATATTGTACGATACATTCAGGTTTGAGTTCCAGCGGCATCGATATTTAGTGAGACATTATCAACAACAACAAAAAAGATTTACCTTTCGGAAGCGATGCTTACATGAAAATAATTGTATTAGTTTGGTAAATAATATGAAAACTATACCATGTAATTCCTTTTTAGCTCATTTGCAAACCTACAGTTCAGCAACAAGTGTTGTACCGATTCATCCACCAAAGTCCACTAGAAGCCAGAGAGTGCTTCATCCCTTCTTCCAACAGAGCCCACTAGCATACTCCCTATCCCCAATAGTGCTTCAGCCCTTCTTCTCTAGCCCAAAACACGGCCCATTCGTTCCAAGCAATTGGGAGATTGGAATGAGATAGATTAGCTATTATGCTTAAAGAGATTAATGGAGCTAATATGAGGATCAAGATTATCCATCATGTGTTTGTTTTTGTGTGTGTACTTGCTAGGGACACAAGTGTGAATTTTTTTTCTAATCATAAGAAATTAGTGAGTTTTTGATTCTATAATTGATAAAAAAGAAAAGAAAAGAAAAAAGTTACCCTTTTGATATAGTTTTTAAACTATTTACCGAAGTATTATAGTTGTTTCCGAGTATGACAGCAGATAATGTATTTGATTTCCCTTGTAAATATTGGGGTTAATATTTAGTAGATTTTCTATGGAAGCACTCTACGCCCATATAATTTGGGCTCATTATTGTCTGCTTCTCAGTATAATTATTTTTTAAATTATCTAAACTATCGCCATTTTCTATATAACCTTCTAAACTCTTTTTGTGACATAGACCCTCTAAATTATTAAAAATATTTTAAACACGCGTCTCAGTAATTCTCGCTACCTTTTGCATCTATAAATTGCAACATGTAAGTGGCATGAACAGTTGTATAATATGTTTACTCTTATGGGGAATAATACAGAAATTTCACACTAATTATAAGTAAGGTGGAAGATAACTAATTGCTTGTTAAAGATTCTTACACACAAACTATTCATAGATCTGGAGTTCTCCCCCTATATCCAATTGTGCTACTTTTCAATCCTGGGTACTGAAAATTATGTGAGCTTGAGTAAGGTTAGAACCCTAAAATCCCACACACTCGGATATGAAATACCATATGCTCAAGTCTACATGTTCCAATTACTTATTTACTTAGATCTTGTTTAGTTTGAAACTAAGTTCCGAACTTGATTAGTTAGTCTTATTTTTTAGTCTTAATTTTTTTAGAATGTAAACTTAATTAAATATAAAAAAAGATAAAAATATGTTAAATTACTAAACCAGTTTAGGAGTCTCTGAATTCAGAGAATTTCCTAAACTCAAAGCAAACAAGATCTTACTTACTAACTCAGACTCATTCACATTTTTATCTCCGGTTCAGACGTTTTCAATAAGTTTAGGAGGTATCTTATATGTCATTAAAAAGAAAAAAAAAAGTTTACATAGCTAAGTAGAAAATTGTGATAGTTTATAGGTCTAAATATAATTACTTACACGTGAATCACGTTGTGCTTTAATATGTGGTCTAATATATATCCTCGTGTGATGGCAAAGAGAAGCAAGTGGACATTAACAACTACCACAACGATAAGAACAGTCGTGACATAATGAATGAAATAACTACGTATGGGCCAAACTTGTCTGCATGTTTATTAATTTTTGGGATGAATTTTATTGCTGCACTAACTGCAATGCTTCTCTTTGTAATATAATATATATATATATATATATATATATATATATATATATATATATATATATATATCAAGTATCCAAAATCTTGAGTCATTTTAAAAAAAGAGTTGTTTTATTCTCTTTTTTTTTTACGTATATCTTTCTTTCTATAATCTCTTATTCGAACGGTTGATATTTTTACATGTATATATATATATATATATACATATAAAAAAATATTTTGTTACTCATACTTATCTATATACAATTTTTTTAAAGTTAAGAAATATCTTATGTCTCTTTACATATTAACTTATAATCGTCCAAAAGTGACATGAAGTGCAAAATCCATGCGTTTATTATCTACAGTAGAGTAATTTTGGACTCTATTTTTTACTAATATCTTGGACCTTTTATGTCGGCAAACAACTCTTTTTAAGATAATCATAAATAATTTTTTAATAGCAGGCTATTAAACTTAACAAATGCGTGCGAGGACTAAATTAATTTTTTTAAAACTATAAAGAAAATATATTTATCAACAATTTTTCACTAACAAAAATAAAATGAGATACTTAAATATTTTATTAAATTTAAAAAAAAAGTATTAAAAACATCTTACATATTTTATTTATTAGATTTAACTGATAGAATGATATTTTAGAAATAGCTCAATGATTTCTATAGTTATGATATTTTAAATTTTTTAGCAGCAATTATGCAACTTTATTTTTTCACTAATATATATGCTTGAAGAAAGTTAATTAAAATCTGATTTGTTGTGGAGAAAATGACCCTAATCATCTTTCCCATTTATAACTCAAAAAAGTTATTTATAATTCAAAAAAAATTTATATAAATCTAAATAACTTATTTATGATATGTATAATTTATTTAATAAATAGATTGTGTTCATATTCTAAAAAAATTCTAATTAATTTAAATAGAACGTGTTGATGTTTTTATCATCACTAAGATCCAAAGCCGGCTAACTGGGAGCTACGTAATAAGTTTAGAAAAGATGGAGAGAGAGAGAGAGAGAGAGAGAGAGAGAGATATTAGAATGTTCGCCACTTCCATTGGTGGTGATTTTGATGAAGCCAAAACGTCATCTCTCCTGTCTCTTATAGTGAGTGTTATTACTCGATGGATCGATGATCGATCTTCTCGAGGTAATAGATTAGAAATAAGAAATAAGTAGATCCTCGTTCTTCTTGCTGTTGTTATTTTATTTGAAATTTAATTATATTATATTATATGAAAGTTATATTTTAACCCCCCTGGCCCCATCATCTTGATTTATTATATGAAATCCTTTGTATTTAACTCATTACAAGTAGTCTTAACTAAAGTATAATTATTAACTATTGATCCTTCTCTCTATTAAGCCAAACATTATTCACCAATGATTTAATATACAGGGTAATGATGTTGTGAGTTCTAATCCTTCATGTCATATTCATCTATTGTTTAAAAGATTAAATTTTTGTACGTATATATATATATATATACAAGCATTTTGTACGTATAAATCTGCATTGCAAAACAAAGCTCATAAAATGCTCAAAGTTTTCAAGGTGAAAAATTAATTCTAATATTATTCCACTAAATCCGGAGGGTATTTTAGCTAATTTAATTTACTTAAAGATAGCATCAATCTCCACTCCTTAAACTAGAGTAAATAACATTTTAATTAAAATTAATATGACAAATTAATTAGAAGTAATTCTCACTACTAAGATTATTTCTCACTACTGTTACTCCACCTCCATTTGGTGCAATATTAAGAGTAAAAAAAAAAAAAAAATCTAAGTTAAAATTTTCCTTCAAGACAGACAAAAGATATATCAAGTGGGAGGAAGCTCCAATAAATACACATTGCAGCTTCTTGAATAATATAATTTGCCCACTGGTCTCCTAATAAATACTGAATCTCTGTAGATATGAGTTGCTGGAAGGACAATAAACAAATTTCTTTAAAGATTAATAAGTTTGGATGAAAATTAATCTACCTTTCAAACAGCTAAGTTAGCTTTTCGTTTGTTGAAATTTTTCCTCTAAAGTCAATGCCTTCTTCTGCTACTAATATTTTATTTCATTATTTTTTATAAATAAACTAATTCGATAAATAAAATATAGGAGAGGGTTAGTTTGGTCAAAACCTCTAGAAGTCCTATAACCACGTACAGAGAATCCACTGCAGCTTTAGCTACTTACTACTCTGGTTATCGATTTCTTCTCTTCTTCGTATCAAACACTCTCACACTCTCTCTCTCTCTCTCTCACTTCCTTGTTAAAAGTGAGGAAGTCGGATTTCCACTTCCAATTAACATCAAACTCCATCTTCTTCACTTTCACCTTTTCCCCTCTCCACTTTTCTGATACTCTCTCCAATCCAAAACCATATATATGGATAGCACCATATCCTCATCTTCTCTTTCGTTCTTCTTCTTGATGGATTCAAACTCTCTGCTCCAATAAGCCATCGCCGACGCCATGACTTCTCCGCCCTACCTCACCTTCCTCACGTGCTCTCCTCCTCCTCCTCCCATTCTCCGCTCCTTCCAATGGCTTGGCTTCCTCTTCCTCTCCCCTTGCCCTCAGCGCATCCTCTTATCCCT
Organism: Typha latifolia; assembly: GCF_019914945.1. Lineage (NCBI taxonomy): Eukaryota > Viridiplantae > Streptophyta > Magnoliopsida > Poales > Typhaceae > Typha > Typha latifolia. Next base: position 3,279,318 of record NC_133091.1, read on the forward strand.
CGCTGACTTCCTCTTCCTTTTTACCCTCCTAATCCTCGCCTTTCAGAAGCTTCTCTCCCGCCGCCGCAGCGAAGCCGACGCCGATAAACCGCTGTTGGCTAAGCCGGATACGGTTAGGATCCGTACCGGCTTCCAGTTCGCCCTCGCCCTCGCGGTCTCCTCCCTCCTCGCTGCCTCCTCCCTCGCCCTCCTCGTCATCGCCCTCTTCCTCCTCCCGAAATCTGAATGGAAGCTTGCCGAGTGTGTCTTCCTCGCGCTCCAATTCCTTGCCCACCTCGCCGCGGCGGCCCTCGTGGCCCACGAGAAGCGCTTCCGGACCGCATACCACCCCGTTTCCCTCCGCCTCTTCTGGCTCGCTGCCTCCCTCCTCACGTCCCTCCTATCCGCCTCCGCGGCGGTTCGCCTCGCCTCGGGTAACCCGATTTCCCCGGATGACGCCGCCTCCCTCGTCTTCCTCGGCCTCACCCTCCCACTCCTCTACCTATCGGCGACCGGATCCACTGGGATCTCCGCCATCGAACCGGTCGAGTCCTGTTTGATCGGAGATGACGTGACCCCCTACGCGACCGCCTCCCTCCTCTCCCGAGCCACATTGAGCTGGATGAACCCTCTGGTCTCTAAAGGCTACAAGACCCCCTTAAAGCTCAACGACGTTCCGGCCCTCGCCCCGGACGACCGGGCCGAAAAAACCTACTCTCTATTCCGGTCCAACTGGCCCGACCCGGCTGTCCGATCATCCCACCCGGTACGGTCCACCATCTTCCGGTGCTTCTGGCCGTACATTCTCTTCAATGCCTTCCTCGCTGTTCTCCGCCTCTTCGTCATGTACGTCGGCCCCACCCTCATCCAAAGCTTCATCGACTTCGCCAATGGCGACGACCGCTCCATCGGTCGCGGCTTCTACCTCGTGGCCGTCCTCCTATTGGCTAAAACAATCGAAGTGCTGTGCTCTCACCAATTCAGCTTCCACTCCCAGAAGCTCGGGATGCGGATCCGATCCTCCCTCATCACCTCCCTCTACGACAAGGGCCTCCGCCTCTCGTGCTCGGCCCGGCAATCCCACGGCGTGGGGATGATCGTAAACTACATGGCCGTGGATGCGCAGCAACTGTCTGATATAATGCTCCAGTTGAACTACATCTGGCTCATGCCGTGCCAGGTCGGCGTCGCCCTCGCGCTGCTCTACACCTACCTCGGCCCCTCCGTCATCTCCGCCGTCGTCGGCGTCTTCGGGATCATGGTCTTCGTCCTCTTCGCCACCAAGCAGAACAACAAGTACCAGTACCTCCTCATGATGATGCGTGACATGCGGATGAAGGCGACGAACGAGATGCTGAGCTACATGAGGGTGATCAAGTTCCAGGCTTGGGAGGAGCACTTCGAGAAGAGGATCAACAACTTCCGTGAGCAGGAGTACGGGTGGCTCGCGAGGTTCCTCTACTGCAACTCCGGGAACGTGATCGCGCTCTCGTGCGCCCCCGTGTTCGTGTCGGTGCTCGTGTTCGGCACGTGCGTGCTAGTCGGCACGAGGCTTGACGCCGGGCTGGTGTTCACCGCCACCTCGTTCTTCAGGATCCTCAGCGAGCCGATGCGGACGTTCCCACAGGCGCTGATCTCAGCCTCGCAGGCCATGATCTCAGTCGAGCGCCTCGACGCCTACCTCACCAGTGCGGAGCTCGACCTCGGCGCCGTGGAGCGATCGGACGTGTGCGAGTGCGAGGAGGGCGGGGTCGCCGTCGAGATCCGCGGCGGGGAGTTCGCATGGGACGACGAGGGCGAGGTCGCGCTCAAGGGGATCGACCTCGAGATTCGCGCTGGGGACCTCGCGGCCATCGTGGGGACCGTCGGATCCGGGAAGTCGTCTCTGCTCTCGTGCCTGCTTGGGGAGATGCGCAAGCTCTCGGGAAAGGTACGCCGTATCTCGCCGTCCCTACGCTTTGGCAAATACGTCCTACCCAACTGCTGTCCTTCTTCTATTTTGAAATAGACAAATAAGGCCAAAAGTTCGCTTCTGGAAACATGCCCAATCTTTCACAGACTCCTTTCCCGTGCGAATTTTAATGCCCGAGATTCGTCACACGTGTGAATGTAAAAGTCAAATCCTTGATCAGTGAAGCACGTGAATGGAAATCCGCGCGGCAGCCCGGCGTGTTTCACTCAGTACTCTCTGGAGCGGACAGTGGTTGGGTCGTGAAATTAGCCTAGTTTTGTGTCGGTGAAATTTACTCGAGTTAGATGCGATTGCTTGTGTTTAAATTTTAAAATCGGATTTTGATATATAAAGTGATACGGGGAGTGCATTAGCTATTCTGGACTTGACTTTGAATTCAATCATTTAATTTTGTCTTGAACCAAATTGTCTTTGGAAAGTTGTTGTCGGATAGATGATTACCAAATATCTCAATTTTGAGACACAATATTGAACTTGAGAAAGTGAAGATAGCTTTATTAGGCAGGAAAAGAACCGCGCATTTGTACATATTACCTATCACTCTGCTCTTAATAGGAGTCATTTGCAAGCATGGAGTCTTGATATGTAGGTGAATCTAGCTTAGTTTGATTCATGTAACAGTTATGGTCGCTATGGTTTCAGTATACTTTATACTTGATATTGCCTAATGGTTGCATCCTTCTATTTATGTGGAGTTTTTTAGTAAGATTCTTGTTGCCCTTTATGTTTTGTTGTTACAGGTTACAGTATGTGGGAGGACAGCCTATGTGGCACAAACTGCATGGATCCAAAATGGGAGCATTCAAGAGAATATCTTGTTTGGGAATCCAATGGATCAAGAGAAGTACAAGGAAGTCATCCATGTATGTTGCTTGGAGAAGGACTTGGAGATGATGGAGTTTGGCGACCAGACTGAGATTGGTGAAAGAGGGATCAATCTCAGTGGTGGACAGAAGCAACGTATACAGCTTGCCAGGGCCGTCTATCAGGACTGCGATATATACCTACTTGATGATGTCTTTAGTGCTGTTGATGCTCATACTGGTTCAGATATCTTCAAGGTGTGGTTCCCTTTTCTTTTGGTCTTTTGCATGAGTTGTTTAAAGTCCTTACATATTCATTGTAGGTTTTAGGTAATGAACATAGAATAAATCAAATACCAGGTACGTTGGCTTTTAATCGTCTTTTCTAGTGTCAGGTTTGTTACAACTATCAGTTATTTCTTGTAGGAATGTGTGAGGGTTGGCTTTTAATCGTCTTTTCTAGTGTCAGGTTTGTTACAACTATCAGTTATTTCTTGTAGGAATGTGTGAGGGGTGCACTCAAAGGGAAGACAGTCGTGCTTGTGACACACCAAATAGATTTCTTGCACAATGCTGATACAATATTCGTAAGTATCATCTTCTAGTCCTATGGAGTATTTGTATAACTGGATCATAATTCTAACTCTAAGAAAACACACTTTTACCCTGCATTCTGTTTCAATCTCTCTATCTCTAGTTCTCTATCTGTTTCTCTATCAATAAGACTCTAGCTCTTGTGAACATCTTTTCTTCTGATTTCTAATATAGCCTGAAGTAAATATGGTTCGAACAAGCAAGCAACACAGGTTGACGACGATAAGTGTTAATGGACTCTGGAAGGTTGAAGGTTAAAATATATTAGTACATGCTACCATAGAACAGGAGAATGTTTCTCAGCATATCTGATTTGTATTTACTTGCTATTATTTATTAGCTGTTTCATCCTTAGACTTTGACAGATTTCTAATGTTTACTTGAGCATCACTTATTTTTCTTTTTCCATGATGAAAACCACAGGTCATGCGAGATGGGATGATTGTACAGACTGGGAAGTACAATGAGTTATTAGAATCAGGTTCAGACTTTACAGCTCTTGTTGCTGCTCATGACAACTCAATGGAGCTTGTGGAGCGAAGTGCTCCTGTTACTGGAATTGGTGATCCTCAAAGTACAACATTATATCAACCTGCAACAAATCGCACCAAATCTAACAAGGAGGGTGAGTCTGCAATCTCACCAAAGGCAGAAAATGGCAATTCTAAGCTCATTAAGGAGGAGGAGAGGGAGACTGGCCAAGTTAGCTTCCATGTCTACAAGTTATACATCACTGAGGCCTGGGGATGGTGGGGAGTGGTGGCAGTTTTGACAGTTGCGTTGTTGTGGCAGGGTTCTCAGATGGCAAGTGACTACTGGTTGGCATATGAAACGTCTGATGAGATCATCACTTCATTTCATCCCTCCATATTTATTGAAGTTTATGTCATCTTAGCTTTGGTTATATTTGTTCTTGTCACACTGAGGGCCTTTCTTGTTGCATACTTGGGACTTAAGACTGCTCAGAGCTTTTTCAAGCAGATTTTGGATAGCATATTGCGTGCTCCTATGTCATTTTTTGATACCACTCCTTCTGGGAGAATCCTAAGCAGGGTAATTATTATTTTACTTATTTATGTCATTGTTGATGCCACAAAACCTATTAGGAAAAATCAGAATATATTTCATTAGCTCAATTTTATACATCTTTTGAAATCCTTGTATTCTGCCTGTTAGATGTGAAATACAAAGCTTTAAAATTCTCACTTCTTCTGATTCTTTTCCTGCTGTTCTTCCAGGCATCATCAGATCAAACAAACATTGATCTTTTCCTTCCCTTCATGGTGGGATTAATTGCTTCGATGTACATTGCATTGTTGGGTATCATTATAGTTACATGTCAGGTCGCCTGGCCATCGATCATAACCATAATTCCACTAGTACTGTTGAACTTATGGTACAAGGTATCTTTCACATGCTACAACTCACATCTTTGCTGAAGCATCATTATACATGCTTCCTTGGAAAATATTACGCATATATGTAGCTCAAGTTCACTAGACATGACATGATATAATTCTACTACATTTAGAATGGTAAGAATGATAGCTTACACAATGCGTTTCTTTTCTTATTTTATGCAGGATTATTATCTTGCAACATCCAGGGAGTTAACTCGCCTTGACTCGATTACCAAAGCACCAGTTATCCATCACTTTTCAGAGAGCATTCTTGGTGTTACAACAATCAGGTGCTTCAAGAAGGAGAAAAGCTTTTTCCAGGAAAATCTTGACAGGGTTAATTCAAGCTTACGTATGGACTTTCACAACAATGGTGCCAATGAGTGGCTGGGGTTCAGATTGGAACTTATTGGGTGTTTTGTCCTCTGTGCCACTGCATTGCTCATGGTTAGCTTGCCGAGTAATTTCATCAAACCAGGTATTTATTTGAAATCCAATTTGAGGTAACTGTGGTTCATCTCATCTTAACGGTCTGTACTGTGTTAATATCAATATCATCACCATGATCATCATTATCATTACTCAGCCTCTTGTAAAAATGAGGTCATCAGGTCAGCTTTGGCCAAAAGCTTAAAAGCCAAAAGGACACCATTTATTTACTGTGTTATATATGACTAGCTATCAAAATGATGAGAAATATCTTGAAGGTTATCTAAATTCACTGAATTCATGTCTCTGAATCCTGAAAAGAATTCAGCAATTTAGACTAACGCACAACCCTTTATAAAAATGCTCTTGGCTTGAAAAGATTAGAAAAAAGAAGGGGAAATTAGGAACAAACTTGACATTATGTAGGAAAGCTTGTACCCAATCCATCAGCTAATTATTTTCTTGCTCACTAATGCAGAGTTCGTCGGTCTATCTCTTTCATATGGTCTGTCTCTCAACTCGGTGGTGTTTTTTGCAATATGGATAAGCTGTTTCATTGAGAACAGGATGGTCTCAGTAGAGAGGATAAAGCAATTCACCAAACTTTCTTCTGAGGCAGCATGGAGAATCAAAGATTGCCTTCCCACACCAAATTGGCCCACGAATGGAGACATTGCCATCAGAGATCTAAAGGTTTCTTATTCATGATGTTATACTTGAGTTTAGCGTCTTTGCATGTATACCATTCCATATTCCCTTATTTGTATATTCTAAATTTGTTGTTTGCTTCTATACCCCTGAAAAGAACATGTACTGTTTTGTATGGATAGTCCTCAAAGTCACATTTTAGTAGTATAGTCTGAATCATCTTAACAACACACAAGAATTAACTGCTACTCTCTTTGCAGAAGTAGCTCATTTTGCACTACTTTCTCTTTTAATCTGTGAAAGGTGTAAATTCCATCTTCTGATTATCAAACTTTTAACCTGAGGGTGATTTATGCGAAAATATAGGTTTTTCCACTATGTGTACACATGCAAGTAAACAAAAGGTACATACAAATAGTACATTTTATAGGGATCCATGCAATTGCCTTTCAGCTTTTTACTTACAAGGTCATTTCTATTTGACATTGTTTTAGTTGCTGATGCTGAAACATCTGAACCATGTTCTTCTTTGTTTATGCAGGTCAGGTATCGACCTAATACTCCGCTAGTTTTGAATGGCATTACAATAAAAATTCATGGAGGAGAAAAGATAGGGGTTGTAGGTAGGACTGGCAGTGGCAAGTCAACACTGATACAAGCTTTGTTCAGAATCGTAGAACCTTGTGGGGGAAAAATAATCATTGATGGCGTAGATATATGTACACTGGGCCTTCATGACCTCAGGTCTCGGTTTGGTATAATTCCTCAAGAGCCTGTTCTTTTTGAAGGAACAATTAGGAGCAATATTGACCCAATTGGGCAATACTCAGATGAGCAGATATGGCAGGTACAGGAAGAAGATTTTGTACTCTCTCAATTTGTTTGCTTCTCACTACTGACGATTTCTAATTTCACCTCCTTGCAGGCTCTCGAACGGTGCCAGCTTAAAGATGCAGTAGCTTCAAAACCCGAAAAGCTTGATGCAATTGGTATGCAATTTCTATCTTTGATATGCTGGTTGACTAAAAATTCTTCACTTTTAATCTTAATTTCTTCTGTCTCTTATGCCAAAATTTGTCTTTCAATGCAAATTTCAAGATAGATGCTGTGCTACTAACTGAGGGAAGCTGCAGTACCTATCATATTAATGCTTGATTTGTCGCACTTCCTCTGACCTAAAATGACATAATTCCCATAGACAATAGGTGATACTTGGTTACTAATTGAGTTTGTAAAGTGGGTTAATTCAATCAATGAATAAGATTGGTATTTTGTCACTTACATTAGCTTTTCAAATTACATAATTCGATCATACTATTTAAAATTCTAGATATATTAACTAATTCAAATACTTATATTTAGTGCTTTGTTAGTGGTTCAATCATATTATGCTGAACCATTTTACAGCTATTGCCAAATTAGTAGCCTGTGTGTAGAACTAAGTCGATCTTGTTGGCTTGTCATTTTATAATGTTCAATTTTTTCCATATCACCTGCATCCTTAAATCCTTAACCACAACTTTCTGCATTGAAACTACTCAATTTTAGTCGTTGACGATGGGGAGAATTGGAGTGTGGGACAGAGACAGCTTCTTTGTTTGGGCCGCGTCATGTTGAAACGTAGTCGAATCCTCTTCATGGATGAGGCAACTGCTTCAGTGGATTCACAGACTGATGCTGTGATCCAGCAGATCATCCGCGAGGACTTCTCATCCTGTACAATCATCAGCATTGCTCACAGGATACCAACAGTCATGGACTGTGACAGAGTTTTGGTCATTGATGCAGGTAATCTTTTCAAATCCTCCTCTTATGTCTTAAACATGTTAAGGAGTGGTTCATTTAGTTTTCGCAGTAAACATAAGAAAAGTTATTTCTGATCAGGTCTAGCAAAGGAATTTGACTCGCCATCAAACTTGATCGAATGCCAATCATCGCTCTTCGGGGCGCTTGTTCAAGAGTACGCAAATCGATCGTCAGATATTTAGGCTAACTTGCTGATGCTTAAGCCTGTTGACAAAATTTAAAGAGGTGCTTGGAGTCCCTAAGGTTAGTAACTAGAGAGCGCAAAGATGCACATTTCTTTGAGCAGATCATAATCTTTCTATATCCATTACGGGTTCTGCTCATCCTTATTTAAAGACAATTCCACGAAGAAGCCACCACTACCTTAGCGATCTAAATGGTAATTTTCTTGTAGCTGCTTATGCAGCATTGCAGTTTTGAAGATGTGAAGTACACGATTGTTCCAAGTGAAAAACGAGGCTGCAGATGTAGTGGAGCAAGTTCCTTCCTTTCCTTTATCTTAGTTTTAGTTGAAGGAATTTAATAAGTCAGCATGAGACAAAGATCAGCTCTAACTTGAAGTTCGGAATGAATTTCATCTGTTTGGAATGAACAAACTTGAGTTGATCGTTTTTTTCCCAATAAATTTTGTTATTTGGAAAGAGGTAGTATTTGTTTTCTACTACTTTTTTGTCTTCTCGTATTAGCAATGAATAATTTTTAAAGTTCTACGGCTACTACACCGAGATGATTATGGCATTAGATTAGTCGTGTCAATTGATGATTATTTTTATCGGAAACGTTTCATTGCAAACCAGATAAGAGAAAAGGAGAAAGAAAAGGGTAAAGAAACCGAAGATCATTTTTTATTGCTGTCAGAATTAACCCAGAATGCCAGAACTAAACAGTACAACCTTTGTCCTAGCAAAATGTTAATATATTCTTGACCTTATTATAAACTATTCTATTATTTAGTTAAATATTAGTGTAAAACATAATAATTACATCTGATATTAAAGTAATAAAGAATAGTGTTGAAAATTAGTAACATTTTAAACCAAAAGACAAGATTACTCTTGATTAGATGTAAAATAGTAGTAATAATTAGGTGTTGTCTAATCTAAAAACAAAACAATAATTTTAAATTATTATTAAATTAATTTGTTAAAGTTGTATGAAATAAGAGAAAATAGAATAATGTATTAGCATCCTAGAACTTCTAGCTAAGTTATTGTTTAGTTACTATTAATTTTTATTTAATAGGATGACTATTACTATTCCACAGTGAATAGGAGCTTAAATTTTAGACAAAACTTATGCATGACATTGAAGTACAATAACAAATAACTCTTCGAAAAAAGCTAACAGCAATCATATTAATAAGGGCGAAGCGCAATGATTTTTTGCCTGGAGATGTTCTATTGACATAACATAATTATTACCAGCATCTTCAGGTCGGGCCTAAGAAAAAATAACATAAAAATAATGAATACAACAATCACGTATTAACTGTTAGCTTTCACTTCGGAGGATTTTGGGATGTCTTTCCTTCTGCAACCAACCCCCAGAATCTCAACAAACCGCACATTTTGCAACCATGAATGCTCAAGCACCCAAAGCAGGTCCTTCAAAGACAGGACAGTCGCAAACTGCAAACAAACCCAGGAACCAAACTAGGAAATTGGTATAAGTGAGTTCCTTCAAGGTCAACTGCATCAAATTTTGCAATATGGAGATCCATGGCACCTTTGTTGAATCCATGAAGCTACGTCTGAGATGTGATACAAGGTGGAGAGATGACAACTTGGGCAAAAGTGCATGAGCTTTTACCCACTAACGGCCGAACAGCGATTAAGATATGACGTAGGCACAGCTTATCTTGATGCCTTCTTGCGGCTGAGGATCTCCTGCTCTTTGAGGCGATGCTGAAATCGTGCCAGACGAGCCTGAAGACTGACCAAGCCTGCAGCCTTGCGTGAGAGTACAAAGCTTAACTGTGTCACATAGTTGTCGATGAGACTACCAGGTTGGTCGACCTCTGCCAACAAATTCATCTCCTGCAAGAGTATAATGTTTTAAGGTTAGGTAGAATACATGCAGCAAATCAACAATAAGTTGAAAGCATTAAGTTCCAAATATCCATGGCTGCAAAACACCTGCATAATTGCAGAATTTATTACCCTGAATGCCTTATTTGCCTTTGTAAGAAATTCTTTCATGGAATTATCATATAATCATTTTACAATGAAATCATTCACTGAATATATAAACCAACTAGATAAAAATTATGCAGTGTTAGTTGTCTTTAGTTTGAAAATTTCAATAATGTAAAAATTATGGTGTACTCAAATATTCGCCGGTTGACAAAAGTGGAGTATAGAGTGGATATTGGATACAAGCACAACAAAATATGGATTTGCCGACAAAACAATCTTAGAGTACAAAGATATTGCATTTGATATGTTCTGTTTTTTTGCTAAGAAACAGGGTCATGCCATTTTTCTCCATCAAATCAGAAGGCACAACAGAGACTCAAAGTTAAAGTGTTAGCCTTCAAGGAGAACATTTAATTCTCGCCACAGGATGTCAAAGCTCTCTTTAGAAGGTAACCAGGAAAGCTTATGAAGCAGGAATAACATAAATTTAAAGCTTATCAGAGACAATGTAAAATAGGCAATCAAATCAACACAAATTACCAACACTGAAATTAATAATTAACAGCTCGTTTAAATTGGACTACATCTTTTACGAGCATGCTGCCCTTTCAATTCTAACAATGAACAAAGCTGGAGTAAACTTACTTCTCGCACTATTTCCATCGTATTTTCAATTTCTCTTCTATGTGCTGCTATGAGAGCCTCTTCTTCCTACAAAAATCAAGATGGAATGCTAAACCAGGGCAAAGATGGATTAATTTGTAGATAAATTGCACAATGTTCGAAAAATGCATGACTTGCATACCTCAAGTATTGCATTTATTTCCCCATCATTGTATGAATGCAAAGCAGAATCTGATGGCTGCTGCTTATGGACTTCGGGTGCACTGTCTTTTCTTGATGAATTGCTCTGTTTTTCAGTTTTCTCTTCCCTATAACCTTTTCTTCTAGGTGGTGAGACCTTTGGTACTTTCTCTTCATCTTTGTTTTCAAATGAGTTCTGCATGGATTGTTTATTAGAATAGCTGCTGTGACTATTTTTCAACTCAACCCGTTCCCTTTCCACTGGACCTGATGCTGCCCCACTTTCTTCCCTTCCTTTATTGTTGTAAGTTGGCATGCTAAATGAGTTCCTCTCAGGTTCCACTGTAGAACTATGAGATAAATTTTCAGCATTCCTCCTAGGAATATCCACTGTCTTAAAATCTTGATTTTGCTCGACAGTGTCATCTGCTTCTACTGAGAAAGGATATCCTGATGCTGACGCTGATTCCTTGTTGGAAGGTACAAATGAGCCAGAAGGTTGATCTTTTTTGGGGTTGCTACTCTTGGAAAGACTTTTAACCCTGTTGAATTATCATCTATACTTCTTAAACCTAGAATAAAAAACAAGTAAGCTGCAATCATATATTGCAGTAGTCAACAAAACATACCTATCAGCATATCTCAAGGTATTGAGAGTATGCTCACAAGAACCTGCATTAGGCGAAATGCAAGAAATCATGATAGTTCTCGAGTTTCCAACGAAAGAGTCACGAAGCACTTCTGTCAGCTTGCTCCCTCTAAAAGGGATATGTATTTGATCATTGTCTAGTGCACGGATGCATTCCTTCAAAGCTAATAAGCTCTTGTTTATCTCTGCCCCTTCGATTCTGCCATAGAACATGGTATAGATTACCAGTAAGACTGAAACATACTGAAAAACATGATCTGAGCATTCTTGGCCAAATAAAAACAGATACTAAAACATAAAGACAAATAAAAAAGAAGGAATCAAAGATACAAACCGCGTTTGCCGATCATTATCTGTTGTATCAGCCCCACGCTCACTTCCAGCAAGATCAATAAAAGAAATCTTGCCAACAACCTTAGCACTCTTTGAGTCATTGCCATCCTTTTGCCTTCGGGTGTCAGTCACTTCTTTGTGCTTCTTAATTGCAAGTTGCAAAATAGCATGAGATCTTGATGATTCTTCATTTGCTCCTGTAGAACCTGTACTCCTTGCCGCATTTCCTTTCTCAATATATTCCTTAACGATCTGAACATCTGAGACCTCAAATTCCTGCAATCCAACAATGCATACTTGCTGCCTTCCATCTTCTCTCATGCAGAGTTTCCTGATGAAATTGTTAAAATGGCTTATCATCATTATCCCAATAAAACCATTATAACAAACATTTAAAAGAAATTATTCTAAGAGATGCAGAAGAATGCCAAACTACCATATCATAATAGAATAATAATGTACGATTTCTGAATTGAAATTATTTATTTGAATACTTTTATCTGCATCAGATAGCACCATGTGCTCAATAAGTTTGAAAAGATCTTCACCGGAGCTAGATGTTCCCCTAATATTGAGAAATATACATATATCATGGTCCAACAACCTACGACCCATGTAGAATCAAGGGATCATGTGCATCCAAGTACAACATCCATAAGTTCTGCAGCTATGAGAAACTTCCAGTTATAGTATTATACTCATTTTTTATTATTATAATGCAAATCCTGGACTGGAAACTACTCTAGATGATCTTGGACTTAAAAAGTGCTAAGAGGATCTGATATACGATACAGTCAGGGTGTGGAATGTAACAAGTAGTGCAGGGCCTAGTTATATCTGGCTTGCTAAACAGCAGAAGAGATATAAGAACAAGAGCATAAAATAACTGGGCATCTAATAATCTCACTGAAATATTTGCACAGGTCTCATCTAGGTTAACTCATTTTTTTTCTCTTTAAAAAAAATACTATCATGTCTCATCATGACACGTATAGGAGCCCGTGCTTCAATACAGGAGAGTAGGAGAATTGATCTCACTGAACTATTAGCATAGGTCTCATCTAGTTAAGTCATCTATTTTCTCACTCTTAAAAAAAATACTATCTTATCATGTCTCATCGTGACCCGTATAGGTGCCCGTGCTTCACTACAGAGAGTAGGAGAATTGTGATTCAATGGAAACAAGCAGAAAACACAGCTAGCATTCAGTCCCTATTTTCAACTGCTTATTTCTCATTACTTCTTTCACTTTTCCTGATTACTTTCTCCCTCCATGACCCCAACACTATCATAGAGCAACTACTGCAAAGACTCATGAACAGGCTGAGATCAGATTACAAAAGTCCAGCCTGAGCTTGGCTAGTTATGAACCACAAGGTGTGTACAAACTCACTTTAAGCTCAAGTCCTGAAAAAACTCAGCTTGGTTTGAATGGCTCAGCTTAAAATGGCTAAAGTCAAACCTGAGAACCTATTTTACAGATCATATTGACACAAAATTGTTCAGCTATCTATATGCCAAGCAGGGCTTGAGAACTCTAGTATCAGCTCAAGTCTGCTTGCAGCACTAGCTATTAGATAAGAGGTCTTCTATTGCCTCTGTATTTCTCTTCTACTTGTGCAACAATAGGTCACATATCTTTAACCAGGTGATAGATTCTTATGAGCTTGGTTGGAGTCTTCAAAGGTCTTCATAGAAAACCTAGAATTGTAGTCTGACTTAATAGGTGTGACAAAAGGAAGCATAAAGATAAACAAAACAGATTAAATTATAAAGACTGGACAAAACCAGATTAGCTATTAGGAAAAGAAACAGAAAAACGTAAAATAAAAGTTTGTAGAAACCAACCTCCTATCAGAGAGAAGATCAAAGAGTTTACCACCATATATTTCAAAATAGCTAAGCCACAATTTAAATCGTTGATTTCGGTACATCGGTTGATGCAAAAGTCGAACCATATCTTGTGAAGCTCTGAGAGGTAAGGGTTGCATGGTAAATGTTTTGCCACTACCTGTAAAAGTAAATCCAGTGTAACTGGTCTTTTCAGTCTCACTGCTTGATATGAAAAAAGAAGAGCAACTGCAGGTCCTCTATAAGGTACAAGAATTGCGTTACACTACGTATAACTCTGCATATATACAGGCTTAACCAATTGCCATCTTTATTTTCATCCTCTTCAACTTAAGCTTAGAAAAGCAGTTAGACAGACCAAATAGACTGGCACGATTAACATAATAGAAGTTCTGGAGCATCCAGATAAATGTGCTTACTCTTCACTAATACACAAGTTCGAAATAGAAGATCACGGATAGTCATGCTAAGACCACCTGTTAGCAGCATACCATTTTAATGCAACATTGGCATTTATACTAGGAAATGTCCTCTTAATATACTGTATAGGAGAACATCAAACCATGTTAATCCTGTCCACTCTCATGCCAGACAGTCCTGAGTCATAACTGACAATGCAGAACAGCAATTACAGACAAGTATATTTAGCATGAGGAAATTCAACTTATGTTGGCAGCTAAGCAGCAATGTGATGGAGCCGATAAACAAAGCAACCCTCTTATTACTAAAGATGACATAGAGATGAACAAAATTGCTCCAATAAACCATAAGAATAAAGAGATAATCATGTTCTTATACTTAGATGCAGGTCCACACAGCCTAAACATGTTTAATACATAACATGGATCAAGAACTTGAATTATCAATCAGTTATTGTATGACATTTATCATTACCGAGTTGTTATAACAAACATACTGTAGTAGAAAATTGTAAATCAAAATTGTTAGCATAAGCCCTCTACAAGGAATAAGCATTCCAATCCAAAACTCGTGGAACGAGTTTTCATGTTTCACTAACTCAGAGAGATTGGAAGCTGTAGAAAAGCAAACCGCCGAATAGGTTTTCTTAAAAGAACTTCAGAAAATGTAGTAGAGCAGGATTTCCATTATTCGTTACAATTACAGTTATTTGCTGAGAGAAAATAATTCAAAAGGCATGTCCAACAAACCTGTTTGCCCATAAGCAAAGCATGTGGCTTTTGTTCGCTCAAAAATGGTTGGTATAATTGGCTCCACAGTCACACGATATACCTGTTTAGACAATCTATATCTGTTCAGGTAGATGCCAACAGCAAGAATTGTTCGATGGCTAATTTTGCAGCTATGGAAACAGATGGCCACAAGTAATTGACAAGATGATAATGAAATAGAAAGCTAAGAGACAGCATTACCTCATCATTTGTCACATGCTCATCAAGAACAGCATCAAAACAAAACTCATGCTTTTCCACATATGCAGTCAAGTCCACCTTTCATGTCAAGATTTCAAGTTAATTATGCAATATAACTTCATCCAGCAAAAGTAAAGGCATCTTTAACAACTTTAGGTATAAAAAGCTGCTTCCCCGAGTATCTCTTTTCAAATGTTTGCAACTTCAGACACAACAAGAAAAAAATACTGAAGCTAGTGGAGGCATCTTTAACTACTGCCTTGACATGTGGCTGGCACCGATGCGTCTTATAAAATGACCATAGGTTGATAAAACATGATGAACATGAGCTAGTACAGCTTTTTAACCACTTGAGGAGAATGCACTCAATGAATGGTATTTAATGGTCACATACTCAGACATAACAAGAAGAAAGATTATTATGTACTAAAGGAAGCACAAAAAGGAGTTCCCAGACCAATGCATGCGTGCACATAATAATTATGTAGCACTAAAAGAAACCAAATGAAAGGAAAGAAGCGAAAAAATACAAGTTTCTCTTGATAACCTACTGAGCATGCCACCTTAAACTACCTCTCCATCAGCATTCAGCAAGAATCAACACAAATTACATCACTATCATCTTTACAATATTCACTAACTCACAAGAAACTCACCGTTAAATGAGCATAATTCCATCTCCATTAACTTACAAGTAAACATCACTACTTGAATAAGAAACTAATTATGTACCTCCTACATTACCACAAGGCAACTACCTTAAGCACTGTGAGAATGATTTAAGTGCACTCTAAGTGTAAAGATGCTAAAAATTTCTGTTGTATAACAAATCTTGTGTCAAAAAAATACTTCACTTCAAGGACATCCTATATAACCACCATATAATTTTTCTTTCCGTGTTGAAACCTTATTAAATCTTAACTAAGCATCAAATATATCCCCTCTATGTATTTCCCAGCGCACCTTCTTTGTATTACGAAGACTGAGCTTCAAATCAGATGTAAAAAGAAAATGACAACCCCATAGATTTCCTTCCTCTAAAGATAGGAGAGATGTATGCATGTCAAATATCAAATTGCCTCAAGTATGCACCTTCATCAGCATTGTTAAATGATTAATGCAATTCAATCTTTATCCTACATAAAGCAAGATCAGGACATGAAAGAGACTGCGACAATAATAATGCAAGGAAAGACGATCTTAAGACAAAACTCTGAGAAGATATAGCAAGCTCCTATATATGTCAAACTATAAAGCATGGACACCTCCTACTGGGAGAGGTGTCCATGTCAGACATGTGTCCGACACGGGTCCAGAGTATCTGTAATTAAATAAAAAATAAAGAAAAAAGGACACGTGCAAGACACTACTGGGACACGAGCGGAACACGGTAGGAAAATTAGCTAACCTTTAACGAGTCGAGTTGGGTCAATTTTTGTTAGCCCGGATTTAAAACCCAAACCCAAAACTACTTCTCCAACCCCTAACCCCGAAACAAAAACCTAAATCTCTCTTAGCCCCAAATCCCTCTCAGCTGAAGACGATAGTGCACAACGGCGAGTGGCTATGCGATAGTGAGTAGCTGTGCGACGGCGAGCGGTTGTGCGACGAGCAACAAGGTTATCTCTCTCTCTCTCTCGTTCCTCCCACAGGCAGCTTCTCTGCTCTGCTCTCTTTTCGTCCCTCCCTACAAGCAGCTCCTCTCTCTCCTTCCCTCCCCACAAGCAGCTCCTCTCTCTCCCACTCTCTCTACCTCTTTGCTCTTCTTTAAAGCTTTTCATAATTTCATTTTTCCTTTTTTTTATACCAATAGGGCATTAGGGCTTAAATTTAAATATATGTTGTTTATATTAATTCTAATTAGTGTGATAAACTGATTATAATAAATTTAAATATCTATTGTTAAATTACATTAAAGCCTCTCTACTCTATTAAATTAAAGCTTGATGTATACTTCTAAGTTCTTTAAATGATACTTCTTAGTTCTTATAGCTTGATGTATGTATATATAACACTATTAGATTGCAAACTTTTACTTTAGATGTATCAATAATATATATATATATATATATTGATGTGTCCTATGTCGTGATTGTGTCCTATATTTTCAAAATTTACCATATCGCCGTGTCCGTATCATGTCCGTGTCTGTGCTTCATTGATGTCAAATAATGGCTCATCCTATTTCACATTTCAAGCAAGTGGCAAAAGCATTGCACAAATAGTTGCAGAAAAAAATGCTTTGCCATCTACAAACCACAAGAAAAGGTGGTTTATGGTAGTTCTTGCTAGACTATGTTTTAATTGTTCACATGGAGAATTGAAAAGAAGAGTATATGATGAAGCATCTAAGCACAATATTCTGAACTTATAAAATGTTAACAGTACATAACAAAATTGAGTATTTTCTTGAGATCCAATTGGAGCTTAATTGAACTATATTTCACAAAAACAACTAACATGAATCTGCAAAATTCTACTAGTGCAACATTTAAATAACATGGAACAAAAGCAGTTGTCCAGTGAGACCACAAAGAACCCATTATATGGTTCTTTAAATGCAAATCAAGCATTCAAAAGGCAAAATAAGAAATCAAGCATTCAAAAGGCAAAATAAGAAATCAAGCATTCAAAAGGCAAAACAAGAAATCAAGAATTAAAAAGGTTGAGCATTACATATCCATATGAGATGCCTATAGCCAATCGAAAACTTGTAATTTGTAAGAGAACAACAGCTAGACAAGGTTTAGACAATAGATAAACATCCCAATTATGAACAATCATGCAGAAGAAGATGGCAGACCTTTAGCTTAGGCTCGTAGACAGTCAAGTATGAACTATCATGCACGGTCACAATATCATCCTCTTTTCGAGAGATCTCCTTCTTGTTCAAAGGTCTTTTACGCACCTGATTGTCATGTTGAAAGAAGAATGAAAAATGGAATCATGTTGAAAGAAGAGTGACAAGTGGAAACAACCACCAGATTCCCAACTATATTGCATTGCATGTGCTATTATCTATCATCACTCCTTGCTATGTATTGTTTAATAGAAGCCTTTAAAAAATATATGTAATATGCAAATACATGCTCTAGAAAAAACGATAGATGTACGTTCAAATAAGTGAGAGTTTCTTAAAATTTAAAAAGAAAAACTACAAACACTAATTTAAGCCATTCATCCATCATCACTTAAAAGTCTAAAGCAAACAAAGACACTAACTAAGAAATATGATTAATTGCAAGCAAAAATAAAAAATTATAGCCCTATCAATTGATGCAGCCTTGCTAGCACAAACAGTAAGATATATAGCATGAAAATGATCTAACGTACCACAACTTTAATTTTTGCAACAGTGCTTTCTCTCGTGCTAATTTCTCTTTCACCTGTTGATGGTCTGATATTGCTATCTGGCAGCCCTTGTTGACCGTCATACATAACATCATAGTCATCATCAATCCCCTTTGGCATGAAAGGTGATGGCTCAAAAGGTTCTGACAATACATGCTGGCAAGATAAAGTAGGTACAAATTGTTAGCCAACTCCATAAAATTAAATGCTATATTGCATTAATCATCATTTTGAATGATTACCTCTAAAACAGATAGCAATTATATAACACATAAATTTCTAATAAAATAACTAACTATACTCTTAGCTCTGCCAATTTAACAGATTCAGTAGATAGGATTACCTGAAGGGAACTTTAAAAAATAAAACAGTATAAGGCAGTGAGAAATCGGGAAAATAGCACAAGAAATAAACGCTGGCATAAAGTGTGGTATAAATCATAGCATAAACTACCAGGTATTCTCCTTAAAATTGTTTAACATTGTACCTCAGAGAGAAGTTCAGTATCATCCATTGCATGAAGATCCAAAAGCCCAGCTCCAAATTCACCTCTCAGCTCAGGTGAATAAAAGCCATCCAATCCACCTGCTGGTCCAAAACTTTGGGCGGTCTGTGTATATGAATCTGAAGCAGACTCCCCATTAAAATTCAGGCTCCTCAAGAGCTTATACAGCTTCTGCTTCTCTTCAACAGTTTGTGGACCATATCCCTACCAAAAGCCCACCAAAGAAATCCACCGTTAAATATTATGCCAACTGCTCCCACTACCATTAATAGCAAACACAATGCCTTCATGCATGTCTCACAAAACAGTGATTCCTCAAGAGATGGTAAAGCCCATAGCAAATGCTTTTATATGTTGTACCCGAAAAAAAAGGACTTTTATATGCTTCAGAAATTTAATGGCTACCTGCAGGACAAGATTTAAAAAGCATTTCTTACCAGTTTTACCCAAGAAAGGAAATCTATTTTAAGCCACTCAAATCTAACACATCCAACCCCATCATCATATCACAGTGATTGTATTGAATTTTGGATCAGTGTACACCAGTCAAGCTAAGACAAATTCACTTTTTTATACGCTCCAGAAAACGTTTCTTTCCAGCATTACCAAAATAAATAAATAAACCTAATTTAAGCGAATCAAATCAACTAGCACTTATATTCCTCAAACCATAAAAGCATTTCTTTCCAGTGCCATCATCATATCATAGTGGTCAGTTAGGATCAGAATAAACAAGAAATCAACTAGCGTTTATAATCTTCAGAATCTGAACAGCCATTGTGTAACAAAAAGGAATCTGATTCAAGCCAGCCAAATCAAATACATCCACTGCCATCCTCACATCACAGTAATCCAAGGGAAAAAGGTGTGATCCTCCGAACCCAGCAATATCTACGAAGTAAAAGAAGCATGCGTCAAACCTGCATGAGAAGATTGGGGAGCACGCGGTGATCGGCCGACGACGCCACCGGCGAAGCCAGGTGCTGCAACCCCGCGGACTGGAGCCACCGTGCCATGACGGCGTCTCCGGCGTCCCCCGCCGTCCCCGCCGCCGCCGCAGGGTCGTACAGAGCCGCCGCCGCCGCGGCGGCATTGGTCTGTTGCACCTGGCCACCCATGTGGCGCTGCGACCTTCGTTGGGGCGCCAACTTCCCCGCCGGTGATAAACCCTAAGCAAGGAGATCTAAACGAAAACCTTATCGAACCTCCCCGATCTCGACAACGACCAGATCTAGCAAAGCATCGGGTGGGGATGGATCGGATCGACGAATGTGAAAGAGAATTTTGGGAGGGTTTGGAGGGCGGGGAGATCGAGGAGTCGAGATCTCAATGGGTTGAGATGGTTGATTTCTGAAGAAATGGAGAGATTCGAGGGAATGAGGGAGGAATTGGGATCTGAGCCCCGAGAGGAGAGAGAGAGAGAGAGAGAGACGAGACGAGATGAGGGGATTAGCGAAGGGAAAGCAAGGAGGGTTTGGATTTGGGAGTGGCGGTCGTCATTGCGCCCGTGAGAGAGAGAGAGAGAGAGAGAGAGAGAGAGAGAGAGAGGTTTCTTTTGTTCTTGTGACAGTGAGAGAGAGAGAGAGACTTTCCATTTGGAAATAGGAAATTTAGGAGAAAGACATAATTGTCCTTGGACTTTTCTTTTCTCTTTTTTTTTTCTTTTTTATGTTCACCCTTTATTTTTATTTTTCCTTTTATGTCCTATTAAACTTAATCCTTATATTTACCGGCGCACCGCTGTTATCCAAAAGGAATAGCTCGTTTATCCTAATCTATGTTTTGATTTGACTAGTAGATGAATTGACTATATACTAACACTCGTTCAATGGAATTGGCAAGTTAAGTTAGTTACTCAGGTTTGACTTTAGAGCTTGATAAGATAACAAGATTTTACTTTTTCACTAGGTGAGTTCAGCAAGTCAAATAAGTTAGGTAGTTGACCAGGGTTTAATTAGGTAGTAACCGATGTTAATCACTCATTATGTTTTGCTTATATTAAAGTATTTATTGTAACAGAAGAACAATTTTAGTTGACCTTGTCACACTAATTAACAAAATGCTCTCAAATTCTAAAATATATTCCTATTTTATTGATCTCTATTATTTAAGTAACAATTACTTTAGCTAATCCATCCCTCTCCAAATGGGCCATGGAGGTGGGGAAGATGCTAAGATTTGAACAGCAAACTGACTAACCACCAAACTCCTTTGATGTGATCTAAGTTTCTAAGGTTTCTTTTGGAGCACTTACACTCCAACAAAAGGATTTTTTTTCTTTTTTTTTAATCTCTGGTGGAAAGCTTGTTGGTTGGTTGGTTGGTTGAGAGCCCCACTATATCCTCTCCAATGAAAGCATCCTCAATTGAATCACAACCAGATTAAGGTACTATGTTTAGCTTTAATCCTTCCAAAATAATGTTATCCATCTCAATGATGAATATTACTTACTGCCATGATTATGAAGTAAACTGCATTAGCTTTCCATGGCCTAACCCAAATGAAATATTTCTGCATGATCTGAGAAGAATTAGGTCCAAAATATGGGGTTTCATTGCTTGTAAAATAGTGTATTATTATGATAAATGGAAGATTAAGAAAAGAAGAGTTGTTATACTAAAGTTTGAGAAGAAAATATCCCTGATTACTTCTTCATGACTCAATAGGGGAAGTAGACCAGAAAACACCATTACAATAACATGAAGGAATGTCATATTTAGTGCCAAGAAGCACTTGGATTTATACAAGTTTGATTGCCTCTAACTGCACTCTGAATGCATTGATTTAAGTTCTTGTTTTGAGCATTTGTTGTGTTACAAAAGGAACAAATCTTATCATAATCACGATCAGGAGAGAGTTTTAATTTTGCAGATGATGAAATATACAAGAAGCACCTGAGGAAACCATTGGTATTCTTTAGATGCCTGTCATGGCCTGGCACTGAGACTCCCAGTGCTCCTTGATCTGCTTCATACGCTCCTTTCTTTCCGCCCGACGTCGCTGTTCCCAGTAATCAGGGCATCTGACAAAAGATTATTTGAGAACACATCCTCAAGTTGATATGAAGAATAGCAAAATAAATATGAAATTACAAACTTAAACCTGCG
Organism: Typha latifolia; assembly: GCF_019914945.1. Lineage (NCBI taxonomy): Eukaryota > Viridiplantae > Streptophyta > Magnoliopsida > Poales > Typhaceae > Typha > Typha latifolia. Next base: position 3,301,075 of record NC_133091.1, read on the forward strand.
GCGTAATAGTATGTTCAGCTCATCCAGGTGTGCAGCACCTTTGTATACTCCTTCCTGGAATTATACTGTTTTATTGTAGCAACTGTAATAGATAAAGATAAGATCAGCATATAGGTTTCTATCATACTTTCCGGCAAATTGGGCATCTTGCTTTAGGATGTGCAGACTTCAGTCCATCAATGATCGTCACAGATGCAGCAGAACAGCTGCAAGTATAGCAGAATACATGGCCACATGTAAGAGCTACAGCATCAAACACGCTATCCTGAAACAAGTTAAAAGACCAGTGAGAGAGAGAGAGAGGGAGAGAAAATTTCCACTTATATAAACTCTACACTATCTAGTAACACCTAAAGAATCCAGAAGTAAGCCATTAAATATGTTAATCAGATCAAGGTATTTTAGCACCACTGGCACACTGTCTGTTGGCATAGTACATCCCTAGCATCACAATACCTTGTTAAACATAATACATGGCACAGCCTAGCGTTCCTTCTATAACATTGTGTATGCCGAATTTTGTATAGCATGCTAACAGAATACTGAAGATGCCACCCTTTAGCAACAGTGTAAATCGTAATATCCTATATTAAACATATAATGCAACTTTTTGGTGAATAAGCTAGCCACAAGCTTACCAAGCAAATGGGACAACTCAGTTCAATCTCCAGCTTCAAAGAATCAAAGAGGCAGATACCACAGGAGAGTATCGGCTTTTCATTCTCAATGGTGAGCGAGCAGTCGCAAGAGAGCCCATGCATAGAAGTCTTTCTGGTTTTGCTTTCTTTCAAGTTAATGTGAAAAGCAATAAGCTCGTAAATCCATGGAGATTGTAGAATCTCAATATCCATACTTTGAGCTTTTGATTTGAAATCCTGACCTTTCTTTGAGTGATGAATCTGCAATAGAGAATTTCATGTTGGTAGAGAGAAACAAATAGTAATTGCACAAGACTAACTCAAAGTTAAGTATTTTACTTCTTTCTGTTTTTCTTTTCTTTTTCCATTCTATTAATTCAAAATCATAATAGTGGAATAAAGCACGTTTAGCTGCCTCTATTTCTTTTTTCCATTCCATGGTGTGCTGGAGCTTTGATATGAAACCCAAAACTTTCCCAAGTAAATTTTTATTTTAATTCTCCTTGTTGTGAAAGTTGATTCTCCTATTCCAAAAGAAAAGTGAGGAAATGTGTTTTCAAATTGAATAAAGACAGAATTAATTCAGAATAGCAACTTCTCTATGAAAAATAGAAATGGAACTAAAATAAATGCACTGTCAAGTGTAAACTAAGGAATTATATTTTCAGGTCAATACCTTATCGTACTTCTCTAAAATTTTCCTCACAGCAATGGAATTAATGATAGCATATATAACCAAGTCTCTCCCTTCCTTCATCAAATTTTCATGGTTCCTAGTAAATTTGCCTCCAAGCCATCTTACAAACTTCCGATATCCTGATGCTAAGTTCATCTTATGAAACTTTTGAGCCCGTTTGTTAAAAGAATCAACAACTGCTGACATCTCTTTGAGAAGCAACGGGAAGAACGTTCCATCACATACTAAAAAGAATCAAGAGAAACCACCAAAAAATGAGGGTACAATCACATTTCCAGGAAAACATGCATCTATAAAAATCATGTAGATTGTGAACAAGAACTCAGTAAGTTAACTAGATAATTTCCCAGAGTAGCAGAATAAGTAGTTCTACTTCCACATTGTGGATTCCCATATATGAAAATGTTCTGCACAAAAATGTACTTATGAGATAACAAGTAAAAAATTGCCAATATAAAGTAAAGTTGCAGATAAACTTCATAGATATCCAAAGAAGGCTAAATTAGTGAAGAGTAGTAGAGAAGAAATTAAAAAAAAAGCATAGAACCAATTCTGTGGCAGCAAAATGCAATCAAGCAAAAGGCGAGTATTGGCAGAATACATAGCATCCATGGCTCTAATATTGTCATGCATCAACACATTAAAAGAAAATACATAGAGCCAATCCTGTGGCAGCAAAATGCAATCAAGCAAAAGGCAAGTATTGGCAGAATTCATAGCATCCATGGCTCTAATATTGTCATGCATCAACACATAATGACAACCACACTAATTAATTCACTAACATGGACCAAATTAAAGGATGGTATCCAAACTCTATGGAAAAAACCTATCAAACAAGCCCAAGATATCCCATGGCTTAATGTAAGATGATGACATTTAAACACTTGGCATAATTAATAAAGAGTCCCATTACAGCCAACTGGGCAACAGCTATGACCCAACAACAGGAACATTACAGTATATACACATCTGCATGTATGTAGGTTGACATTCATATATATATAAACGTGCACACATGTATGTATTATACGTATATAAAGAGAATAGCACTTAATTCATAGAATTTCCAAAATAATAAAATAGAAACAAGTTATAGAATGATAAATATCTTTGAAGTATTTCCATCGGAAACAAACTCTTCTTATCTTTCATAGATTAAAATTATCTACATCTATTTGAATTTTCCTTCTTTTAAGTTCTCCATCCCGCTTCTAGATTGCTTGATCCTAAACTACAACCAAGATTCTACCTGTCAACTGGTCTTATATAATTCTCGACCAAAATTATCATCTGATTTCGCTTTGGTCAGAAAAGTGGCAAAACTTTGCAAGTTTGCATAAATGAGTTTATTCTATGGGGTCTTCTCATCTTTGAGTTGGCCTTAGCCATGTCCATATTGTTGGGAAATGTATGGACAATGATAATACTTTAGTTCTTCTAAGGATTGTCATGCCAAAGGAATATGCCATGCCAATCCCCGGTCGACATGCCCCTAGGTGCTAATGGCATGCCTTTGGTATACCTATAGGGAGAATAACGGGTCAGATTAACTCCAACGCGACCCGCTATCAGACCCGATCAGGATTGGATTTAGATAAAAAATTCCTACACAACTTGGATACGAATAGGATTTTTGAAAAAAAAAATACAACGGATACGGGTAGGTTTTTATAAAAAAAAACCTGGATACGGATATGGTTTAGTTATAATTTTTCAGATACAGATAATCGGATATCCATTTATACATTTTTTTTTTTTGAGTAATTTTCAGTTTTTAGTTTGCTTATTTAAATGGTGAGTATTAATATTATTACTAATTATGTGTTTTATGTTATTTGTGGAGATTGATTTTGCTAATTTTATATGTATTTGACATACAAGAAACTATAACTTTTTAAATTCCTAGTATTTTGTTTAATTATGTCAAAAAGAAAGGTCATAATTCGTTTAAATTTGATCCGTATCCGTTTAAGATCCAATCCTCTATCAGAAAATTATCTAATCCGTATTAGAAAATTATCCGTATTCGTTTAGTTAGGATGTGATTTTAAATTTTACTATCTGTCTAATATCCGTATATGAATTCGTATTCAAACCAAAATATGGATCTAGATATGAGTTGAGCACTATCTGATCCATTTTCACCCCTACGTACCTATAATGTATTTTTTATGATATCTTGAGATGTTTTTTATTTGAATGTATATATTAAAACCTACATAAAAATTGTTTATCCTTAGATTATTTTTGTCAATGACTCATTTTATTAAAAATATAGCAATAGTTAAGTAGAAATATTATTCAACACATAATATGATTGTATGCATTCATTAATTCACAACAGTTCAATATTTGAAACAAAAATCTAGTTGAACGTAGAATAACGAGGAGGATTAAAGATTTTATTTGTCGACACAAGAATAGCACAAAAATGTTATATTAAATGTTGAAAATTGGCTCAAAATTAATAAAACCATTCAAATGGGTTAACGACGTTCATACGATGTTCATTGCAGGTTGCTGTTATTCCAATTTTGTGTGCCAATGTTCAAACAACGTACATCCATTCGAACGGGATGGAGGCGTTGGAACAACGTTCGGACGTTCGAATAACTGAGAGTTTGGAAGGTCACAATGTTCGAAAGGTATTCGAACCAGTTTCCAATGGTGCACCATCGTTCGAACGATTTCCACCCGTTCGAACAGTTTGCGGAACGTGCTTGCAGCGGTGCACGGGTGTTCGAACGCCATCCATCCATTCAAACGGCTCGCAATTTTCTTCTCCTCCAAGTCGCCCCTATAAATACCTAATTAAGGTTTTAGGGCTGGAAATATTTGAGAGAAAAAATCACTATTGTACTCAGAATATTTGGAGTTTGGAAAACTCTTTATACTTAGATTCAAATAGTGGATTGAAGATTTGTATCGCCCGTGGACGTACACACATTACTGAACCATGTAAAATTTTACGTCTCTCTTTATTTTCTTTATGATTACTTACTTTTGGAGTTACTTATTCGTGGTTGGATTAATCTCTGGGATTTCTCTACTCTTGACAATATATTTGTGATTTTTCCCATTTGGATTGTATTTGTTCATTACTATTCCATTGAGATTGTTAGTGTTTGATTAGGGATTCGCTTCCGCTGCCCTATTTTGCACAACATTAAAGACTATCGATAATCCTCAAAACTCATTTATCAATAATTTTACTCATTATAACGTCTCGCATACTCTTCATATAAATATGGAGTTTGCAATTCTCATAATAACGTGATATGCATATTAAACATGCATGAAAATTGTTGGTACAGATGCACCATAGCCACATACAAGTTGTAAAGAGCATCATATAAATGCTATAGTTCTGATAGGAGTAATTGATACGATAGCAATGATGATGATGATAAACTTATATCGTTCTACGAGCGCATATCACCTAATGTCCTGCTACCTATAGATACAAATATTTTAATCATCTGACTGTAATCATATTGAGTCTGAGATAATTCTTTTTTTCTGTCTTTGATAAATTTTGTTTTGTGTTTGAAATTTGAAAGAAATCTTTATTTTATTCCTATATTCTAAAGAGTATCTTTCACAAATCTAGCATCAAAATATTAGAATATGTAGAAAGACCCTTATAAATGATAGATCTAGTAAAATTGAGCTACATCTAGTATTTATACAACCAGAATTAGTTTTTAAAGTGTAAAACAAAAGGACTTGGGAGAATAAAAAAAAAATTATCTTTTGATGAGATTTAAAGAAATAATTCTTAATTTTCTCTCTATCTCCTCTCTTTCACCTTGTGTCACTTTCACTTCTTATTTTTACTAAAGTGGCTGCCAAATAAAGAGACAAGAAGTTTTTGACTAAACCTTAACGGGTTATTGGATTTTGGGCATCACCCAACCCGTGCCCATCAACACTAGTTGGCAGAGGTGTCATGCCCTCATCGGCACGGCCATCCCTGAGTTCTTCATCCAGGTGACAGATTCTAATTTCTTTTGAATATTCTCTTTTTGGGATTAACTTCGTTATTGGTTATTATCTTAATATCTTGCCGCCTCCTTCCAAACTAGGCACATTTTAGATCTGAGAACACAACAAATCACGGGCAAGGAGATTAATAAGTGTGTCACCAAGATTGTTAATTGAAGGAGACAAATAGGGTAGCCCAAGGTTCATGGGTAGCCTTCTCTTGAACTACACTTTAATGAATGTCCAGATGCTTTAATTTGTAGAGTATCCCAAATGTCATACGGGAAGCATAACATTCTCATGGAACATTACAAGTAATCTAGAGCTCTTATTAATAACTTATGGAAAATGATAGGGAAAGTTCATCTTTGCAGAGAACTCATGAAAAAGAAAAGCTTAGACTAAATTAAGGGTTCTTCTTTTCCGATTCGCCCTTAGGTCCACAAGTATACTCAGAATCGCATCCATCTTGGAACCGGAACGCACAAAAGGTTGCAGAAGTAAGCAATAAGAAACAGCAAGGACTTGGGAAGCATATAGATCATCTCAACGAGGTGTTGACTTCATTTCTAAAACCATTGCATGTTGAATTACTCGAGTCAAACTTAACAAGAAAACGGGAAACAAAGTAAATTACTGAAATCAGGCTACAAACATTAAATTAGAAAAGAAAGGAGGCATCTTTCTTCATCCCAGCAGGAGAAAAGATGCAAATTAAGAAGACCCAGATGAAAAAGAAAAATCGAATATTTTTTGGATTTAAGTTTCAAATTAAAAAATCCACTTCCCATACCAGAGCATTGATCAGGGCATCGACAGATAGAATCCGAAAGATCACTCCCACACCCATCTGAGCTCTCACCAACACATTTCTTTCCACAATGGCAGCTCTCCAGTATATCCCAGAGCTTTGTCAGTCCCAGTTCAGGGAGCCGCTTCTTCTCCCACCCCTTCATGCACTCCTCGTACCTCTTCACAAATTTCAGCTCTTCCATATGCTCTGAAGAGATCAAACCAAAGAAAGAGGAAGGATCTAAGCAAACCCAAATACTAGAAATTACCCAGAAATCGAGATGGGTGGAGAGTTCTGCTAAGGTTTGAGTCCTCGGAGAAGAAGAAGAAGTACGCCGAGAGATACGCTTTTGATGGCTTTGGAGGACAGGCTTGGAACTTCGTACTCGTATTTTTTTAATATGTTCCGTTACGATGATGGTTGACTTTGGATGCCTGTATTACTGTCTATCATATATATGTATTGAAGCAAATTTACACTTTCGTCCTTCTGACAAATAAAACAATAAGAAGGACTTTTTAGTAAAAGTTCTCCTTTTCTTTTTATTAAAGATCAGGTTAAGCCTGGCATGTCTCCTAAATCCTAATACAGGGTTAATTACATTTTAACTCTTCAACTAGAGAAAACTTACACATACCCTCCCTCCTTAAATTATCTAATTATATATCATAAAAATTGACTCATTACTTAAATGTGTAGAAATATTCTTGCTTTCTCTTCCACTCTTCTATTAAAAAGTAGATCTTGAAGAAATTAACAAAAATCAATTTAACGAAGATCATTTGTGTTTATCTATTAAAAAAAAGTCAAAATTTTAAGATTATTTTTATTAGGATTTCTGGTGAAATTTTACCGAAGAGGATTTAGTGATAAATTTAGAATGTGAAAGTAATACAGAAGAATAATTAAAGAGGTCGTCAAGATATAATTAATCCTAATTTTGAGAGAGAAAGTTGAGCACAATTCCATTGGCCATCAAAGATATTGACATAGTGATCAACCTTGAAGTTTAGCCAATGGATTGTCTACATTTAGGTTATATATATATATATATATAAAGAGGTTTTATAAGATGACATTTGTACCAAATAACTCTTTGTAAGTTGTAATAACAATAAGATTGAGTTCTTGTGTACATTTTTTATGTGCATTGTGATATAAAAACATATACATCTAATATAAAAAATATATATAAGAATTTAATTTTCAAGAGTCTAATCTTACTATTACTAAAAATTTATGACTTCTTTTATGCAAATAGCCAGATTTTTAAGTACATCTTCCCAAAGCTAATAGTTTATTAGCTTAATCTGAGAATGATTAATAATATGTAAGATTGTTGTCAGCTCTTAAGTATGTCCCTAATATGTTAGAAAATTATGCTAGTTTATTGTTACAGCAAATGGATGATTTAAAGGAGTGCTAGCAGATTATCCCTTTTAAACTTTTTTTGAGTTAAATATATTTTATTTCTTATACTTATCTCCAAAATTATTTTAATCTTTTATACTTTAAAAATTTTTAAACCAGTTTTTATATTTATCACTAAAGAAAAACTGTTGGGTTTTTTTATTAAACTTAACTAAATGACGTCAAAATGATCAAGATACTTGTATCGTATAGTGTTTAATATAAGTATTTTAACAAGAAAAAAATTTAAAAGGTAAAATAATTATCCAATGACTTTCATATCTATGCCACTTGGAATAAAAGTTGAGATCTATACAAAAATAATAATAATTTAAAGAGTCATTAACACTATATAATATAATACCGAGGAAGAGGAATCTATCTAACAATTCACCTACTAGCTAAGTGCCAACCTAAGGACATTAATAAGGTTTCTAATTTGTTTTAATTTAGCATTTAGGTGAAGTATCCTTAGAAGCCTCAACTACTAACGGTGGAACAGCTAAATTACTTATGAAAGTCAACTATATAATTAGTTTATTTAGTTTCATTTAATTTTTTACATGATTATTAGTATCTAGGTTTGAGGACATTATCTATCTCATTAGCAATCTACTATTCATTAAAAGAATTATTATTATCTAACAGCATAAGCTTTTAAAAGTTGCCGGTAAATATGTGACACAATATTACGAATCGTGTCATATATTTACTGTTTACTGGGTTGATTGGGTTGGCTCGGGCTGACTTGTTACGAATCGATTTGAGTTGATTTGTAACGAGGATCTAGGCTTTGGTTAAGGGAGATCGACGATTGGCGGAGATAGTAGAAAGATCGGTTGTAAGAGAGATGGTGGCGGTGGTTATAGTGGAGGAAGAAAATAGAGTACGGTGGGAAAAGAGAGTAGATAGACGATAGCGGTGGAAAAAGGAGATTATTGTATTTCTATTTCTATATAATCTTACTCTTAAGATAAATTTAATATTAAAATAATTTCTTAATGTTTTGATGATTAAATGAATGAGCATAACCTCTTATATATATAGATGTCGAGTACAATAAGTCATATTAGGAATAGTGATAAATATTTACACGAGTCAAACTATGATTTGTCTTAAAGACTTACGTGATTTAATTTAATTAGACTCGAAGGCTTACATAACTTAATTTGACTTACTTTAAAGATTTATATGACTTAACTAGACTTGCATTAAGAACTTATATTACTTAATAAGATTTGTCTTAAGGACTTTCATAAGAGACAATATAAATTAATTAAAAAATAAGACTCAATTTATTGAATTCAACGTTTCCATGTACCAATCCGATTAGATTCGGATCACATTATGATTTTTGTTGGGTTGAAACGTCTTGGTCTCAGATCGAACAGGGTCTCCATTTGCCACCCTAGTCTTGGTTCAAGCTGGGTCTTTCTTCGCCATCCTGGTCTATTATCACTTGCTAGCTCAGAGATCAACAGAGGGTTGGGTAGAACATATGAGCTTTTTGATCATTACTAACAAGTAACAACACCAAGCAATATTATGCTAATACCTAGCATGGAAGAAAGATGATTCAGTTGTTTAATCTCATTGAATCTTTTGTCACAAAGGATGTATTAATTATTAATATAAGTCCTAAAGCCTACATAGTTGTTACAGGCCTAACAGACAGCCCAAACAGTGTCAGATTATCCTTGGCCCATTTAACAACCAAACTCAAAACAAAACTCACAATGAAAATTTGCATTTAACACCCCAACTTTTAATCTATTTATAACTTCTGCCCTCAATTTTTAATATTTGTAAATCGAGCCCGGTATTTTATCAAAGATCCTATTGTTAGATCTGTCGACTAAAATTAACTAAACACCTAAGTTAAGTTAATTATACTAAAATAATTATAAAAATATCTCTACAAGCTATAACCCAATCTTTTATATACTAAGCACTAAGAAGAAGGAGAACATAAACCGCAAATATGTTAAAAGATGGCGTTAAATGCAAAATTTCCTTATCTAGATTAAAACTAATAATTTCTAAGCTGCCCCCAACTATCCAATAATTATATAACCAGTCCCTTAAACTCGCCATCCTCTCCAAACACCAAACTCCAACCGCAGCCAAGCACATCGCGCCACCAATCCCCGGGCCCCGCACCAAACTCACCACTTTTAATCCCATTTCCTGCCCTCTCGAGCTCGAACCCTTCTCGTTCCTCCTTTCCTCTCTCTCGATCTCGTATTCTCCGACCAATTTCCGGCGATCTCCGCCGCCGTATCCGCCCCTATCACCGCCGATCCGGAGATATCCGACAAATGGATGAGTTCCCCGGCCTCCTGGCCCGGGACTTCGGGTTCCGCCCCCAGGGCAAATCCGCCCCCATGGCCGCCTCCAGGAGCTCCTCCTCCAACGCTTCCGCTGGATCCAATACCTCCTCGTGGAACGCTCCAAGATCCGGGTGGAAACCCGGGGATTCCCTTCTCGGCGACGACGATAGCGTCTTCGCCGCACCACCCCCGCCTAAGTATTCGCATCATTCCTCGTCCTCGGCGGCTTCACTCGATGCCATCTTTGATGGATTCAAGGAGCCCGGATCGAGGTCGGCATCGGCGGCGTCGTCCTTGCCCGTGTACGATAAGCCGGTCTACGATGACGATATCTTCGACGGGGTGCCCGGGGTGAAGAGCTCGGCGTCGGTCAGCTATGATGACGTGTTTGCCTCGATGGCATCGGGACCCGGATCCAATCACGTGTCGTCACCGCCTGCATATGATGATCTTCTTGAGAATCTTGGGAAGGCGATGCCTGATAGGAGATCTGAGGAGAGGAAAGAGCAGGACTTGTCTGCATTCGATGAGCTGATACCTGGATTTGGTGGGAGCAGTCCGCCAAGAAAAAAGTGCTCTTTTATCTCTACTCCTGGTCTTTCTTTTAGATCTTTAATGAATTCCTTGTTAAGATATATATTTTTCTTCTTCTTTTTATACTTATCTTGGGCACTAATAGTGCAATTCTGAATGTTAAGCTAGAGAACTTGTCATGACAATTTAAAAATAGTTAGGAGGATTTTGTGTTTAATGTGATTGAAGCATCCCTAGCTGCTGTAAGAGATTTATACATCTGTTTCTTAGCTCTGTTCTGAGCCATCTGTTGGGTCCCGTTCGTCTTGCCCAACAGTGAATATATTACTCTGAATGTTATGTTCATAAGGAGATAATTTGCTAATACACTCTGGTTGCATAAGCTGATTGTTTGATGTATCAAACACACAACTGCATTAGTATTTTGTTATTCCCGAGGGACATTTTATTACGTTCAGCAAGAAACTATTTAGTTTATACCAGATAGCCAGTTTTTCGTCCCATTTGTATTTGAAAGATGAACTTATCATGACAGTCTTTCTGGTTTTTTATCCTCTGCTTGCTGCTTCCTCCTATCTTTTAGACTATTGTCCTCCCAAGAAGATGACTAGATTCTTTATCTTAGTCATTTGTTTTGCTATTAGCCTGAGTAAGTTGTCATTAGATAGTTTTTCTATTGAACTATCTGCATTTCTGTGCTTATTCCTGAGATCACTGCATATGTCTATCATTTCTCTCAAATCAAAGTTCTTTTGCAGGGAGACTTCAGAGACTAACCAACAGAAACCAGCTGTGTCATCAGCTAAGCCATCTACCAGCATGCCAAATGATCCCTTTGTTGTTCTAGAAACAACTTCTACCTCAAACTATTCATCCTCTGGGTTGTTCTCAGACCCATTGGAGCATCTGAGTCGGCCTATGAACTCTGAAAGAACAAAGGTTGATACCTCTTCTGCTAGTGGTGGAATATTTGATGACTCTAGTGCTTTTGATGGACTTCCAAAATCAGTGCCATCGTTTACTTCTGAGGTGAATGACAAGCCAAAAGACAAGAGCCCTCTGAACAATGCCCGAGACACAAGCCCAGTGCATATTTTCACTCAAAAGGAACCAACTCAACGTTCTTCAGTGGATACATTTGAAGATATCTTGCCTAAGGTGCAATCCACTAAATCTTCTAGTGTTCATAGGCCTGTTGGTAATGTTGATGCCCAAAGTTCAGAAACATATGGCAGAAATTCCATGGCAGACCAATCACCAAAATCCACTGAATATTTTGAGACAGCTGATGATGTATGGCTTTCAGTTGCTGAAATTCCTCTTTTCACACAACCTACGAGTGCTCCACCACCTTCACGGCCACCTCCACATCTCGTCATCAAACAAGCGCCATTTGGAGCCAATACTAAAAGAAGGGATGATGAGTACCCACATCGCAGTCAAAACTATAGTTACCAAAAAGATCCCATAAGGAGATCTGGAGTATCTCCATTAGATGAGCTAGAAGACTTCGCCATGGGAAAGCCTCCATCATATGCTCATGATTGTGCAGAAGCTATCACTAGTGAAGAGGAAATCGAGAAAAATTCAGCTGCAGCAGCATCTGCAGCTGCTATGAAAGATGCCATGGATAGAGCTGAGGCAAAGTTCAAACATGCTAAGGAGGTAAGGGAGAGAGAACGGGATGCAAAGTTTTCTAGAAGTAGAGAATCTGCACAACATGAAATTGACGATGAAATGAAGCCAAATTCTTGGGATCTAGAAGATAAAGAGAGGCAAGAAAGATTGGAATGGGAACAAGAGCAGAGAGAAAGAGAGAAGGAGAAGGAGCAAAGAAGACTTGAAAAGGAGAGAGAGTTAGATCTTCAAAGGGAAAGAGCGAGAGGCAGACAAGCTGTGGAGAGAGCCACAAGGGAGGCACGGGAAAGAGCAGCTGCTGAAGCTCGCCTAAAGGCTGAGAAGGAAGCACGCCAGCGTGCGGAGAGAGCTGCAGTACAGAGAGCAGCAGCTGAAGCACGCGAGAGAGCCGCATCAGAGGCTAGGGAGAGAGCTGCAAAGGCTGCTGCAGAAGCTAGGGAAAGAGCAGCTGCAGACGCAGAAGCTAGTGAAAGAGCAGCTGCTAAAGAAGCTAGGGAGAAGGCTGCTGTGGAGAGAGCTGCTAAAGAAGCTAAGGAGAAGGCTGCAGCTGAAAGGGCTGCTGTGGAGAGAGCTGCAGCAGAAGCTCGTAAAAGAGCTGAAAGAGCAGCTGTAGAAAGAGCTGCTGCAGAAGCTCGAGAAAGGCTTGCTGCTGCTGCAAGAGAAAAACAGCAGAAATCTGAAAATGATCTTGAGTCATTCTTCGGTATGGGTTCTCGAGCAAATAGTGCACCGAAGCAAAGGGCTACATCATCGGTGCGGAACTGTGCTGTAATATTAATGTCAATCTCTCTTTGATATCAACACTCAACAGGTCCTCACTAAATGATTGATGTTTCAGGAAACTGGATTTGATGCTCAAGCTCAAGGTAGAGGAGGTTCTGATGTTTCAAGGAGAACACCTTCTAGTTCGGCGTCTACCATTCGGAAGGTATCATCTACAACAAATATTGTGGATGACCTATCTTCGATATTTGGAGGTATTATTCATATTCTGGTACAAGTTAATGCTATAAATTCTTCAGCTCTATAAGTTTCTTTGTCTCATGAGCCACAATACTGATTCTTCCGATAACTGACTTGTTTTCATTAGCTCCTTCATCTGGAGATTTTCAAGAAATTGATGGAGAGAGCGAAGAAAGAAGGAGGGCTAGACTTGAACGTCACCAAAGGACCCTTGAACGCGCGGTAATGCTTCTTTATGATTGTAATCTTATGTGGAAGTAATTATGCATGTCTATTCTTATTTATTATCAAATAGAAATCCTCAGTTCAGCTATGCCCATTACTGGCATTTTCTGATTCTGAATTTGTAGGCAAAAGCTCTAGCCGAGAAAAATGAACGTGATATGCAAACGCAGAGGGATCAGGCAGAAAGACATGTAAGCCTTTTATTCCTATATTATTTCTTTAAACTGTATGTTTGCAAAGACCACTTGAATTATGATACAGAAGTGCACTGGTGTCCTTCCAATGAAGGCATCTTCCTAGTTGTATCTTCTTGTTTCCTCTAATTATGCTCTATGTGGATTTCAGAGGATTGCTGAAACACTAGATTTTGAGATAAAACGGTGGGCTGCTGGGAAAGAAGGGAACTTGCGCGCCTTACTATCAACATTGCAATATGTGAGTCCATATATTTTTATTTGTTTGAAATGGTGCCTTCACTGTTTTCATGGTAGTGTCTTATGCTTACTTTCTGCATAATCTTTGCATGTTTGTCTTTCGTATATGATAATGTTACAGAGAAGATCTTAATTTTTTTTCATTTCTTTGAACTACAATAATACGTTTTAATCATTTAATGTCAAGCACAAAAGCTTGGTATCTTAGGTAGAATTTGGGCACTCTTACGTGAGAAAATTGTTTCTATTATCAGTTAACTGCTATTTCATTGTAGAATATCATATCTTCTATTCTTCAATTTTGGTCCTTTGAAACTTGACAGTAAAAATCATTCAATGCCTATAAGTTATTTCAAGCACCTGAAATTAGGTGAGATACAGAGATACTGGGAATGACCAGTTGCTTTTCTGGAATTTTGTGACAAAAATGTGGCTGCAACAGATATTGAATACTTATTTGGCCTTTCTCATTTCCCTTTCTTTTTTATTAGTTGAGACTTGATTCAAGATAAAAGATTGATCGAAGATCAAAACATGTTTGTCTAGTCATGTTAGGGATTCATTTATTGGATAAAAAGGCAGAAGTACTTATTAAGTTATGCAATTAGATGATGGGTTTTCTTGGAGAACAAAAGTTCAATAGGCAAACTACATGATGGAGAAAATGCAAAGTAGAGGTTTACAATCCTCAAACATCTGCATTAATGTCCGAAGCAAAAGAGAACAACTCATATCCAATAAAAGCAATCGTTCTGAACTGATTTAGATAGTTCCACAATCAAATCAGCCAATAGATAGGTAAAAGGCGAAGAAGGGTCTATAGGGAAGTAACAAAGATGGAATTGGAAAGCAAAAGAGATCAGCAAATAGACTGAGAGACCAAACATCAAGTAAACTGGTTGATCTTGAGGAAACCTATGCTTACATCTCACCCATCTTCTTGCACAATATCTATGAAATGAGTGTTTGAAGCTTATTCCTGTTCTTCACAAGAAGATGAATAAAGGATGATGCGAGGAAAGTTGGTAAAAAGACAACAAGGCAGGAAGATGAAATTGATTTTTTTTTCGTTTTTAAGAGGAACATGTGGAAGGAAAAGAAAGAAGGAAATAAGGGTGGAAGAAAAACTGAGAAAGTAGAGAGTGGAATAGCAGAAGGGAAAATGATAGCCACCCAAATGAAAAAGAGGAATGGGAGGAGAATTAAAGGAAGCATGTAAGTGAATTAGGGTAAAATGGTAGGCCATAGTCTGTTGGATACTTGGATTCTTCCTATTGATGTTCGTAGATTATCAAAATACTTTTGAATTCCTTTAATAGAATTAGTTTTCATAGTCTATATGAGATCCCAATTAGCGCAATTGCATTACAAGTATAGTTGACTTCCCAAAAGTCCCTCTTTGCCTATAACATATCTTGTTGTGCAGATGACAGAAATTCCTAATGTTGATTGTACTCTCGATAGTACGAATATTCTTCCTATCTGTGCCACTCATCATGTTTAAAAGAAATGTGTTAATCTGCACCATTGTCTTGACTAGCTTGTACAGTATACTTGCAGTGTCTAAATGCTTATCTATTTCGATAATAACGAAAAAGACGAATTGATGAACAATGATACACTGCACATTATTCCACACTGGAGCAAAATTTGTCCTGAAAGGTTTTACTTATCTAAGAATTTGATCTTCCGAGGTTTTCATGTAGACTGATAAGCTCCTGCAGAAACTAATTATTATATTAGTAGATTAGAAATTTAAGCTTCTTGTCATGAAAACAGCTTCTTTTTGTCACTTCCTAACTTGTTTATGTTAATTGCAAACAGGTACTTTGGCCTGAATGCGGCTGGCAACCTGTATCATTGACTGATCTGATTACTGCTGCAGCAGTGAAAAAAGTTTACAGGAAAGCAACATTGTGCATTCATCCTGATAAAGTGCAACAAAAGGGTGCAAATCTTCAGCAAAAATATATTGCTGAAAAGGTTTTTGATCTCCTTAAGGTGTGTGCTCAGCTTTTAAATTTTCTTTTTCCCCATCAGTTGGTTCTTTGATTATTATACCCCTAGAGATCAAGATTCCATGTAGTTTTCAGTCTCTTGGCTTGGCTTATGGAAATGTGCATGCTTTTGGAATTTGAGAGACAAGAAGAGGTTTTGTCTTGTCAACAAACAAACAGTAGTAAACTTATCATAATAATGCTCGCCAACATGCAGCAACATAGACTTGCTGTTCAGCAATTACTTATTAGAAGAATTTCTATAAGTGTATGCAACAATGGTTGTGCCGAAGGCATGCCCCTATGTGCCACTGGCACGACTTTGACACATTTTTAATAAAAATTTAAAAGTATTTAAAGATGTTTTTTGGTATTTGACATGTCAATCTTTAATTTTTTGTTTGAATATATATATAATTAAAGCATACGTTAGAGTCTTTTATCTTTAGATTATTTTCGTAATGACCTATCTTATTAAAGATATAGCAATAGTCAAATAGAAATATTATTCAACATAAAATATGATTGAATATATTCGTTAAAACTAATATTAATGATTAAATATTCTATAATATAACTGAATACTCTATAATATAATTGAAATAAGAGAATGTAAAAAAATGGGCCTTCACATGACATGTCATTTTTGTCATATAATAAAACAAAGGCTCTATAGAATATTTTAAACTTAATACTCTAATGGATATGTTTCGGATCAATAAATTCCTTTTAAACCTCATACGACCCATGTAGCACACATCCATACAGGTTCGACACAGGGTAGCTTGGTGGTGTGCCATTGGCACACCTCGTGCTAGGTGTTGTGCCACCGTCAGCGTGGGACATGCCGACTAGCACGACCATCATTGAGTGTATGTACTCGTATAACACCAATTTAGATTAGGCTCTCTAAGTTGATTTTGAAAATCTTTAGGTAGATATTGTCATAATTGCAAGGATTCCCATTCTTAATTATAAGAACAAAAATCTTTTTCCTCAATTTTGAGGAAGTTTTTGGTATGACTTTTTATTTTTGGTTGACTTTGAAGACATTTTGAAATCTAAGTTCCTCCGTGCTCTTTTGGTCTAAAGGAGTATTGGCACATGTTATGTTGATATTATCAATAATATATCTTTTACTCTATGGAAAAAGCTTACTAGAATGGGCTATATGAGTGAGACGTATTCCCTATATCTGCACATTTCAGTATGTGGGCCACATGTGATTCCTTGATATGAGGGCCTCATCCATGCATAGAATCCTTTTATCATAGCTAAATGCTCTTTTTGGGACGGTATGACTATTAACCTCACTAACTTGAGTCGAGGGGGAGTTACTGGAGTTTATTTAACTGATGCCCTTTGCTTGATAAGGGATAAAAGCATTGGATAGCCACTCAAAATAAGGGCTTTGTCCCTTTTGGCCTCACAAAGTTCTCTCCCTTTCTCACTTCTAAAGGCATTTTTGGAAAACAAAGGTCTCCACTTTCAACTTTATCTAGCCACAATCATTGCACCAAAGTGTAGATGATTTTATGATAAGAGTCAAACATATCCGCGAACACTTCCTCTTTGACCCACTTATTTTTCGAGCACAGTTTCAATGTGGGCCAATTCGTGTAGGTTGATCAGGGTACCTGTTGAATACACACAGACATATCAATCTCATGCATTCGATTACTTCGATTGCGTCCGGAAGGAAATATGGGAGGCCATAGAATTTGAGCTATCGCGATTGGAGTCATTTGATGTGTATAATTGATGCATTGATGTGCATCTAATGACCTGTCCAAACTGATCTGTATAAGCTTGGCTTGCATAAAATTTCAAGTCTTATTCTCCATAGACATCTCTAAAAATTCAATGGCACTCTACATGTAAGTACTCTTATATTACCTTTATACTATATTGATTTTGTGACATGTTTTTATTCTAGGTTACACAACCATTTTCTACAATTTCTGTTTCTGAACTTTTGATATGTTTGAGCAAAAGTCAAATTCTTCCAAAACTGCCAAAACCGAAACCGAAACTGAAACCCTATATTGTCGTGGAAGTGAAAGCCAAACCTGTACCTTGAACCTTGGTGGCTCATAGTCTTGTACCTATTGTAGTTCTTGCAAATTACGGCAATTTGCTATGATATGGCAATGAATTTATCCATCTATCTGTTTGTCTTTAGCATAGGCACTGCATATTATAGAAAGCTATGATTTGGCTAATAGGGAATGGACATGTTACATGCTTCTTCTTTTTTTAAGTTTGAAAGTCACAATGACATTAATTGGTCGAATATTTGCAAATGGGTGACGATTGGTTTTATGCACATAGAAGTTTCAAATCTTTTGCATTTTTTACAGAATCGCGAGTCTCAAAAATACACTACTGCTGCGTCCTACAAAATAGCACTTCATCTAAAAAGTTTAAATACCTGATATGTGTGCAGAACACTTTTACCATACATTTTCTAGCAATAAATCAGTGCCATATGACTCCTGATCGCAAGCTTATTGCACAAACTGTAGCCTACAAGAAATCTCCAAGTGTGTGCAGGGAAATTAATTTATATGGATAAAGACCTGGTAGGTAATTCTTATCATGATACTGGGACTGCTCATTTACTCATGATCCTTTGAAGTAAGAGAATAAATATTTTTTTACTTCAAATATGTCTTGTTTCATCTGGAAAAGAATGCTGTAAACTGGAACTAACATATCAAATTAGCAGTAAGTAAAACAATGTATGTTAGATTAGCAAAATGGCTGATCT
Organism: Typha latifolia; assembly: GCF_019914945.1. Lineage (NCBI taxonomy): Eukaryota > Viridiplantae > Streptophyta > Magnoliopsida > Poales > Typhaceae > Typha > Typha latifolia. Next base: position 3,319,491 of record NC_133091.1, read on the forward strand.
AACACTTTTTAAAAAGAATCACACAAAATAAATAATCTAAGCTCAAATAATCAAAGTCCTTGGTGATCTAGAAACCCTTGTTAGCATTGAGCTGTAAAAACATCAAAACCTAGATCTAAAAAACTAGCCATGGACCCATTTTTTGGGCCCTTGGCCGAGGCCCCTCAAAACATAACGCCCACAGACCTTTTGAACCCTCCGAAAGGTCTGTGGGGCGTTACATTTTGAGGGCCTCAGCCTAGGGCCCATGGGCTAGATTTTTCCCACAGGTGTATCTGGCTATTGTTCTATGTATGTGTGACAATTGCTGGTTTAACTCTTACCTGGTTATGTTTTCATATTTTATTTTATTTTTAAAAAAAATCTCAAAATAAGGTATATCCAGTTACAGTCTCCATCTGTTGTGCTAGGTTGATGCACTTTCCTGCTTCATTGGATGCACTGATTTCATATCTTTTTTATTATATTGTTTCTATAACTACACTCACTCTGGGCTTTTGCTTTGAAGCGAGGGTCTCAGTTTCAGAATATGTTTTGGAAAATGTAGAAGAGCATAAAATTAGTACATCTGAAGAACTTGTTCTGAAACTCTTATCTGGGAGCCACTCTCTTGCTCCTTGTTGTTACATTAACCTAGCATTTGTGCTATTGACTTTGTTTATTATAGTCTTCTGAGAGCGAGCAAGTGCCTTGAATGTAGATATTTCTTACTCTTTGACATGAAACAGGAAGCCTGGAACAAGTTCAACTCGGAAGAGCTCTTCTAAAATATCTTCTGGGCTGATCATCTATCATCTCCACGGGAGGTTGGAAGGGAAAGCATAGTCGGTCACTCAGGTCACAGTAAACCTTTGTTATTACCATTGTTTTTTTTTGGGGGGGGTTCAATATTTGTTGATCATCCTGCAATGCTTTTCAAACTACATGATGCCCCAGAAAAGGGACTGCTAAAGTGGTGTATATTTAATTTTGCATTGATTTGATCTATGTCAATGAGGTTAAAAGGGGCTAAAATTTGTGATTTTAAGATCTTTGTTACACCTCTGTCAGGACTCAATCTACACGCATATATTCTATCCAATCTCATGAATCTTTGTTTGGTACTCCAAAACATTTTCAAATTCTCTTTTCATCTTTTATGAATCAGCCAATGCAATAGGATCAACTTTTGATTTTGATGACTCACTGAACCATATAAACTAGACACAGTTCAAACTTCAAACAGTGAAACCATCCATGTAAAATGAAAGTGCTACTGTAAAATTTCTTGAATTTGTTGTTTAACAACTCCGTCGACGTGGTTAAAAAGATGGGATGGATGATTAATTGAACTTAAATTATGTACATTGGTCATCAGTTTTATGTGCATTTTGCTACTGGATCACTGGGTGTGTAGCTAGCTAAAAATTAGAAGTTATCTGCATGTGTTTGTTATAGAGACTAAAAAGACATCAAGCATGATTAAATAATCTTTGCAACATATTGCCCTCCTACATATGAAAAAGAAATGGATGCCAAAAGTGCTGAGAGGACAAGACCATGCATGATTGTTATGTAACGTAACTAGAAACGAGCATAAGATGCAAGCCAAAAGAGTTTGATAAAATAGAAAAGAGTATGCAGCCCAGTACTCTCACAGGAAACAAGTATACATTTTAGTTGATCGATCACTCTCAAATATCTCGTGCTGATAGCATTTTGTTGTAATAAGTAAGAATCCATGCAAGGAAAAAAAATAATTAAATTGAAATCTTTTGGCTAACTATCACCAAGTTTTTATTTACAAATGTATTTCATGTATATTAATATTTCCAATTTCCAATCCGCCAGGCTAAAATAACCACGTTATGCAAATGCAAAGGAAATAAACGTAAAATGGGATAATGGCATTCTATTAATAATGTGAGAAGGAGTATTACATGAAAAAGGAGTCGTTTGCAAATGGTTTAAGAGTACTTTTTCACAATAAATGAGTAAAATATAGCTTTGTGCAAAAATTCCTAAAATTTTCCAGTCAGTAAGGAAATCTTTGAGTTAAGCCCAAGTACCCAACATGATTATTAGAACTTTTAATATTGGCTTCTTATCTCCATTACCCCTCCAAAATCCTATCTCCATTGCCAACCTTTTAATTGACGGCAAATAGATTAAAGAGCTCAAAATGTTTTTGATTTAACAAAGCAATCCGTAGCTCTGCAACCGTTTATAGGTGGAACATATACAAGTGTTAACTTCATATTATCAACATGATGAAACTTTTTTAAATGACAAGCTTATTTTGAGACATAAAATGAAGCATGCATTCATGCTCCATAGTCACACATCCCGTATCTGCACCGGATCTCCGCGGCACACCTATGGTAGCATGAGCCACAGTGCTCACGGTCGGCACGGATATCAATGCACATCCCGCCGCAGCATAGCATCTCGTAGGCACGCCTATAGGGTTTATAGTTTTTATAATTTCTTCTCTAGCCGAATGTGAGAGATTGCCTTTTGATTTACCAGAGGCGGAGGAGGAATTAGTAGTAGATGATCGATCATCGGATCCTAGTTCGGGACTGACGGGGCTCGAACCCGCAGCTTCCGCCTTGACAGGGCGGTGCTCTGACCAATTGAACTACATCTGGAGTTTCTTTTTTTATCCTATATGGATGATCCGATCCGCAAGGACCATGATTGGGAATTGTTTGATCGTCTTTCTCCGAGGAAGAAGCAGTGGATCCTTTAGATTCAACGTCAACTATGTTACAACCTCGGATCGTTGCCCGCACCCACCACAGTGATCTCGGTCGTGTGTCGTGTCCTTGCAGTAACGCTGGAAGCAGCAGGTGTCACTGCCCCAGGGGTTTTTCTCCCGGTCGGTGCACACCCGAGGATTGTCTATGCACATCAGACTCCTTTGCCGGCCGACGGGAGAAAGTTAGAGTGCATAGGAGGCCGCAAACTTATTGTTTGAGTAGCATAAGTTACTCTAAGTGCAAGTATACATAAAAGCAGAAGCCAACGTTGGTTGGCAATGGCAGGCATATCAGCATTTTATGGAACTCTATGGAGCAAAGAAAGTGATGCAAATGCTAGGAAATAAGGATCAGATGCTTTGTATTGAGTAATTAGATGAAATTGATGACATCTTAGCTCACTGACCCTATTGAAGTCAGTATAGAGAATCCACTAACTGCCCAATTGTTTTAAGCTATTTAATTGGAAGAGACACTTAATCTACAATATTCTACTTACGAGTTGGTAGCCAACTCTTGGTTCTCAATTTTTACTCGAGAAAGATGCAATTTTACAAAGTCCAATTTGAATTCAAAGTCACAACAAGAATGGAAAGAACTCATGGAATCAAAGCTGAAATAGCTAGCTTAATTGCTTGCAAGGAGTTAATTTTTGGATGGTATTAATAACATCAAGTAATGCAACGTTTAGCTCATAGCGTTTCTGCTATCATATGGTTAGAGTGTACACAGATGAAACAAGGAGCTTTTATGCAAGAAATTTCCTTTTGTTACATTCTTTAATTATGGATATTTTTGTTTCTAATCTTCTTCTTTCCTTAACGCGAAAAAGAATAATAAAAAAACCCACCCCAGATGCAGATGAGAATGACTAATTTTGATCATGAAATTACCATTTCAAAAAGCTATTGGTCATCACAAATTCCAGCAAACAGATGCAGGTAACAAGGTTGAACAAAAACAAGTTACAGGAAAAAGAAAACCAATTCTTAAAATCCAGAGTGACCTCAAATCAATATCTGAACAAACCGTAAACAAGTATTATTGCCTTGGTCATCAAATATACCAAGTTTATGAACGATGAGACTAAGCACAGAACGAGAGACGGTGCCAAATCACCATTCCAACTTTGCTTAAGTTTTAGAGCTCAACTTGGGAGAAGGTGATTTGCAGCAAGCTAGTGATGAGCAGCCACAGTAACCCCTTCAGCCTCCTCCTTTGCCTTCCGTGCCGCTGCTCTTATTTGCCGCTGCTCCTCTTTGTAAATTCTGTTTCTCCGTTGGAACTGCAATATAAATATTTCATCTAGTTAAGATGGGAAATGAGGGAAGAATTTACATCACCACCTTATAAATGTTTCAGATGTATGCAATTGAAGGCATAAATATGTTGTAAAGCTTCCCATAGGTTGCATATAAATCCACACCACTAATGGCAACATAGTGGCATTAGATTAGAAAGGACCTTGAATTCTCTAGCTATTTTGCCAGTCATATAACCCCATATTTAATTGGGGCGTAAGATTGTCAAATTGTCATGAGATATAAATACACCATTATTCAATCAAATTGTCATGAGATATATATACAGCATTCATTCAGCGGCCTTCTGATCTTCAACAGCTGCAACTGGAAAATACCTCATCATTTAATCTACTTGGCATTTGACATTCGTAAGACTTCAGTACAACCTACATTATACATCCACAACAATCCAGAAGTGGATTTTTGAATGAGTCTGAGATATAGTACCAGAATTTATCATGTCTGATCCAATACTAAAATACTATCTTTTTAATCTAAAATGTCCTTGAAACTTTTGATTCCATGCAACACCATTTTTCTCCTGTTTCATGGTTGCAATACAGCATATGGCTAATTAGCTTACTAACAGTAACATTGACTTAACTGTTTAAGCAATTTTGATATTTAGGCAATAAGGTATTTGGGGGAATCAAAAGATCTACTTTTTTTTTGTCTTAGAAAGAACATGGTAGTATATGATCTTCTTGAGGGATATTACTTTTCTTTCTGTTCATTGCAGAACATTTCTCACCTGCATGCAACTACCAAGCATCTTAAAATGTATTTCAGCCACAAAAACTTGATGTAAGCCACATATTTCTTATGAGAGAGAGGGGATATCTTGGAAAGATAAGGTAATTCTAGAAAATCCAACCACTTCCTAATAGGAATCTTTTGATATACTTTGCCTCATATTGAAGGCTCAGAAATTAACTTCTTTTCTGTCCTTTTTCCACGAACCATCTCACAGACACACAATAGAGAGAGAGAGAGAGAGAGAGAGAGAGAGAGAGAGAGAATTCTAGAGAATCTAACCACTTCCTAAAACAACCAAACCAAAATATGAATCTTCTGACATAAGTTGCCTCATACTGAGAAACATAACAAATATCTACTTTATAAAAGGATTTCTTAAACAAATTAAACACAAACTCCAAATTTTAAGGGGATTATACTAATCGGACTTTATGGAGACTTTCCTATTTCTCAGCCAATAAATGTATTTACAGTACACCAAAATATGCCCTAGTTGATTCAACTAATATCTGAAACTTGCAACTAATGCTATAAAGATGCACTAGTAGTCTGAAACAGATAAATATAGAGACATCTTTATGGCGAACGTTATCTGTACATTTCAGTAGTTTTTCAAGGAAACAGTCTGCGGGCTTAAAGGTTGAAGATTGGATTGGAACAAGCTTTCAGTAAAGTCGAATCTGGATGATGCTGACAAGTGACAACAGTTGAGAAAATTTTGCCCCTTGCCTTAACAAAAGATGAAGAAATTCCCATTGCAAATATAATACTCTTTTCTTGAAAACAGAGAAGATGCAAAAAGCTTCCAGTGTAGAAATTAAAAAACCATAGGAATAACTTTACAGAAAAATAATTAAGATCAATGGAAACATATTATCATATTTCTCAATCTTGAAAGAGAAATTATAAATAAGAGTGTCCCACAACACAAGGCTTCCGCTAACAAGGGGCGCAGGAGGTAGGATTGCTGCAGACATGCCCTTATTTAAAGAAATAGATTCAAAAACTTAAAACTAATGGCCTTTGAATGCAAGGGGCAATCTGTATCGTCACATCAAGTGACACCCTCTAGGAGAAAATTATAACAACAATATTTAATCAAAACCATGTATCCCTCCGGTTTAAGACAGCCCCACACATTCCAAACTGAAGATGTTAAAATTGTATTGTCCATGCTCTAATATAAAGTTCAGAGATTGATGAAGGTAAAGGATTGATACATCCGATCAAATATATTAAGAAGATTCTCAAATGTTATCCTCCAGGTATCCATCTACAGAAAATCTAAGAGACATGATTCATATTTGAGCTATACATTCTCTTTCCAGAAGTGCGTTTCTTTGTTAAATCAGGCAGAAGACCTTACACAAATTTGACTCCATAACCTCACCGTTTCTTCTACCTTAAGTAATACTTCTTTTGATAGGAAAATATAGAGCAATACCGGACAGCAAAACCTCGACCTGTGTCGGTTCTCCTAAACCTAAATTTCTTAGACAAATCAAACAAGATGTTCCATCGAATTCGTGAGATACGAGTAGATTCTGGTCTAAAAGATCTAAACACACAAAATTATTCCTTTATTGCTCCAAAGGTGACGCCTTTACAAGTGGAATCACAACATAGGGCAAAATCAAGCAAAATCCAACACAAAAACCCTCGATCCACAACATTTCTCGGGGAAATCGAACAAGATGCAGCACCAAATCCGTCCTAAATCAATCACTTTGCTCTAGGATATCAACAAATCGACAATCATCAAGGGTTTCTAGATAAAAGAAAAGGGACTGATACTCACCTCCTTGGAGTGGTGGAGGCACTCGAGGTAGTCCTCGCGGAGGAGGGCGCAGTCCTTGGGCTCCCTGCACCGCGACATGCACTCGCTGAAGTCAACCCAGAAGTCGTAGCACCGCCCCTTGTTCCCTGTAATCCCCCACCCCGACGCCATTCCTGCCCTCGATCGTGTTCTCGCTCTGCTGCGATCGCTCGATAACTCTTCGCTCGCCCCTCTCCTCTCTCCTCTCTCCTCTCTCTTTGGATTTGGGCTATGAGGGGTAAAATTGTCACTATATCGGATGAGGTAAACAAGATCTTGGCCGTTGACATGGAGCACCAATGGGCCTGGCCTGGCTGGAATTTAATGGGCTGACCCCGGGCTCTTAGGTATATTGGAAGCAGATGAGTACCGTTTGATGTTCAAGTCTTAGCGTCTCGTTGCATATATATATATATATATATCTATGGCAGTGTACAAATTAACAAATTCTTGTTCTTAGTTGAGTTCACTTGTTGTAACATCGAGACGACAAAGATAGAAGAACCTCTCTGAATTTTGATTCAAAAGACAGCCATTGCAGCAAGAGGACCAGAACCCTTTGTAGCAAAAGGAAGAGTGTAGGTAAACGTGCATATAAGATCAACGTAGTCTAGGATTTACACAAATGAACACCTTTCTCGTCTAAGTCTTCCTTCCCATGTCAATGGGGTGATGAAGCTTCGGCGCCTTCACCCTCCCCTCCTCCCCTCCAAACTCTCCTCCCGCTTCCTTCAAACACCATCTGTGCCGCAATTTCTCGAACACCTAAATCCCACCTCCTTCCCGAACCAAATTTCCACCTTCTCTGACCTCTTAATCCACTCCGCCGCCACTCAGTCCCTTCTCTCCGGAACCCAACTCCACGCCCACCTCGCCAAATCTGGCCTTTCCTCCTCCCCGCCCCTGTGCAACCACCTCATCTCCTTCTACTCCAAAACCCGCCTCCCCTTCTCGGCCTGCAAGGTGTTCGACGAAATTCCCGTGCCAGGCCTTGTCGCATGGTCCGCGCTCATCTCCGCCTACACCCACAATGGTCTCGGCCGCGAATCGCTCGTGGCCTTCCGAAAGATGCGATCTTGTAGCGTTCAGTGCAACGAATTCACTCTCCCGACCCTCCTCAAGGCGTGTTCCATGTCGGCCGACCTCTATGCCGGTGCACAAATCCACGCAGTCGCAGCAGTTACAGGATTTGTGTCGGATGTATTTGTTGCGAATGCACTTGTTGTAATGTATGCTAATTTTGGATTGTTGGTTGATTCAAGGAAGTTGTTTGATGGCACGGTTGAGCGGAATGTGGTTTCGTGGAATGGATTGCTTACAGGCTATGTCAGGAATGACAAGTGCGATGAGGCAGTTGACTTGTTTCAAGAGATGGTCTGGAGTGGAACGAGGCCAAATGAATTTGGGTTCTCTTGCATTTTGAATGCTTGCACGGGCTCGAGGGATTTGGAAACTGGGAGAGCAGTTCATGGTCACCTTACTCGGCTTGGATATGATTTGGACCTTTTCACAGCCAATGCGCTTGTTGATATGTATGCGAAGTTGGGGGATATTAAAGCTGCCGCAGTGGTTTTCAAGAAAATTACTCAGCCAGATATTATTTCATGGAACGCTTTTATTTCTGGATGTGTTCTGCACGGCCATGATCACCGAGCATTGGAATTGTTGTTACAGATGAAAGCATTGGAAATACATCCTAATGTTTTTACTCTCTCAAGCATTCTTAAGGCCTGTGCAGGGACAGGGATGTTGGATTTGGGCCAGCAGATACATGGTCATTTGATTAAGACTGATTCCAATTCCGATTTATTTGTAGGTGTTGGACTTGTGGATATGTATGCAAAGTGTGATCATCTGGGAGACGCAAGGAAGGCTTTCCATTTGATCCCGCAGCATGATCTGGTCTCGTGGAATGCTCTGATCTCCGGATGCTCACACAGTGGAAGTCATGAGGAAGCACTAGTTTTCTTTCATAAGCTGAGAAAGGAAGGTTTTGGCATTAACAGAACTACATTGTCTGCTGTTCTTAAGTCCACCGCGAGCTTGCAGGCTATCAGTGAGAGTAACCAGGTTCATGCACTTGCAATGAAAGCGGGGTTCCTGTTGGATCCTCATGTTGTCAATGGTCTCATCGATACATATGGAAAGTGTAGCTGCATAGAGGATGCAGGGAGAGTTTTTGAGGAATGTCCTTTTGTCGATGTAATAGCTTTCACATCTATGATAACAGCTCTCTCTCAGAGGGGGCAAGGGGAGGAAGCTATGAAGCTCTTCTCTGATATGCTAAAGGAGAAACTTGAACCGGACTCTTTCGTCTACAGCAGTCTTCTGAATGCATGTGCTAGTTTATCTGCGTATGAGCAGGGGAAACAAATACACGTCCATTTGCTCAAGATGCAATTAATGTCTGATGTTTTTGCAGGGAATGCTCTTGTAAACATGTATGCTAAGTGTGGAAGCATAGAGGATGCCAACTTAGCTTTTTCTGAGATACCGGACAGGGGAGTGGTTTCATGGTCTGCCATGATCGGAGGACTTGCACAGCATGGGCATGGAAAGGAGGCATTAAGTTTGTTCCAGCGAATGCTCGATGAGGGGGTCCCTCCAAACCATATAACTTTAACTAGTGTTCTTTGTGCTTGTAATCATGCAGGCCTGATTGATGAGGCCAAACATTATTTTGATTCAATGAAAGAGATGTTTGGTATTGAACGAACGCAAGAGCATTATGCGTGCATGATTGATCTTCTTGGGCGTGCAGGGAGATTAAATGATGCAATGAAGCTTGTAGATAGTATGCCTTTTGAAGCTAATGCTTCGGTGTGGGGAGCACTCTTAGGGGCTTCCAGAATTTATGGGAACACTGAATTGGGCAGGCAAGCAGCTGAGAAGCTCTTCACTCTTGAGCCAGAGAAGTCTGGCACTCATGTGCTTCTTGCAAATACTTATGCATCAGCTGGTATGTGGGATAACGTTGCCAAGGTGAGAAGGTCGATGAAAGATAGCGGAGTCAAGAAGGAACCTGCCATGAGTTGGATGGAAGTGAAGGACAAGGTGCACACCTTTATAGTGGGAGATAAAAGCCATGATAGGACAACGCAGATATATGCGAAGCTAGAAGAATTGGGTGAATTAATGAGCAAAGCCGGGTATGTTCCTATGGTAGAGGTTGATCTGCATGATGTGGAAAGAAATGAGAAGGAACTACTGCTTTCTCACCATAGTGAGAAGCTTGCCGTTGCGTTTGGTTTAATTAGTACGCCTGCTGGAGCCCCCATCAGGGTGAAGAAGAATCTACGAGTGTGCAAAGATTGCCACACGGCATTCAAGTTCATATCCAAGATTGTTTCGCGGGAAATTATCATTAGAGATATCAATCGCTTCCATCATTTCAGGGATGGGGCATGCTCTTGTCGGGATTATTGGTGATGCTCTTAGATAGATAGAATCAAATTACCTCAGATTCAAGAGGTTATACTTTTCTTCGCTCAGGAGGCTCTCAGAAGAGTGATATAACCTGGTGATGTAGAGCTTTTAACATATCACTGTAATCTTTTGAGTGAATTATAGTTGACCAATTGTTTTCCTCATTTTTTGCTGAATAACTCAATGAACAGCTCTTCCTTGGATCAGAAAATCAAATTGATATCAACAAACTCTCACACATCTAATTTATTACTGATGTCAAGGAAATTTTTTAGTTCTTGCAATGTTCTTCACCTAACTGAGAAGGGTAAGTTATTGTTTGTTGTCTAAGAAAATAACTCATGTAACTTTATTGCATGATTACAGTTAAAAAGTAAAGCTTCTCCTTTGTTCAACAATCTCTTCTAATTTTCCATTTTGCAAATTTCCTGCTTCTATCACTCCCTGCTTCTATGGCAACATAACAGCCTTATTTAAATTATCAATATATTTGGTGTGCATTAACTAGCTGCCTGCACTCTTCTTGTTCGAACAAATGCCTAGGTGATCAACAAAAGATTCAGGAGATGGTCATTAGCAACTCATAATCCAGCAAAACTATTAGGATAATGGAGATAAGGATGCAATTAACAAAACATGGAAAGCTTCTGTTTTCTTGAAAAGGAAGAGAAGATAATGGAAGTTGAAAAGCACAAAAGAGATTTGGTGGCATTTGGATGTAGGTTAGCTCCAAAACCTAGGTAGTTCATTATTATTTCTTAACCTTGAATATAGTATCTTTAACAGTTTACATATGGCATCATAATTATTTTTAATTTGACGTGACAAATGATTCTTGAACTAAAATAAGAAGTGAGTTTATAAGAGAATACCCTTTATATTATTAGAAAGCTTATTAGAAAAAAGAGGTGAGAGAATAATTGAAACGACAGCTGATTAAAGTCAATTGAAACAATGTCTTATTAAGAGCAAAATAGTAATTTGATTTTGCTGTTAAATAGATTTAACTTGGTGCTCTAAATTAGGTTTCAGTATTAATTCGTGTTTAATAATAGTACCAGATTAGTGACCTCCTAAACCGGATTAAGGAATCATAACTGTTAATTTGAGGGGCTTTTAGAAAATTATAATTAAATGCAGGTTGCCATATGTAAATTTCTCTTTATTTCCAGCTTCATTCACTATGTCAAACGGGTTCGGGTTTCGGATCTGCTACCAGCAATCGAAAGAACTCGGATTCGGATCGGATTTATCCGCTCTCCTTCTCTTCCTCTCTTTTCTCCACCGTTAACCGAGGGGAGCACTACGCGAGCGAGCGAGAGAGAGAGAGAGAGTGATGGACGCCGATGGAGAAGCCCCAACAATTCCACCCAACATGACCATCTACATTAACAACCTCAACGAGAAGATCAAACTCGATGGTACCTCCTATCTCTATCTTGTGCTCCTTTTCTTTATTTTTTGAGAAGATCAAACTTGGAGTTTGAATGCCTTCGGCAGCAAAAACAATGTTTGAGCACCAGTTGGTTGTGTTTATTCTCTTTACCTACTCTGTCCTTTTTTGGGTTTTTTGTATTACTTTAAGAAGCCTATTTGGGTTGTGGGTCGTACGATGTTAGTTATGCTCTTCGTAGTTTGTCGTCTTGGTTAGCTTTAGTGTTGCTAACTGTGATGTTGATGCGGGGAGGTGCCATGGAAACGTCAATAAGTAATAGTGCATTTCAGGTTGAGTGGATACATTGAAAAGTAATTGTTTTATGGAGTGAGAAATAGTCTTCTGTTGTCTAATTCCATGAGAATTCAAGTGTTAATGAATGCCCATCAAACCCAATGTGGGGTTTTACATTTGTGGGTGTTCCTAGTGCTTTTCTTGTTTTGCTCATAAAGTTGTGACTCCCGTCCTCTAGAGTACTGGATATGCCCGTCCTGTAAACTACTGGAATAGTACCTAAGGCATGATACCTTCCCTCAGGAAGAAACATTGTAGTTTGCAATGGAGGGATATCTGAACATGAAACCTTTGATGTAAGCCCTAATAATAAGAGTGATTTCTGTTGGTCATAGAGCTATTACTCTTGATTTTTTTCTTTCGCGCTCCAACAATTTCCTATGAATCTTTCCTTGCAAGTGTCATATATATAATAAAAATAAGGAAATATATGACTAACTCTCCTATTTCCCTAGTTATTTGATCTTTCACTCAATCTATCCCATGCTGCAGTTCTTTTTTCCTTTTTTCCAGGATACTCAACTTCCGCTGATTATATGATTTTTTTATTTCAGAACTTAAAAAGTCCCTACACGCTGTTTTCTCACAATTTGGGAAGATATTAGAGGTCCTTGCTTTTAATACCTTAAAGCATCGAGGACAAGCGTGGGTAGTCTTTGAGGATGTTTCATCAGCATCTGAGGCTCTCAAGCGGATGCAAGGGTTTCCCTTCTATGATAAGCCTATGGTAAGTTTTAAGATTTTAAAGATAATTATAGACAGTTACGATTTCAAGTATAAGCTTGTTTACTAACTTAATAAATTTGAGCATTATAGTTGGATTCACTGTTAGTACTATCTTTCCTTAGTGTTTGCAAGCTTGTTGCATTGTGGATTTGTTGAGCCAGCTATAATATTGACTTTGGCAATCCTTAGCAGTTCTTTTGGCGTAAATTTCGATGCTTGACAAAACATCGGAAGTATGTAATTATAATTATTGATGTCATGCTGATGCAAAACCAATCTTCCCAATCCCTTGTAAATATATATTATTTTCTTTCAGAAAATTTGTGAGTTCCCTCTGCATGATAGTATTTTATGGGAATGCACATGCCTATTGACAGCTTAGTGAACTACAGTTGTAAGGATTTATTAAGAAAAAGGGAAGTTGTCCTTGATAGAAAGAAAATCAAGGAGCGAATTTTCAGCAATCATAGTCATCTCATGAAAAGAGAAAATCTCTTATTACTTAAAGCTGTCGTTGCATACCAAGAGCAGTCAAATTTCTTTTGCATGGAGAGAAAAGGATTGAGAGGAATGGAAATGTAAATGATTCTCAAAATGTTGAGATATTTCATGTAAGAGCAAATGTGAAGATAATATTATCATTCTTTTCTGTATTTCTTTTAATCATTTCTTTTCTTGATCGATATATCAATGGTTATAAAAAGGAGGGAAAAGATTAATGTTGAAATCTTTTCATGAATAAAACAAGTTAACCTACAAGTTCTCTTTTTTATTCTAGTGTGAGGCATAAAATGGGTGTAAGAAAATAAAATTAGAGCAAAATTAATATTAGAAGTGACACATTCTTCCTTTCTTCTTCATCATATGGATTTTTTTTTCCTGAAACTAGCTTTGTGGCTCAACTAATCTTTTCCCATTTTTTGGTTATCTTCTTTTGTCCTTCATCATGATTCTTATAAATGATCCTAATGATTTACTTATCTCTTCATGAAATTTTTGCTATATAATTGTTCAATTCGAGTCATGTAATGTTATATCTGAAAGAAAGTCCCAACAAACCCTTATTTTTCTTTAGCCTCCTAAACAATGTTTTGCTTTAGATCCCAATTCCTCTTATTTGTCCTAGACCAGATTTAGTCGCCAAGATGTCCATTATACTGCTCAGTTAGAACCATGGAATCAGGTTATTGCAAACATACGTGAGGATTTTATACTTGATCAAGATGTAATGGAGAAATAGTACCACGTGGATTTTGGTACTGGTATACATTCTTTGAAGAATTTTGCATTTGGTGTCATGCCTAATACAAGGCAAGTTGAATTCTTTAATATAAGGTTCAATAGTGAAGCAAAGGCACCAGAAGTATCAAATGATTCCTCAAAGTTGTTCTTTACATCGAGGAACTTAACTTGTGGGTAATTCTGCAAACAAGGAAAAAGGCCTAGTGGAAGCCTAACTCATGACCTCCTATGTGAATTCACTATCTTCTAGGGGTGTAAATAGGTGCAAATTATCCGATACCGGATCCACCAAATCTGACTAACTGGGTTATGAATCTTAGGTTTCTGATCCATATAATAAATGGGTCAGAATTGGTATAGGTAGTTTAGGATCCGACCATATTCTTTTTTTTTTAAAAAGTCCTTAGAAAATAGATATATAGTCTAATATTTAAATTATGTAAATAGAAGCCTTAGATTATTCTAATTCCTATATAGTGTATAGTATGAATAATCTCAACTTTCTCGAAAATACCCTTCATGCTACTATTATGTTTGCTTAACATGTTTAGCTTGTGTCATTTTGGGTGAGATAGTAGAAGTATTAAATTATTATAATTTAGTGTGTGACTTGTTGCTTTGCAATAAGATTATTATTTTTTATTTCATATTATACTGGTTATTTGTGAGGAATTTGAATCCGGTTCACTAACCAATTAAATTTGAACTCAATTAGAGTCCAACATAATCTGATAATTAATGGACCAGGTATGGATATTACAAATTTACAATTATCTTTCCATTTAAAATCCGATTTGAGTCCAAATCCAATTCGGGTACACCCTTGCTATCTTCTCTAAAATCTTAAGCTGATAGAGATGATGGTTTTAACGTTTTATATACTAACAAGAGGTTTTCGTTTTTATTTATGTATATTCTACATATAAGAATTAGGATCAAACTATTTCAGTTAACTTCATTTGTTTATTGTTATGCTATGTGCCTTTCCTAATAAGATGCAGCCTAAAAATCTGTGAAGTTATATACAGAAGTAGTCTAGCGCACTAAATAGAACTCTTTGGGACTCATATTTTCTTGGTTTTTTTACTTTGTTTTCTTTTTTATTTCTTTCCCTGGATTCTGAAACCTGATATGGACATGTAAAATGGTTGGGTGTAAAGATAATTTCTCCTTTTTTTTAATGAAGTGATTGAACATGAATATCCAAGGGCAGAAAGTGAAGCTGGAATGGATGCTTTGAAATCGGGTAGCTCCTTCCATTGAATGATATTACTATTTAAACTGCCACTTTTGCATTGATAAAAGCTCGATGCTTTTAGGTCCAATCCACCGAGCACTTTCTGATGGTTGCATTGCAAAATTGGTCCTCTGGATATATTGATAGTAGTGTCATGTGGCCATTTAACAGGGTGTCTTCTTCTAAGAGTAAATACTTTCATGTTTATACATGGGGATGGCTTTTGCTAAGGTCCTTGTCATAATTATAGGGCATTGCATATTGTAAATCTTCGTCTATTTGACCTGAAGGTATTTCCAAAACAAAATGTATCCTGAAGGTATTTCCAAAACAAAATGTATCGCTGAATATTTTGTACCTTAGCCTTCTTGTTGACCAAGAGGTTGTCTTCTTTAGTTCCTTCTTCTGTATTTTGCAAACAGTATCATATTTTGTTGATGACAGAGAATTAAGTATGCTAAGACCAAATCAGACATAATTGCAAAGGCTGATGGCACTTTTGTTCCACGAGAAAGGCGGAAGAAGCATGATGAAAGAGGTAAGAATGTGAGTCTTTGTGTATTTTTCTTGGGTGTGATCTTAGGAAAGCTGCTTATTTCTCTTTTATTAATTTGGTAAAGTGCACTACTTTCTTCTCTTCTCTCTCATGATTAATTTAATTTGACAGACCATAAATACTTTGCATATATGACAACAGCCACATTGTAACATAGTTTCTGATTAGCCAAGCCACATTGTAACATTGTAACACAGCCACATTAGTAAGCCAAAATGTTTTAACAAATACAAAGAGGGAACTCTTAATTAAGTAGTAGATGATTGGATGAGTAACCTAGTATATGTTAGTTTTGCTTAACAGAAGATCCTGGCCATTTTGGTAGGTGTAAGGAAATAAATGGTCCATAATGTGGCATGGCTAGAAATATATAGGGGTAAAAGAGTTTTGAAAAGGCCAACACCATAAAATAGGTTCTCAAGTGACAAGCAGGAGAAGGAGATTTCTAATAGGTGTATGCTCGCCGTGGTGTAAGTCATGCTTGCTCCTCTAACTTCACAGGGGACGTTTAGCAAAGCAGTAGAGGAGGGGGGGCAGTTCACTTGAGTCTTTAGTTTTTAGACAGCGCTTTGTTTTGCTGCATTGGCAAAGCGACGATTTTGGTCTGCAGGGCAATTACTTGGCATAGTTAGTCCAAGACTTAGAAAGAAATCTATGATAGAAGAAATGAAATAAATAGAAAAAAAATAATGAAATTTCTGAAAATTTTATTTATTTATTACCTTCATGTAGAGAACCATTGATTTTTCTTTAAAGTTTTCTTTCTTCTTTTCTCTATATTTTTAGTACATTTATTATTGTTAATTTCTCTTACTATTTGTTCTCTTTTTATGGCTAACTTATCTTCTTAGAATAGTCTAGCATTACATAAAAATTCAAAATGACAGCTCAAGTAATGTCCTTACTATAAAGTGGTAATATTTTTAAATAAAAATTGTAAAGTAGTTAGGAGGCAAGTTAGGATATATATATATATATAATTTTGTCGGATTTAGGCTTGAATTGGATTTTAAATGGAAATGAACTTGTAATATTCATATCTGATCTATTATCGGAGTATGTCGGACTTGAATCAGATTCAAACTCAATCAGATAATGGACTTGATTTGGATTCTCAAGAATGACCAGTATATTGTTTAAAAAAAACACTTATCTTATTCCGAAGCAACAAGTCACAGTCTTTCACACTAAATTGTGATAGTTTAATAATTAAAAAATACAATACTTCTATCATCTCTCCCAAAATGACAAAAGTTTAACCATATTTACCAAACACAATCATACGAAGGATATTTTTTGAGAAACTTGTGATTATTCCTACTATATAAGAGTTAGAGTAATCCAAGGCTTTTATTTACATAATTTAAGTCTCAAACTATATAGACATTTTCTACAGACTTTTAAAGAAAAAAAGATAAAAAAAGTATATATATTTTTTGGAGCTTTGATAAATATTGACTCCCACCTCGATCTAAATCCAAATCTGGTTCGAATCCCAAACTACCTAATACCAAATCCGACCCTTTTATTATATAGATTGGATCCAAGTTAATACGGCTCAGAGTTGATTCGGTAATGGATAATTTCAATCCAGTTGCACTCCTGCCCACCACTATCTTGGGTTGGGTTCCTAAAAAAATGTCATAACTTAGATTGGTAAATCCTTAATCCTTCTCTTACAATGAGTATCCCCTGATTCTTGGACCGCAGTCTAGTGATAGAAATATGACCTATTTTAGAGCAAGTATGAATAGTAGCAGATACATGAAATGATGAAATGCCACTTAATAATTCGGCAACATTGCCCTTCTTTTTTTACAAGTAGAGAGAACAGGGTCTACTACCTTACCATATGATTCAAAATTTTACTTTTGGTGGTAGGATCTCACTGTTAAGCGTTAGTGGACTCCTTAAATTGCACGACTCCATGTATTTGATGCCTAAACATAGTTGGTTAAGGATTGAATATAGACAATTTGTTTTTATGCCTTCATTTTGCTAGCCATGTCATGGGTACCTCTTGGTAGGTCAATCATGTCATCAACTAATTACAAATTGTTTATCATTTTTCACCAAAATATTGGCTGCTAACTTCCTTAATCAACAGTGATTTTGTTGCAGTCTACGGACTTCCTCTCAGAAAAAAAAAAAAAAAAGAATAGTTTTGTTCCAATAGAAAATTTGAACCCTTTTCATCTTTAAATATCTTTGTGCCAGATCAAGTTGTTTTATTATGAAGGAAAAATGTTACTTTTCTCAATTCTTGTGTAATGCAGCTGAAAGGAAGCGGCGAGAACAACAGCATGTTTTCAATCAAGGAGGGCTGGGTTTAAATTCTTCTTATCCTGGTTTCAGAGCAACACCACCAGTAAGTATTGTTTTTAATGGTTCACTACTTTTGGATATTTCTTAGTTGTAGTTAGGCATGGGTCCTAGAATGAGGTCTTGTGGACATTTAGTAGGTAAGAACTCTGACTCTTGTATTACTTATCCTCTTTTAATATTTGTTTGTGTAACTTTTGGAGTTCTAGTTAATTTTGGCAACTTCAGGCAGTTTTGGTTTGTAATAGAGAAAATCACAAAAAGTATTAAAATGTCACGAAAATAAAGAGCTTAGGTGTAGAAAATTGGAACTCTCTTTAATTTTTTTTTTATATTTGAGCAAAGGTATGTAGTTTGTATAGTTTGTGGGAGAAATTACTATCCATCTTGGAATTATGTCTCTTACCCTCAAACTGTTGATCACCCTAAGAATGCAGTAGTTACTCATTGCTTTGCTACTTGGTATGAAATGAAGCAGCTCTCTCAGTTGCCAGGAGGGGCCAAGCTTCAGGAGGCACCAGCCTTGCCGAACAATATTCTGTTTGTTCAAGATCTCCCGCATGATACCACCCCGATGATGCTGCAAATGCTTTTTTGCCAGTATCCCGGTTTCAAGGAAGTCAGGATGGTGGAAGCAAAGCCCGGGATTGCTTTTGTGGAGTATGGAGATGAGATGCAGGCTACTGTTGCAATGCAAGGTCTTCAGAGTTTCAAAATTACGCAGCAAAACCCTATGCTTATTACCTATGCAAAAAAGTAGAGAAATTTCTGGCCTCAAATCGTTCAGGGGTACGTATCGTTATTGTTGACCCTCGCCAAAATGTTTACAAAGTGCATCAGATTATTCACAGCTTTCAAATATTAACAAATGCTTCTGCGATATGATATGCTTCGCCTTTTCAGTAGTTGCAGTGTTGTGATTTCCGCAGATGGTTCTTTTTCTTTCGTTCTCATGTATTTCTTCTCTACTTGTTCTAGCCCAAAATTGTTCACAGAACTATGAGGGTAATTCCAACATATCTAATTTCCACAGAGGATCTTTACTTTCAAAGAAATTCTTAATTTTCAACAAGTTTTCCTACTTCTCCACTTGTTCATGCCCTAATTCTGTCTTTTCACAGCAAGTCACTGTAGGTATTTTTCTCTGTTTGTGACGTTTTATCATGAGCCCAGTGATGTCCATCATCAGATGGAAAAGTAGGCAAACTTATTCACAAAAATTGATTTAACAAGTCCAAAACATGAGGCCATTTTCTTATCCCATTTGGCATTTATAGCAGCTGTTTTAATTGAGTGGAGCAAACATCAGTGACAAACATTGTTGCGGATGTAACAACACTTATTAATCCTTTTTTCTCCTTTCTTTGAGAAAACAACTCAATCAAATTCTTTTTTTATATATGTATTATTCTTTTCAACACCTCAATATTTCTACTAAGTATTTTTCTAATTACTTGAAAATGTTAACTAGCTTCTTATTGTAGTTTATGAGCTCTATACTTGCAGATATCTTTTCAAAGTGATAAAAGAATAAACTCTCTTTTTGATAGTAATTTTTGTACTCCTTATTCTAGATTACAGTAAAGCAATATATCATTTTACATACAAAGATGAAAGAACAGTGGAATGTTGGAGTTGACAGTTCTTCCATTTTCCTTTCTCTTGATGGATCCTCATGGAGTTATGATTCTTATTGAGCATGCCTATATCTATCTACCTCTCTGATCTAAGAGATTTGTTTTCTTATTTAAAAAAAAAATCTATTAAAAACACTATACATTTTAGTTTACTATTTAGTATTTTTTGCTCATTTATCTCAACTTTTGGGTATCAAAGATCTCGCAGGAGAGGACCGCTACCGCTACCGCTACCGTATGGCTAACAATGAAACGGTCTCAACTCCACCTCATAATCTTTTTTGGCAAAGTTCATTCTCTCCGGTGAGATTCTAAGATGAGGTTATTACTACTTATAATGAGGTTATTACTACTTATAAATTGAATTAAATTGAGGTGGAAAGAGAAGAAATAAGAAATACTAATGAGAAAATAAAAATGGTAAGACGAGAAAGGAACGAGGGGGAAGGGAGGAAGAAGATAATGTGAATTTAACTTAGATTAATTTCTTATTTAAGGGTATAAATGTTATTTTACACCTCTAGGTAAGCTAAACTAAAGTATATAATTAATTTCGGTTAAGAGAACTAATATTAGGATGTTTTTTTGAGGCATAAAACACAAAACAATAATAATAACAAAACTAGGGGTGTTTTTGAATAATTTCCCTACTTTAATCCATCCAGTCAACTGCCACCCACTTTTCTCATCCCTCTTTTATCTCTTCTCCCTCTCTCTCTCTCTCTCTCTCTCTCTCTCTCGCCTTTACCCATTTCGCTTCCCTCATTACCATCTCTCATCTCTTCTCCTTCACTTCGTTCCAATATGTATTAAGAACCTCGTCGGAGAGCATCACTTCGCCGGAGAAGACCGACCACTCAACGAGATCATCGATGCCCACCAGTTGAGATGGGTGGGAGAGAGAAAGGATGGACGATGCCAACTAGAAAAGTATGTGAGATTGAGTAGAGTTCAAAAAGAAGATAGACGATGTGACTCGTGAGTAACGATGGGTGTTTTAGATATTTTCTTTTAGTTCTTTTTATCTTTTACTTTTTGAAAGTGAGAAAATATTTTTATATTCGATCTGGTTAAATTTAACTCGAGATATTTTTTATTTCTTTCAAAAAAAAATTAAATAAAATAACTAGATTACCCTTCTATTTTCATTGACTTGTATATAAATATGGTAACTATAGATAGAAATAAATAATAAAAATGTGTACTAAAAAATAGTTCAGATAATTTGTGAATAATAATAAAAATTTAACATATATAATTCTTATTCAATATTTTAATCTACTCTCTTCCCTTAATAAACACAAATACATAACATTAATACACCCCCCCAAAAAAATTATGAAAAGACCAAAACGACCTCATCCTCGTGAAATATCCTCCGGTGAATTTGGAGGGCATTTCGGTCAAACTACACCGAGGTTCTTTTTCTTTAGTTGTACAGTTGTACTCAAAAACTATGTGCTCCCATCTATCTCTCTCTCTCGCTCTCTTAGTAAGCAAAACCGCCGTCCAAGGCGCGGCCTTTTCCGACAACTCTTCCGCGGCGGCGCGCAGCCGCATCGCCGCCGACCCCCGCCGCAGCGACGGCGGAGCAGTTCTCCCTCCTCACGCTCTCCTCGTCCATGTATATCTGCCTACACCTGCACTCCACGCTACAGAAAGCTCTGTCTCCTCTGCGTACAAATAGGAAGAAAAATGAACTTCTAGAGAGAGAAGACTTCCTATATATATATTCCCAGAATACCCCCACGAGGGTAATCGGGGGAAACGAGGAGGGGAATGGGGAAGGTGGGATCTGGGTATTGATGGGTACCTGTACATGTAGATGTCCTTGCCTTCTGCGAGCCTCTTGCGGCAGAGGTAGCAGCGTTCCAGGAATGGGCTCGTGGGGGTAGAATGGGAAGGCCGGTTGGGAGAGGGAGGAGGAGGGGGAGGGCAGGAGAGGGAAGAGCTTTTGATGATGGTCGTCTTGCTTAGGATTTGGGGGTTCTTTGGGAAGACCTTATGGGCTTCCAAGAGTACGGTTAGGCCAGCCATCGAAATCTCTCTCTCTCTCTCACTCTTTTCCATCAAAGAAGGGGGAGAGTTGGAGGCTTTAAGGAAGAAGAAGTGTGTCTGGTGCTCCGCAGGAACAAGTTACGGTGTAGGTTCTTGTGTGATTGGATATGTTGTCTCTTATGTGCGGTGTTATTGCCATTTATCCTATTGCTAGGAATTAAATTGGAACGAGCTTACCTATGATTAATTAAGGAGGGAAAAAAAAGGAAATTATTGAATTATGAACTTAATTTTTATACAAAAAAAATTACTTTTATTATTCTAACTTATCTTTGGTTGGAAATCAAATTTAATTATTTTCATACTATAAGGATTCAGTTCAGAATAATTCTTCCGAGTTAATCAATACATCCATCGCACACATTCAACATCTCTTATGATGTTCAAAAAGTGAGTAATAAGAGTTATCGAATGAATGTTCGATATATTAGCACGTCATAAATTTAGCTCGCACCGTTCTTTATAAGTGGCACCTGCTTGGGTGTTCCATTTGTAACTTCACAAATAATATCACATCATTTGTCGTCTATTTGCTTGAAACACAGTGTATGCATAATTTTCATATATTTTTTTAATTAATTTTTCATCTTATTTTTCTCTTTTTTTCATGTTTAAATATGAATTTTTATAATTTAATTTATAATAGTAGATTCTAATTTATGTCGCATATGTAAATTATGTACACTCTGTTATAACAAAATATACTTCAACTATAGAAAATATATATATTTAATATTAGATATGCTAAATCAAAGAAATAAATATAACTAAATTACAAAAAACTTATTTAAATACATAAGTAATATCATATATATATATATATAATACAAATATGAATTACATTCAGTATCGAGTTTCTATCTGCATCCGAAACAATTGTGGTGATAGATTTGAATCTTTTTAATATTATTTAGCAGTCAAGAAAATAACCAAAGAAAAATAATAATAATTAAATAAACATCATAACTATATTTATGTTTTCTTTATATATAGATTATATTATTTGGGTGTCTGTGGATCATAAACGCGACGTAAACGCTATTTAATACAACGTCCCCTCCAAGAAAGCTATGTTTTATTTGTTAAACTAAAGTACAATTAATAATGTAATGTATCATTTTGCTCAAAGATTTACTTTCTCTCACACTGCTTTAAAAAATAATCATCAAGGTTTAGCATTAGAAAAGTTAAGAGAATCGTACGTATCTTTTGATTGTATTATTAGTTCATGTTATTTTTTTAATAAAAAAAGTATATAGTTTGTCTTTCGATAGCTATATTTTGTTTTTATTACCTCGAAAAATACCTTGTTGTTAATCTAATTAATTATCATTTACTACCTAGATGATGAGTTAGATTAAGTACATATGTATAATAACCATAACACTCATGTTAGGAACTAGCAACGTAAAGCTAAAATGCTGTAACGCAAGCTAATTCACCTCTCATTAATAGTGTTATTATCTCCGAGACAACTTTGTTAAAATGTATTTTAGTTTTTCATTTTTTAAAATTTTTTTAAAATAACGAATTATTCTTTATTTGTTGTCGTTAAGTTACAATTAGTTTAAAATATTTTGAGATAATAAAAATAAAATGTAATTTTAAGTGAAAATTATTTAGGTGGTAGGAAGGATGTTAACAGTTGTAAAAGCAAAAGTTAAGAATTCTTTTAATAAATTGATAGTTACATCTACATCTATTGAACTGTTGCATATTTTTTAGGTAGACCTCTTTTTTTTTTCCAACACATTGAACCCTAACTGCTCTTAAAATAAGATGTGAGTATATTAAGCCACTTAGCCTAAGTTTCCAGCCGTATGCATTATTGATATATTGTTCCAAATTAAAAGCTATCGAGATATCGCTCTAAGCTATTATGTTGTCGAACTGCTCATCTAAGTCATCGCACCGTCGAGCCATCAACTGAGCCGACTATTGAATCAAGCTTCTATAAATTATTAAACAATTTTCTTCATAATAATTATTGAGGATAGTATTCGATCACGTAACTTTCTTAATTACAGAGGAGGTACTAACCTATTTTACAAGAGTTGATTGGTAATAAATATCTTCAATTTGCAACTAAGGATCCATATTGTATTTTTTATTTATTTAAGTGTCTGAAGGCTAGATATGGGCTCGACAAATGGTTAGCCTTCTTTACATATAGAAGCACTTATGATTCACTAAGCTTTAACTAATATAGTAAGTTGTTTGATCTATTTTTTCAAGTTATATACATCGTCGAATAATTGCTCAAGACTAAACGCCATTGGGATTTACTTCAAGTTGTCCCACTACCGAATTGTTTCTCTAAGCTAATCTCATCATCAAGCCATCGACCGAACCAAGTTGTTGAACTAAGCCACCAACCCACAAAATAATATTCTTCACAATAATTATTTAGAGTTTGAGTTAATTTTATGACCTCCTTAGTCATGGGAAATGATACCTACCAACTCTACTATAATTGGTTGTTATATCCATATCGTATTTTTTTTATCAGTCTGAAGACTAGATATATGCTGGACAAAGGGTTTTAGGCTCTACTAAGCTTAAGCTAATATAATAAAAAGCTGCCTAGTCTATGATCAAGTCATGTTTGTCGCCAAACAATTGCTCTTAAACAAACGTCATCGAGACCTTACTCCAGGTCATCACGTTGTCGAGTTACTCTTTCAGCCAATTATACCGTCGAGCTATCAACCGAATTGAGTCGCTGAGCTAAGCCACCAAACTATCAAATGATTTCTCTGATAATAATTATTTATGATTAGAATCGATCTAATGATGCATTTTTTTATCATTCATGAGCCCCAAGGCTAGATATAGGCTGGACAAAAGGCCAACCCTCATCAGATACAGAGGCACTTTAGGCCCCACCGAGCTTTGAGACGTGCTCCAAGCCGTTGCATTGTCAAGCTGTTCTTCTAAGCTAACCGTACTGCCGAGCCATCAACCGAATCGAGCAAAACCACTAAACTACCAACTATCAAATAATTTTTCCACAATATTATTTGGAGTTGAAGTTGAACTCATGATCTCATTGGTCATGAGCAAGGTACCTATAGTTGGTTGATTAACGATGTATTTCATACCACGTCACATGATAAGGCAAAAATGTCATGCTTCCATTAGGCAGAAGATCCTCTGCACCCGAGGATGCAGGAGATTTGTGCACCGGGACGACACTCGGCAGTCGTCGGGCCATCAGGACAGCGAGATCCTACAATCAAACGCGGTTCAAATTCCCATTAGTGGGCGTCCTTTGTCTCCTTGTGCTGTCGTCGCTCCACGTGTCCTTGATAGCTGTTAAAGGGTTTTGTTGTTTGCGGGTACTCACAATACGGACCCTCCAATATACCATAACCTACGTGGTACCCGCCCTTTTACGCCGGGTCCCACAAACTGTGTCTGGTTAGGTAGAAGTAGCACCCACTTCCACACCCATCCCAACTCCCCGTAGCCCCCACTGCCATCTTTTCTTTTCTTTTTCTATTTTACACCCTCCTAGTTCTTATATCTCTTAGTTTAGCCCAAATTAAAGTATTTCTTACACTTCACATTTAAACCCTTTGTAGTAGTATAATATACATTATAAACTTTCAAAATAATTAAATAATAAATAATAAATAATAAAAAGTAAAAAGAAAGGAGGTGCTTGAGTGCTTCCAAATGAAACGGAAGGGGGGGGGGGGGGTGTAACGGCAGCAATGGAGGTTCCGTTCCAGAGCCCATTGTTTCCGTTAAGGATGACAAGTAGTACAAGATTCCTTAGTATGGTGGGGCCCATCCATGGTTTGGTAATAAATCCAGTGTGTCCTTTTGCTGCCACCTCCCCTCTCTCTCTCTCTGGCATGTAGTGGTTTCGTACTTCCACCCACTGTGCTTACTTAGACTAAGCACCAAATCATCATTTATTAACTTTAGGACTCATTCCAAAGAAAATAGATAAAACTTTTGGGGATTTTAGGACACCCACTTTGTAACCAAATCATCGATTACTTAGACTAAGTACCAAATTTGTAACCTAGGAAGTCACAAATTTAAGTTCGCCACCAAACAAATTTATTATACACAAATTATTTGGGTGTCAATCAAGCCAAGGGTGTTGGCTTTGAAGAGCTGCTCAACGATGCGATATTGGATAGCTACGTTTATTGGAGGCTTAAATGTCTTTGTATCAAGAAAAAATTAATCCTTTGTTTAGCTCGTATCTAGCATTCGAACTCTTAAATGATAAAAAAAAATCAAGTGAAATTATTCCTCTATCCCGTGTTTGAAATAAGTGGCAGAGCCACAATCAACGAGATAGTGCTCCTTTCATACTATATAAGAATTTCTGAATTCGAATCCTAACTGCATGCTAGTATTTAGCGGTTAATCATTATCGATTACTATTTACTACCGATGAGTAATCATACCATATTTTTGTGAAAGAAGAGAAGACTCTCAAAAACTTATTAAAAACTAAACTTACCATCTCATTTCTCTCTTTAATTTTTCATTATATCACTAAACCTACTTAGATTAAAAAGGAAAAAAAAAGAAAGAGAAAGAAGATATATCTCTAAATTATGAACCATACATCATCGACATGGCATGTGCCATTCCATGGGCAGGGTCATGATGATGATTGTACGAGTTGTACTAATAAACCTACCATTAACTTAATTGGAACCATGCATGCATGTCGTAGTACAAGCATAAAATAGCTTCAAGATGAAGACTTTTTTTTTTAACATGTCATGATAAAAAGGTTGTCATAAAGCTTTATTCATTAGACTACTCTAAAAGGTTTCAATTATGAGCAATGGCACTATTACTACTAGCTACTACTAATACAATGATATTTTACAAAGATTTGCTTTGTGTGTGTGTGTGTGTGTCTCTCTCTCTCTCTCTCTCTCTCTCTCCTCTTTCTATCATTAACCAAATACTAAGTATCAATGCTCTATCTTTTCACAGGGTAAATTAATGACACTTGTTTACTCTCTTGTTATAATGATTAGCCATCTATATAACATCATTTGAAGTTAGTATAGTAGATTGGTTTATGGACTAAAATAGCCATATCTTTGTTATCACTTATTTTCCTATTTGATGTTTGACACCACGTCTACGTCGGTCCATGTCACACGTAAGTTAATGCGCATTATTGTGTCAATCATCCACATCCAATAGTTTTCATCGCATTTGAAAAGAAAATATAAAAGATCATAGAATTTGAGTGACTGCAATCGAAGCCGTTGAATATGCACGATTGATATATTAACGTGCTTAAAAATCAACTATCGAATCTCGGCTAACAAATATATCCTTCCTTATGTACTGCATTTGTCAACTATTATTATTTTTTAAGATTAAGATGCTTTTTATTTAATTTCTATCCATTCTTTTTGTTTTTTTTATTTCTTTTTATGTAGACTAAATAAGATTATGTCAGAATCAAATCCGCTCGGAATAATAATTAGAACCTAATTCCAACAAAATCTAGCTTGAGTAATATTAGGGATTCCACAATTACTCATTAATAATTACCAAGCTTACATGCAATAATGTAATCTTTTATAGATTTTTTTTTGCATGTATATCCTTCCAACATTTGTTATTTACATGAATACCCCTCCAAAGTTGATATTGATATGTATTTCTCTCAAAATATTTGATTTATTTACATAGACATCCTTTAAAGCCCTTATTATTTTTATATTTTCTATGGATACCCTCTCAACTATAATCATTAATAAAGGATATCTATGCTAAATTACTAAGTTTTTTTTAACAAATATATGTCAAATTATAAATTTTAGAAGTACATAAACAAATGTGAAATTTAGAAAAATACACACACAAATAAGAAACTTTCGAACGATATATATGCAAAAAAAAAAAACAAAAAAAAAAACAAAGGGGAGTTGATTTAATTATTATTTGATAAGATAATTCCGAGTCTTAATTGATTGAGATTTTTTTCTTCATGGTTGGGCATTGAAATGAAGAATAACTGAGCATCATATCAAGACATAAAGAAGAAATAATTAGAGGATAAAATAAATAAAGATATCTAGCCCTACCACTCTTCTTAAAGGTGAAATTAAAATTAAGTATCATTGTAGTGCAAGGTTAATTTAAAAATGGGAATTAATGTCCATAGATTAATTTTAGCTGCTTTGTTCTCCCATTGTTATTATGAAATCAGTGGGCGCATTCATTTTATTCTTTACATCAACTCAAGGTGGTACCAAAATATCTCCAAACTACTTGTTGAGAAGCATTGATATTATTTCACTTGGAATCTTATAAGATTGAGCAATAGAAAAATATATAATTGAATAGTTATTGGCATGAGCTTAAACATATAGATATATGATAACAAAAAGTGTATGTTTAAATCTAAAATAAAAGTAAAGTTATATATTAGCTAATTTATATTTAAGAAGTATGCTTATTCTTAGAGAACTTTAAATAAGAACTTAGGCTTTGGTATAAGTATACTTAAAAATAGTGGGTGAAGCCTAAAGCTACTTAGGGTTAGGGTCGACACCAAATTCATTTTGAGCCGAGCCTAACTTAAGCTCGAGTTGGGCTCGAATTTAAACTAGCCCAAAACAAGTTTATTTCAAGCCCAACTCAATTCAAGCATAATTCAAGCTAAAGCCTTGAACAAATCTAACTCGAGCCTTCTTCAAGATCGGATCAAATTTAAGTTAAACTTAAATTAAATAAGGCATGGTTAAATATGTGGATGAGATGAGATCAAATGGATAGGTTTTGTATTTACTTGTTAAAGATTAGAGATAAATATGAAGCATTAGATCTTGATAGAATAGTCATAAATTATACATATTATAAATTATATTGATTTAATTTTAAGTCTTATTGAGTCGAGCTTCATCTAAAGCTCGGCTCACTTAATTTTGAGTCGAGCCTGAGCCGAGCACGAGCAGTTTGATTATTTTCTTTAGTTTTTATCTATTAAATGCTTCATTAATTTACATATAGGTCTGAAACAGTAACTAAAAAGACATCTTTGCAAAAATAATACGAAATTTCAAGTGGTATTCAATCATCATATGAGAAGCTTTTGATGGCAAAATAAAATAAAATAAAATAATAATAATAATGATAAATAACTTCACTATTTTGGTTTGTGGGCTAAACTCTATTACTATTTGGAGCCCAACTCTTCAACCCATTAGTCTAGTTTAAGCCCATTTCATATCCACCGTCCATCCAATTGGACGGCTGAGATCTCATCATCTAGCGAACAAAATGAAGCCAACCAAAACCCTAATCTCTTTCTATTTAACCCACCAACTTCGCAGCTTACAGCCTCCAGGAGCCGCTGCAATGGTAAACCCTAATCCATCTCCTCTCTTCCCTATCCTCCGAAACCTAACCCCCATCTTCTCTTCGATGGATTGCAGGGTATCGATCTCGTCGCCGGCGGCCGTAGCAAGAAGGCCAAGCGCACCGCCCCCAGATCCGATGACGTCTATCTCAAGCTCCTCGTCAAGGTTCCCATCTCCCTCCCTCGCTCTCTGTCTATCTTGTCTATTTGACTTTTTTTGTTGAGTTCAGAAACCCCTTTTTTTTATTAAGATTTATCTTGTTCGTGGATCAGCTCTACCGGTTTCTAGTGCGGAGGACCGGCAGCAAGTTCAATGCCGTTATCCTGAAGCGGCTCTTCATGAGCAAGATGAACCGTCCGCCCATCTCCCTGAAGAGGCTCGTGACCTTCATGAGCGGAAAGGTGCGACTGTTGCTTCAAATTTTGAGTCTTTTTGTTAGTGGATTTTGGGTTCTTAGGGTTAGGGTTAGGGTTATGGTACAGGGTGAGAAGATTGCTGTAATTGTGGGGACGGTGACGGACGACAAGAGGGTTTACGATGTCCCGGCAATGAAGGTGACGGCTCTTAGGTTTACCGAGACGGCGAGGGCGAGGATTGTCAACGCTGGTGGGGAGTGCTTGACCTTTGATCAGCTCGCGCTGCGCGCGCCCCTTGGGCAGAACACGGTATGCGGTGATTTTTTCTTAAATGAACATAATCTAGTTGATTTTATCTTAGACATCAGTTCCCCTAGACGAATGTTATTGTTTGATCCTGGTGGAGAATGAGGTTCTTTGAGATCAGTGATTTGATGATGGTCACTCTTTATTGTCTTTGCTTGATCTTTTGATATGATTATAGAATAAAAAGTGCTGATCTGGTAGTCATTTTTGGTGGGATTATGCCCCAAATTGGATTTTCTGGTTCCCCATGATGGTTAATGAACCATGCTAATGCTGATTCCTTTGATGATAGTTCACTATTTTCTTTTCTGAGGGAACCTTTTTATTATAATTTGCGCAATGAAATGCTTCAATTCTTGAATGGTAGATTCCAATATTTGCATCGAGTATTTTGTTGTTATGGATTATTTAAAAACTGAAGAATCTTCATTTTTCAAAATGATCTATTGAAATTGTTGAAGTTTTTTATTTGGTGCATAACACTTTCAAGTAGCTTGTTTTATCTCTTCTTTTGTGTGGTAATATTTAAGCCTACTCTGTTATTTGCTTCTCAAAATGTAAGAATATCACAATATCAGAATTCCTATGATGATTTTAGCAATGACGATATTGTATAATCCCAGCTCTATTAGACATTCCATTAATTGGATACTCGAGGAATAAGAATAGTCAACAATATCTGAGCAGAATCTCATCAATTGATTTTAGCTGTGATTTCTAGTTTTATTTCTTTAATTGCCTTTTTCGTTTCTTTGTTATGGATGCCATCAGATGATTAATCCGTCCCATATGTGAAATTAAAAAGTGGTTAGCTTCTACTTTGTTGTACAAGTTCATGTAAGGAATTTGTACATGGCTTGTCAACCATTGATTGGATGTTGAAGTTTTTTATTTGCTGCATAACACTTTCAAGTTGCTTGTTTTATCTCTTTTTTTGTGTGTTAATATTTAAGCCAACTCTGTTATTTGCTTCTCAAAATGTAAGAACTTCACAATATCAAAATTCCTATGATGATTTTAGCAATGATGATATTGTATAATCCCAGCTCTATGAGACATTCCATTAATTGGAAACTCGAGGAATAAGAAAAGTCAACAATATCTGAGCAAAATTCCATCAATTGATTTTAGTTGTAACTTCTAGTTTTATTTCTTTAATTGCCATTCTTGTTTCTTTGTTATAGATGCTGTCAGATGATTAATTGCTCTCATATGTGAAATTGAAACTCAGTTAGCTTCTACATTGTTGTACAAGTTTATGCGAGGAATTTGCACATGGCTTGTCAACCATCGATTGGATCTATTTAAATTGTTAAAGTATTTTAGTTTCTGCATAGCACTTGCAAGTTGCTTTTTTTTTCTCTCTTGTATATTTGTAGTTAAGTCTACTCAGTTTTTTTGCTTCTCGGAATGTAAGAATTTTCACAATATCAAAATTCCTATGATGATTTTAGCAATGATGATATTGTATAATCCCAGCTCTATGAGACATTCCATTCATTGGATACTCGAGGAATAAGAAAAGTCAACAATATCTGAGCAGAATTTCATCAACTGATTTTAGCTGTGACTTATAGTTTTATTTCTTGAATTGCCTTTTTTTATTTCTTTGTTATGGATGCCATCAGATGATTACTTGCTCTCCTATTTGAAATTGAAACTCTTTGTTAGCTTCTAGATTGTTGTACAAGTTCCTGTGAGGAATTTTCATATGGCTTGTCAACCATCGATTGGATCTATTTATATTGTTGAAGTATTCTTTGTCTGCATAGCACTTGCAAGTTGCCTGTTTTATCTCTCTCGAATGTTTATAGTTAGGTCTACTCTGTTTTATTGCTTCTCAAAATGTGAGAAATTTTAAAATTCTTAGCATGATTTTAGCAATGATGATATTGTTTAATCCCAGCTCATTATGAGACATTCCATTAATTGGATATTCGAGGAATAGAGAAGAATCAACAATATCTGAGCATAATGTCATAAATTGATTTTAGCTGTGACTTCTAGATTTATTTCTTTAGTTACCTTTTTTCTTGGTTGTGGATGCTATCAGATTATTGAAATTGAAACTCCATTAACTACGACATTGTTGTACAAGTTCCATGTGAGGAATTTATACATGAGTTGTCAGCCATTGATTAGAAATGTCGCTTTGGGATTATGTAGTTAAGAGTGGATGTTTTCTCGAATTGAAATATTTTATCATTGCTTGTGGTTTTCTTCAATATTACCTTGTGTTATTGAAATTATGGTCATGGTTAATTCGAAAGTGCTTCACAGTTTGTGAGAATATACACCTTTTTACATATCATTATTGTAATAGCATCATGCTTTGGCATCACAGGTTTCTTGGCTATTAAGCAGTTTATTGTATTTTTACTATTTGTTTTTGTCAATTACCAACTATTTCTATAGCTTATTGATTATTATGGAATGCATGGAGTTACTTGAGCATTATAATTACCTATATTGACATTTCTATAAATATTTTTTTTCCGTCATTTCTGTAATGTTTTAACATTAATTTGCTAGAGTCAGTTTGTCTCCATTACCTGAAAATTTCTGGATGCATTTTCAATTGCATCTGCAGGGAAAATGATTGGTGTCTTATTCTGTGAACAGGTTCTCCTGAGAGGACCCAAGAATGCCCGTGAAGCTGTGAAGCACTTTGGTAAGGCCCCTGGTGTGCCACATAGCCACACAAAGCCATATGTCCGTGCTAAGGGCAGGAAGTTTGAGAAGGCCAGAGGAAGAAGGAACAGTAGAGGATTTAGGGTTTGAGACGACCCTTTTAATCCACATATCTGGTCTAAAGTTGCAGCTTCCGTGCAGTCTCTTAAGACGGTTTCATGTGTTCACGAAGAACTACCTTTCTATCAATCTTTCTGTCATTTTATAGTTTTGGACAATTGTTATTTAGATTCAAATTTTGACCACTGTTTGAATGTTTCTGTGGAGTTCTCTAGACATAGTTCTGTCGTTGGTTTTTCTCCATTGAGGCTAAGATCTATTTAATCGCTATGCCTGTTGTCATGATCATCTTTAGTTGATCTATTTCCGGCGTTGTTGATCTATTTCCGTCGCTGATCCACAGGGTGATTCATTTTATTTGTGACACAGGTTTTTAGTAATGGAGCATTATAGAGTTAACACGCAATTTTTGAGCCAAATTTGATTCACATTCACTATATGGAGTGTCTGTAGTTAGGGCTCTCAAAATAAACGAGAGGCTCGGGCTAAGCGGAATCTCAAGTTTGGCTTTACTCGTTAGAGATAGCTAAGCTTGAGCTGTTGAAAGCTGTTGAAATCGGCTTGAAATTAGTATCGAGCTGAGCCAGGGTTTTTACAAAATCCTATTTTTTAATCCTAATTTTTGGATTGCTGAGCTTGAGTTGGAGTTGACTTACACAAGCTTGGTATAAAAGGGGTTTTACAAAATCTTATTTTCTAATCCTAATCCTTAATCCTTTGCCAAGCTTTGTCTCCTCCTTCAGTATGCCAGAGCTCCTTGATTTGCCCATCGAGATGGATCCGTTTCGGAATTGGACAATAGCAATAGGTGGGGATAAGGGCGATCAGATCGACGTTCCAGAGGGTGATGATGTCACAATGCTAGTTGCTTCATCTTCTGAGCTCGATTTAAACTTAATCTGATTCGGCTTGAATGAGGTTTGATAATAGGCTTATTTTAGGCTTGGGCTCGGATTTAGATTTGGCTAAAGTTGAGCTGAGCCCAAGCTCAATTCTAAGGCTCGAAATTCATTTTGAGCCGAGCCTGAGATGAAGCCGACTCATTTACACCCCCCCATCGGTGGTATGTGTGATGCTATAGATTTGCTTTGAGTTTTAAGATCTTAAAAGACATATAATATCAATATATATTATCGAAAAGTAGTACAAAACTCATGATAATAACTTTGGTGTTGCATGATATATGACACATATACACATACTTTGCACCCTCTGAATCGCCTTAGAACTATGCTCTTGTTGAAAAAAATTAGACATATGCATCATCAATGCCCGGCACCTCCTGTCTTTACCATTCAATCAAGCCTACAGAAAGTAAATCAAGATCGTTAAAATTTAACAATAAGAAAGAAAAGACGCAACAAGTTCTACCAAGGTTAAACTACCATATGTAGAGGCACAATAAGTAAAATAAAATAAAATAAACAATATAATGCATGATAAATTTTGATAGATTATTTTAATTTTTATGTGCCCACTAAACTTGATGTAATGTATTTATTACTTTGCGTTAATATATACGATTACCAAATTGTGAGGCTTTTTGAGAGTTGTCGCTTATTTATTTTCCTATTATACATCAGCCATGTAATAATTATGTGTATTAATAAAGTTCTTAGCAAATGAGTTTTTTTTTATATATATATAAAAAATAACACAATTTATATAGGAGGTGTACTCAATGCTGTTATCCCGTTAATGAAATGGAAACAAAAAACAAAAGAAAAGAAAAAGAAAAAAGAAAAAAAACCCCGAAATTATGCACCCTCTCCGAAAGGAAAACCGGTGGTGTATGCAAAGATTTCAAAAGCCTACCAATTGGATTTCTTCTCATTCCCATCTCCTCGCACGACCGATTAGGGTTTTCCCGTGATTGAGGATAGCCAATGGCGGCGGCGGCGGCCCAAAAGCTTCTCAGCATCGGCACCAAGATCGTGGCCGTCGGCCGTAATTACGCTGCCCATGCCAAAGAACTCGGCAACGCCGTCCCCAAGGTCTGATCTCTCTCTCTCTCTCTCCCTTCTTCTTCTTCTTCTTCTTCTTCTTCTTTTTCTTCGAGATCACAAAAGTTCGCGATTTCCTCACCTCAGGAGCCGGTGCTGTTTCTGAAGCCTACCTCGTCGTACCTCCAAAATGGCGGCGCCATCGAGATCCCCCACCCGTTAGAATCACTCGATCACGAGGTGGAGCTCGCCGTCGTCATAGGCCGCAAGGCTCGCGATGTCTCCGAGTCAACCGCGATGGACTACGTTGGAGGTAAATTGCTTAGTTGACGCAGAAATGGCAAGAAAGATTGAATCTTTGTTCGACTCATTTCCTTTTTATAGTTCATGGATACTATCGCGTGACTGAAAGATATAACCTTTTTGAGATACACAATTGTCTCTAACTAGGTCTCCAACTTACGCATTTCATAGTTCTGCACTTATAGTAATTAGTTAAAAATTTGAAATCCGGTGCTCAACTTTAAAAGAAAATCAAAGTGATACCTTACGTGATTCAAGACGAAACAGATGATGGCGTGGTATTTGGGGAATCAGGAGAAGTGCTTTCTGCTTACACAAAAAGCAGCTATAAGAGGTAGTAGGAAGAACGGCGACAAGAGTTGGTGCACAAATTCTCAGGATTAAACCCGCTTCTTCATGGAATCCACATGTCATACCTGAACATATTTTTCTTTCATTTGGAATCCACTAAGGAATATGAGCAAACAAAAATTCCTCCAAGATATGTAGTCATACACCAAAAAATGTCTTTCTGAAAACCTAGAGAATAAGTACAGAACTACATACAGAGAGCTCCCTTGCAAAAGATTGTTATGCATTCTTATGATGGCGTTAGTATCATGTTTCCTTAATGCGATCCAGCTTCTTATGTGTTTTCCTTCTTTTGAAAGTGTTATTGCCTACTACAAACAGTATTGTTTATGGAACTTGCAGGCTATGCACTTGCTTTGGACATGACAGCAAGAGAAATCCAATCTTCTGCTAAGGTGGGTAATTTCAACATTATTATTTAATTTACTAAATTCCTGCAATGCAATTCTTTTTATGTTACTGATAAGTGTTAAGTATCATTGTTTAATTCCTGAAGGTTGGTGTTATTGTAGTCCGCAGGACTCCCATGGACTGTGGCTAAAGGGCAGGACACTTTCACTCCGATTAGTGCTGTTGTAAGTATTCATAGCTGCACTTTCTTGCCAAAGTGTAACTTTTTTCATTATCATCTCTGGAAGGATGCTCTTTTTCAGTCTGTGAAAGAGCTGTATGCGGGTACGCGCTGCTGAAATATCGAAAACAGCTGTTTGTTTCTTCCTGTAATCTGTTCCATAGAGAGAATTAGTTAATGCATATACCAGCTATGCAGGGATAGTTCTTGGCTTCTTGCATAATGCAGAGCAACCATGCATATAAATTACTAAGAACTCCGGATTAGACAAGAGAAAACTCAAAAAGATGCACACACATGTACTTCATATGTAATTCTAGCTTGTGGGCTTCATTAGTTGTTACATATTTTTTATATCTATCTGCATCTTTTTAGTTTATTCAGCACCATTATAGCTTAGCCATTTGTGAGAAAGTTTAGTTTAGTTTGTTTGTTTTTTTTTGTTTTTTTTGTTTTTGTTTTTGTATCAATACTATTTTTCCCTGCTAACCATAGATGAGTTGCAATTTTCATTTAATACAGCTTCCGAAGTTGACGGTTATAAACCCCGACGATCTAGAACTATGGCTAAAGGTTTGATCTTAATTTCTTGATCCATTGCTACTTATACAAACTACATATGGTGCCTTCTGCTTATACATATTGTAGTACTGCTGTTTATAATTTGCGGAGTTTATAAGCGCAGGTTGATGATGAAATTAAGCAGAAAGGGTCAACCAGTGATATGATCTTCAAGATTCCATTTCTCATCAGTCATATTAGTTCCATTATGACGCTAATGGAAGGAGATGTGATTCTAACGGGTAATTGGCATTTTATTTGTTGTTAATCACAGTAAAGGTCTTTAGCTTCTTAGACTAGTTAAGAAGTAGAATCAGATGCATGCTATCGATGATAAAATTTGCAAATTATTATAACTTATAAGAACAGAAAAATGTAGAAAAATTCATAAAGTGATTTCAAATGCTTGTTCCATAGTTTTGAAGTGTCAGATGACACAGTGCATGGCGTCTGAACAAATACTGAAATTACGCTGCCGACATGTACCGTGATAACGACTTGCAAACACAGTACACTAGAAGGGGCTTGATTCTTATGGTGTTGCCTCAAAGTCTGCACACACATCTTGCATGCAGCAGTTGTTACTTATAATTATTTTCCTTTCTAGAGTTAGACAACAGATCAATATTGTTTAGCAATACACTTTTCATATATTTTCTGCAAATATGCCTTTATTCTGTTGCATTATCCTAGGTGTGTCATTACTATCTTATTGTGTATAAGTGATATGTGTCCACTCATAGTATACAAACTTTTGGGATTTACATATTGTTGTAGGTTCAGGACTATTCCTTGACTTAAATGTCTTGAATTAGTTTTCATCGGTGATCATGGTTTAAATTTTCATTATAAGTTATTTTTGACTTTCTTGCATTAATCTATCTTGACTGTCACTTTGGTTTTCTTTTCTTGTCTTTCTATTAGTTTCCCTTTATCTGTTGGCCAACTGCTCTTTTCACCTATCCACCCAACTTTATTGGTCCTGCTGTTTTATTTTAATGTGTAGGCTCATCATGTAACTACTATCAACATTCAAACAAGAAAAATTAGCTGCCTGCTGCTATTAATTTTGTTTTTGGTACTAGTTTGCTATGGGACTAGCAATTCTGGCAACAAATCATCAGAAGAAATACACGCCTGACTATCTTGTTTATGACCTTATATGTAGGTACTCCTCAGGGTGTTGGACCTGTAAGCTTGGGCCAGAAGATTACAGCTGGTATAACTGGCTTGATAGATGTCCAATATGATGTTCAGAGGCGCCAAAAACCATTGAGCAGCTAAGATCGTAGAACATCGATGAGATGAGATGCTTGTACGCCAATAAATTACCTCTGTTATAGATCAATTGAACCTTTTGCCTAGTTTTTTGTTTTCTCGTGTATTTTCAGTGAATTAGCTAGCTCAGTCAATTGTAAGAGCAAATAAGATAATTGAACAGCAATAAATATACTCCTGCTAATTTCTATTTTCTATCAACTGGGGGATTGTTTTCCTTTGACATGTCACACTACTATAAAAAATCAAGTAAAAGTTGGTTTACTCTCCATTTCAAATATTCAATAGATTCAAAGCTGTGCTGTGAAAATGATTAACCAAAATGCTTTAGACAATAGATTCTTCTACTATTAGCTGTTCAATCTCTTGATTTTTCATGATAAAATTCATGGATTTAGTGAATTTACCGGGTTGCGAGATTGTATGAGCATCAAGTTTTTTTGTTTCCCTTCTCATGAAATGGTAGCATTGAATAAAGTTGTTTGCTTTGCATCTTGGGCTTGATTGATCTCTTAACTCCAGGTACACATCGATTACGACACAAATCGGCACCCCGAAAGGACCACTTAATAGTTAATAGACACCATAACAGAAACAGATTTCATTATTCTTTTAGATTCTGAATGGTCACAGACACCCATCTCAGAACTTGTTGATGAACTCAATGATGTGATCAGTAACTTCTTGTGCTTTCTCCTGCTGAATGAAGTGCCCAACTCCCTCCATGACAACAACTTCCTGGAGGAGTGGAACATCCTTCTTGAACCCACCCTTGTGTATGTAATCTTGGATGCCAGGGTAATGGTAGGTCAGGTCAAGGTCTCCAACAATATACTTGGTTGGCACTTCTATTTGCTTCCCACTCCATGGTGCTGTCAGCTCCCAGTTTCTGCACATACAATTGCAGCAAATGTTTGTAGCTATCCAGAGAAGGAAACAAACCCTAAGCCAATACAGGCTATCCGGATACGGATACAGATATGAATTCAAAGTTACAGTTACACTTACAGATCTAAGCAGCGGTAGTAGTTCATCCCGCCGGTGAACCCACACTTGTCAAACTTGGTTACAAAGTAGTCGATGTCGTCCTCAGTGAGCCAGGCCGGCAGTGACAATTGATCGTCGGAGCCCAAGCCCTCCTCCGAGGGAGCAGAAGGCCCAGGATCACGAAGAGTGAAGATCTTTTTGAAGACAAGTTTGGTGCCAACAGAGGCAAATTCTGCTTCTGCAGCTCCAGGCTCCTGTTATTACAAACCATTATGAAATGCATACCTTGTTGAGATGTTTGCAGCTAATCATAGTTGAAAGTGCAGTAGCGAGTAATTAAATCAAAAGGTTATCTTAAGAATTAATAAAATAAATCTGCAAAGCACACTCAATTTCTTCTTCTTTTTTTTTTTTTCCATGTATACTTACAAATAAGCACAGATGAGTTTTTTAATTTTACATTAAAAAGCTTATTAAAAGGAATAGTTTAACCTCTCTAGTCTCTCATATATGGGGCAGAGATAAAACTTAGTTTATAAATATTTTAAACTATAATTAAAATAATATTTTTAATTAAAGTAACACTAAATTTTAAAAAGAAAGTGGTGCAAGTACTCAATAGAACAGCAATAGACCTGAAATCGGCAGATGTAGTAGCCATCTCCATAGAGATTCCTGAAATGCTGCACCGTCTTCACAGTGGGGTGGCGAGGCCAATACGAGACGCTCAAATTCACCAACGACTTCACTCTGTCAGGCCTAAACTTGCAGAAGTACCAAGCCAACAGTGCACCCCAGTCATGCCCCACCAGGGCCACCTTCCCATATTTCCCCAAAATTAAGTTTATCAACAATATTCCGAAATATTAACAAGCCTTTTTTTTTTCGAGTATATCAATATCGGAAACACTAAATTTAGAGTCCGATAAAGCACCTCAAATCAGGCTTCAAATAGGGCTCCAAATTTAGAGTCAGCTATAGTGAATTTTTAAATTTGGAACCCCATTTAAAAATTTAGAGTCCTGTTCAATTATTTAAAATTATAATTTTGTTTTATAAAAGCTTAATAAAAAAACTTAAATTTCATCTGTATCTTTTATTAGATAATCTAGTTCGTTAAACTGAATATATAATTATTTTTTAGCAAAAATAGTACCGTCGGAAAAGTTTCATCGAGATCTATAGTAATTTAAAATTATTTTTAAAACCAATGAATATTAGTCTTATTATAAAGATATTGATGAGAATTTTCCAACCATATATTTTATTATTAAAAAAATAACAACATTAAGATTACATATTAAGTGATTTAAAATGTAATATATAAATATATATTATATTAATTAAATAATAAATATAGAGGCTCTTGGCTTAGGGTATATGTTTAGAGAAATATACAAGCAACATCCTAAAGTTTGCCTATTTTAAAAATAAAAGTCTCCTTTTACTACTTACAATTAGAGCCTCAATAAAAAGAATAGGAAATACAAAAAAAATTATTTGAAATGGATAAAGTATTTGTTCTACATTTATATATGATGAAAAAGTAGTATAAAAATAGTTATATAAAGTGAAAAAAAAAAAACAAATAGGTGTGCTGCAAAAGCAAAAGTCAACTTGAACATTTTGTGCAAATGACCCATTATTTTTCATAGAGTTTTGAAGTATGGGAGTAAAAAATAAAGGTATAATATCCCTCGGAACTCTCGGAGGAGTTGAGTTTGGCAAAAATACTCGAAACCGGTGGGATTCACTTGCAAAACACAGTGAGTTAAAAAAGATATAGTAACAAGAAGATTCAAATAGTACGGAAAAGGAGTTCAAAAAGAAGAAGAAAAGAGTCACCTGGGGTAGATCAAGGGCGTCAAGAAGGGCGACGAGATCTCCGACGAGGTGGAAGACGGTGTAGGAGGCGACGTCGGGAGGGGCGGAGGTGTCGCCGTATCCACGGAGGTCGGGGGCGATGGCCCGGTAGCCGGCAGCTGCGAGGCCGACGATCTGGTGGCGCCACGAGTACCAGATCTCCGGGAAGCCGTGGAGGAGGAGCACGGCGGGTCCGTCGCCCTTCTCCGCCACGTGCATGGCGATGCCGTTCACCTCCACTGTCCGATGGCTGATCCCTTCCATATCTCTTTCCTCTCTTCCTCCTCTTTCCAACCGTAGTCTCTATCCAAATGCCTTTGTTTAACGTGAGAGAAACCCATGACGTAACCAAGGGTAGAATTGAAATTGCTTCATTATGGTTGCCTCTATATGAATAAAGAAATAATATTATTTATAGAGATAATTATTTCTCTTTCTAAATTTTATTTCGAAACATTATATAATTCAATCTGATCTGAAATTGATTCTAATTTCTCACCTACTCAGTTAGATCGATGAGATTAACTGGTGGATATGATATTATGAACTCATTATCATTATTATTAATATTATTAGTGATATTCTCATATAATATACTATGTATATTTTTTTTAATAAAATTGTATTTTTAATTTTTAATATAAATTATATAATTTATCGAATACGTACGTAAAAGACTCTAATTAATCGAATATGCCCTTAGTTGCTGAGTTGGGTTTAAATTATTTACGTTGGGTTGATTAGTATATGTGGGGGTAAAAATAACTAGGGTGAGTATATATTTTTGTAATCTTATATTTAGCTTAATTTAGAGATTTAATTAAAATTTATTAAAAAATATAAAGTGTCATGCAAATTATTATTATTATTATTATTATTATTATTTGTACCTCTTTCATCATAACAAAATCCTGTTCTTTTGTACATGCTGAGATTGCCGTCCGATAGCTGACAACAGTCCAGAGCACACCACGTGTTTCTTGTAACGCGTGTAAACTAGGAGCCATCCATCCTTGGGATCTTCCGCGTTTGAAGCAAGATGTGTTTTAAAAATAAATAAATAAATAAATCAAATATATGGATCTTTTTTTTAAAAAAAAAAATTCTTTATGGATTGATTTATGCACGCTGTTTGATGCGTATTAATATATCAATTACTCATGCATAGCACCAAAATAAAATTTTTTATTAAGCTTATGACAATAAGAGAGAGAAATTGTACATTTTTTAATTTTAATTTTAATTTTAATGTGGACTTAAACTTATACAAACATGTCACATGACTCGTCGAGATCAATCGATATGAATACGCGTGTAAAGATTCCAAACATATCTCATTCAAATCTCAATATAATTTTGTATTTAAATTTTGAAGTGTACTGGAAGCTTAAGTTTGAAGTTTGGAAGGTTAATTTTGGTGAAAAACTCAACCATTTCTTTCTTTGTTCCTGCTTGTCAAATAGTAGTTGATATACCACGTGGAAAACATTCATTCCAGCTTCTACCAAATCAATAGTTCAAGAAGAAGGATTGGAGCTCAGCAACATTGAGATGGATTTTTATTTATTATTTATTTTTGATCTTTTTAAAATTTATGAGGTAAAAAATAATTTTGAGCGTGTATCTAACCCACAAAATAAAATGCAAGAATATTAGATCAACCCAAGATGTGGACTTATGACTATGTTAGTACAACTTTTTTTTTTTTTCAGTTTAGTACAACTTAAAATGCAGTACTAATTGATTTGATTCAAAATGTAAATATATTAACATTATCAGATTAATACGTCGGTATGCATCGGATCGGATAGAAAGAAAAAGTGACAGACTATTTCTTTGTTCTTATCTGCTTGAAATAAGCAAATATGATTTTAATTTGATTTCAGAACATATATACAATAACAAACTATGAAATTTTATACAATTTTGATCATAATTTGATGATGATCTTAGATGATATTCTTCTACTCTTCGAAGAGTATATAATGGGGTCACAAATGGCTGATGATGATGATGGTATTTGTGGCATAGTTTGATGTGTTACATTTTGTGTAACAACCTGCCCAAAAATAAATTTAATTAATTTTTGGGCACGACGACTTGCGTGGTGAGGCGCCACGTGCCCACCGTCGCTGCCGCAGCCAATCGATCGCGGTGGGCCCCGGCGCCGGCGTCCTCCACCTTCTCTCTCTTCCCCTCGGCGGCCCGGGTCCATTTAGGTATTTCTGTATTAATTAATACAAATAGTTTTAGACATTATTTATTTTAATAATAATATATATTCATCAATATGATTATTGTTAATTATAATTAATTAATGATTAATTAGGCTATAAATTATTATACATAAATATAGGTAATACTTATATTTATTTACTTATATGTATATTAGATTAATAGATAGATTTGTAAATTATAATTAATAGATTTCTATTCTAATATTTTTATGATATACATTTTAAGTAATTCTATTAATTTATTATATATTATTATTCTGCAACAAATAAAATACTAGGCTTATTTAGTTATTTATTTATTATCTTATCGAGTAAAGACTACATAGTCCCTAATTAATCAAGATAGAATATGAATTATAAAATTAATTATAATTAGACATTGTCTATATTTATAGTTATTTAGCCTTTTATTTTATAATTATATATTTAGAAATATTCTTATATAAAAAGAAACTGACATATTATCCTTATACTATAATTAGTATTTTATGATAATAGTATAATTATAGTATTTGAATCGTATCTATAGATAGATTTAGTTATGTAATAAAAAATTAAAACGAAGTGATTCTAAATCTAATAAACTTTTATATTTTACTTGAATTAATTCGAATTAGATAAAGGACTAACTTCATGCTACTTAAATATTTTCAGATTCTGAACCCTCTTATTTGAGACCCCGTGGACATTGCTACGTGGTTTAGGCTTAAACTCTTAGCGCATTTTTAATCTTTTGTTTATATTATTTAACTCTCTTATAGTTCTAATTTATGTACAACGGTTAGCTTCTCTAATCAAAATTGATGATGAAGATAATTCTATTTAAAATTTATATTATCCCTTTTTGGAAGGTATGCAATATTCAAGATGTAAAAGTGGGAGATTAGAGTGAAAGAAGCATAAAAGCTAGAGAATTTTCAAACACAAGTATACATACATATAATTGAATGTTGCAAAATATATTAAAATTAACGTATATAATTGCAGATAGTTAGAACTATATAAAAAGGTTGGTCCAACTACAATAAGTCTTAATATTTATTTTCTAATAAAACTAGTGAAAACAATAGTGTGCCAGAGTAGGTGATCATTAATTTCTCATATAATTTTATTTTAAAGTCTTGAAAGGGAATCATTTTAATTTTGTCACCTACTTGAATTATTGGATGTGGAGGGATCTGCAAATGCCCATTAGATTGTAGAATATCTTCTTGTCTTTTGTCATACAATTCGTGTCAATTAACATCATAATAAACAGGGCTTGGAGTAGAGGATTTTCCTCCTCGCATCGCCGGCAACAACATCTTGGCTAGGGGAAGGGAGCAAATCCCCTTTCCCTCTCTCCCTCAAAATCTCTGTTGTGTAGCTCCTTCGCTACTCCCTAGAGCCATCTCTCTGCTCCCTCCCCCTCGTCATCGTAGTGCGTTGACCACACCTTCGCCTCTCTACTCCCCCGGATCGCTCCTAGCTACGGCCAAGCTAGCTTACTCACTCGACGTAGCCACCCTCGGCTCCGATTGGCTCAACCGCTATTGCACCCTCACCTCGGCCTCCACCCTCTCCCCTTGGCACCGTCGTTCACCCACCCCCCGCACGGATCCACTCCCCACCGCACTCGGCACTCGGCACTTGGCCCCTACATCACACGCTTTATTACTGCCACTTCGCATCAGTGCTACTCCCTTAGCCCCGTCGACTTCGTAAGTGCCAAACTTTTGAGGATACCAATGACGGCAGCTGTTGCCAGTGTCATCTTGGTTTTCTCCTATTTTAGGCTTGTTTTTAGGACGAATGTTCTATCTCTTTTGTTTTCCTACAAGATTGCTCAAATGAGAGGCTAGTTTCCAGGACAGATGTCCTATCTATTTTGTTTTCCTACAAGATTCCAGGACGGATGTCCTATCTCTTTTGTTTTCCTACAAGATTCCAGGACGGATGTCCTATCTCTTTTGTTTTCCTACAAGATTCCAACACAAATGTCCTATGAGGATTGATGTCCTATTTCCTTTCTTTGTATATGTCTTATTTCCCTTCTTCTTGTCCT
Source organism: Typha latifolia (assembly GCF_019914945.1). NCBI lineage: Eukaryota > Viridiplantae > Streptophyta > Magnoliopsida > Poales > Typhaceae > Typha > Typha latifolia. The sequence goes on from NC_133091.1 coordinate 3,363,950, forward strand.
ATTTCCTTTCTTTGTATATGTCCTATTTCCCTTCTTGTCCTATTTTCTTTCTTTATATATGTCCTATTTCTCTTTTTTTGTGTCTTATTTCTCTTCTTTGTATCTTTGTATCAAGTTATAACAATTTACAAAGATGAATGAAACATCATCAGTCAACGGTTGGCAATGCAATTTGAGAAATTATCATGAGCTGTAGTCGCTGATTGAGAAAAATTCCACAGCTTAGAACAACATTTTATATAATAATACTGAGTTGAATATCCACAGATCCTTTCGAGAAAGAAAAAAAATAAAAACAGAGAAAAAAATATTTGAACATCCTCATTGTATAACCAAGAGGGCGAATAGATAAGCAAAATCACGAGTAAGGTCAGGGTAATCAATAAATCTTTGCATGGATATGGGCATACTAGAAGATAAATCATACATCTCATAAAACTGTTAGAGAAGAAATTGGCAAGTAAATTTCAATCAACAAAGGCTTTAGATTACAGCAACGGTTAGTAGCCATTCAGTGCCAACTACAGATATTCCTGATAAGGAGATCATTGCAGTAGTTTATCCAATTCATTTAATACATCAAAGACCGACTCTAATTGACCATAGAGGAGTTTATTTTACTCAACATTCTCACTATTTCAGTCACCCATCTGATGATTTCATGAAACTAAAGATACAATAGTACCTCTAAAACCTACTATACAACTGATAGTCACTTGGGGGAAGGATTTGCTGTCCACTTTCACTTCTTAGCTTTTTTTGGTGCCCTGCAACAAAATATAATATAAACTCGGATAACTAAATCATCACAATAGCATCAATTACAGAATAACTAACAAGAAAAAGTAATGAACCCTACTCTGCAGCTGGAGCAGGAGGTGCTCGCTCTCCCGGCCCCTGTTTACATGGAATATACAAGTAATCAGTTCCTCATTGAGGTAATCATTCAATTAGTGGAAAAAAATTTCTTGGCCACTAAGTGGTAAAGTTCGTTAATTATGATGCTCAGAATGCTACTACTGAACTGTCACTGAAAGGAAACGGCAAAAGTATGTGTGACGAGTTCCCAATTCTGTAATTTTTCCCATTCATCATTTTCCTCCAGAAATAATTCTCATTTATGTCCACAACAGATAAAACAGGTGGCTGATACTGAGAAACAATAGATAGAAAAACGGTTTAGCCTCATGTCTTATTCAAAAAAATTACCAAACTGTTCAAGTTGTTTCTCTATCTAAGTCCCTCATTCAGTCCAATTATATACCTTGGAGTGAAGTTACAATTTGCAGAATCTATAGAGAGCAACTTAAGTCCCTGATTATTCCATAGATGACCTACAGTCCTTCAAACTAATTCAAAATCAAAAGCATAATATTCTAGTATTCTCTTCTTTATGCAAGTAAAAAACAAGGCCAAGTGTAACTATAGGTTTCTGCATTGCTAGCGCTGAAATCTCAAAAGTCCTACTCTAAAAGCCCAAATTCATATAAATGGTACTTACATTTCTGGTGGTCTGTGTTTATCATAAGACTAAGCAAGTGCATTATCAACATCTCAGAAGCTTCTAATTAAAAAGGTTCCAGGAAAACCACACAGCATCAAAAAGTAAATGACAAATTGAGCATATGAATAGAAATAGAAATTCACAGTAACAGACTACAAAATCTGCACATTATTCAAAACTACCAGGAACTGATTATGTGCATTAGGAAGTACAAGCTTGTACTAATAATGTAGAATTGCAATGAAGAAAAAAAAATTTACCAGGCATGAACACTTCTAAGAAGCAACGCAGTTCATTAAACATTTGAACAAACTATGAGACAACAAGGATCTTATTTCACCTGAGCCAAACGTTCCTCCCTCCTAGCAATCTTCCTTTCCCTGCTTGCCTTGCTCTTGGCACGCTTAGCTTCAAATTGGTCAGACAAAGTCTTTTCTCTTGCTTTCTCAGCTTTGGATTTGTGAATGCTCTCCATCAGCACTCTCTTGTTCTTAAATACATTACCTTTCACCTTCATGTACATGTCATGATACATGTGTTTGTCAATCTTCTTTGACTCCCGATACTTCCGCAGCAAACGCCTCAAGACACGCATTCTCCTCATCCAAAGGACCTTAGTGGGGAGCCTAGCTTCTCTTGTGCCTCTCCGCTTACCTACAGTGTCAGAAAGCATAGCAAGTTAAATAACAATTCAATGGCACATGGATTCATAGAATATAAGCACTGTATAAGTAATGGTCATTTCAATGTATACCTTCTAAAATACCTCATTTCTGTACCAATATGGTCAATGCATGAATACGCCAAGAAACTCTTCTTGCATTGACACTCATTAGTACCCTTCTTGATGCCCCCCCAAAATTACTAGCTCTAATCATCTAATAAAAATCAATATTTTGAAAAATGGCCTCGGTTTGCGGAAGGTCATCCCACCGCAAAGGCAGCAGCAATTAGCAGAATAGCAAACATAAAAGACTAGCAAGTGGTAATCACTAATCACAAGCATTAATCTACAAATACTAATCATATTCTTGCAGAATATAAATAGTAATTCACAATAGTAATCTCTCTTAGGCTCTCATCAGCGTAGCAGTTAGCAAACATACATGCAGAAAAACATTTAAAAATAACACCTATTCTGCTGATTAAAAAATTATAAAATTTAAAATTTAAAAATAATAGCACAAACTGCCAAGGCAGACAGCCAAAACCGCAAGGTGAACTACGCACCTTTTGGGAGCCACCATTGTTTGCAACCATCTTTCGAAGCAGTGTTTAAGACTTTAAACAATTTGCAAACATACAATGGCATTTCCTTCTTTTTTTACATTTAAATGGTCCAAACGTTTTAATTTTAACATGTCATTCTCAAAAACTAAACTGAAGGTAACCATGCATAAAGAAAAGGTTCCCAGAACTATAGATACAAGTATGGAACTTATAAGAGCACGCACATAAATAAGAGACATTAGATGGATATACACACCAAGAAAAAAAAAAAACAGCAGTAAACTTACCATAACCAGAATGGCGCCCTTTCCTCTTGGCCTCCAAGGCTCGCCTTGCACGAGATCGCGAGTGAATTTTCATCGGTTTCTTGATGATGAATCCATCCTTCACAAGCTTCCGGATATTCTGGCCTGCACCAACAATCAAATTGTATCTGTAATCTAGATTATTAAGAACTAACAAAATGCCAATAAAGAAGATACTTTGACACGAACTTCTTATACTCCACACTACAAGATTAAACTCTATCCAAAACATCTCCGAATACAACATCATGCACATCATATTTCTACTTCTGTTCTCGAACACAAACCAGCAACTTACGTTCTAGAACAGATCGAAAACATGCCAACGGATGGATACAAGATCGAAAGATGCAAACTTGATGAAAACCCAAGTAATAAAATAATCAGAATCAGCCAAAAAGTCGCGAGAAAAGGGAGAAGGGAGAGCTTACGTGAGTTGGCCATGGAGATCTCGTTGACCTCATTGGGATCAAGCCAGACCTTGCCGCGGCCGCACGCGAGAACGCTCGCGGCGAGCCGCTTCTGCAGCTTGAGCGACACCATCGCCTCTCCTCGATCTTGATGTCAATCGCTCGATTCGGTGGAGGAGGAGAAGAACGAAAGGCGGCGGAGCGAGAAGCTTATATCTTATCGCTAAGAATCTCGCTAGGGCTTGCGCAAGGGCAAAACTGTAATTTAACTGCCAGTAACCAAGCTACTAATAGAATTTTTATTAGAATTAAATACATTTTATTTTATTTCCTGTATCTATATCACTTAACAGACCTCTTTTTATAATTAACTTGAAACTAATGACCTCATTAATATAGTATTTAAAATTACTAAAATATCTTTAAGTATTTTTGTTACACACTTATATATCGGGAGAGAGAGATTTTTATTTAAACAACAATTCTAAACACCTCTGACTTCTGATTTTTATACCTAATTAAAAATAAATTTTAATTTATTTCTTAATTTATATGAACCTCCAATATGTTGTAATATATCTACTTAGTTTGTGGATGGTATTTTAGCACTATCTTCTTGATTCATATAAATCTTAAATAGCCCGATAAGTGTTTATTAATCAGCTTAATAGAGATCTAATTATGATTAAGATTCTCAAGAGTATAATAGTAATGCAAAAAAAATTAAAAAGTATTGCCGGTTTAATAGGTAATTTTTTTAATATATTACCCTAGACACTATTTTTTGATAATTATATTATCTTAATAATCTATTAAGTAAAAGACATATATATTATTAACTTAGAGAAATACTATATATATTATAATAAAAGTATTAATATCTTTTTATAATTAACATAATGAAAGTTTAATTAATTCTATCTCTTTGATTATTTTTAATTATTTATATAGTTATTGATATCTTTTTATATTTAATTTGATAAAAGTTTAATTAAAATTTATCTCTTTGATTATTTTTTATTATTTACATATATTTTAAATTAGTTTAAGATTAATTAAAATTAAGTGTAATAACAAGTAGAGATAGAAAATTATACTTAAATTAAAGTCTCTCTCTAAAGAATAAAATTTAAATTATTTAATAATAAATGATATCTCTTATAATTAAGGCATAATTATTAAAAAAAAGTACACTAATATGCTCATTTTTGTAATATGGTTTTGTACGTAATACTCGTTTTAAAACTGGCTATTATAATCGTTAAATTAATATTATAAATTTTAGAGGGGTATTAAATTATTTGTCTAAAATAATTACCTGTACAAAAGAATCACCGAGAAAGAGAACCGAAGAAAACAATTTGGACCAAGAGATACTCTCTCTCCCTCTCTCCTCCCAATTTCGTGTCCACCTTTCCTTCCTTACAACGAAGAGAGAGAAAATAAAAGGAGGAACTCCTCTTCCTCTTCCTCTCTCGATCTCGATCTCGATCTCGATCTCGAACGTCCGAACTCCGAAGACCGTGCCCTAACCTAAATCAACCCATGGAATTCTCCGCCGCCATCTCCGATCCCCTCTCCATCGGAATCTCCGCCACCACCCACGCCAGCGCTGCCGTCTCCTCCAAGTTACTCCTCCTCCGCCACCACCATTCCCCCTCCTCCTCCACCACGGTCCGCTCCAACCCTTGCCCCCCCGTCATCCCCCGCACGCTCCTCCGCCGATCCCGCCGCACCCGCCGGATATCCCTCACCGACGGGGGAGACGACGCCTTCTCCGGGGACGGCGACGGAGACGACGGCCCGTTCGGCGGAGGCGGCGGAGGATCCGGTTGGGGATTTGGCGGCGGTGGCGGATCAGGATGGTACGGGTCGGATCCGCCGCCTTCGCCGACTCCGTCGTCGTCCGATCCAGCGTTCGATCTCGTGTACGAGATCATGTGCTGGATCGCCCTCTCCAATTGCACCCACTTCGCTTTTAAGAAGGTGGCTAAATTGCTCGCGGGAAGGGGAAAGGTGGTTCCTTTGCGGTTGGTGCCATCCATGTGTTGAAGAAGAAAAAAATCGGTGCTCTACTTGACTCCTATGTAAATATGTGTATAATTTCTCTTCTTTATTCGTTTCATGTGTACGAATCGTTGTTCGACTACATTGTTCATATCTCAACTAATCTAATGGAAGTAAGAAAAATATTCGTTAAATTACTTGAATTTTGAACCTTGAAGGATTTAAAAAAGCTAATGTTACAAGTTTAACTGCCTATGATTGAGAATTAGTTCTGCCATTAATTCAACTTCTTCATGTTGGCATTCATAACTAGTAAGCAAAACCATTGTCTTTTGATTTCTAGGTTTGTATCTCATCCATCTGCATGCTTAATTATTGCTTCTTCTCTGATGCTCTAGCTCAAAACCTTTTCTGATTTGAACTAATTTTTTTTTAATGAACCTTTCTAATATATCTTCTAGCACTTGCATTTATGTATCATTTGGAAGTTGTAAACTTTCCTTTGTCAACGCTTTCCTTGGACCCACCCATCTTTGTGTTAGTGAACATCCTTCTGGTATTCAATGAAAAGGTATTCTCTATCTGTAAAACTATGTGCACTAAAATTAGAGGATCAAGTGTTGGACTAGTCTTTGTCAAGATCTTTATGAGTTTTGATAGTTAAATTGTGAATTCTTGATGGAGGAGTTTCTTAGTGCCTGCAATTGCCAGCCATTTTGGGCCACTCCATCTGAGACATGGCCTGTGGAAGCTTTGATTTAAGCTTGCTGCTCATGGTTCTTTTTAAAGTTTGCAACTGATGATAGGTTTCAAGAATATCAAAACAGGTTTTTCAGTTCTAACAACTGAAGCTTTTAAATAGAGCAATTGGTAAGTCAATGAGATATCAAATAGAGGTTCTAAGTTTGAATCTTATCGGGTGGTACCATTTTTTAACCGCTCAAATAGGTGAGTTAGCTGACGGAGTAATGGAGTCTAGGAAACAATTAATTGAAGCAAATCTTCTCTTTTACTTGGTCTTACCGTAGACCTGAAGGTTTGCTTTGATTTTTGTTTTTTGTTTCCTTCATAGAAGTCATTCTATATTTTGATGTAGTTCATTTGATGTCAACTGCTCTTAAAATCTCCTGACCTAAATTTTATATGGGACTTGTGATCTTTTAAGTATGGTTTTGATGTCAATTATAAAGGGTGACCTAATCACACGGCTCGCATCAATCCAGGTTTTTTTCACTGATTTCAGAGAAAACTTTTACACGTAACTTGACTGACAGCAAAATGTTTAAAAAGATAAATAAATAAGTGAAAAGTTAACTGATGCCATTAGAATTCGAATCCGGATAAGTATCTTTAATTATTTGAGCAATATCTCATTGTCATATACTAACAGTTTTATGATTCCTCAGAGTAATTCCATCAATGTGTTTGGTCTCAAAACCTTCCTTTCTTCTATGAGAAAATTGTTTCATCTCAAATTCTTGTTTTAAGATCTCAGAAAGTTATGCAGACAGTTGAAAATCCTGAATATAATAGAATAAGAAATCGAAGACATTCCCCCCATTGCCCCTTTTAAAATTATGGGTGAGAAGCAAAATTATAGATATAAAAATTGCATCTTCTTACGTAAATTCTAAGAAGGGAATATAAGCGAAGTTTTTGAAGAAATTGCATCTAAAAGTTGAGCATATAAATGTAAGTGGCGAGTCTTACCATCACACCAAGTGATGTATTTTTAGAAATACCAGCAGGGTTGTAAAACATGCTTGATAGTTTGCTTGCCCAAAGATGAATTGCTCATTCTGCATAAGTTTAGCTCATGATCCATCAAAGTCAATTATAAGACGCTTTCTACTTCTCAAGATCATTATATCTTCAATATCTCACCTGGTACTCTAGATTTTAGAAGCTCTTCCTAGATAATAGTAAGAGTGTGTTTGGTTACTAGAAAATAGAATTCACTGAAGTGATTCTAAAAGTCAAAAGAAGAAAGTGAAGTCATTTTTGATAAATAAGAAACTTTACTTTTTTTAATTAATTTTTGCAAACAAATATTAAAAGTAGAGAAAATTTGAAAACAGATACTTCCTTCAATTACTTTCTAGCAACCAACCACCCTGACTTAGATTATTATATGAGGTGTACACAACTTAAAGCAGTCTAATTATGGGATCTAGCAAGCACAAATTTGGATTCCTTATTGAGATCTGTACAATAAATGCTGTACATCAATCATACATTGCAGCCGCCATCATCTTTTCCAAGCTTGTCGACTAATAATTCAATCATCTGTATATACTTAGGCATGTAATGTTCTCTAATCATATTTCTTGCTAATCGAATCTTACCGTACAACTCCCTTGGAGTTTCATAAATGCCAAGGATTTCGTTTGCCGTGGCATCCTCACCAGAATTCGCATCCGGTGCTGTGGCAGGCAGCGCAACCATGTGTATGATTCTTCCTGGAGGGTATAACTGCTGGCTCGTCTGATCATTTTCTGAAGATTCTTTCAGCGATAAAGCATCCTCTTCTCCTGGCTCTTTCCTAATAGCAGCTTCTTTGCCTTCCTCATGCTGGTGAAGATCATTTTCCAATCCAACAAGCAATGTATATTCGCCCATTTCTTCTGCTGATATCGAAGAGCATACATGACCATCTTGAGGTAGCTCACCGTCTTCCTTATCTGACTCTCGATGGTCTGAGGCCTTAGAACAACCAGAAACCTGCTCAGGCTTGGCTGCTTCACAGTTGAATTTGTCGACTTCGACATCTTTAATCATTCTGTCGGATGTGATAGTAGGTCCAGACAAGTCGTCCGGATTTGGGTTTGTCGCAGAGCTAGCCCGACGGCGTGCACCAATAATGCATGACCAGCAAGAGAGACCAGACTTGCTACTTTCTGTGACATCTTTCTGCTTCATTACAGCCTGAAATACCAAATATTGGATTTGTACATGCAATTAGATAATTAACTCTAGCCACAGTTTTCAAAAATTTATAAGATGCATCTTTCTCTTCTCATTCAGTTATGACGTCTTCAATAATAGAAACAATGAATATTGGTAGCTTGCATTAATACTTTTACTCTCTAACGCAACATCATATAAGCTCATGACCACATATTGGTGTTAACCTACTCTTCTTCTTCTTCTTCTTCTTCTTTTCACTTTGTTACCAGAGGCAGCATAACAAAATATGTATGAAGTGTTTTAAACAAAATATCATTGCATCATTATGGCTTGCTAGTTGTCATTCTTAAGCAGAAATTTCGGTGATTCTTAGTATTATACCTCAGAATTGCTGGATACATGGGGTGCAACAATATCAGCATCTATAATCTTACATCTTGAACTGGATATGAACGGTATATGTGACCGTATGAAGGTCACAGAGCAATTTACGATGTTCAAGAATCTCGTTCGCTGAATTTGATCTCTTAGATCACTCAACCATGGTGATACCGTGACCTGCATAAAGAATTGAAAAAAAAAACAACTTAGAACAAAAGAAAAGGCAGATAGAAATTGTTCACTTTTAGGTACTTATGACTCTTTAACCATAGGAAAAACATACTATATTACTGAAGTCGTACATACTGAAAGAAGGAAAAAGAAGAGATTCATACATTACTAAATAAGGGCTATCTCGGCATCAATATGTTTTGTTTTTGTTCATTGATTTTTCTTACCAGTTGCGATTTCTCTCATCTGCAAAGGAAACATAATCAGGGGATGTTTGCAATCACCTATTTTAACTGTCCGTGTGCATATAATCGAACCAACAAAAATGGTTAAACGTAGCACAAAAGAGAACACAACTTCTTGGTCATGTTCCCCTTACAACATTACTTGCTTCCTTTTCAAGAAGTAATGATGTATGCTGTCTCCAAATAGTGCAACCAAATGGTAGTGACAATACTGAAGATTTAAGAACTAAGATGGAGTTGGAACGATACCATTTTAAGATTAGCGCCTGAAAATGGAGACATAGATTACGAACTAGCTAGGAAAGAAAACTATGATAGAGCTGGATTGCTATAGTTAAAGAAGCCTCTGAGGCGCATATAAAAGAATCTCTTAGGAAGCAACAAGGTCCTGCAGTGAAGGAACTATTCAACAAGAAACAACTGCAAGAGAGGCATTACAATGCACAACAATAGGACAACACCTCAGGAAATTGGCTGAGGTTAACACGTACCAAGTAAGAAGCAAGACCCTTGTATGAAAAGGTAGTGACATCTTTTACTGAGGACTAGAAAAGAAGGGAGATATCTGATTTGCTGGGACCAAAGTCAAGATATGGTACAGAAAAGCTTGAAGTAAAACTGGGATTGTTATTAACAATATGATTGGCCCAAAGGATATCAAGAAACCAACCCCCAACAATTATGAGTTATGACAATGGGTTCATGTTTACAAGCAGATATTTGAAAATGTGTACAACAGTAAGCTCTCTTTCCAACATATCACTACTGAAAACAAAAAAACTTAGTAAAGCTCAATAATCTGTTTGGTATAACCATATTGCAGCAGTAATGCCAAACCTGATGAACAACATGTAAAAACTCTGAATTAAGCTTATTAGCATGTAGTTGCTAGATGCACCATGATCTTCAACTTCTATTGGTTCATCGACAGAGAAAATACTGTGAAAAATAGCAGAGAACAACTGCCGTATACGACAAGTATTATAAATGTGTTCACATTTAATTTGCACCATCTTCAAAGCATTTTTAACCAAAATGGTTAAGTTTAGCTTCTCTATTCTACCAAAAAGATGTAAATGAACAATGAAGAAAGCAACTTTCGCATTACGGGTCAGCAAGGAAATGGGAACGACGGCTTAAAAGTAATAGATAAAATATTTCTCAATGACAATTAAATCAATGTTATTACCTGTCAATTCAAACTTTTTGGTACTTTTCAATCCTCATTTATTCATCAAGAATGAAGTACTAATCATTCACATGCTCATATGAGCCAAATTTCTAATTGATCTCCAATGTGGACTAAAGCATGAGACAGGACACAATCTCACTCGTGTAAGAGGTTGCAATAGAGTTAGTTTTGCAGCCTGCAGCAATTCAATCCAATAAAAGTTGCAAATGGAAACTGATTATTTTCCTCTTAATGAACAGAAATAAGCAACACAAAATACTGCAACCAAAATAAGTTCAGCATGAAGATTCATATAACTATGAAGTAAAGAATCATGCAGCTAATGTTTCTTAAAGCAACTATAGAATGTAATGGCAATTCTTTACATCAGAAGCAGTGTTATCATGGAGGTACCTCAGACCGAAGGTTGTCAGCAGAAACTTTTGAAAATGTCGGCACCAGGTCAGTTTTATTGACAAGAGAAGTTATGAACTCTTTCCCTGACTCCGCTAACTCCCATGTCATGCAAGCAGCTAAGAGCACCAAATATTTTCAAAGTTAAGAGAGCAGATCTTTGTACATAATTTTTTTGCATATAGATTTTACGACATATAAAATTATTTAAAGTTTATCATGAATATCCTAAATATTTCTGTACTTGCAGGAAGTTGAGTTGGAAATCAGGATTCAGAAGCATAAAAAAATATACACAAGCTAGCAAATTGTGTTATGAAGGTCTCCATGTCTCAGACCACATCGATCAATAATTTGGTGGGATAAGTGCTGGACTTAACAGGACTATGTACTTGCCATCGTTTTCATCAACAAATCCAACCAACTAGCTAGCCGGTTAGGTTCCCTCCAGATCTAGCTGGATCGAGCATGAACCAAGCCAAGCAAGTGATTCTGTAACATGTGCTGGCATGTATGGTGCTGTGGCAACACAGTACGTGTCATGGAGTGGCATGCCTTATGTAATGCCAGGCCAAACAGGTGTTTCCATAATATATGCCAGATAGTGTACATGTCTCTAGCACAAACCATGTCAACTGGCACTTAGATAGATCCATCCTACAAAGTAGTGGACTTAGTTTGGACTTTGTGAATTATAGTTGCTTCCTTTGCAGAATTACAAAAAAAGAAGTTAATTAATAAAAAGAAATTTGCGAGTAAAACATGAACTAGATTACCATGTTGAAACCAAATACATCACATGTTAAAGATTTTAGTAAGACATTATAAGTGAAATGAATATATAGAGAGGATAAGGCAAAATGTTACGTAAACATATTTGCCTATAAATTTAGTATAGCCAAAATAAGATGTTAAAGTATCCAGAAGGTACGTGCCTGGACCAAATGCCACACATGTGCATGACGAGAATTTGTCACATTCGCGAAGAATATATGTTAAAATTGCTGCAATCCCAGCACCCATAGAATGACCAATGATCTAAATCAAAAGAAAAGTAGAAAACAATGTGCTTTTGAGTTAGAAAAATATCAGATCTAATAGAAACATCATGTTCCCATATTATAGTACATAGATCAGATGAAAATAATCAAAATGACGACAACATCTAAGTTAACAGTAAAAAGACTACAAAAAGGTTTTACTCTAAAGTCACAATAGTAAATATTTATGGTTTGTCTATTGAAGTTACGTGATCCCCTAATGGTCAGAAGAAACTGTATTCTATTAGAAAAGAACAAAGAGTAAGAGAAACAACCACTATCATGGTATTTGAAAATTAAAACTCATTGCATCTCTTTGTATGTCAGCTATTTCTTTTACTTCAGATTAATAAAGTCAAAGAAGTGTAAAACTACAAATATTCATCCCTGGGCATGTTAATTACGAGAACTTATGGAAGTATAGGAAATAAACAATATATGGCAATATTGCCAATTGTCAAGTTCTATCAGAAGCATGAGATTCATTCAACATGATAAAGTCCAGTATTTGATTTTAGTTTATGAAGATGCAAATTTGAGGCCAATGAAATGATGAACCTAGATAATTAAAAGCCTAAAAGGGACCTGGACACAATTTCACCCAGATGTCCTTGAGATCAACATAAAAAAATTAAAATTTAAAATGTTATGTTCCCACTTCCCCGATATGATAAGAGGCTGCTCCGATTCAGATGAAGAACAAGAAAATTATAACATAGAGTCAACCACAACAATACCCTTGAAATTTTTTTGGCTTCATCCAAACATGTCGGCACCAATTGTTCAAAAATTCACAATTGACCTGAAAATTAGGCTTCCAAACTTCAAAATAGGTCTTATATATAATTGTTATACAATTCCCAAGAAACAGGTCAACAATAGGGCAACCCATATTTGGGAAGATTCCAAGAATAATATCCCAAAAGGCAAATGCAGTATGCGCTAGTTAAGGGACTTCATAGCACATATGCAATATTCATACACATGCAGATGCATATGAGTTTAATATTTAATAGTATTCATGTTGGTACGTATAATGATATATGCAAAGGGAGTTGGAAGGCACATGAAATAAAAGATCTTGAAGAGGAAAATGAAGACAAAGACCTCCTTATATTTGTCTAGCAATATTTGTAGTTAAATAGAAAAACACGCATAAGCGGTTCCCAATGTGGGCACATGGACAGCCTCTTAGAAACCTTTCAAGAATAATCCTCAGACACCAAGCAAACATTTTCTCGACATCAAATCTTTGAAATGTTTCTAACCTAAGGAAAATCATGCAAAGAAAGGGCCTTGAAAGAAAATTTATCTTACACTTTTTTTTCTTTTTCTGAACACAAACCCTAAGGCTCTGCTTCATTATGAAAAAAGAACCTTATCCTTTCAGTTAAACATTTGCAATCAAGAGTAACCAACAGTTCCTCAAGACACACAAATGACCCAGACAAAGGAGAAAGTAAAAGGACAACAACTTTTTATTTGAGAACTTCATGAGCGCAAGAAAGTTAAAGAGTAAAGAAAATGGTTCAGTTTTGCTCATAATGGAATCTATAAATATCCAGAATTTCAGTTATATTACATATATTGATTTTAACAATATGTGTGGAAATAATTAAGTTTTGCATAAATTAAATCAAAATCACTTAATTTGACAGTGAAGGTGCCCCCATGTACCATTTTGTGGTGTAATTCAAGATAGAGGAGTACCCTCTCTACTAATGAGGGCAAGGTTGCAGAAATCTGGCCCTTGTAGACCATGCCTCGAGTCTCATGCACTAGGGCTCCTTTTCTATGTAGTAAATAAAATAGTAGGCCAATACATTTAAAGATTAAAATAGTTTACCTTGATTTTGTACTCTGGAAATTGACTGACTGCCTTATCAAGGGAGGGAATAGAACATTTTGCAATCCAACGAGCTGCAGCAACCATCCCACAGTGAGCATATCCTAAGACTAAATTGCTGACCTTGCCTTCATGTAGAATTATATGATGAAATGGAACCTCCGCACTAGTTGCTGCTGTCAGTCTATCTTTAAAAACTTATAGCCCCCGAATAAAAAGCAAAAAACATTTGGAACTTCTATCACATACAATTGTGAAAGAAGGCTTCAGTAGCTGCATAGAGTTAAGCCGATGTACAAAATGTCAAAAGAAGACATGCTATACACTTGTCCTTTCAAACTTCAAATTAAAAAAGATCAATACATGATCTGCGCCTAAGAAATTCTCACAGAAAATAGACTGATTCAGAGTTAACAATACTTACGCACCCTCGCCTTAGACTTCTGAAGAAGAACATCATCCTTTGAGTATCCACCAAACTCCAAAAACACTGGAAATTGTTTCTTTGAGAAATACATACAAAGGTTCAAGTATCTTAGGAGAAGAATCAGCTCATTCATAATATCATGGCCTTTCAGTTGTATACAATTGCTTCCAGCATACACATGCTGCAGATTACCCTGAAGCAAAGAAAACAAATATTACCTTTTGATCTGGCTCATTTCTTGTTAGATGTCAGAATGAATATACTGCCTGATAACTGTTATCATTACATTATCTCCTAGAAGTCTAGAAAAACTAAAATATCCGGCCAGGAAAAGGGTTCGGGTCAAAATATTCTAGTACAGACCAGATTTCGACTGAGATCAGTTTCAAATTCACAATGTCTAATGGGAACTGACCGCAGTGGTACAAACTGAGTGGTTAGTTGACAGTCGTGGCAATGAGAAAAACCAATACTTTTAGCTATAAGTAGGTGGAACAGAACAAAATCATACAGATACACTAAATAAATCTCTTTTCCCCTTTTGTTTCTTTGATGCCTATTAAGTCATATTTCATAATCAGAAACTCCATTGTTTTTAAGTTTTGCATTAGTAAAAAAACAAGATATAGGTTAGACATAAGGAGCAATATGTAAGGTAAAGGACATATTCAGAAGCTTGGATCCAGTTAGCTGTTTGCTAGCATTGCAATAGGGATGTCATTAAGATGCCTAACCAAACTGATCGATGAAGTCGCTAAAAGAGTAGGTCATGGGATCCCATTCAACTCAAAAGCTAATACTATAGTTATGAACTCATTTTATCTCCCAAAGAAATCAAGAAAGAGAGAGACATAAAGGAGAAATAGGAAAATTATCATATTTCCCTAATTCAACACCCTTTCTATGCCTGACGAAGTTTTATATGATTAAGTCTCATTCACATAAAAATAAATCCAACCACTATGATCAAATTTTCTCAACAACCAAAGGACCTTGTTATATCGAAGGGATGTCCTTTCTTAGCTAGATTTACTTACCCAATGAGTCAGCACGTATTTTTTTCAAGATCGGTTGACACTGCATTGACTATTAGTAATAGAAAGAATATTTTCAAGAAAGAGTTGATCCACCTGGTCAACACATTGTTCCTAGGACTTTCCAAATTGACCTACCATAGACAACTAGAAGTACCTCTCTAACACCAAAAGTATTTTCTACATAAACAATTAAACTAAAAATTCAAATTGGAACGCAGCAAAATGAATACCATAATCGGAAATCAATTTGTGGATGGATCCAAATCGGGGCTTCGAATCCAACTGACCTGCTGCTTCATATAATACTTGATCCCGAACGCGATCTCCCCGAGGGTCCACTTCCCGAGGGTCTCCGCGTACGTGGACCTCACCGTCTTCGCCGCGATCGTCACCGCCTCCCTACACGTCGCCGGCGGCCTATCCGGCCACCGCCCGAACCCCTTCTTCCTCCTCTTCTCCTCCCTCCTCCTCCTGCTCTGCTCTTTCCTCTCCTCCGCCTCTTCCAATAGCCACCTCCGCCCCTCCTCGCCCCCTTCCTCCTTCGCCACCTCCGCCGCCGCCGACAGCCGCCCGCTACATAGAAGGTACAGCAGCACCGACGTGCCGACGGCCGCCGCCATCCCCGACGCAGACATCGGAGCTTGCCGGCCGGCGAAATCCCTAAGGGACTGCCGCCTCTAGGGTTTCGATTCGAGATGTTTTGGCGCGCGATCCGGCCCAAGGGGGGAGGAGATTCAGGAGATTTGGCTGCGCGATCGCCTTCTCTCTCATTCTAAATCAAGAGCCGTTGCGTAACGAGACGAGCCGGTGTTTTTCTAATGTACCTAAACTAACCCTACTAAAATAATATTATTCCCTCTCTCTCTTCTCAATATATAATACGAATATGGCAAATACTTCAATGCACCTTTAAAAATTATAATCTTAATCCAACGGCTATAATAGCCAGTTTTCATACTCGGTACCGGTTTCCCGGTACCGGTTCCAAAACCACATTACGTAAGAAAAAGAGTATATCAGTTAAGAAGATTAATTACGTGTGCCTAACTTTCCAATTTTCTTGTTATACCCTTGAAGATCTTAACCATTAGATTTTCATCAAAGTGATTGATAAGTACGGAAGAAGCGCTCTACACGTTTTTTCCGTTAAGATTTCTCTCTTAAATATAATTATGCCTTAATTATAGGAGATATCATTTAATATTAAATAATTTAAATTTGATTGTTTGGAGATAAACTTTAATTTAAATATAATTCTCTATCTCTATCTATTAAAATTTAATTTAAATCAATCTTAAACTAATGGGAGATATATGTAAATAATAAAAAATAATTAAAAAGATAAAATGTAATTAAAATTTCATCAAGTTAATTATAAAAGACATCAATACCCTTATTTTAATATATATACATTACTCTCAGTTAATGATATATATGTCTTTTACTTAATAAAATATTAAGATAATATAATTGTTAAAAAATAATATGCAAGATTATATATCTAAAAAAAATTACCTGCTAAACCGGTAATATCTTTCATTCTTATTATACCCTTAAAGATCTTAACCGTTAGATCTTCATCAAATTGATTGATAAAGAATTAATTCGATTGCACGGAAGAAACCCTCTACGAATATATATTAGATGAAGGGTGTTCTAGGAAATAAGACAAAAAGCAGGTGGCGCGCTAGATCGGCATCTATGAATGGAGAGGAATGTTAGGAAAGTATATGCGTTTACAAATTTTCACACATAATTTGGGACCCACTCCTACCATCGATTATTATAGCATGAAATATATGAGATATTTACACAATCGCCACTGAAAACTTTTAAAAACCTTAAAATTAACGGTTATATTAGTTAAATCTAACTAATTATAAATTATTTAAAATAGTTTAAAAACTTTTCAACATTTACCCAATATTATAGTATAAGAAAAAATTTCAATATCATCTTTTTATGAATAATTTACACTCTAAAGTTAAAATAGAGAGGGTATTTAGTCATGTAAATATATTGTTAATTTTTATAATAATCTATAGTGATAATTGTTGGATGTAGTGGTCAGTGGCAATCATGATATTTTAAAAGTTTTGAGCGGTAATTATGTAAACTTGAATTTATTTTTGTCACTATACCCAGTGATTAATTGCATGTCCATTATTTTTAGGTTGTAACATCGCATCGCATCATGCCCATAATTATTTTTTACGATAGTTTAGGTGTACCAGTATAAATTTATAATTAATATTTACGTTATTTTTTAATTTAATTATACGTCACCGGATTATTTTGCAGGTACGATGATTCATTGTTTATTATATACGGAATTATTATTATAGTAAAATTAGTTTTAATTATTTCGAATTTTCTAAAAAAAAAGGATTTGAATAATTTTGCAAAATGAAACAAAAAGATGAGTTGAAAAATTAATTTAAGAATAACTCTTAAAAGAAAAGTTAGTAAATATCCTAGGATGTTATAAAATCAGCTCCAATCCCAAATAATTATTATAGAATATCCGATATGGAATCGGCTCCAATCCCAAGTATTTAGTAAATACTTGGTAGGCTTTGACTGGCTTCACTCTAGTTACTAAAGAAGGCTTCTCTCCAAGTTCATGGGCTTAAAATGAATGAGTATCTCGGCCCAGATTTAGGCCCAAGCAAACTAAAAGCTGCAACGCAATTAGCCCGGGTTTCCTCCATGACATGAATTAATTGACTATTAAACATATTAATTACTTTTTTAAAAGGATATAACAAATTAGTTGAATTACTATAATTTTTTTAATTCTCCATAAAATCTCACACGTAATCTCTAACTCAAATACATGATATGTCTTTCCCCTAAACTATATCTCACCAATCACTCATCGACGTAACCTGACCATAACCATAATCAGCAAGGAGACGACCCAGAGACAGTAATATCGCCACTCGACCGACATTAGACTATTGACTGATCTGGCTGTTTGACTAGTCCAACGCCTCCGATTTGATCTACACTCACAACCCAATCACCGCTAGTCATTGGACCGATATCTACTCCAACCTAATTAGTGCTCATTGTCCAACCACTGCTCAACAATTGCCGCTCGTGGCCCAAGCACCATCATCAAATAATTAAGCCGACCATAGGTATTTCTTGGAACAATGATGCAATTTCCATTTTATCTTCAGGGAAGAATATTTAGATAAATAATATATTTACAGATATTATTATTAGTATTATTATTGATTTTTAAGACAGCTATAGATTCGTATATAGAGATTTTGGTTGTGTTTGTCTTTATAGGCCAACGTTCAGAATGAGTTGTATTAGAAGGTGAGATGCCAAATAAGAATTGCACTTTAGAGACAAGTATGACAATTGCAGAGAGGCAATGTGTCCTTAAGCCATGTGAATAGTGGGCCAAATATGACATAAAACAAGGTATAGGTCTAGAAAAGCTATTGCTCAACATGCCTTTCAATTCAGATTCTTGATTACAATTATATATATATATCTATCTATATGATGGGACAGCAATGGCTTACAAGCAACTCAGCAACAAATAATGTTAATCTCAGAGGCAAACTTAGTGCCAATTGGTTGGAAGTTATTGATTGGAAGAAAGAATTTTCTTATTTAATCTTAGTTGGAACCCAATTTGATGCAAATCCAGTAATTTGCTAGACGATCAGAGATTGCAGCCTGCCCTAAATTCCTACAAATTAAGAGTTGACCAAAGATTAGTGACATTTTTTTAATTTTTATTTTTTGCTAATATCAAGCCCTTCTAATTACCAATATATATATATATATATATATATATATATATATATAACTGGGGATATCTATCAGGCTATCAGCAGTAGCACGTATTGGCACATGGGAGACGGTCCACGTAGACCCATCTTGCCGGCCAACACAAGGATGCATATTTATTACCCCCCTTTTAAAATAATTTATTAAATCTTTTTATATCACCAAATTAATATTCCTGAAAAATGAATTTGGGAAAGTCAACCGATGAACATTGAGGTCAAACCCTTTTGTCCTCTTCGATGGAAAACCAAAGAGACGGCCGCAGCACGCATCGGCCGCTCGCCAGCTCAGCGCTTTGAAATCCGCGTGGGAACGCCCAAAAAATAACACGAAACAAAAGATCTAAAATTAATTTAATTTTTAAGATGGAACTCGTCCACCTCCGCATAACAGGCACCACGGAAATCCTCAGCCCCTCATTGGACGACTCCATCCGACGTAGCAGTCCTTTTGTCCAAACGCCAGGCTGTCCTGTGGGACAGGCTATCCACTTACTCTCCCACCGATCCATGAGTTTCTTTCTTTTTACTAAATAAATAAATAAATCAATAATTTAAAAAAAAAAAATTCAACCGTTAACAATATATATGGTATATAAAAATAAAAATAAGTAAGTAATTAGGGTATTATTAGATAGAATTTGGAGTTATTATTATAGTTGGGGAGACATAGGTGGGTGATTAGTAATAGAATGTGCTGTCAAAGGAAACAAAAGGAAGGGAGGGAGTGAGTTGAGTGAGGCCAGGCTAGCATCGGCGGGCATGATTGAATCTGGACCCCACCTCCTCCCTGGCAACCCACATGGGACACGCAGCCCCATGCATCCCCATCCACCCCCACCACCCTCTCTTATTAATTTCCCCACTAATTAACTTTTAATACTAATTAGAAGAGAAAATTGAGTGTAAAACCACTAGATTAGTTTGTAATTGTTTTTATTTTATATTGTAGAAATTTTGTTATAGATAGAGTTGTTGTTAAATTGCATTAAGTCATCGTTCTTTCGTTTTTATGTTTTCATTATGAGTAATGCTCCAAGACCAAGCATCCGAGGAAAGAGTTAAATAGGTCGTAAGGATGGGACCCCGACGCAGGACGCACGCCTCGCTGTGATTGGCTCGCTGCTTGAATGACTTCACTTACTCAGCTGCTCCTTGGTGGGTCCAATTTTGAGGTCTAAATTTCGGTGCAGGTAGTGTTACTGATTCAGTAATTTCGTTTCTCTAAGTATAAACTGGACACCTCCATAGTTTCTGTGCTTCTCCTCCTCCTCCTCTTCCTTCTCCGAATAGCTTCTGTTACGATTTCTCCCTGTATTCTCCTTCTCCTTCCCTTGCTGGACCTGCCGGATTCGTGTCTTTCCGCCGCCTGCCTCTTGTCTTTTGGGGCTCATGAAGAGGCTAGTAAGTACGTTGATTCTTTTCTTTTTTTTCAAAAAAAAAATTCCAATTTGTTTTGCTGATGTTTCGGATAAAGGAATGGTTTTTCTCGCTCGGTGTGATGTTCGTCGAATTGGGTTTATTTCATTTTCTGTAGAAAAGCTTGGAAAGTGGCAATTTTGCCTTGATTGGTCCCGTTTGCAGGGTAGTGTTTCTTCTGCTTTCTACTGTCCTTTTGGTCCGTGTGATCTAAGTTTACTTGATTCTGCCCAATCCAATTTGGATTTCTTTGCTAAATAATTCTAATTTGGGTGTTTGGGTTTTTGGTTTATTTTGACAACGGCTTCGCTTTTAGAATTTTTGTGATCTGTGGTGCCAAGATCTTCCCATTGTCGACCTTCTTTATAGTAAAAAGAGTACATCTTTTTACTCGGTTTACTGCTGTCTTTCTGATTCATTTTAGATTAGTAGACTTGTATAAGGCTTCATGCTTGGTTTTTAGTATTACTCCGAGAAATTCTGAAGCACCCAATCGATAAGAGTACACTTCGTTTGATTAGCTCGAATTCACAAACGTTTCATTTTTTTTTTTTTTTTTGAGCATCTTTACTCTACAGAAGAAAAATTATAGGGCTCTTTGCCACTATACATATATCCTCCAAAAGAAAAAAATAAAATAAAAATAAAACAGAAAAAGCTTCGCCCATTGAATGTATTCTGCTCATATGCGTTCCAACCATTCACTTGTGATTCTTTGTTCAATATTTCCAAAACCATTTTGTTGCAAGGTTTCATCCTTCTTCTTCAGTTTCATCAATGTCAACTGCTAACATGGCAATGTTTTCGTTATGTTCTACTAACTATGTTGTTGTTCAATTGCTTCTCTTCTTTAGGTAGTTGTGCTATTAGCTTTGGCAGTCCTTAGTGGTGTTAAAGGCAATGGAGGGGTTTCAGGGCAGTGCAAGTACACAAAAGAATTAGCTCCAAGGCCACACAGTGTCACCATAACAGAGTTCGGTGCAGTTGGAGATGGGGTGACTTCGAACACAGTTGCCTTTCAGAATGCCATATTCTATTTGAGATCGTTCACCGACAAGGGTGGTGCTCAACTGTATGTTCCTAAGGGGAGATGGCTAACAGGAAGCTTCAACTTAACAAGCCACCTCACACTCTTTTTGGAACGAGATGCTGTTATTATTGGCTCCCAGGTCTTTACTGAATTCACACATCAATTGCTTTATCTTTTTGTTTATCTCTCTTGCAAGGTCAAATTTATGCAAGTCTGATTGAATTACCTTATCTCGCAACATCGTGATACTGTTTGCAGCACACAATCTAACAGAGGTGGCATGCATAATATTACGTATCGAAAATTCAGAAGCAAATAATATTTCATATTTCTTGGTCCCCTGGACTAGACCTATGTTGATTCTATAACATGCATAAAACTGATCAGATGCTTATAAATAAAAAATCTAGACCAACAAAAGATAATTAGATTATAAGAAAGGCAAAATTTATATTGTTTTTAGCTTTTTGCATCACTGAAACATGTGTCGTATGCGGGCTGGTAAGGAGAAGACAAATCTTCTAATCATCTTAAGGTTTAAACTTCTCCCTTCTATATTAGTAAATGAAACATGACACTGTTACTAACATTCAACATAAATGTTGTTCCTTAGTGCTATGGGGGTCACTTATCATGAATATAATTGTCATGCTATGATACATGGTATCCCTAGTTCTGTCTGCTGCTTCTCCTGTTAGAATTATATAAAATATTATCATAGTTAACTAAAGAACGAGTATGATATTGGAAAATCTGAAGTTTCTTCTTTCAACATCCTGAATATACCAGTTGATCTAGGTGTGATTAAAAGAAGAAAAAAGTCGGCACTTCTAGTTCTATTGAGTCAAAGATTTTTTCACATTTGCAACCTAATGAGATGATGTTAATTGTGTACTTTGTTACTTGCAGGAATCATCTCAGTGGCCAATTGTTGAGCCTTTACCGTCGTACGGCCAAGGAATCGACCTTCCAGGTGGAAGACACCGCAGCTTGATAAATGGGTACAACTTGACAGATGTAGTGATAACAGGTACAAAATTGTAACCTTTCTTTTCACTAAAAATTATCTTAATAGTAGCCAGCATACAGGCTTATCTGTATCTTGTTGTCTTCATTCTTGTACAGGCAACAATGGGATTATCGATGGCCAGGGTTCTGTTTGGTGGGATTGGTTCCGCTCCCAGACCTTGAACTATACCCGTCCTCATCTTGTGGAGTTCATGGATTCAAAAGAAATTGTGATTTCAAACTTGACTTTCTTAAATTCACCTGCATGGAGCATCCATCCAGTATATTGCAGGTGCATTAATAGTACTATCAAAGCAACAGCCAATACTTCATTTTGCTTAAAAAATTGATGTGCGATTCAAAGACAATATCAAAGTTCCAGTTTTTTTTTTGTTGAATCTTGGCAATACTTACATGATTGCTTGCCTGTTTTTGATGTAGCAATGTAATGATCCAGAATGTAACTATCCAGACTCCTTCCGATTCTCCATTCACCAACGGCATAGTTCCAGGTCAGTTCTGGTTTCCATTTACATGGATTATCTGTAATGCACTAATGCTTGTCCTTGTTGATATTATAGTCAACTCATGTTCAAGAATTACTTTACTCACTGATAGTTACTGTGTCAATATCTTTTACTATTATCTCTTTTATTCTTTTGTGATGCCTTTTGCAAGTTTTGCTATTTTTTTAATGTTTAAGTAATATTTATAATATAACATGAAAGTGGGATGTAATATCTTTCCATATGACTTATTCATATATGGTAAGACTCTTTTGATTTTGAGAAGTCCGAGTCAATTAACACATAATTTTATATACAAACAAACAATACTAGATTTCTGCTCTTCCAGACAGTTTACTTTTTCTTACATCAGGTCTACTATAATGCTTTTTGAAGAATAAGGCTAACTTCTAATGAGATTTATGTAGTGGACTACCTTAAGTGCACAGGTTCCATGCTGCATCAGTATGATGTTGCTTCCTTACTATTGGGAAATGTCAGCACTGATGCTAATTGTGTTTTGTATTTGTTAGAGCTCACAAGATTTTTAAGAATTCTTTATATCTCTACATGGTTTTACTGAAAATAAGGTCGAGTTTATGCTGCAAGCCTTTTGAACAAGTAGGATATGCATCCCACTTGCTATACATGTAACCAGGAATCACAAGTAAACACATTAAAATTCCCCTAGAGTTTATTCTACCTAATATGTAGAACAGTGACTTTTATGTGTTGTAATTTAATAGCTCATGAAAATTTAAGCTTCTTTTGTCTTACAATCTTCCTCTTTTATCTGTTTCTAGATTACTTCATTTCTTCGCTGCAGTTTCAAACTTATTGTTTTAAAACCCAACTCAAATTCTCTTTGTTTCAGATTCGTGTTCCAACATGTGCATTCAGGACTCCAGCATCAGTGTTGGCCATGATGCTGTCGTTTTAAAAAGCGGTTGGGACAAGTATGGAGTTTCTTTTGGTAGACCTACTTCAGAAATCCACATTAACAAAGTTAATCTACAGACATACTCAGGTTCTGCTCTTGCATTTGGAAGTGAGATGTCTGGTGGGATCTCCAACATTGATGTTCGGCAACTTCATATCCATGATTCTTCAGTTGGTATAGGATTTAAGACTACACGAGGCCGTGGTGGTGTCATTGAAGACATAGTTATTTCAGATGTGGAAATGAAAAACATTAACACCGCGATTCAGTTTACGGGTCAATGTGGCGGGCACCCTGATGACCAATACGATCCTTCTGCACTCCCGGTGATCAACAGGATCACCCTTAAGAATATGGTTGGCACCAACATCTCCGTTGCTGGAGTTTTGTCTGGAATAGACAGTGATCCATTCACAGCTATCTGCCTTTCTAATCTCAACTTTTCGGTCACCCCAGACCATTCGACTTCTTGGATTTGTTCCGATATTTCTGGATATTCCGAGTTAGTGTTTCCTGAACCATGCTCAGACCTTCAAAGCCCATACTTAAATTCTTCTATGTGCTTCTCCCTTCTCAAATATAATTCTCTTGCAGTAGCATAGCCAAATCCCCATTTTCCTGTATTCAGTCATTTGTTTCAATCCTGTACAATTGAGTTACTTGAGCTTTCATCACCATCTTTGCCGATTCTTTTCCAATAAAACCAGCAAAAACTCGCATAGTTCCTTCCTGTCAGCTGCTGTTGCATGCACTATTCCTTCAGACTTGAGCTATGATCTGCTTTAATCCTCTTCAATGAAGATAATATTGGCACCAGGGCCGACGATGTGCTTGCTTGTACAGTTACATTTCTTCATTCAATCTGTAAGAAAAATTTTTGGTAGTCAGTGAAAATATCCAGACAATTGATATTATGGCATTTGCTTTACATATTTCAGATTTAAACATCTTGTATATTGTATCCTGTGTGGACACCTGAAAGTGGAGATATTATTAGCTTGGAATGGGACAAGATTAGTTTATTTTAGCCACATGACTTCATGTTATTAAAATAAATGGGTGGTTGGCTGTTCAAACAAAGGTATTAGGTTCATTTACAATTTTCTATTCACTCTTATTTTTTGGTCTTCTTCTTGCCAGCTTTATCACTGTTTTGTACTACATTAAGCTTATGTTAGGTTCTATTATTCAAGCTTCCACTGTCAACAGTTACCTTGGCTGTCAAGGACCACATCTTGATAGGTTGGGCAACTTCAGCACAATTGTATTTCTACAGGTCATTGCTGCCTGACTTTTAGTACTTTTTCTTTGTTTGGCTTCTAGCTTACTACTGTATTATTGCAGAAGATAATATATTAAATTTAGCAAGCGGCAAATTAGTCGAAATCACAAGCTTAAGATATTGCATTGATGCAGATTTGTTTTCTATGAGTGATTAATCATTTACATTAATTTATCAAATCAAGCATCAGATTAACCAAGTATTTATTGATCCTGCATTTGGTGTTTAGTGCTTCATGATTGGAATTCTTGGTAGCTCTTTGTTTGTGTATTACAAGTTTAATCCTATGTTTTTTAATATGGTCTAGTAATCATGCTGTCTTTGTGCCACTCTTGTTTACAGATCTTAACAGAGACAAGGAAAGATAAGAATGATGGTAAACACCATGACACACTGATTTATAAGAAATTTAGTAGCCTAACTTCAATTGCTCTCTGTGTAAGATGCAAGTATCATAAATGCCCTACATTGATTATCAATATCTCCAATAGATTAAAAGGAGTAGGGAAAGATAACATCCATGGAATAAGCATAAACCATGCTCAAACAGCTTGTTGCTGATGAGCTCCAATGGACTAAGTAGGCCCATTTCAATCTAAAAGCCTAAATCTGCAGTCCATTCCAAGGCCCAGACGGAACAAGCGAAGATCGCCGGGAGTATGATTAAGGACGATTCTTCTCCCACTTTTCAACAACAATGGCAATTTCTCTACATAATAATAATATTATTATCATATTTAAGCTCGCATGCGACCAAATCATGCAGAGAGAGCGACACTTCTGCGATATCTAGGGGTGTCAAAATAAATGAGCAGTTCGAGCTCGGCTTGGCCAAAGCTCATGTTCGGCTCAGCTTGACTTGAGCTGAGCCTTAACTTTAGGCTTGTTTTAAATTTCGAGCAAGCCTCAATCGGAGCCGGCTCACTCAGGCTCGGCTTGATAGGCTCAATATAAATTATCTTCCAAAATCCAAACCCTAAACAATATTCATAAAACCCAATCCAAAGTTTCAAATCATCCCTTTCTCCTCTTCCAGTCGTCAGCCCACCTTTTCCTCCTCCGTTGTTAAGTTGGTGTCACCTCCTCCGTTGGTGCCGCCTCATCCTCCTCCTCCATCGCTAAGTTGGCATCGACTCCTCCCTCGGCAAGCATCCTCAAACCGCCATCGCCTCCTTCGCCACCTCCTCCTTCGTCGGCAAACCTCCACCACTTTCTTCTCCTTTTTCTCCTCAAGTCGCCGCCGCATCCTCTGCCGACAAGCCTCCACCTCATTGTGGTTGATTGGTTTTAAGCTTGGGCTCAACACTGGCTTGATTCGACTAAGGCTAGTGTATGGCTTGATAACAAGCTTCATTCAAGCTTGAGCTGGACTTGAGTTGAGCTGAGCCGAATTTGATTCTCAAAATAGGCTCGAAATTAATTTCGAGTTGAGCCTGAACTAGAACTATAGTTCCATAGCATGCTTATTCATTATGAATAAAGGTAGTGCTGCCTAAATAAGTGTACTAAGTACAAAAGGTCAAATGAATATAAATGAATATGCAATAGTATTTGATGTGTATACCTATTTACATTATATATATATATATATATATATATATGCATAAGGTTTGAAAAGGTAAAAAATCTAGATTAACCAAATCAAGCTTGATGATAAATTAGTCTATGCTTAGTGACTAAGATGATATTATAAATTTAGAAAAGCATCCCTTCACTAATAAACCAGACTAAGGTACCTATTACTTTGTTAGGTTAAAAGCAATCATAATTTTTTTTTTCTTGTTGTCATAACACCTAGCACCAAGATCATTGGAAAAAGATTTTTGAAAAAAAAAAGCCTCTATATCCTACATGCATTGTATCATAAGACCCACCTTATCTCCTCCTCAATTGAAGAATCACATTCCTTTTTTGTTAAGTGGGCAGGAAATTGTAAATTAAGGAAGTGTGAGATACAAGTCATCATGGTGATCAACTTGATCGATCTCCATCAAAGAGCAAATGATTGTGATAATTGACCCATTATTTTAGGGTGGCCCTCAAGAGCAGTGGCATTCCTCTTTTGGGAAGTGGTAAAGGAAACCCTAAAAATAAGGGGTAGTGGGAGATAGGAACCATTAAAAAAAGAATATGATCATGGCTTCTATGAGCTCCAAGGGCAAGGGAGTGCGACAAGTGGCTCATAAATTTATGCTCAGGCTTCTGAAAGTGCATCTTGCTTTATCAAAACTAGTCTACATAAGTCTTGTTAATTCCATGATCTTTTAAAGTGGCAAGGAAGCTTCTCATTTCCTTTATAATGTTATTGCTATTAGTTTGGTATGTTGGGCCACAACCAATCTACCATGGAAGACATCTATCATCACATGAATGTTTCCAAATAGCAAGATGATAAGCATGCATGAGACATTGCATATATGCCATGCATACATTTTCTTTTTCTTCTACTTATAGAGTACTTCATTATTGATTAGATTTACAAAAGTACATGACAATTGACTCATTATTGGATTTCTTCAACTGATTAAAGATCTCACCATTTATTGGTATAACCTTCCTCTCGCTACTAGAGAAGTGTAACATTATACTACAATATTATGTATTAGATCATCAAAACATCCTATGTTATGTATGCTGTTATTATATGAGATCATAGCATCCTAAAATTGAGGAAATTTTTTGCATGCACATATATATATCCTACATCCTATCAGTATCCCCTCTCCCTCTAGTACTACAACTTTCTAAAGCTAAGAATATTCTTCGTACTTCCTTGGCCCACATCATTCACACTATAAAGATATCTCTACCTCCTATCTTTGACATAGCTACCTCTTCTCAAACTCCTTAACCATGGCAATCTTAGTTTCTCCACTAAATCTAACCTTGACCCTAATCCTAATCTTCTTTGCAACCACCTTACCTACATTCATATCTAGCCTTGGAGCTCCCTGCCCTCCATGCGGTGGCTTCAAACTTCCCTATCCATTAAGCACAGACAGCAACTGTGGTGATCCAAACTACAGACTCTACTGTGTTAACAATGTCCTCAACTTCTTTTCTCTAGGAGGAATAAATTATCGAGTCCTTTCGATCGATCCAACGACATATAAGTTGATCGTCGACGTCCCTAAGATTGATAAGAATGCATGCAGATCCTCTGACCTCATCGACGGTGGCCTGAGGCTCGACGAGAGCTCACCGTTTAACATATCGAATCGAAACACAGTAATGTTGTTCAACTGCTCCAATGACATACTGTTATCCCCTCTGAATTGCTCGTCCAATAGCCCTTGCAGAAGGTTTGAGGAGCTTAAAGTAGGGAGAGCATGCCGAAACTCGCTCTGCTGTACGTATTTGAAGGACTCTGCCATGACTTCTCATAGGATCAGGGTTAGGGTTGGGGGTTGCACTGCTTACACAAGTGTGGTGGGCTTCAACCCCAGTACTCCACCAACCTTGTGGAGTTTTGGCATAGAGCTGCAATGGCTGCCAACCCCTTAACAACATGCATGCATTACGTAATTAGAACTTGATGTTATGTTAGTCTTAGTGTTAGTGTGTGTTAGTGTGAGTGTGTGTGCTTTATGTTTGTGTTTATAACTTCCCTTTGATCATGTCTCTCATGTATGTCAGTGGCTTGAATAAAAGATTGAGCAATGTTCATGGCTTGCTAATTGAATTGTAGCAGACCATGCATGCATGATACTCTATATACATATATAGTTCCAGGCTTGTGGAAGGACATCAAGTGCACAAGACTCGCTCACTATCATGCACTGCAGATCTCTGCAGTAGTAGTTATCAATTGGGTTGACATCTCTTCATCTTCAAGTTGCTGAAAGTTATTATATATTAATAAGCCTTTAATCTTCATAATAGTGTAATAATGTATATATAGTTCCTACAATAAATGCTAATCTAGAGGATCTTATTTGCAGCCCGGCCCACTTGAAGCCCAATAACTATTGTTGATTGTATCCAGACACGTATATAGTGCTGGAGTGAAAATTTTATTAAATATGAGAATGAGTTGGCATGTTGACGTGGCATACAGTGATGAGGTGTTAATGAAAGTGCTACATCAGCAAATATATTTTTAATAAATGGTTATTAAAATTTTAAAAATAATTATAGGAAAAAAAATTTAAAATTTTAACTCCAATTAGGGTTTCCACCGTCGCTCCAACCGAAAAGACGACGAGATCCTTTTCTATCGTCTCATAGGTTTTGGTTTGGTTTGGTTTAGGGTCCGCTCCGCTTTCTTTCTTCTTACTCTAGGGCTAGCTCGATCTCTTCTCCGATATCTTACCGGCGGCAACGATGTCGCTGAGGCCGAGTGATCGGGCGGAGAGCCGCCGGAGCAAGTACAAGGTGGCGGTGGACGCGGAAGAGGGCCGGCGGCGGAGGGAAGACAACATGGTCGAGATCCGAAAGAATCGCCGCGAGGAGAGCCTACAGAAGAAACGGCGGGAGGGCATGCAAGCTGCGCAGGCCCAGACCCCCTTCATCCAGGCGATCCACGCCTCCGCTCTCGAGAAAAAGGTCGATTTCGTCTCTCTTTCCCGGATCCGTGGATAGATCCCCTCTTCGGATCGGGTTCTCAGGGTTTCGATGCCTAGTTTTAGGGATTTTCGATCTGGAGTCACGACTATAGTGCGTGTCTTTTGCAGCTGGAGAGCCTCCCGGGAATGGTCACTGGGGTTTATTCGGATGATAGAAATCTCCAGCTCGAGGCGACCACGCAATTCCGGAAGCTGCTATCTATTGGTAAGCACTTTTCCTTTTTCGTGTTTGCATTTGATTGCATAAGCCGGAATATTGCTAATGGAGCGTCTAAAATTAGAGCGAAGCCCTCCAATTGAGGAGGTAATTGGATCCGGTGTGGTTCCTCGCTTTGTTGAGTTCCTTACCAGGGAAGATTACCCTCAACTGCAGGTTACACTCTATTCTTTTCCTCTAAAATTTTTGAGCGGATGATGCTTTGCACTTTATAGTGGTGAGTTGACTTGTTAATATTTATTTGTGTTGATTTGGATTATTTGGGCAGTTTGAAGCAGCTTGGGCGCTTACAAACATTGCATCAGGCACTTCAGATAACACTAGGGTCGTGATAGATCATGGTGCTGTTCCCATCTTTGTGAAGCTGCTGAGTTCTCCAAGCGATGATGTCCGGGAACAGGTATAATTTTCTTTTTTTGGTATATCTTAGTTGCTCATGCAATCCTGGAAGGAGATCCAATTAACATTTTGCTAAACTCCAGGCCGTGTGGGCATTGGGCAATGTGGCTGGTGATTCTCCGAGATGCCGTGATCTTGTCCTTGGCAATAACGCATTGATTCCACTACTACAACAGCTAAATGAACATGCTAAGCTCTCAATGCTTAGGAATGCGACATGGACCTTATCAAACTTTTGCAGGGGGAAACCACAACCTCCTTTTGAGCAGGTTTGACCGTCTGTTATATGATTGGGTAATTGATGTCCTGGTATTTTTATTCTTCTTTATTTTATTAAAAATGGGTTGTGTGTTAAATGATGATTAGGTTAAGCCTGCACTTCCAGCACTCCAGCGCCTTATTCACTCAAATGATGAGGAAGTCCTTACTGATGCATGCTGGGCTCTTTCATATTTGTCTGATGGTCCCAATGACAAGATACAAGCTGTGATCGATGCTGGCGTGTTTCCTCGGCTTGTGGAGCTTCTTCTGTATGTACTACTTATTTGGATTTGTAACTTTTGTTGATCTAACTTCTTGATATTAAATTTTCATACTTAGGTTTTTTTTTTCTGGTTCAGGCATCCTTCACCTTCAGTACTCATTCCAGCACTTCGAACTGTTGGTAACATTGTCACTGGAGATGACATCCAAACACAGGTAGGTTGCTTTCTCTTGATAGTATTGAGATGAAATCTTTGGTTTTCTGAATTTTCGAATTATATGATGTTGTCTGTGTATTACTTATTTGGCATAGCAGTAGTGGATAATCATATGAGCCCTCATTGTGGGAAAGTTCAACTTTGATGTTTCTATTGGTTCACAATTAGTTACAGATCAGAAGTATGTCCTTCACATTATCAAGCGCAATTAATTTGATTATTGTTCTCTTATTCTATGTGATGAATCCGCTTCTCAGTCTCCACTAGTGCTGCTCAACCTTACTTTTGCAACACTGAAAAGTAGTTGTTTCTGGGTTACTTATTAGTTGATGTTTTCTATATTTATTTGTCACTAGGTGGATAGAGATCATAGGATGTCACAGTGGGTATTCAGACTTCAGAGTATGGCAGTGTCAGGTTCTATGGTTCTATGCTGTTCTTCTTTGTTATCACCGTGAGACAGGCATATGAAACTCTATGAAATGCTCAATGCTTGAGCTTGTTATCTAATAGAGAAATAACCAAAGGCTTTTGATGGTGGGATCAGAAGCCATGATATCGTCCACTGCTTAGGAACACGTAGGGAGGACCAGAACCCTGGTAGTTGTCTGTAAATGAGATATTTGATTGAAACATGCACTGGTTATGTTTAATGATTTTGCGTAGTAGGGGTGAATGCTAGGGAATTTTTTGTGAGTTTGTGATATATCAGCAATGAGCATTTTTTGATGTATGGGCATCAATAGTATTGAACTATTGATGGTTTAAAATAGGAGGAACTACTGCCAATCAACTTATTTTATTGGACACTTTGTATTCTCAATGTGGTGTTCTTTTCCTTATGTATTCGATCAGCTATTCTTTTCCTCAGCAGGTGTTGCGAATTATCATACTATATTATACTTGAGGATGATAAAATCATAAGACTATGTTCTTGAAATGTGAACTTACCAATCTTCCTGTTATACTTGACACTTTAATTGGTTGGGCATTCTATGGAGATGTGAAACTGTTTCTGATGTGTTTGCTGTGACCTCTTTTTTTGTGTTTAGGTCTTTGTTGTGTACTAGTAGCATTCTAACTGAACTGTTTGGTTATTGGGTCTGTTGTGTAAATAAAGTTATTCATGAGGTTTAGATTAGCACACTAATATGATAAGTCTTTGTTTAGTATTTTCTTTATTTGGGATATAATTTTCCGTGTTGCCTGGGTTTTACATGACACTTCTTATTTTCCTGCAGCATGTGATTAATCATCAAGCACTTCCTTGTCTTCTGAATCTCTTAACACATAATCACAAGAAAAGCATCAAGAAGGAAGCTTGCTGGACCATTTCAAACATCACTGCAGGAAATAAGGATCAGATCCAGGTGTGGATAATGAATATTTGCAAGTAGTTGGCAAGATCTATATATTTCTCAATTATGTTAATTTTATTTTGGAAATCTTTTGTCAATCATGTAGAGGGCAGTGTGATTCCTGTTGCCTTATTCCTTGCTGGACCTTTTTCCTGCAATGGGAGCAAGTGCTCTCAACGAACCCTGTAATTCCAGTGCCTTGTGCACTAAGACATCCTATTGTCAATACATAAGTAGTTTAGTTCTTTTCTTTATATTAGAGCTAAGTTTGTTCACCAGAGGCCTTGCTGAAGCTAAATTGACATTGATCATTTTGGTATTGAGCTATTAGATTCCTTTTTCTATGCATGTTTTCTTTAATTGCTTTTAACGAATCATTTTGACTGGATCACAGGCTGTGATTACTTCTGGGATAATTGGTCCTCTTGTGCATCTGCTGCTAACGGCTGAATTTGATATCAAGAAAGAAGCTGCATGGGCCATCTCAAATGCCACTTCAGGTGGCACACATGATCAAATTCAGTATGTGCTTGTTGACGTGTTTAAAATATGTCCTAGCCTTTTAGTTAACATTTGATATATTCTTAACATGACTCAATGATCAAACAGGTACCTTGTTAGCCAGGGATGCATCAAACCTCTGTGCGATCTTCTTGTCTGCCCAGATCCAAGGATTGTCACAGTTTGCTTGGAAGGGCTGGAAAACATACTGAAGGTTGGTGAAGCTGAGAAGAACAAGGGTAATACTGGAGGTGTGAATCAATATGCGCAGATGATTGATGAAGCTGAGGGTCTAGAGAAGATAGAAAATCTTCAAAGCCATGATAACACGGAGATCTACGAGAAGGCTGTAAAGATTCTCGAGACATTCTGGTTGGAGGAGGAAGATGAAGCCATGCCTCCGGGTGATGCTGCCCAACCTGGGATTCAGTTTGGAAGCGACCAGAGCTTAGTTCCTTCCGGTGGATTCAACTTTGGCTGAGAGGTACTGTGGCTTTGGATAATTCCTACGGGTTTCACATGATCTTTCCGAGAAGAAATGGAAGGTGAAGATTTAGTACTCCCTTAATGGAGGATCTTCTGTCCACTTTGCAGGGGTTCTTTGGAAAGACTGAAGCATAGCACCCAGCTTTGACAATTGGTGCTAGTCTAGTGCCAGTTATGGCAAGTCCTATTCTTGTGTCATCGTTTGGTTTTGGTCAGGTCTGTCTGGTCTATCTGGTCTCGGGTGGTCGTCATGTTACCAATAAATGGAACGTTCTTTGGCCACACCATTTGCTTCCCGTTTGGTTCATGAAAGTGTAGCATATTTATAAGGATATGCTAAGGGGGAGATTGAATTCCCCATTTGGAATCAACAGTATTTTGTTGCAGGTCGATTTGGATACAGGTCAGTGTTCTCGCTTCCTGTATAGCATGAGTCTTGTTTTGAGGTCCAGTAGTAAAGTATGTCATGTTTAGTTGTGAAGGTATGTCACAATGAGACCTTCCTGATACAAGTATTTTGTTGTCGTCATGAATGCCCCGACAAATTATAGATCAAAGGGTTTAAATATTTAAAATTTATGTTTGTTCTATCGGTATAAGCTTGTGTGTGCAATATGCCTTTTCTGCTGTTCTTTTTTATTCTGGAATTTTTTTCAAACTGATGCTATTCCTGAGATTCTGGGAAATGTGAGATTGTCCGATTAAGCTTCACTATTACTTTATTAGGATTGAGCATTAGAATATTTTTGAGTTTGAGTCAAATGGGGTGAATTTGGGCACAACTTTGATGATTCTTAACCGTGAATGTTGTAACACAGTCGTTCGATTAGCTGAGATGCTAGTTTTGTTAGTTACCA
Organism: Typha latifolia; assembly: GCF_019914945.1. Classification (NCBI taxonomy): domain Eukaryota; kingdom Viridiplantae; phylum Streptophyta; class Magnoliopsida; order Poales; family Typhaceae; genus Typha; species Typha latifolia. The sequence goes on from NC_133091.1 coordinate 3,398,126, forward strand.
TGAGTATTTAAAGGTTTAGTTTGAGCATGATATCATTATAAATGCAAGGGCAACTGGGATTTTGGTGTTGTGATATCTATTTTGCATACTTACTGCTATGAACTTTTATAGCTTTTCCCATAATTTTGGGGTGGTTAAACTACTTCTAGATTATTGCATTTTTTATGTTATCGAGACCTTTCAACTTCCAACGGGTGGAGTTTCTGACCCAAGTGGTCCTCTCTCAACTTGTGTTTATCGAAATAAATCACACTTTAATTTTAATACGAAAAGAGATTTATTATTTTTAACAGCTTAATGTCTATGTCATCAATTGGAGAGTGAAATGTTGAACACATCACTTTACTTTTAGATGAAGAGTTCAGTGTTATTCCAAGTGAATTACTCAACAATTCAAAATAAATAATAATTGAATTTTTTTGGGGTATTTTATAGTATTTTTATCCATGTAAGATATGAACAAAATTATTGCAATGATATCAACGAGATCTTTCCCGTAACATATTATACAATCAAAATAAATAAATTAATAACTTTAGCAATTATTTTTTTCAAATTTAAGTTTGGAGGACCTTTGTCTTTATTGCAGTTCCGAGCTCTTAATTCATATTTTTAAATAATATGTTTTATGATCAAAATAAATAATCGGTTCTAAATTTTCTTTTATAATTTTACCTATATCCTACTTCTCTCAGGTCCGAGTAAGCCGCAGTAGAATCATTGCATTCCATTACGGCAAACGGACTGTTGATAGTTATGCTCTTCTAAGTGTTTTAACAGTACAAACGCTAAACTATTTAGTGGTTTAGATTTAGACCTTCTAACAATTAGAAGTGTTAGAACTCGTTCGTTGATTTATTTTCTAAGTAAAACAAGACCCTTTTGGTACTAAATCGTATTTCTCAAGGGTTATGTCTCCTTAATCTAAACTTAGCAACTGAATCAGTTCTGTCATGTCATGACGTCAACACACACCATCATCATACACCATCACCTATCACCTATCACCATCGCCTATCATCATTTAAAAACGAGATGACTTTAAAACTGACATCAACTTTCTTCTCTTGTTGTTTTACCAACCTCACTCTAGTTTACCGGTTTTATTTCAATCATAAACAATATTATAAAAAAATTACTCCGTGGTTAGGTAGTTTAGCTTGATTCGGTTGATGGTTCGATGGTATAGTTAGCTTAGAGAAGCAGCTCGACAGCGCAATGGCTTAGAGCAAATTTTGGCAGTGTTTGATTCGAAGCAATTATTCGGTGACGCATGTAACTTAGAGTCTAGATTAGGCAAATAAAAGCTTGGTGAGACCTAAATGTCTTTGTATCTAGGAATAGTTGACCCTTTATCTAGCTCATATCTAGCTTTTAGGCTCATGAATGATCCAAAAAAAAACTCATCTTTCGATCTGCCAACCAACTCTAGTAGGTAGGTATCTTCCCCATGACCAAGGAGGTCATGGGTTCAACTCCACCTCAGACAATATTTGTGGAGAAATTGTTTGGTAGTTTGATAGCTTTGCTTGATTTAGTTGATGGCTTAGCAGTGCAATTAATTTGAAGGAGCAGCTCGGCAGGCGACGGCTTAGAGCAAGTCTAAGCGGCATTTGGTTCGGAGCAATTATTTTGCGACACATTTGACTTGAAACCTAAACTAAGCAAGCTTAAAGTTTGGTAGGGAGGCCTAAGTGCCTCTGTATTTAGAGATGGTTAGCCTTTTGTCCGGTCTATATCTAACCTTGGAGCTAATGAACGATAAAAAAAAAAAAAAAAATCTCTTCGCTGTTTTTTTTTTTTTTTTAATCTCTTTTAATGTTGGATAACTCCCTTTTTTTCAAGAGAAAAGTGCGTTAAAAATAGGGAGAATTATATCTAGATTTTTTATTTATTTTTTATGACACGTTGGATCTCTTAATTATAAAAAAATTTCGAAATACCTTTTCTGTTTAAAAAAAATTGATACGTGAATCACGTGACGAATTTTTAGTCTCTCTAAGCATTATTTTAGACAAAAAAAAAAGGAGCAAAGTTTTGAGGACAAAATAATTATTTTATATATTTAATGGAGGGGCCGAAAGATTTTTAATTTTTTTCGAGGATATAAAAAAAAGAAAAGAAAATGTACGTAAAACTGAGATCGTTTTTCTTCATATAATTATCGTTTTAAATGCACCCTCTTTATTTCCAAATTTCTAAAATATATATATTAATTCAATAATCGAGGTATTTCTTACCAGAGAAAAATAATATCACACAAATATATATATGTTAAGAATGAATAGGAAGTGACCGTAGAAAATGTCAGGAGATGACGTTATACGAAGGGTATTATGGTCATTTAGAAAAAGATTAGGATTAGGGTTTTATGCTCTCCCTCGGGCCTCAGGCCCAGGTCATCGGTGGCGGTGCCACGCCGCCCTTTTCTCCCCAATCAGCTGCTAATCTCAAACAGCAAACAGTTTCCAAGCACCTGTCAATTTACTACATCTCCCCCGAGTTATCAGAAATCTTTTACCGTTATCTCCCACCACACGCTGTTTGATGTTCGATTTCCATACATAATAGCGCCTAAGTACATTTTGTCCCATATCGTTAGCTGCGGTAACTTACACCCCCTGAAGTTGGTAAATATATTTAATGCATATTTAAGCCTTCTATTGATTATTTCTATCAAGGTTAAAAAATATTAAAAAAAATTAAAACCCTCTCCTCTATTCTCTTTTTAATTTTTAAAATATTATTAAAGAGAAGCAAAGTTAATATAATTTAATTGCTCTCCTCCTCTCCCTCTCTCTACTCTCTTTCCCCCCCTAATATTTCGTCCTGTTTCCCTCCATATTTTTCTCTTTCCCTCCATTCTCTCTCTCTCTCTCTCTATATATATAAAAACAAATAAATAGTAAATATGCAACTTACCCCCAAATAAGTCTCTTTCGTTTTTATTCTGATTCCAGATCCTCTCCCTTTCCCTAGAGAGAGAGAGAGAGAGAGAGAGAGAGAGAGAGAGAGGTTTCGATCTTTTCTTCACAAAACCCTTGTCAAGTTCATCTGCAGCTCTAGGTTTCCAGTGATCTCTTATAAGTAATAGGAGTGGTGAGATAGGTCTCCGGTAAATCAAGAAGAACAGAGGAGGATAGTAGTTGGATCAGCTTGCTCGATCGCCAAAAAGGTGGGATTTTGGAGCCAGGAATGGATCTAATAGCCGAAAAGGTGAGTTGGGTCGATCTCCTCCCCCCCATTAATCTTCGATGTCGTCCGTTCTTGTTTTGCTTCTCAAACTCATCTCCGATTTGATTTCAGACTTCGGGATCTATCGATCTACCGAGCAGCGAGGAGTGTTCGGAGGAGCCCAAGTGCTGCGCCATTTGCCAAACCACGAAGACTCCCCTATGGCGAGGCGGCCCATCTGGTCCCAAGGTACGTCCCGGATCGATCTAGCCGAGATTCGGTGAGTTGGGTTCTGTTCCTTTCGGGATCTCCCGATCTGACTCGCTCTTTCCCCTCCCACCCCATGATCACAGTCGCTATGCAACGCTTGCGGAATCCGGTACAGGAAGAAGAGGAGAGAAGTGTTCGGCATGGAGGAAGGAGAAGAAGATCGGAAGAAGGAGAAAAGGGAAGAGTTGGGCGTTCCTCTCAAGCTTCGGATGCTGGGATTGGGGAAGGAGCTGTGGTTAAACCAGAGATCTGTGATCCAGAAGCGGAGGAGGAGCAGGATGGGAGAGGAGGAGCAAGCTGCTGTGCTATTGATGGCTTTGTCCTCTGGATTGCTCCATGGATAATATAAAAATAATAACTCTAGTGCTCTTGATGGAGAAGAAAAAAGGAGCAACTTTTTTTGGTATTACTTCTGTTTTGGGTGGGATCTGATGGAGATGGAGTGCTTTGTTAAATTTTTTTGTTTTTTTAACCTTTAAATATGTGTTTCTTCTTCTTTTCTTTTTTTCACCCTTTTTTTTCTTTATTTATGGGGTAGTAGTGATGTAATAAACACCCCTGATCTACTGTACACAATGTTGGTTATCAAAATTAACGAGGGAAATTTCCTTTTTGCACCTGCGATTTTTTGTTATTGTGGTAGTGGAAAAGGTTTTATAAAAGAAACGAAGAATGAATGAATAAATAATGATTAATGATTAATGAGTGATGGGAAATAAAAAAAAATTGACCAACTAGGCAACTTCCAAAATATAACTGTTCTTCCTGATGACATCCTCACAGTGCAATAGTGAGGTTGTAAGAGTGAATAGCTTCACAAGTGATGAGAGCTTAAGATTCTATTGTTTTAAATACCCTACGGAAATTTTAAAAAGAAAAATCCTAGAATTCAATAAGAAGATTGTATTGTTTTATATTAATACTATGTAAACGTTTTTGTGTGTTGCATTTCACTTCTTTAAGATGAGCACTGAATGATGCTGACACTGAAGCTCCAGAAGTAGTCAAGAATTCTTAGTAGGTTTTTTTTTTTAGAATTCTTAATAGGAATAATTAACCATTTGTTTTCATTTGTTTGATCTGATGCTAATGCTGAAAAGATTATGCCAGTTCCAAATCCACTGATGTTTAATGCTAAACATCATACTAATTAGGTTACTTTCTTCTTCCCACCTAATTGATGCAAAATTTCAGTTAATGGAGAGAAAGATTTGTATGAATCATTAATTATATATATCAGGTTGAAGTTTGTGCTTTTCTGGTGGTTTGAAAAGGGTGGGGGGTGGGGGAAGTAAAAATTTTACTATGCTTTTCTTCAGATGAGATTTGCCAGATTTTTATTGGCTTTTTAGCATGAATCTCTGTGAAACTAGATCCGAACAGCTTCAAAAGACACTAACAATTTCAGCAGCAAAGTAATTAACTTGAATTTGGCAGTGATTAAAATTTGATTAGGAAAAAGATGGACAGAATTAATGAACTAATTTTCTTTTTGATTCAGAACTGTAGCAATTGACTTGCATCTGGCTGACTGACAGAAACAATTAATTGCACATGTGAAAAAGATATGAATCAAAGTGTGTAAAGATTGCTTTGAACTCAAAATATAAAACCAAAGTCTATAAAGCTTGATTCAAGTTATCAGTTTTCACTCTGTAGAACAGAATCAACTTGTGGCAATTGCAATATGTGCTGATAGCATATATAATCACAACAATCTACAAGCTTTTATACGAAACGAAGACATATCTGCATGGTGACTAACAATTCGCACAAACATAAAATGAATCAAAACCTTTATACACAGATGATTTTCATTTTCGTGTAGTCATATTGTTAAAAATCAGGCGATAGTTATTGAACATCACTGCTGGTAACAACATTACTTACATCATAAGCTCTTCACTATTGAGTACTGATTAAAGATCAGTACGAAATGACTCAAACCATATGATTTCTATTCATATTGACTGATAAGGAACTTGGCAATTCCAAACTCATATAGAATATGTAATCGAACATCACAATCTGCAGCTTCAGATTCTGATCAAGTATATACGAAACGAAATTGAAAACCCGTTGACAAAATATGTAAACCTAAACATTTGAATCTTAACAACAACAATATATGTTGGGATAAGTAAGAGCATGACATGAAGCAGGCCTTCATATGTAGTAGTCGTTTCCTGCTCAAGGAAACTGGAAACTCATGTAGTCCTTCCTCGCACCTGCAGGAGGGCTGATGTACACCCAGAGAAGCGAGATGATGATCGAGAGCAACCCCGACCACACAAACACGATCGTCGGCACCTTCCCTCTTCTCCCCATCAATCCTTTAGCAAATGGATAGAGATGGCACAGGACCCAGAAGCTAAAGAAGACCCCTCCAAGAAGCTTGCTCCACTGGGGGAACTCGCTGTACATCGTCCTTGCGAGAGCTACCGCAATAGCTATTGCGTTGATCATCATGATCGTGATCGGTGGAACCATAAGAAAGCTCCACTTGACCATGTAGAGCTCCGCAAATGCATCATCGTTGTCATCGGTGGCAGGTTTTGATGTCAATGTGAAGGAAATGTCTACACCTGCAATAACCTTCAAAAGTCCTTGAAGAACCGCAGCTGGATGAGCACTTGTTCCTCCAATGACCCAGAATTGCTCATTCCTCCACCATTCATGTAATGTTATGCCAGACCACTTGATCTCCAGCAAAGCAAGCAAGCAGAGAGTTATAGTGATAGCCAGTAGGAATATGAGAAATGTTATGCTGAGAGACTGAACTATGAACTGCCCGCTGAATAGAGAAACAGCAGGTAGAATGCAGTAGACCAACAAAAAGATCGACGTAAACGGATACATCCCGACGTTGAAGTATGCTATCCTCTGCAAGAATTTCATCCTTCGGGACGCAAAGAGAGCGTTGTTACGGGAGAAGAAGATCTCAACTGACCCAGTAGCCCACCGAAGAACCTGGTGCAGCCTGTCGGTCAGGTTGATCGGCGCCGTCCCTCTGAATGCGTCTCGCTTGGTAACACAGTAGACTGACCTCCACCCCCGGTTGTGCATCCGATAGCCAGTCACGACATCCTCAGTGACAGAGCCATAGATCCAGCCTACTCTGCGGCCCCATTCGGTCTTATCCTCATAGAAGCAAGATATGACACTGATGGCTTCAGCAACAGTTGCAGCATCCAGTGGCTCTCTAGGAACTGCAAGAGAACCGGCAGGCCGGCCCTGGTGAACGCCAGGCAGGTCTTGAAGTAGTCTCCCTTGGTATTCTGCAACTGGTATGGATGCAACAAGAGTAGCTGAGCTCCCGAATCTCTTTGGCAGCAATGACAATGACTCGGTATCGCCTTCCTCAATCATCTCATCCTCGAATGGTGGCATTACAATCTCGTTAGCCCGATCGCTCTTCTTCCCCATCGTAGGCTTCCTTAAGAGCAGCTTAATCTTCTTCCTTCCAAACCAACCATGGTGTTCAGTGGCACGCGGCGGCGTAAAGCCATAAAGCGCAGTTCGTCGGAAAATGCAGCCAGTTCCAACATACATTGGACCTTGCAAGCCATCCATGGCCCTCATGGAGACGTCAAAGAACACCAGGTTGTGGTTTGCGTATCTGTCACTGGGGTCAATCCCCTCAAACCTCTGAGGGAATTGCACATAACAAATCCTGTCACCACCTCTATCAAGCATGAAGCACATCCCTTCTCTCAGAGCCAAGGAGTTGTAGACATAATGATCACAGTCTAGATTCAGGATGAAAGGGCCATTGGACATGATCGCACTCGTCCTCACGAGGGCGTTCATTGCACCGGCCTTCTTGTTGTGATCGTACCCGGGCCTTTTCTCACGTGAGACGTAGACTAGCATCGGCAGTCTGATGTCCACGCCAGTGGTGTCTATAAGATTGCTGTCATTCGCTTCAGTGCCGATGACTGGTTCTGAGTTTGGAGGAGCAAGCATTGCCTGTCAACCAACAGTACAGCAGAATAAGATAGATACACTGATAAAGATCATAGCTGATCGACTAGAACTAGTGAGACAGACAAATTATATACCTGAATTATACCAGCATGATCGCCTCTGGAGTGATCTTCGTCAGCTGAGAGCCATGCCCCAGGCCAGTGTGATCCATCGGACATCCAAGTAGCTCTGACAACCTTTACAGGCTCAGAATTAATATTGCCTCCCATCTCCTCCTGCTTCTTAGCTCGCAGCTCTTCGTGGGCATTATACGCATCGGATCGCCTCCTGATTGATTCGGGCAACGAGTTTATCCTCACCTTGAACTCATCATACTCTCTTTTGACCTTCCTCCTCTCTCTGACAAAGTCTAGCCTCACTTTGTTCTTCAGAAAGTCGCGCTTCTGACCGAAGTAGGCCTCCGGGTTTCTCGGCTCTACGTCATGCTTTCTGCAGAAGGGAACCCAGACCCTCGCAAAGCTTGCGGTCTCGGCGAGAGCTTCGAACGTGAGAAGGGAGCCTCCGTCGTCGGATAGATAGCACGCGAGCTTCTCCACGGGGTAGTCCACGGCAAGGATGGAGAGGATGGTGTTTGCGGTGACAAGCGGTGGTTCTTTGTCTGGATCTGCAGTGGAGACGAACACATCGATGCCGGGAAGGTCAGACCGCCCTTTCGGGTTCCGACTACTTGGCAATTCAAAGCGCTCTTTGAGGACCGAAAGATCGGTGGCTCTGTTGACAGGACAAAGCTTTGGAAGCTGGTCGAGAAGCCACGAAAATGCAAACCAGATCTCGCAGGTGATGGACATTCCCCATAGCCACATTGCTTCATGGTTGGGATGCCGAATTCTCCACATAAGGAAGAAGCCAAGGGCTACTAGGCGAATAATGATCAGCAATCTGAAGTGAAAAAAAGAAGAGCAACAGTTTATACGTACCCTCCCTCTGAGTATATTTAAAACAATACTTTCAAACGATAAACTGCATAAAGATGAGATAGAATACTACATAGATTTCAATCAGAAGCAATGGAGAAAAACTAAGAAAAATACCTGTATGGGCTGATGATTGCTTGAGAAACACCGACCTTCCTCGTCAACGGCCGGCGACATTTTCCTCCAAAGTCGGGCGGCTCTTCGAACCCCTTAAACCCTCCTCCATCCCCACGCCCGTCTTTGGGCCACACTGCATTCCCGTACCCGTAAGTCCCCTTGGTCTCAAAGAGCCATCTATTATGATCAAAATCAGATGGCTTGTTAGGGACCTTCATCGATTGCACCATCGAAAGCCTCCGCCCTGCCATAAATTTCGCCATCGAAGTCAACGGAAGCGCCTGGTCCTCCGTCTCCGATCCCGAATCCTCCTCGTCGCTCGTAGTGCTATAAGGCTCCTTGCAGCCCGGACACTGACTACCACCCCCAATGCATTCCATGTAGCACTCCTTACAAATCATAAACCCGCATTCACACGGCAATTTCGATCCGTTCAAGAACGCAACCCCGTCGCAGCCCTTCATCTTACACACCAGTCCGGTGGACTTGGCCACTGCCTGCGAGCTGTCGGCCGAGCACTCCATTACGTGACCACGGGTGACGCAGTTGAGCCCACCGGTGAAGATGGTGCCAGAGATGTAGCTCCTATTGGGCCGGGATTCCGGTTCGGGAGCGGCGGCCGGGTGATCGGGGGTCGGGGGTATGTGGACGGTGTAGTGGACGAACTCGGAGCTCGCATCTGTCTCGTCCTTGGAGGCGGAGAGGTACCGGCCTCCGATGCTCGAAGCCCGGCTCCCTGGCCTTGCAGTGACCGGGGAATTCAGGTTGTTGGGAAGGGAATGGCGCGGGACCGGGCTCGTCAGGCCGATGCTCCTCCTCAAGACCCCTTCACTCCCATCTTTTCCTCCAGAAGACACCGTTATCGTTACCGGAGAAGCAGGAGATGAGACTCTCCGAGCCATTTTTTTCCACCAAGATTAAAAGTAGCAAGAAAAATGGAACCTTTCTTCCTTTTTCTCTATGATATGAAGCAGACTGGACGAATTGATCCGGAAATGGAAGGGAAGGGGATTTTGAAACGGATGGAACGAAACTAAGATGCCGGAAAATCTCTGAGAAGGATGAATTGGCGCAAAGTGAGAAGGATGAGTTGATCTGGAAGAAGGAGAAGGGATTTTTGAACAGTGGGAGCAAAACCCAGTTACCAGAAATGCTCGGAGATGGAAGAGGAGGATGAGGATTGAGGATGATTTGATCAGAAGTTTTTGTAACGTTGGAGAAAAGAGGAAAAGAGATTCGAATTTTTTTCTCTCCAACGGTCGGGTTTTGACTTTTAGCGTCGCTCGGGGCCAGGGCCCAGGGGATAAAGGAGAAGAAAAGGAGCAGAAAATATTTGAAATACAACGGTCGACTGATCCGTGTGGTCCACTCGGATTGAATTTTGGCCAGTTACAGTTTGATTTCAACGGTCGGCTGATTGATGGCAGTGGGAAACTAGCCGTTTTAAATGGGCACAGGGTCTTGTGCAACCCCTGATGCAGAAATTTCCTGCAACCTCTATGTTTTCCTTCGGTTACTTTCACTGCTACACAAACTGATTAGTGGATAACTTGGATTTCTACACAACATATTGCATCTCTAAATAACACTAACACCTATGACTCCTTCAGTATCTTAATAGTATTAAATGCTGTTGAAGGACCATTCAAAAAAAAAAAAATTAATTAAATGCTGTTGAAGGGGAGTAGATGATCTTAAGCACCATAATCAAACCAAAAGTTTAATTTCTACATCTTCAAACTAAAACACTCGCATAAGATAATAAATAGGGTCATAGGATAATAAAGAATCTTGATAAGGTTTCTAATCATTAGAACTTGCACTATTCAAGGCTCATATATTACAATCAAGTAGGTATTATAATCCTTCTATAAAGTAGCTCGAGGGCATTCAAGTGAATATACCATTATTGACATAATATACAAGAGGAATGATACAAACGATGATTTCATACTGGCACATAAGAGGACCATTACATTAGACAATATACTTTACAACAAAGTTCCTATACAGATGAGAAGCTAAAATCATTTAAGTATAATTTCGTCATATACATCATTCTCTATATTGCATACAATATTCAAATTGTATTGAAGGAAAACCATGTTGAGATCCATTATGGATTCAGGTCAGGGTGTAGGTACTTGGTAGAAGAAAGACGAAGGCAAAGGCAATTGATCACCTCTCGCCACCAGATGCTTTTGATAAAGAGTGTGGTCTGTGGAAGTCTAGTTTGGTTGCTGCAAGAAACAATAAATTGACTTTAGTACAGCCAATATTAGAGCTCACAAGAATGTTTAAGTAGGTTCATATTTAGCCATATAGATATATCATAGAAATACCAAAAGTAAATTCAGATGGGAATTCAGAACCTTCTCCACTCTGCTAAAAAAATTAGCTCTTCAACATGTTTGTATAAATGCATTTTGAGAAAGAGGTGCAATCAAGCATGAATCTGAAGTTTAGAAGCCTCTAGGATATGAATTAACAAAGATTTACAGGTCATCGGCAACCTGGCAGAAATTCTTGTCGAATTCTTAGTCAAGGCAGTATCAACCAAGATAGCGCAAACCATAAGAACCTACAAGGTCAATTGGCAGAAAGAATCATGGACATCCTAGGGCAGCCCCTGAAAATTCTTTAAGACATGGAACTAGTCTAGACAACAAAAGAAATTGATAGCTTTTAATGCAGGTACTCATCTTTATTGCAGTGGCACAAAGAGAGTAAAATGATAAACACAAGTTCCTAGCATGCTTAAAGCTCCAACTCTACATTAGATAGAGAAAATGATACCACATGAACTTACTTGAGAATATGATTGATCATCATATATGGCAACGCCACATGTCCCCGAAGTTGAGGCCCAATTCTGAAAGCTTGCATCGTATCCAGGCCTAGGTGGATCAAAGTGATTAACAAGGTAATCAGTAGAACTTTTCTGTATACTATTTTCTGAGTCAGGCTGGAATGTCCTCTCATTTAGCGGGTTCTGATCATAGGACTGGTATGGAAATTGGCCTCCTAGTTGTAGCCTCAAGCATCCATTGTGGTTAAACTCGTTCAAGGAATTGTCCTGTACCTGTTCATTAGTGTCTGTTTGTTTACATGTGCTGAAATAAGAAGGATATCTTTGAAGGGAAATGTCTGTGGAACATCCAATATCTCTGCAAGACAAAGCAAACACATCTATCATTTCAGAAAATTTACAGGAAGATAAGTTGTCACTCTAACAAAAGGAAACAGGAAGATAAAGTTTGAATTTCTTGAAACATTACTGGTAATTTGATGTAAATCATTTTGTTAGGAAATTATACAGCAACAGGAATATGATGCTTCAAACTTGGTAGATGTTAGATTGAGTATGCGGAGTATTGCATTTCCAAAGAAATCATCACAATGTTGAGATATTGCAATTAGAATATTGGAGCATATTCTTGAAGTAATTCACTTGGGAGCTCAGTCAAATTTTGAGGAAGCGACCAACTAATGTGTCAGAACCAAAAGTTAAACATATAGGAGATTGGCCAAGTCTACACATACAATTAACCAGAAAGTAACTGAATTCACATGCTTAACTAGAATTGACTGCTCACCTTTGAGGTAGCATATTAGGGTCTTCTGGAAGGATAATTTGTTGACATTCACCACTATGAAGCCACGACATGGATGAGGGATCATGCTCGCTACTTAAGCCCATGGGTAAGTGGATGTCATTCTGGAACTAGAATTCAGCATAGTATTATCAGCTCATTGGTTGACTGTTTTCCAATTTCAGTAAGCAAATATTGGAATGACACATCCAAACAAAAACAGAAGTGATTTACCTGATTAGTACATTGTAAAGAAATTAGTTGCTTTCCAAAGTTTTCCTGTCAAGAAAACATAATTTAGCATCAATGACATGCAGAGCATGCGTTATAAGCTCAGATGGAGTATACAAATCATCAAATATCATCAGGCCTTCTCTTGGCAGTCATACTATAATAATCAGTTTCTTACTGAACTAATTGCTTTTTAGTATTTCACAACAACTTATTCAATACAATAAGATATAGCAACAAACCGTATTGAAAATATGAGATTCAACTGTTAACTAATTAACTATGATAAAAGCTTAAGCTATCAAAGAGTGTTTTTTTACCTTTTATATTCTAACATGCACATATCCTCAAGCCTGTACACCAACCAAAAATTTCCAGCCATAGCTCTGGACCTAAGGAAAATTGTTTAGAAGTATAAGTGCTCTCTTTGGCCATTGGATTAGGTAAACCATTCTATATCTTTATCTTTTATTGCACTCTTTCTCATCATATCATTTTATATTCTACAATATTTTCTAATCGCCATCAATACTTCAGTGTAGATCCTGGATAATCCCACTAAAAGAGACAACTAAGAATTCTCAGATGATGCACGTTGTTTCTCCCAATACTCAATAGTCCAAAATTACCACAAGCAAACGTATTAATGTCAAGGAACACATTTGTGCTATGTTACCAATAGTACTTATACTGGCTGCCTGATTGACAAGAGAGGAAAGTATGGAATCAGAAGAGATTGGCATTATTGCATTTCTTTAGGTTCTACTCCTGATGTTTACAACTAGCGATAACTGATATATCTTCAGTTCCAGGAAGTTACTATTAGATCTACATAACAAACTTTTCAATGTATCTTGATACTTCAGTAAACAATGAGCAGGTACCATGCACTCCGATTGTGACAAATATTGACTGACAATACAAAGTGTTGATCATATCATCAACTGATATGAAGGAATATAGCATATCCAATAAAGAGAGGGAAGCACCAAGAACGCCAATGGAGATGTACCTTATGCACACGAATGTGTCTCAGAGATTCCATGAGTGATTGTTCCATAGCTCTAATATGGTCAATGTCATCAACGCTATCAGGATCACTCCAATAACTGAGGGAAACATATCAATTATTGTGTTAGAAAGATCATCAACAGTTAGTTAACTAGGCCACTAATAAATAGTAGTTTGTCAAATTTCTATTATATCGTCCTTCATATTCAACTTCAATATATTCTCAAACTGCCTCAAAAAGAATAAGTTTGCATGTGCAGTCTGGCATTTCCAGAGGGCAAAAGTTTTATAAGTTTATCTTTCTGGGAAAGAATATGTTCGTAACTCAGTAACATCTCGGATTCGTTAAGTTTTTTCCCTCCTTGTGGTAGTTTCACAGAAATTATGTGGGATCATAAAGTATCTCAGCTTAAATTTGCTTTGAAACAGAGCCAAGTGAGATGGAGTCAAATTTAACATGTTGTTTAAAACAAGGATATAAATATATGCCTATTATGGTAATATACTTATAATTAGAGAAAATTATACAAGCATAGCTATTGATAATGTAATTCTGTGGTGAAAATACTCTGGAAGAACAAAACATCTTGGCCTATGTTCCTCATTTAGAATAAAAAGTAGCATGAAGACAAAAGGTCATTTGATCATTTAAAGATTTCTGAAGATTGCAGCCTTGCTTGGAAGTTTCTTCATAATTTGAAACTATAACATAGGTAACAATATGAATCTGCTCTAACATTTAATAAAATAAATGAAAACTAATCCATTAGAGAAGAAAAATAAGTACTCATGCATGTTATCAACATCAAGCAAGTGAAAATTGAATAAAAGGATAACATAAATAAAAGGTGCAAATTATAGTTGAAAGTTGGAACTGTTACCTTAGTCTCTTCTGTACATCTGAAAATTGAGCTTGCAGTGACCGCAAGTGATTTGTCAACTCCTGTACAAGAGAGTTAATAAGGATCACACACATGAAGTGAGAAAACACAGTGTGTACATAAGAGAATGTTGCATTTGTTAATCTGATCGTTGCAATGGTACCTCAATTGTTTGGCTGCTGCGAGAAGTAAAAAAGAAAAAAGATATCAGATTTTTGAACCTTAATTTCTACCATCTAAATAGCCCAAAGATTATAATTACCTACAACCCAAGAACTCTTGAATATTGACTTCATGGTCCAGCTTCTTGAATGTTTTCTTTAGCGCCTATTGTCAAATGATATATGCTCAGTGATTTGTACATCATATGTATTAACAATAACAAGTATGAGATGCTATTAAAGTAACATACGGTTAGTGAACTTACTTCAAGGCTCTCCAGTTTCCTATGCAGATTCAGCAGGAAACATACATCAAGAAAGTTGTCAGAATTTATTTGAAATTAAAGGAGGAAAGTAGTATGCAGGCCAAAAGAAGCTCCAGGTGTACCTTTTAGCTCTTTCTTGTGGAGTTAATTGAGCATACTTTGCTATAACTTCCTCAATATTGCTGCCAATAAAGCTAATTAGATTGCATAATTGAATGAGAACATGTAGTACATACAATGAAATCTTGCACTGAAATATAATCTGAGCAGAGACTGATATTAGAGGAAGGAACATGTAAATTACCAGAGACCTTCACAAACAGGAACATAACCAAAGGAGAAATTGGTTAATTGGAGCTGTAAATTTAAAAATACCTAACTTGCAAATCATATGAACGAATAAAAATTAATCTTCCAACTCCAGAAAAGTTTGTGAGAAAGAGAGAAAGGATAATGCATCTTCTAAGAGGATAATTTCAGCTTGCTCCAGAACACTCAAGTCTTCAATTCTAACTGTCTAAATCAGCGCTTCAAATCATTTCATTTACTCACCATTTGAAAAAAAAAAAAAGGCATACAAATTGAATTATCTCTGAATAGAATGATAAAAGGTAAGGTAT
Source organism: Typha latifolia (assembly GCF_019914945.1). Taxonomy (NCBI): domain Eukaryota; kingdom Viridiplantae; phylum Streptophyta; class Magnoliopsida; order Poales; family Typhaceae; genus Typha; species Typha latifolia. The sequence continues at coordinate 3,413,351 of NC_133091.1, forward strand.
CAAAAAAGCAATCGAGACAGTTAGGATAATGCTAGATAGATATGGTGATGGTTTATGGCCCAGGGCATACCTAGAAGGGCAAACAAGTATTTTATGCATGCAGAAGTGCTCATGGTGCATAGCCATCATCATGCCAGAGGATAAAAAGACTGTAGTATGGTACTTATTGAAGCAAGGGAAAGTGAAGCCAATAGAAAAAGAGAGCTTGTACACTAAAGAGAAATTAGCCGCATAATAACAGGAAATAAGCAAAGGAAATGCATGGACGTCATTCTATATAGAATTTTAGTTAGAAGATGAGGTTTGGTATATTTCGATACAGCGCAATACGAGCTTCTGAAGCCTCCGGAAGGAATCCTTTAGGGGTAACAGAACAATTTTATCTCCGCTCTTCTAAAACCATGACTCAATGATAAAAGTGAAAAGGTAAACAAACCATATATGAGCAAGACAAAATGTGGAACCTTTGTCAGAGAGGAGTATACAGAATAATATTTTGACAGCATTCTAGTTCTTATCATAGGTTAGATTTATACGATATACAAGATTGCCCATAGACGCACCAAAAATAGAGGCACCCCTGATTCAAAATGCTGTTAATTTTGTCCTTTCTCCAAAACTCGCTCAAAATGATACTACTTTATATTTAATTATTTATCATAAAGGAATAGATACATCTATTAAGATCCCTCCTAAGAATAGAGGAGTGTCTAACATAACGGATTAATAATGATTACCTACGATCTCCAACACATAATGTAGGTTTCCCTGTCGGCGAGAACATGAGAAGAACAAGGTCTATGTCACACAATATGGACAACTCCTTCGCCTTCTTCAATATACCAGCTCTTCTCTTCGAGTAGGTAACTTGCCGGCCACTGCTATTCTCTAATTTCTTTATCTTCAATTTGACCCTCCCCATTCTTGGATCTTCCCAGCTATGATGCACCCGAAATCCCTCTGCGGCTCCTCTTTTCTCTCCAAACGAATTCGGTGTCCGATAAAAGTCCTACCTTTCTTTGAGAAATCATTCAGATTCTAAACAATACGTGCAAATAATTTGTTCCAGCTACAATGCAGCAGATTGCCTTATGAACAATTCGGATTTCCCATAATCCCACCTCTCTTCAAGAAATTCGGAAACTTACGAATCGATGGTCACCAAATCCGATACGTGCAAATGATTTCAAGCGGAGAAATCTAAACGAAATGAGAAAGAAATCGAGAAACCCATGTGACAAGAGATCGATTGTGGAACGCCATGGGGTTTGATCAACATGGGCGATGAGGAATCGAAATGAAAAGAGGAGAAGAAAGAGGGTTAAAGAGAAAAGATGAGAGGACCCAGTTGACGAAATCCTTTCACGGGATCGGACGCACGCCGCGAGGAGAGAGAAAGAGAGAGAGAGGGGGAGAGAGAGAGAGAGAGAGAGAGAGAGAGAGAGAGAGAAGGGCGGGAGGGAGGGGTCAGCGCGGGTCCGTCCAACACGAGCTGCTATCCCTTATAAATCTCCTGGGGTAGTTTAATGGGCTGGATTATTATATTGTTAAGGAAAATTATATTTAACACCCTGTATACTTCTGTCGGATTTTTAGTATTTACATTTCGAGCTCATATTTTAAATTTTATTCTCAAAAAAAAAAAATATATATATATATATATCAAATATGTTACAAAATAGAATATCAAAATCAAAGTTAATATTTTTTCTAACATATCCTCTCTGTTTTTTCAAAAGTGAGCAGCTTTTAAGAGAGATAAGGATGGTAGTTTTTTTTAAATAAATAAATAAATATATATATATATATATATATAATAAATTGTTCTTCCATTGCTACCTTGCTGCTAGCACGGTTAACAGAGGGTGTTCTTTGGGAATAAAGTTCAAAATATAAATACTGAAAATTTAGGATGTGAGTTGTAAAATTGTGAAAATACCAAGAATTTAAGTTTTTTTTCTTCCCTTTTATTACTTTCAAAGGTATTTTCTTTCACTTTTTTTAGTTCTAGGGCTATTTGATTCATGAGATTAATGTAATTTTAATTAAGATGTTTAAAGATAAATTGTCTTTAAAAGCATGCTTATCATGTGGGCTCACATATTTCCTTAAAAAGAATATTTACAGGCTCATATCTTGCTTTCCCAGCTCTGTTCCAGGTGGTTAAATGGATTTCCTTATAAAGGCTCAGCATTGAAGGCAATAAAAGTAATCAATATTAAGAAATTAAATCGTGGAGATTTCATGGATTTAATTGACTAGCCTAGCGTGGATCTTGGAGCAAAATAGAGCTCAAGAAATTCAATTGAAAAATAGTCAAATAACAGGGTAGCAATTATACTCAAATTTTGAATTTTTGACATGGCGTTTAAGTTATTTCATCTTCTTCATGGTGCATGACTATAACACATATAGTATTGATGTAGAGATGCATAAAATGTACACAAATTTGCGCATGATGTAGCCACTCATGAAGAAAAAACCTATGCAGCATTTTGCTAGAATAAATGAAAATAACCCATATCATCTCCATTTCTTTTATTAGGAGTTTTGGCAGCCCAAGCAGAAAAGCTTGGAGAACAAACCTACAAAACCTTAGGTTGTACAGACTGCTGATTGTTCAGTACATTTCATCTAAATTTGAGCGCCAAGAACTCGGGTGGTGATTAGCCGGCATATAAAGCTGGTCGATGCAATTATGAACTCATGCATGCATCGAGCGATAACTCGAGCATTGGCCTAAAGGACCTCTTCTTCTCAATCCATCTGGTTAGTCAGTGCAGCATCCTCTTCCACATCGTCAAGCTCCTGTTCTACTCCTTTAATCTGTTGACCATAAAGCAGGGAAATGAACTGTTACTTTAGAGAAGCAAGAAAAAGTTTTTTCTGAGAGAGTAACAGAATAAAACTTGGGAAAAGTTCTCCGCATATATGATTCTCAAGGCAGTACTTTGATCTATATCATCAATATGTGACATATAGATGTTTAATTCTAAGTATTGGTGCAACATAAAGAAATGCATCTCATCGCTTGACCCATTCTTTAACCTTCTGAAACAAGGAAAATAGCATAACTTATTTTTAGATATACATCTCAACTGGAGAGTCTGTGTAGCTCAGGATATGCCTCTGTGATTTGACTAATAAAGTATACTACTCCCTCTTTAGTTGATGACATATGATACTTAATTTCCTTTTTGCAAATCTAGATATTAATGTACAAAATGCTAGTTAAAATGACTAATTGTTTTACCTCAGGCACATAATGCATGAGCATGTTCTCGATGCCAGACTTCAGCGTGACAGATGAGCTTGGACAGCCACTACAGGCTCCCTGCATCCTTAGCTTAACTATCCCACTTTCTCTGAGAATCAAAATTATAAAAACAAAATTCTATTATCATCCATAATAAAACTTCAACAAAGTAATTGGTATTTCGCAAATGTTTATTTTATCATGTTTAAATACCTACATGTACACGCATACAATTCAAACAAAAACATGCATGCAGACATGAAAAGAGGGGAGAGAGACTTACGGATCGAAGCCACAATATTCAATATCTCCGCCATCATCTTGGACTGCAGGCCTAATCCGTGTTTCCAGCAGTTCTTTAATCATGGCAACTATTTCAGAATCATCCTACAAAACCATGTATCATCAACTTCTCCATGCTGTAATTGTTCATGAATTAGCAACTACAAAAGAATAGGTGAAAACCAGTAGTAGTTCACGTGACTAAATTCTTCTTTACTTTAGTTTTTGCCACTGGGGAATCCTATTCCTCTAATGTTGTGCAGCTAGTTAGTTTCTCGCGCTAAGTAGCACTTTAGTAAAACAAGCACACATTTTAATCATGCAACTCATTCTATTCATAATTCATTTATTCCTTTGTCTTTCCATTTTTCTTCCATCTGTCAAATTACAAGAAAAGGGAAAATAAATGTATAGTGCTCATGTGACAAAAGCTCGCTCAACCAAGAACCTTAAAAACCGGAGAATAAAATGAAGAAACATAAACATCAGGATGGCAGAAGTACTTGACCCTCATATTCCTTATATAACAAATCTTAGGCTAAACGAATCAGAAGCTTATATACCAACAAAGTACCTGAATTACCGTAACAAGTATCGTATTCCTTGTACGGCTTTTTTTGTCAAAAAATCATGTTTCTTGTACTCTTTTACCATAAATCAGACCAAGTTGAATTCTCCTTTCTGGTCAGATTCCATTATATTGTTATCTAAATAAATAGATCCTAAATCACATTCAGACTGCACGAGCAAGGTTCAGATTTTCAAATGTTTGTTTTGTAATTTGCTTCGGCAAAGAAATGGGTATGATTTGCTTTAGTCATTATGGAGTTCCACTTAAAAAACAATTCTAGAATCAGAAAGAGAAACAGTAAGGTAAGTTCTCCAGAAGTTGGTTAATGGTAAACCTATAGACCAGATGGTCAACGGGCCGGAGTAAATACCACTAATGGATTCACTCTATGCAGAGAGTTCTTCCTGTCACCTGCATAGGCTTGGTCAGTAATAGACACTTTATTGGAAGACTGAACAAAGTAATTGTGCAGATTTTGAGAAGGCATAGGTGGATCAAGGAAATTCCAAATGTGTTTGAGGCTTTGAGCGGGAATCCTGAATTTTGCGATATTATTTACTAGATAATTAGTTTTTATGCAAATGGCGGAAAAACAAAAAATTTATGATACTATGATTTACTAAAATGTTCTTTGCAATGCTATTCGCTGATGAACAATTGATGCTGTTAATAATATTCAATAATGAGTTATTTTTTGTCGTCTTGATTAACAAAGAAGAAATACCTCATGGATCGCTGTGTCCATAGAAGCCGCGACATTTGAATCCAAGAAGAGTGATTTTCCAGATGAATAGAAGTCCATGATCGCTGCAAAAATTTCAGGTTTTAAAAAATCCCATGACGCTTCCTCTGATTTTGTAACTGTAACAAAATCTGATCCAAAGAACACTCTTGTAATTCCTGCATAAACAGCAAACAAAATTATCCAGTTTACGATTTACATGCTTTCACCACATGGATGATAAGAGAATATTTATAAACAAGACGGAGTATCCTTGCCAAAAAAACTAAAGATAGGAGGCATACTTTCAATGCATAAGAAAGTCGCTCTCTAAATAATCAAGAATAATAAATTGCATGGTTTCGAAGGATGTGCTTGGAAAGCAGCTGCATTACAAAAACAGGGCCTCTCCGGAACCCCATGTGCCTATTTATTGTGCTAGCAATTGATCATTACAAATAAACATCAAAAGAATAAGCAATCTCCTTTACGAATTACTTAAAAATAAGCCCATAATGTTTCTTCTCACCATTAAGTATTGTTAACGGTAAGGACTCTTAAGTTCCCATTTAGAAAGTCGCTCTCTAACTTGTGCAAATTATGCAATATCATAAACAATTGTCCATAGAGACTTTTGACTTTCTGTGGGACATGTGACCAACAAGGGTGTCAAGTGAAGCTCTTCTTTTAAGAGATCAGAATTTGACAGGGGCAATAGGAACTGATCCAGTAACCTTGAAGATGTTCTCAAGTTCTGATATCCATATTCTATCTGCTTCATTTGTATTTCTGCTTGCCTTTAGGGCAGAACCAATTCTCGTCCCTTAACCAAAATTCTCAGAATCTCTTTGAATCCCTTCTCTGAATTTTCTTATTTTTAAGAATATTCTCAATTAAACAGGAACTTTAAGGAACAAATTCTTGATATTGCGATAGGAGAGTTCATTAGCATTTGGTGGATAATAAAAAATGCACATAATGGCCCTCCACATGGAAATTCCTCTAACCCTTGCCATCACTGTTACTGGGAATTAACAACTGAACCAACATTAAAAAAAATATTGTTCTTGATTTTCAATATTTAAGACTTTATGATTTACTCTGAGAACTCAGAATTAAGCATGCTTATATTCAAGAGGCACCTTTCTATATTCATCAAACATAAATCATTCACATAGTGATATGATGTAGTTGCTTTCAGCAAAGATAAGTCATTCATACAGAGAATGTGCAAACAGCAAAATCCCTGACAGTGACAGGAAAGAAAGGAATAAGAATAAGCATGAAATTGGAGTCCATCAGTTTCCATCAACTAAACAATAGATTACTTTTCGCCAAAAATAAAAGAAAAACAATTAATACAGTGTCACATTAACTAAATTTTAGCAGAGAGATCATTCAAAACTGACATGCCCATAGAATCAACGCATTGAGAAAAGTCAAGGAAGCATACCATCAATACCAAATAATGATTTTGCTAAAGGTGAAGTCATCGCAGTACGGGCATTTGGAAAGTCAGCACTGCCGACTTCCATAACTGGCTTTCCTGGATAAAACATAAGAGATAACGGATTTGGAGTTGACTGTGTTTGAATGAACATGCTCCTCTTCTGCCCTGTGCAAACAATATAATGAATGGAAGTTAAAAAAAAAAAAAAGTAATTGCTTCTGCTAAAGATATCATATGGTCAAACAAGATATCTAGCATTTGAAATGAATAATGTGAAAATATTCAAAGTTGTCATAAAACAATGTGTAAAACAGAAGAAGAGAAAACTTTCCCCCTAAAAGATATTCAAAGATTTAAGATGCTGAGTGTGAAGATTCACCAAAATCAAAATATTTTTCAGCCAAAATGTACTTATTCAGCTTAAACTTCTCTATTGTTCCAGCAAATGCTTCGATCAGCTCAACTCATACTCAATAAACTTCAACTTGTTCTGATTTCGGCTAAAATGATAAAGCATTAGAGTTCCTTAACGCATAATAAATTACACACCATGATTTACATTCAATAGACGTAATCTTTCATGAATAAAAGTGAGTGTTTGGCCTTAGAAGTTAATAATATAGAGAAAGAAAACATAGTGCAAGCTTATGCTAATATCTACAGTCAATGTTCCGTATCTAGCATAAAAAATATTATAATATCGTAAAATATAAGTAAAAATTCTTAGAAGCATATTCTTATTAATCTTTTTCATCATATATATTTCTTAGTAAAGAACTTGACAGAAGTCAAAAGTGAAAACCAGATACCTTTTATAAAAGTTAATTACAGACACCATCTTGATACACCTACAAAGTCGAGCTTTCTAGTATCTTTTAATTTCCTATACTCTTTCGAGTCAATACGCTATTCTCTCTTTTGTGATACTAGTCCGGGAAATACTAATAGCTTTGTCACTCTCATGTACTCTGAATGAAAACAAGCAACATGATTAAAATATTAAATCCACTCTCCGTACTCTCACTTTGTATGCTATATATTTCCACTCTTTTCCTTAGTATTGTTAAGAAGATTATGTCTTTTCACTCTAGATCAATCTATCGAGCATAAAAAGAGCAACCATACAAATAAAAAATAGTAGACTGCACGCAAAATAATCCAGTAAAAATAACACAATTTCATTTTTTTTACACGCAGAATAAGCAAGAAAATATAAAATTAATCATCTTTCATTACTCTTCCAATATTACAATGCCCAAAATCACGTCAAGCATCTATCACACGCTAAAAGGAATCACATGAAACCAAACTAAGAACAGTAAGATCAAAAAGGAGACAAATTTACGAACTTCTAATTGAAAAATCCAGCAACCCAATTCGGGGAAAAGGCAGAAACATGGGAAGGGGATGGAATCGAGCAAAACTCACCTCCAAATCCCATCCACGGAGACAAATTCGACGGTTTGGAGGAACCCAGGTGAGAAGAACGATATGGGCCCTGAGCATAGAATGGAATCGATGAGGCCGACGAAGAGAAAACTCGAGGAGAGAAGAGGGAATCGCATCTCTTCCCTCCGAGGGGACTCGTAGGGGATTTCATGCCATTAATCGTGCGAGAAGTCCTCGCGAGAAGCCTTCCTAAGCTCTTCATGGCCACCACCTTCTTCTTCTCCTCTCCAATTTTTCTTCTTCCTCCGGAGCCGTTTTCAGAATAAAACGCGGCTCATTGCCGACCTTAACCCGATAATCAACCCAGTTTAGCGGGTTCGGATCTTAAAAATAAATTACCCAATTGACCGTTAGGTTCGGATCTTAAAGATAATATATTTAAGGAAACTTTATAAAAAACACCCTATTTTTACCTTCAATATCATTCACATCCTACAGATAAATATTTATCATTCAACAATACATTTTTTCTTAAAATACTTCAAAAATACCCTAACTTAAATTTACCCCATAAGCAAATAACGGAAATAAAAACATTAAAACTCTCCTCACTTAACTTAACAATATAGTTTCATATTTATTTGTACTTAATCTAAGAAAATTATTCAATAATATTAAGAACATCTCCTATTCATAATTAGATTAACTCATCCATATGGAAATGGTATAAGGTAACTGATGGTTAAAAAAAATTAATAGTAGATAATTTTTGAGATATTTTTAAATAAAGTATAGGAGTGGGATGATAAATATCCATGTGATAAGATATGGATAATAATAAAAGCAAAAGATAGAATATTGTTGATAAATATTTATATATTAAAAAAAGTTAATTATACTTACACTCTTTAAATTATACCCCATTTTTACATAGATTCTTAAACTATTTTTTATTGCCATGTCCCTTAAACTTTGAATCAAAGTGAAGTGACTAAAAACACTCGTGAAAAATACATAATGATTATTATACCTCTAATAAGTATATCATCTCTTCACCTATCTCTCACTTTGTCGACACCACCACCGACGGCCTCTTCACCCATCTCTCAGTTTGCCGACACCACCACTAGCGGTATACTCGACGATCCGACGATGTCCCTTCTTCAATGATGGATAATATCGATGACCGCAGGAAATCAAGCATGCCGCACGTGGATCAAGAAGATCATGAAGGCCGACAAAGGATGTGCGCATGATCTTTATGGAGGCCCCCATCCTCTTCACTAAGATTTGTATGACATGTAGGATTTCTTATTCGAGTTTGATATAGAGATGGGCTTGGAGATAGTGAACTTGAGCCAGAGCTCAATGAGCAGCGCTGGAAGCTACGACGACTGTCATTGCTCGAGCTTCTCCTTGACTGCTCCTCGTCCGCACGCACCACTTCTCCAACCTAGCATGGGCAGTGATCCGATCAAACCTAGCCCGACGAACTTTCAACCTGGTGTGCTATATTAGGAGCGGAGACATCGAGACAGTGTAACTGTGTAGACAATGCAGCGAGGGTGCGCTATGCCATATGTACATGATGAATAAGTTGGCAATAAAAAAGAATAAGTTAAAGAGCCCGGCGACAAAGGGGTGGATACTTGGAGTTCTCGACCACCCCTTCCTCCCCATCTTGTACACGAATTTCATTACATCTCTGCATTATTTGTGCGTCGTCATGGAGTACTATAGAGGAGGGAGGTCACCGATGGTGGAGGAGGAGGAGGTGGCGATGGATAAGACAAATGGGTGATGCCGTGATGAAGATGGAGATGGGAGAAAATGAAAAGAGGGCATCTATGTTATTTTAAAATTATTCCAAAATTTAAGGAAGACATTGTAACAAAAGATAATTCATGGGTCTATGCGAAAATCATTTATAGCAGGGGATGTAGGCAATTAACCCCATAAAAAATTACAGTTTAATGGATCCTAATGGAATGGGCCTTGTAAATAACTTCTAACGGGCCAAATCGAAGTTCTTTTGTATGGGCTCAAAAACCCATTAAAGCGAGCCATAGTGCAATCGAGAAACAAAAAATTAAAATAAAACTTGACATGATGCTTTCGTTGAGAGTTGAACTCAAGACCTCCCGCTTACTAAACGGGTGCTCTAACCAACTGAGCTACGAAAGCTGGGATGCTATAAAGCCTTCTATCATATTTATATTAAATTAAGATGAAGAAAATATAATAAGTATGATATTTGGTTATGATAATTGGGATAAAAGATGAAATGATCAAATTAATTTGATCATAAATTGATATATCTTATTTATTTTTTCCGAAGAAAATATAAAAATAAGTTTAAAATTAATTTTTAGATATTTTTATCCAAAATAAATTACGAAAGCAAATTCATTTTAAAATTATAAAATTATCTTCTCATAATCAACTTTTAAAAAAATTCTGACCAGAAATTAATGTTCCTTAATTCACTAAAAATTTACACAATATATAAAATAATTATCATTAAATGGAAAGACAACCGACATAAGTGGGCCCCACCTGTCTTCCGTTGGCTCTTCCCGCACGTGCACAATAACACAGACGCACGTGGTGGAATGGATATTATGTCAAATTTACCGCATCGAGCATCCTTAATTTACTATAGGAAGATGTGGGACCCGTCAAGTTCTCAGCTGCTCGATCAGCTGTTTGCTGTTCTGACACATACTCGGCCAGGCTGTACTAAAAGATCATCGGGAAAAGGCTAAGAAAAGAAAAGAGCGGTAGTCATAGATTACTTGCATCACAAGCCTGTGGTGGGACCCCACCACCACACAGTAATGCGAGCAATCTTATTGGCCAACGTGTCGAAATTATGTGGTGAAAATCCCTGGATGCGGAGCATAGAAATAACTATGCGGACAGTACATCACCTCCCAGTGTCCTTCCACACAAAAAACAATAAATGGTCAAATAAAAAAATAAAGATAAAAATTACTAATTAATAGTCTAATATCTAAGAATAAGTTGTTATAAAAACATATATTTTTACGTGATAATTTTCACAGTTTTATCTTTTTTTTTAATTTCTTTTTCTTCTGAGCAATAATATTGAAACAAAGCAATGGTTGGCGGCAGAGCTTAGAGAGAAAGGAATAACCTATTTATAGTTTTCTTATAAGTAAATAATAAATATTTTTAAATTAAAATAGTTGGCATATACCCGCATACGAAATCTCTATGCGTCTACGCGTATATCTAACTACCCGTTTCCCGCCTAGGTTCGGAAACCACCGTACCCCCATCCATCCCAGATCAGCTCTCTCCGCTCCTGCCACAAACATCTCTTTTCACCCACTCGGAAGACGACAGGTAAGCCAAAAACAAAACTCCATTGCCCTTTATGTCCACCGAAAGTTGCACCAAACTTTTTGACCCCACCTCTCTCTCCTCTCCGGCTTCTTTCCACTCGTAGTAATTGCTTCGATCTTTCGCTCCTCTCTCTTGTCCTGTTTCCCCGAAAAGGGTTTACCTCATTTCTCCCATTAATAATAGAAGGAAGGATTCTCACTCCTCTTTACTGATCCCTTTTCTAGCGTCTTCACTCCGATTAGAGCTTCGATCCGAGGTGGAAGAAGACATGGAGTTGGATTCGTGGAACCGCATCTCTGCTGCTGCGTCGAAGCGCCACCAGTCCCGATATGGTTAGAAAGTTGAGATTTTTGGGTGGGTTCCGGGGACTTTTTGAGGGGTTTAGGATTTTGATTGGTTTATTTGCGTGGTAGATCTGTTCTTGGGGTTCGAGGAGATGGATGGAGGGGAGGAGGACTTGAAGGCGGAGTTCCTTTGCCCGTTCTGCTCGGAGGATTTCGATATAGTGGGATTGTGCTGCCACATCGACGACGAGCATCCTGTCGAGGCTAAGAATGGGGTAACTGATCTCTTTTGTTTCGGGAAAGTGATGTCTGGGTCTTTCTTTCTGCTAATCGTTTGATAAAAAAAATCAAATTTTTGGGTGCTTTTGGTGGAATAAATTGGAAATGAATGAATAACTTTATCTTTTTGGAGCTTCTTTATACGTCTTTGAGAACGGATACTGTCGTTTCCTTTACATTTATTTGAATGCAGTTGGTTTCCCTATCAAGTTTTGGTTGGTTGTCTTTTATGTGTCTTCTGTAAGCTGCAAAGGTTGTGCAATTTATATTTAAATGTTTCTAGTATGTTTTATCTGATATCATATTGCAAACGATTATATTTTACTGAGCTTGCGAGCTGGAGATTGCTGCACGATTCAGATTATTTTGGGAATATGTTAGAATTACACCTTTTTTCCCCAAATATTTGGTTTAAGTATTTCCATCTTATTTTCAAGCTCTATGCAATTCCACATTGTTAAGTGTCGGGAATTTTTAATACTCCTTCCCAGGAGAGAGGAGATTTAATTCTTGAGTTGGATCTGGTGGTTTTGAATTTAAAATATAGTATCTACTAGGGTTTAATTATGTACTCCTCTCAAATGGACATGTAATTGCAATAATTGATGGTGTTTATTGTTGTTCATAGTTGGAACTTTTCTCTTCTACAGGTTTGTCCTGTCTGTGCAGCTAGGGTTGGGATGGACATGGTTGGACACATAACGATGCAGCATGGAAATTTCTTTAAGATATCCTTTATTGTTAAGTTTGCTAGCATCCAGGTATGGGGCATAATAAGAATATCAAATCACCAAATGTTTCAGCAGTCTTGTATCAAAATATAGTATTTGAATGCCTTAACTAGAAGATACATCCAGCGAAGGAGGAGATCTAGGAGAGGTTCATCAGGGTCCCATTCTTCACTTTCCTTGTTGAGAAAGGATCTACGCGAAGGGAACTTGCAATTCCTTTTAGGTGGATCTCATGCTACCGCCCCCTCCAGTGCAGCACCTGATCCGTTGCTGTCATCATTTATCAGTAATTTACCTGTAGTCGATTCTTTGAAGGACACAGAGCCTTTAGATGAAAGAAGCATAGACTGCAAGACTTTAGTGGAGAAAGCTTCTGACAGGTAAGAATTGCGTAATATTGTTCATGATATTATTGTTCATTTGTTTTTAAATGCAATTGATATCCATCACATCAGCCTATTCTACCTCTGGTTTGGATAACTTTTACTGCTTGTTTGTGTATAGGCTCAGATTATTAGCTAAGTTATTTTAGAGTCTACAGAGTCTGATGCAGCACAGTGACACATACTTTTCCATCCATTTGTTGGATGCTTCTGTCTTGGTTTATTGGCTTTGGTATGCTGGTATGTTATCACACAAACATGGTGATTCAGAAAACAAATATATGTATGCAACAAAGTTCTTCGGTATTCTTAACCCTCTAGTTGATAAATTTATCTGGTTGTGGACTTCAAAGATTTGGAGGTCAGGTCTGTGAATATCTGTGTATTTAGAAAACATTTTAGCAAGCCAAGTTAGAGGACAAATATCAAGTAAATTTTGCCAGCCTCTTATCAGCAAATGCTATATAAGGCCTCTGATTGTTAATCCTGAGGATATGAGCTCAGCTGTAAATTTCTATGTGAAGACAGTTACAGCATGTTACATTCTGTTTATATATCATTTGGAAATATCCAATTTTAATGATGTTTTCTCTTGGTAAGTATGATTCTAACTTCCATGTGTATTTTCTCCAGATAGTTGAGAGCTAACTCTATATTGTGAAAGAATTGATAAAATATGGTTAAGCAGTGGGATTAAAAGTTTCAAAATGATATAAAGCCAAGTTCAGGTTTCTTTCGAAAAAAGAAGAAGGTTAAGCAGCAATGTCTTTTCTAAAGTATCTAACAACACAAAGAAACATCACATTTTAAGTTTTTATTGGATTGCCATTAACAGTTGTATCTATGTGGCAGCACAATTGGGAGCAAGTTTAAAATTTAAATTTGTTGCAGGAGGATAAATTGATAAACTAATATGTTAATCTGCAGTATTTAATCCTAGAAAGTTTTGATTTAAAAACTGTAAAGTGAACTAATTTATGTCCTTTACACATAAAAAAATACAACATATTGTGAAGTTTGAATTTTACCATTTTTGGTCAAAAAACCATTTTGTTGTAAATTGGGTTTGACAAGTACAAAATCAAGTAATTTTAACTTATTTAGTAAGACTAGAAACAAAATTTAGTAATTAATGTTGACTTCATATACATGCGCCTACACATGCAATCGTATTCATACTCCCGCTTCCCTTCCCACTCCCATGTATACACACATTAGAGCAATGTCAAAATGCAAATGCTAGAGAAAATAACATAATTCCAATGGTCTTTGTCTTTGTTAGTCACTTTTAGGCATATGTAAATCCCATATTATACTTATACCATGACAAACAAGTATAAGTTGATTGGATCATCATTGATGTCAAGGATGGCTATGGCACGTGGCATTCAGTGAGGAAACGACACCTGACATAGGGTGTGCCATCGGCACAACCTTATACTGACCTGTGCTGCTAGGGAACCCATTAAGGGCTAAGTCAAAGGGACCCATTTGGCAGCCATTACTAAATGAAAAAATTTGAAGTGAGAGAACACTAAGTGAGCTCAGGAATTTGGGCTTCTCATGTAAGGTCAAGGTTATCAAAGCCAAGTGAAAAGTTAGACCCCTGGAGGCCGAGTGGTGGCCATTTGGGTATTGGATGGGCTTTTAGTCAAATTGCATCATCTTCACGATCAATTGATCTGTTAGATGCAATTGGGGCATGCTTTCTTGCTATACAACATTTTTAGAGGTATTGTTTTTACCATGGATCCCAAAATCGGCCAATCCTAAATTGGATCAGTCGATCTGAATTGGGATCGGCCATAACCGATCCTGATCAGACCGGTTTCAGTTAGGTTTCGGCTAGTATCGTTCAATTTTGGCCGTATCGGCTTAAATTAATTTTTTTAAGATTCAAGTTGAATCTAAAATGTATCTAACCTAGGAGTTAATGTCATCAATTGCTTTCCTTTTAGATTTTCAGCTTTTACTCTCTATCTCTCACACGCAATCTCGTCTTACTCTCACACTTTACCGAGTTCATTTGGAGGCCATTCTGGTGAGCCCTTTTGGTTAATCCACACTTTGGTCAACTCGGATGCATTTTTTTTCTTTCTTTCTCACCATTTTTTTAACTCCTCTTTTTCTTACTATTATAGAACAACAGTGAAGAGATATCTCTCTCTTTATGTTGTTTTGCAGTAATAATTTTGAGTGAGTTTTTTTTTTAGTTTTCAAGTTCATATGTGACTAATTTTTATTCTTATTTTTTGTTATTTTTTTATAAATTTTTAGAAATATTTCTGCATTTTAAATAATATTTAAAATTTTACGTAATTTAAAATAGTTTGATCTGATACAAGCGGTCGATTCAATCGATACAGCCGATAAGATCGATACGTATTGTCTTATTTAACAGGCCGATCCCGATACTCGGTTTCAGAACCTTGATTTTTATAAAGGAATAAAACTTTACATATGCCATTCAAGATCAAGACCATGAGATGAGACATAGATAGAAATGAGGCATAATTATCATAGATAAAGGAAATGAATTATCTTAGGCTCAAGATGATTGCAACCGTATGAGGAAGTGACTTGAGTTTGTAGGCAGCAAGATATTAGGTGATGTGCACTCATAGGGTGATGTGAGGTCATCATCTTCATTGCCTTCATATCAATCACTCATAAGAGCCACAACGACTTTATTATATTTTATATTCATAACCTGCATATGGCTACGTTTTGCATGTGGTTATCCTAGTGCTAGTCATTCCATGCATGTTCAATATGCGTATCATGTCATACAAGAATTGCAAAGTTAAAATATATATGGAGAGTATGTGAGGCATTACAAAGAGTATTACCATAAATAGATAAGGATTATTGACGTATTTGACGAAACATCTGAGTGCTATTCTTACGCCAACAAATCAAATCTTTGATCCTCCTTGTCATTCTACATTTAACCAGGTTTTAGTTTTTTATTATTGAATTGTTGTTAATTAATGAATGTGTTAAATCATGTTTCTATTTGATTATTATTATATCTTTAACAAAATAGATCATTTACAACATTATCTAAGGATTAAAGACTGTTATATATATTTTAATACATATATTAAAACATGTATACATATCCTAAAGAGTATACTGGAGGCTTGCCAAAGGCATGGTAGTGCATGCCACTACCATGACAATCTTTGATTGATATATGTGACAATAAGGACTTCTCCATATACTACACATATTAAGGAAGGGAAAAATCATATTTTTCTGCAGTTTCCACATCTGACATTCTCATTGTTGTTCTAAATGTGTCATTGTCTTCATTAATGTACAGTTTGCTGCCACTTTCTCTGCATGCCATTCTGAAGTATCTGAAACATCTTGTAGTTGCATATCTGTATTCACGTCATACTGGTTTTGGAGATAAGAGTTTCTGGAAGAGGCAAAGACAGAATACCATTCTATGTTTGACATGATATATGGTTTTATTGAATCTGGACAAAGATTTGAGTATACAGGCCTTGCGAGATATTTCTGAATTTGATATTAATAGTGGTACCCTCGCTGAGATCTTGAATAGACAATGTGCACCATGTATTGTTTCCGATGCTTGGTATCTACTGATACACAAAAAGTTGATTCTCTTTTCTAAATCAGATTAGAAGTCAATTTGAATAGGGAACTACGTGATTGAGAATGGTAAAAGGGATACGCTGGCTTTGAAGGCCAGGAGTGGGAAAATAGAGTACATATCACTGACTTCCACAATTGAAAAAAGATTGTGGGACATTGAGGCAGGTCGTCCCGCTTCTGATATGTATTAATAGAAATAACAGAGAATGATGTTGATGAAAATGGTTTTATCACATGGAGGCTGCACTTTTGTCCTAAATCTCTATTCACAGCAGCGGAATGAGGAGTAACCAAACATGAAATGGAAGCTATTTTATTAAATCACTAGAGCAAGTGCCAAATTAGGTGATGAACTTGTTCTTATTGATTTGGAAATGTCAGCTGAAATGATTTCTTAGGAAGTAGAAACAAAGTGCTACTCTTGGCATCTGCAATTGGTAAGTTTAGAATCCTATTGGAATGAATTAGTGATATACTGATTTTGCAACTTCAAATCGTGATGATTTGTGTAGAATGTCAACCTGCGCTCCTTGACTAGTATGTCAAGCATTGAGCTCAAGGGAAGTAGTTCCCGTGAAAATTTAGGAATCCTTTTCTTATTCAGACAATTTATAAGCACTTTTCTTCATTAGAAGTTGGTAAGGATTTGCTGAAGATTGACATATTTGGTGACATAATTATCTATGGACAAACCCACGGGAAGACTAAAGATGATCCCATCAACTCTATATTCTGGTTGGCTGTGCATTAATATATAGTTATTGACTATTTATGTATTAACTTCACAAGAATGCGAGATAGGATTGTTTGCACTTTGCACATGATCTGGTTGTCTTCCATGTGGAAGTACTGCCCCCTTTCTACACTAACGTTGTTATCTAGTTGAAATGTTTTGGGAACTAAAACACATAACTGCATGTCCATCTACAGCAATATCTTGTTTTCAAACATCAGTCAGTTTATTTCTAAGTTATATATATAATACTTTGGTTTAGTCTATTATTAAACATAACAAATTAGAACCATATGCTCATTTTTACTACATAAGAGGTAGAACATTTCCTATACCATCTCCAACTTTGAGATTTTGTGAAGAAGACAATCTATCCAACACTGCGCAGCCCTTGATGAAAGAATCTGTGTTTGCAATTCTTCTGAATGTACCTTTCAATAAGCATTTGCTGCCACAGCAATTTGCTTATTCTATCTTGGTGCTTAATGGGAGGAGCAGACACATTTAAAGAATTGAAGAGATATTTATGTCTGTTTACAATCTCGATGCAATCATTTGAATTTTCCTTGCACATCTACCTGACCTCTTAAATGTGTGGCTTGCAGTGATAAATCATCTATACCTGATGAAGATCAGGAGGAGAGAGCTCGAAGGAGCCAGTTTGTGCAGGGGCTCATTTTATCCACAATATTTGACGACATCCTATGAGGGGATTCTCCGTCAACCATGGCGGCAGCAGCAGCTGCAATTGATAAGAGAGCCCTAAATGGATAGCCAGCAGCTGCAATGTTCGCCATCACAAGTTGGTGACCTTCTGCTAAGAGGGAGCGAGGGTGGGAGGAAGGGCGGTTTATAAACTATGTATATGTAAAGCTAGTGTTATTGCAGAGAGATGAGAGCATAAAATGTATCATAACAACAATATTACCATCTACAGAGAGGGACTCTTGTAGTTTCCATTCAGTAAGGATAGTGTGCATATCTGAGGCAAAGACTGTTAGAATGTTTTTTTTATTACTCAGGTTCCTGTGTGGGTGGTTGCCTGGTTGGTCATGGGCAAAAGACATCTACCCTGCCCATGTAGGACTCTAACTATGTATGCCATCAACAGGATATATTTTGTTGTAATAAATGATGATGCTCTTTGAAACTATGGCTTGCTTCTTTAAGGTGTCCAAAAAAGGAGCTAAGATGATTTCTATTAGCTAGAAGATTTTGTGTGCCAGTGATTGGTAGATGGCTGTTGTGATCTCTCATATAAACTCCACTGCTAGATTGTCCATACAAATGATAACTCATGAATATCATTACAAATTTACAATTGTTCCAGATACTAGATGCAAAAGCTAAGCTTCCTCAAATTCAGAAAAAATATTTACCATTCTTTTAGGTACTGCAGAGCCCCTCGCCTATTTCTAGAATAACTATTAAACATAATATTTTTATTCTAAAATATAAATATTATTCATCAAAGTTATATTTTATATCACACACTAATTTAATTATTAATTTACTCTTGATACCTAGCCAATCAATTTACTTTATATCACATTATAAATAATCTTTGCACCGTTATTTTAGAATACAGTAAATATAAAAATTATTATTCATTAAATAAAGGACTAATTTTGAGAATAAAAAAATAAAAAAAAAACTATTTAGAATGTCCTTATTCTTATAGAACAGAAATTAGCTTATGACTGCAAGATTGCGAGTCCATACCTTTTTGAATCTTTTAACCACTAAAAACCTCGTATTATAATAAATAAATAAAATAATTTACTCCTACAAAATGTGCTGCTTTCTCGGTTATCACAAAAAAAAACCTTCACCTTTTAACATATTTGCAACTCTACTACTGCCTAAATTCTTTTATTCAATATTTCTTGAGAACCATCCTCAAATTTGTTCATAATGGATTTTCGGTATATCTCACTTGGATATTTTAATTGACAAAAAAAAAGTATATTCCAAGGATATTTCTTATGAATCAATTAGAGGCAAATTTAGGCTAACATTAAACCGATATGTTTTATATCTAAACTTAACATAATTTGTTTACAAATTTCTTGGAGTGATTTTTCCGCCAAAATAAATATTAAATTATCAAAATTACTCTTCGCTTTCTATTAAATTTATTCGCCATATCTTATTCTTCGAACTTATGACAAGATACATTTTCTCTCTCTTATATCCTCTTCTACCTAAGATTATATGCCTCATTTTACATACATGATATGAAATAAAATATTTTAATCAATCTTAAAAATATGGGTACAAGATTCATAGTTGCTCTTAATAGTATTATAGTAATTTGATGACTATATTAACAGTTGATTAATATGTTACATATTCTAGTCTACATGGGATGATACAATTGAAGGTTTCTTAAGGTAGTTTAATTTTAAGCCTTACCACATGGAAGCAAATTATAATTTACCTATAAAATTATTTTTCACATATATGTATATATATGAGGATAATTAAATTATTTTGATAAATATAAGGAAGAGCTCACTCACTAATGCAGCATTATCAAAAGACTTATAATGTGGTGTGTTAGATTATAAAATAAAAAATAATCATCATTATTTAATAGCTTAAGTTTATTGAGTCATCGACGGTATACGTAGATACTAAGTTCGAATCTTATGGGATCTATATCTTATTTAAAATATAAATCTTGATCTATTTAAATCAAGTTCATTTTTTGAACTCATCAAAAAACTTTCAACCTAATAACGAAAAGAGAGTATTAAGATATAAAATATAAAACTTATCATACTCTAACATCTTAAGCTTTTAAAGTAATCGATAAGTTAACACGGCAACAATGCCATATTATATGAATATTTATTAGACTCCAAATTCCTAGTCGCATTTGATAAAAGAAGAAGACCATCATTTATTCCATTATAAATCTCCCTCCATTATTTTATTTTTATCTCCTTATTCCACAACCAACCAGATAGGCCTTCAACTCCCATACTCTTCTATTCTACAATTACTTACTAAGGAACTGAGAACTTTCCACTGCTCTTCTCTTCTGCTTTCACTAGTCTGTTACTCTCTTCAGTCGTCTATTCACATTGCTTTGCCTGTGTTCTTGTCCTCTTTGTTTGAAAATGTGAGAAAATTATTATATAACACCCTAATCTTTTGGTTCATACCTTATAATTTGTCAATATTTACAAATTAAACCTTAAAATTTTGAGATTTTAGTTTCTTTATAGTAGAAGTATATTGATTAGGATGATCGATAGTTTGAATTATACTCGCTTGAATCCTACGTATTCCTTAGATTTATTTTCATATATAATTGAAATTGATAAACGACAGAGGGACATTCATTCCCTCGAGATGCAAGAATTTGGGAGGTAAAATATTTGTAGGGGTATAATTGCAAATGTCAAACTTTGGAGGGCGTAACATGCGAATTAGGGATTTGGAGGGGTATAATTGCAAAGAAAAGGCAAAAAGAATAAAAGAGTAAGAGTAGGAAAGAGACCGTGCTTGCTCTTCGTTGTGATCTCTATACTCGTATTGAGCAAAGACTTTTTTGAGGTAATGCAGTTTCCTCTGCTCTTCCTCTCTCTTCCTATATATAGGGCTTCGACCTCTTCCCCGCCTTATGGCTGCAAAGAGACTCAGGCCTCCGCCGGGGGAGGAGGAGGACGACGAGAGATCTCGACCCTCGAAGCAGTTCTGTTCTTCTCGACTGTGAGTGATTCTACTGCTCTTGGGAAGTAGGGCTAGGGTTTTGGTTCTTGGGTTCTTGATTAAGCTCCTTACTTGAGCTCACTGGTAGCTTTTCTGGTGGCAGAGAGTTCAGGGGGAACAGCTTTATC
Organism: Typha latifolia; assembly: GCF_019914945.1. Classification (NCBI taxonomy): domain Eukaryota; kingdom Viridiplantae; phylum Streptophyta; class Magnoliopsida; order Poales; family Typhaceae; genus Typha; species Typha latifolia. Next base: position 3,434,271 of record NC_133091.1, read on the forward strand.
CGGCGGGCTCTGATGCAGATCGAGCCCATGACACGTAGAGTGGTAAACGTTGGATCTTAGTTCAAGATTTCGAACTTTCCTGTTTGGAAATTGTATTCGTTGTTACTTAGAAGGAAACTTTGTTTCTTTTGTTAGTCTTAGTCTCCTCAGTCCTCACTGGAATGTAGTCTTAATTTTGTTTTGGTCTTTAAATTCTCGTTCCTTTTTGCTCTTTGCGAGATTTTGATTTTCTTTTTTCTCCTTCTATTTGGAGGTTTTCTTTATTTTTCTTCGTATACCTCTTAAAACGCCCTTATTTACATGGATAATCGTTATTGATGAATACAAATATATCCTTGTGCAATAGAAAAATTCACCCTCTTTGGGTTAAATGGTTCAAATATTTCATTTTGGAATTTTTTTTTTTGAAGAACTAATTTGAGGGGAATCCATGCAATAAACAAATATCTTGATTCTTGGGTGGGTGTCCATCAAAAGTAGTTTTTTAGGGATATTCAATCATACAGCTCCTTCTATTCATGCGAACTCTGGAGTTCTATGGTCGTTGAGACAACTTGGACCTTGGAAGAAGTTCAGATGAGGTTCCTTCCACAAGAGGGCGTCAACTTCTTGTAGGACAGTGCATTTGCATGGCATCAGGCTCAGACTCAGCTACACAGTTTTCTTTTATTTAATCTACTGTTAAGTTCCCTATTTTGCTTCTATTTGATGTTAGTTATATTATGTACTGCTCTCTGTTGTTGCATCTGTTATTGTTTAAAAGGACTAGTTTGGTCCGACTTACCCAACCAAACACACTTATCATGTATATTTGGATTTTATTGCTACGAAAATTGTTGTTAGGATGCATTATTGCATATCTCGTTCATGCCTAACATTTGATCCACTTTACTTGACCAAGGATCTACTTTACTTATTGCTTTACTCTGTTTAACAGGTACGAGAAGAGACACAGAAGTTACTTCTTAAGCATGTAAACCAAGTTCCTAGGTAAGATATTTCCTCAATAGGATACCTCCTTTTTTGGGTTCTGCAATCATTGTAAGCATAAGACTTTGTTTATCTTGAGGAATGGCCGAAGCTTTTCTTCTGTTTAAGTATAATAAGGCTCTTGTCTATCCGGAATATTGGATATTGTGGATCATTTGAGTGTGTCTCATCTTGATGTGGAGCATTACATGCATGAATATGCTTAAGAAGAATCAAAGAACACTGTATTTTAATGTGACTAAAAGAACACAACCCATCTCATTCTGAACCCCAAACCTTCCTTCATGGGCTTATCTCCAGTTGCTTTTAATTAGCCAGTACATAAAATATACTTTTAATGTTTTCTATTGTTCTTATGTGATGGCTGCAATGTAATGCTGTAAGCCTTTAAAACATGTAATCTTAGACAATCAGTTTGCAATTTAGAATATTAGAATCCATACCATCTTACACAACATGGTGGCTTTTGTAATTATTTCATGCAAATATAGTCTCGCAGTTTAGGAAAATCTGAAGCATAAAGTTGTTTGGATGGAACCATATTTTATGACATCATTATTACACTTGATCTTTAATAATTTATTGTCTTTCTTTTTATAGGCTGCTAAGTGGTCAGAACAAATGCACCAGATATCAGCTACAGTTCCTGAATAAGTTGAATGATCCATTTTACACATTCAGCAAAATTGAAGCAAAGGACAGAATGTTAGTTCAGATAGCTATAATTGATAAAAATCTACAGAAGATTGTCACATCTGATCCATATTCTTCAGTCACAGTTGAGATTGTAGTCCTTCATAGTGACTTTGGTGATGATCGAGATAATTGGAACTCAGAGGAATTTAATGGTCATATAGTACCTGGACGAGAAGGAAAAGGACCATTGCTGAAGGGGATTCTTGAGATTCAACTGGTAAATGGGGTTGCTGATCTTACCGATGTCATTTTCACTGACAATTCCAGTTGGACAAAACAAAAGAAGTTCAGGTTGGGAGTAAGAATTTCAAGATTTTCTCCGAGGGGAGTCATCAGAGATGAAGTTCAAGAAGGAATAAGTGAACCTTTCAGAGTGATGGAACAGCGAGTCAAAGGTAAGCCTATTTCCCTTCAAAAGTTCTTATATTTTAGACTTGAAAGATTTTAAACTAAAGACAAGATAAATGAACTTGAAATATGCGATGATGCACAAATGATCTGTTTGGATAATGCAGTTTCTGAACAATTTGATTCTTACTTTTAAGTGCATGATCACATATTTCAAGCTCATTTATCTTTTCTTTAGTATAAAATCTTTCAGGTCATCAAAAATCCTGAAATTGACCTTTGGTTTATGGTAATGCTTTCTTTGATAGACACTAGCTTTCACAGTACAACATTTCCTTTTCCATTTTCCTGTGCTCTATTGCTTCATAATTTTTTTTGAGGAATCCAAAATAGTGTAAATTAGGGTTTGGTTATTTTATCTAAAGAGTCCTATTAGATTAAAAGTTTGTTTCCTTAGGGAGTAGATTAGTGTTTGCCTATAAAAGGCTATCAGAGAATCAAACATGTAACAAACAAATGATGGATTTATTAAAGAAGAATTTTTTGCAGGTATGTAGGGGTGAAAACAAGTCGGATTAACTCCAAGCCAACCTACTATCTGGCCCAATTCGGATAAAAAATTTCTTTCCAATGATACATATTTGGATAAAAAATTTCTATCCGATCTAGATACAGATTTAGATGCGGATAGGATTTAAAAAAAAAATCAGATACGAATACAAATTTGGGTACAAATCTGATATAATTTTCAGATTCGGGTACGAGTCTGATATAATTTTCAGATTCAGATACTGATATCATATATATGTTTATCCGTATATTTTTTTGAATAATTTATAATTTTTAGTTTGCTTATTTAAATAATGAATATTGATATTGTTACTAATGATGTGTTATATATTATTTGTAGAGATTAGTTTTGCTAATTTTATATGTATTTGGCATGCAAGAATTTTTTTTTTGAAACTCTTAATATTTTTGTATTAATTATCTCTAAAGAAAATATTATAATTCATTTAAAATTCAATCAACATCTATTTAAAATTCAATCTTCTATCTAAAAATTATTCGTATATGTTTAGTTAGAATCAAGGATTCGAGTTTCGGCCGATCCCGAGTGGGATCGGCCGAAACGGATCGGGATCAGCTATAGCCGATCCCGATCCAGGCCGAAACCACTCGGTTTCGGCCCTGCTGCAGGCGGCTGCAGCAGGCAGCTGACAACTACTGCTGCTGTCAGCAGCAGCTAGAGAGAGAGAGGGAGAGAGAGGAAGGGAGAGTGAGGGAGAGAAAAGGAGAGAGAGAGAGAGGGAAAAAGCAAGAGAGAGTGAGAGAGAGAAAATGAAAGAGCGAGTGAGGGAGAAGGAAAGATTAAAAAAAAGGGTATGAGAGAGAGGAAAAAAGGAAGAGAGAGTGAGAGAGAGGGAAAAAGCAAGAGAGAGTAAGAGAGAGAGAGAAAATGGAAGAGAGAGTGAGGGAGAAGGAAAGATTAAAAAAAAGGGTATGAGAGAGAGAAAAAAAGGAAGAGAGAGTGAGGGAGAAGGAAAGATTAAAAAAAAGTTAAGAAAGAGAGAGAGAAAAAGATAAAAAAAAAAGAATGTGGGAGAAAATAGATACTTTAGACCAACAATTAGAGGGATAGAAAAGAAGAGAGGGAGAAAAAGAGATTTTTACTTTTTAGGCTTTATATGTGAGTAATTATTATTTCTTATTTTTTTATAATTTTTTCTAAATTTTTAGAAATTTCTCTAATATTTTTAATAATATTTAGAATTTTATTTAATTAAAATAGTCCGATCCGATACAGGCGGCCGATACGGCCGATACGGCCGATACAGCCGATACGTATCGTTTTTTCGGACGGCCGATCCCGATCCCGATACCGATTTTTGGAACCTTGGTTAGAATGTGATTTTAAATTTTGCTATCCTTCTGTATTTGAATCAAAAATATGAATTTGAGTGTGAGTTGAGCACTATTCAATTCGTTTTCACCCTTACAAGTTTGTCATGTTACCTCTCTCTCCTTACTTATATTTTCTCTCTCTAAAATATTGTTGTCTCTTATTTACTTCGTCTTTAATCATTTTTCTATCTCATTATTCATCTCTACTGAATGATCCACCATCGCATCTAGGACCAACACCCAAACCTCCAAATACACGTATAAACCGCGTGGGTAAATCCCCCTCACGTGGTGCATCACATGACCTGTCAGCACAAGGATTTCACAAGGCACACAACAGCACAAATTTACCATAAATAAACTCAACCATAAGAGTCCGGATACAAGTTCCATAGGCCACGACAAACCTTCTAAATATCCATCCAAAATACAATGCTAAAGTTCAAAATACATCATTAATCATAACGCCCTCGCAGGGGCTTAATACAACTAATAGAAATACTGAAGGAAAGAAAGAAAGGCAGCTACTCCTCGCTACCCATACCTACGTCTCCTAGCTCTGAAATAATGCCACCACGAGGTGGTGAGCTTACAGCCCAACGAGTAGGATCCATACAATCTAAAATAATGAAATCACATGTGTATATCCAATATATGTGCCTATATTTGCTAACAATAATAATATGCTTATTGAAATGACTTACCATGAGTTACTAAATCAATGCAATCGATAAAGATTACTAGTCACTATCCTGGAGCATGCTAGTTCCTAAACGTATCACGATAAGTCCACACAGATATAAAGCTTGATGCAATCTCTTATTCGTACACATCTAAATCATAGTATTTACATGTTATGTATAGCAATAAAAGAGCAGTTTAGTCATCTCATGCCTACCAAAGCATTAATCATACTTATCATCGCTCACTGAGCTATTCACCACATAGGGTAAATACTCTCAAGAAACAATCATCCATCACATAACCATCTATTATCTCATACATCGAGGGGGGATATATACACATCTAGCGGTAATGCCACCTACACGTGTATAGCGACACTATATGTGACCGGTTGTCTGTGGCCATCAGACTAAGGACCCCGGTTGTAAGCCCATATCTCACTCTCTCTAAATCATCACTACCCTCAGCGGGAGAATCGAGAGCTTTCGGCTATGCCCTAACCCTGCGTCGTCGGGTATCGCTAGAGTTATATCCCCGCCTCACAATTATATTCTTCTATCATCATAATCTAGTCCTGACTATGCAGTATAACTATCTGAATGCCACATAGCCTCCCGACCTCAGGTGTAGGCCGCTAACAATATAGTCATATAAAATACACTCTACCCTTAACCCTGGGCTGAGTGAGTAAGGGTACTGCCTAGTCAGAACCCGACTACTAATAATAGGTGGAAGTGGTGCAGTGTCTATGAGTGTATAAAACATGTCATAGTCATCATGATCGTTACATTCTATATTTACAACAGATATATATATATATATATAAGGGTATATCATACAGGATACATGTAGAGCATCATCACATTAATGCTTATGCTACATTAACAACCTCATAATATCATGATAAGCAAATTATCAATAACTGCATATGTAAAGATATAACGTGGTATGCTAAATGTATGTATTAATACCGACATTTTCTACAGTGTCATGACAGGTATAATGACTGTAACTACATTATTCTAAACTTGTATAAACTCTACTTGCTTAGGGGGTCTCCACAGTATGCTAAATCTCATCAACTAGCCGGCTCCTCCGGAATCACAAAATCCTCCTCACACGGTGTGAATCCTATTAATTCATGCAATTAACACCATACGTAAGATTAGCAAACTAATAAAATTAATTATCTTATTAGAGGATTTATGTTTAGGCATATACATGAGTCGGGGGTCTCCTAGGGTAAGTCCTATGTTATCCTAAAATTCACATGATAATAAATTGTCATTACGGGGGTTAGGCTAATTAAATCAGGTGAAAATAGTTAAAAAAAAGTTATAGGGTCCAATTGGCCCCAATTGGGCTTGGCTAGGGGTATTGGGTTAGGCTCAAACCTAACCCAATAGGCAAGAGGGTTTGGTGGGCTGGGACCCAACCACAGCCCACCAAGGTTGGATTAGTGGGCTGCAGTCTGTAGCCCACCCAACATTTGGGTCAGTGGGCTACAGCCTGCAGCCCACCCAAGTCCAATTCGGTGGGCTGCGGCCTGCAGCCCACCCTAGTCCAGGTTGGTGGGCTGCAGCCTGCAGCCCACCAACACCTATCTCCCCCCATCTCTTTTGAAGGAGGGAGACAGTGGGGACGAGACGCGAAGGCTCGGTGCTGCTAGTGGCCCACGCCGCCGGCAGCTCGCCCTCAGGTCGGCAGCTCGCAACCTACGCCGGGGAAGGAAGGGAAGGAAACAACGGGGAGGAAAAGAGGAGGGCGCGGCTTGGCTCGACGGGCGTTACCCATGCCGCGAAGGAGCCACCGCTCGTCCTCCCCGCCTACGGGGGAGCAGGAGAAAAGCTCGCCCCGCAGCCGAGGCGGCCGACGGGGCAGCGAGGCAAGCTCCATGGCCGGCGGCCATGGAGGTCCCCTCCTCCCCACCCCAAGGGCCTGAAGCCCGTCCAGAGAGCCCCTTCCCGGAGCTCTCGGATTGACGGCCGGATGCGGGGGGAGGGGGTCGTCGGCCGCCGAGGATGATGGAGATGGAGGGAACTAACTACTAAATTTAACAGGGTTGAGGCTTACCGCGATCCACGCGCTCGGCTTCGTCGGTTCTGGGGCTCCGTCGGCTTTGACACTTCGTCGGCTCCGGTGTCGGCTACCTGCGAGGGAGGGAGAGAGGTAGTAAGGTGGAGGAGAAGATGAGGGGGGGGGGGGGTCGGGATGGCTGCGGTGAGGGGAAGAAGGAGATAAAGGAGATGGGGAGGGTGGCGTGCACGGCAAGGGAAGGGGAAGAAGAAGGAGAAGAGAGGACGGGGGGTGGCAGGCACCCGTGACGCACGCGCCGAGCGTGTGCGTCAGGGGATTTTTTTATTTTTATTTTATTTTATAAATTAGGGTGTTACACCTACTTTATCCTACATCATACATTTACTGAGTACTGAGACAAAGTATTATGGCAGGTTTCAAATATGTTACTATTATTTAATACTTCATTGTTTTTGATTTTATTTTAGGGTTTAATATATTTTAACCCTCCTATACTTATGCCCAAAATCACTTTACCCCTCTGGTACTTTAAAAAATTTAAATCAGTCACTGTACTTATGACTAAAGTAAAACTATTAGTTTTTTTGTTAAATTTAATCGAGCACCATGACTATTTTGATAACTTTACTGCATTATATCAAAATCTGCATGTCTTATCTAAAAAATATGATAGGAGTATTTTGGTCATTTTAACATTATTCAGTTAAGTTTAACGAAAAAACTAACAATTTTATTTTATTCTTAAGTATAGAAAATGTTGTGAGACTTTTTGAAGTACAATAAGTAATTTTGGGCATAAGTACAGAGAAATAAAATGCATTTAACCCTTTAATATATTTTCATTTAAGAGAACAATACATAATTTAATCTACTACATTTGCCAGGATCTAAATATTCAAGGGTTTGGATTTACTAAAGCTACATGGTAGTAGAGTAAATATATCTTTATTTGTTAAAATATCCACAATTGTGCAATAATAAGCCGAACTTGTTTATTGTAACACTGGGCCTATTAGTTGCACGAATGTTTTAAGTTCAAGTCTTATGATTCTTAAATGAGGGTTCTCATGCGATCAGATTGCTTAATTGCCCCCAATGAGGCAGAAGATAGTTCTTCTTCTGAAAGTACATGCAAGTTTTCTTGGACGTAGGAAATTTAGAATGGAGAATGTCCGGCTAACTTTTTTTCTGGATGAAATATGTCTGATTAGTTAAGAATTAAGACAGATATAATCTCTATTTCTCTGGGGGTCAAAAAATTTTGTAACATTTTTCTTGAAGTTTTTGGCATGGATTTCACATGATTTTCGAAATCTTGTTGCTATTAGGCATGCCTAAAAGTAGTAATCTTCTGTTTATTTCTAACCTTGGGAAACAGGATGTAAAAAACATCATCCTCCATCATTGAGTGACAAAGTATGGCGTTTGAAAAGCATTTCGAAAGGTGGTCCTTATTGTGTGTCCCTCAAGAACAATGGTATCACTACCGTGGAGCACTTCTTAAAGTCTTATACTAAAGATGAAGCCCAGTTGCGCAGAGTAAGAGAAACAGCTTTGATATAAAATTCATGTCTAATAACATTGACTAATAGAAGCACCTTTGTTGTCTACATCTAGATGTTTGGCAAGAAATCGAGCGGGTCTTGGGAAGTCCTCGTTAAACATGCTAAAGAGTGTGTTTTGGGAGATGAGCTTTATTCTTATTGCATTGCAGAGCACAAAAGTCTGCTTTTTCTTAATTCCATATATCAGGTTGTAGGGGCAATGATTGATGGCTGCTACAGCCCCTTTGATAAACTAAGTCCATCTCAACAGGTGTGTATCACAACTTAATGTCTTACTCTATCGCTGATCAATCTTGAGTTTAGGCAACTTTAAAATCACATATAACTGACTTTGATGTCATTTGGCAGTAATGTGTTAATATCACTTGTAAAAGATGCTTCCAAATTTATTTTTTCACTGTAAAACCTGTATATCTTCAAATGGGCAGTAAATGCTAGAAATTTGAAATGCAAGTTAGTGGTCCAAACTAAGCAATTGTTCAGAAAAAAAGTCTTTTGTACTGTTATAAGTATCTTAATGCAATATGTCCCTCTTTCGTGGGTACCTCATAAGAGGGCATATTGGTTCTGGACTATAACTTATAGGAAAGGTAGCATTCTATCAATTTACTTTAGTATAATATCTATACTGAAAATATTTTTATTTTTACGAAGCAATTAGTTCTTTAAAATTGAGAGGTTCATTTTAATTTATCTTTCTGATAACTCACTAATTGTTATAACAGTTTAAGTTATTAAAGAGTGGCAATTTTTATATTTTATATGTTAACACTCTCTTATTTCTAGGTTTAAGACATTTGATGGGCCTAAAAACGGATTTGACTTAGATGGGTGGAGTTTTATAATCTAAATAACATATGAGTTTGATAGGATTCGAACTTAGAATTTTTGCACTAACACTACAGTTACTTATCAACTACTCAAAAAACTTAATATAACGGTGATTTTTATATTTTATATTCTAACACCTTCAAAATACCTGAGATAAGAGTGCATCAATTAGTGTGGTGATAAGGCTTATCACTTTGAATCAGGTGGCTAAAGGTGAGAATCGCAAGAACAAGCTTCCCGTATATGGGGATTTAGCTTACATATATTTTCCTTCCTCAAACCTAGATGGCAGGAGCATAATGCATTGGAATGCCATTTTGTTGGTTGTAGTTGGTCCACGATCAATTTAACATATGTTAAGAGGGATGGCATGGACTGCTTTAGACATTATGTGATGTATATTTCTTGTACTCACACACACACACACATGCATCTCTTTATGCACATTCATGTAGTATGTATGTATAAGCATAGATTGTACCAAGTCATGAAAGAGGTTGTTGGCATTGATAAACACTAATTTTCTATCCATCTTCTCTAAAGATTTTAAACAACTTATTCTTCTAGTATTCAAATGCTGATTTCTCCATAAAAAGCAAAGTCATTAATTCGCTTGCAGGCTTCAGTAGAAAAATGGAAAAGGCTTGCCTACCAAAATACGAATAGCATTCAGTTAAATCATAAAATGATCAACAACCACCCTGTACCACTCCGTATGAATGGTAACACCTCCTTTCTAGTATCAAACTCGTCACAACTCTGTACTTCCAATTTCTAGATAGATCATGGTCAAGATCCTATATTTTGCATTTTCATTACTTTCTGTCAGATATCATGACAATTTGGCATTGGATTTGGGCAGATCAAGTTCCTATGCAAATTCTCCAACAACAAATTTCTTTACGAGAAGAAGAAACCCCTACTAGGCTGGATGAATCAAGATGTTTACAACATGATGAGGTGCATAGCCATATATACATTTTGTTATGTTGCTACTATTAAATGCATGATATATATTGTTGATTAATTACCTAATAATTTAAACCTTTGAGTCAACTAATTATCTAACGTAGTATCATAGCTAGTTTTTTGTAAAGGTCATGGGTTCAAATCTTATTAGCCCATTTTTATTCTCTAATTTCTAGTATTGCGGTATAGTGAGCAATACTTTCTGTTATCTATCATCTATCCGCATGTAATATTAGGAGCCGCATTATGAGGTGGCATATTAAATGCACAATATATATTGTTAGTTTGTTACTTAGTAGGTTAAATTTTTGGATCAACTAGTAATCTATTAGCTTCGAGTATAACCTATTGAGGTCCTAGAGGGTAGGTAAGAAACTTTGTTTTACATGCTCAAAATTCTAGTCCTAGAGGCAAAATCTTAGCTAACCATAGTTGGAGAGTAATATATGTTCTTCTATTTTACATCTGCACAATTTGATGTTTTAGCTATACTTGATCCATAAACAGTTCAAATTCATGACTCTTGTTATTTATGGTTAGAAAATATTTAAAATAGCAAATGTTAAGGCTTTGATCATGGATGGTTGTGCCGGCGGCATATCGGCACGTGGCATGAGAGGTGTTGCACGACACCCCTCCTAATAGTTTCGCCTCTTGCCATCGACCTCGTCGTCGAGCTATCCGTTACCGATCGCCATAGCTGTCGCCGCTCGCCGTCACGGTTGTCTATCTCGCGTCAGGTGCCCTAGCCCGAGGGAGAAGGAAGAGAGATCGAGAGAGAGAGAGAGAGAGAGAGAGAGATAAGGTTATCAGTTAAAACTTAAGTTGTGGATCCGGATCTCTCTCTCTCTCTCTCTCTCTCTCTCTCTCTCTCTCGATCTCTCGATCTCTCTTCCTCCTCTCTCGAGCTAGGGCACCTAACGCGCAATCGGGCGACGGCGAAGGCTAGCTGCGATTGGCGAGCGGCGACGGCAAACGACGAAGGCAAAGGTGAGTATCCCCTTTTTTCTCTCCTTTTTATGATACGGTCGGTAAGTGCTGCGGCATATGCCATGCCGTGCCGACCGGTGGTCGACATGGTCCATGCCTGTGGCACTATTATCATTGGCTTTGATTATCTTTAGGATCGGGCTACTCATATGTCAAGCATATGCAAAAGCATATGCAAAAGGCTTTGATCATGGATGGTCGTGCTGACGGCACGGGGTATGCCGGTCGACACTTGCCATGTCGGCAGCGTACCGGCACGTGGCATGAGGGGTGCCACATGACACCCCTCATAATAGTTTCGTTGCTCGCTATCGACTTCGTCGTCGAGCTATCCATTACCGATCGTCGTAGCCGTCACTGCTCGCCATCGCAGTTGTCCAATCTCGCATCGGGTGCCCTAGCAAGAGAGAGAGAGAGAGAGAGAGAGGGAGGGAGGGAGGGAGGGAGGGAGAGCTTCCTCCTCTCTCGGGCTAGGGCACTTGACGCGCGGTCGGGCGACGGCGAAGGCTAGCTCCGATTGGCGAGCGGCGACGACAACGGCAAAGGCAAAGGTGAGTCTTTTTTTTTCTCCTCTTACGACACGGCCGGTGGTCAGCACGGTCTGTGCCTGTGGCACTGCCATCGTTGGCTTTGATTATCTTTAGGATCGGGCTACTCATATGTCAAGCATATGCAAAAGGTTTACTAAAACTATTTAAGTCTCAATTTGGATGAGTGCTTTTACCTGATAAGATAGAACAAATATAAAAAGAACAAAACCATCATTCTCTAATAGGCAATTGAAAGTCACACCTAACAGTGACTTTGGTGTTATTATGCCTGTAAAGCATTTCTATCACTTGAAAATGATGCCTTTGGGTGTATCTTTTTGCTGTAAAACTTCTATATTTCAATGGGCTAGTAAAACCATTACAAACACAACTTAATGGTCCACACCAACAATTCTCAAATATAATCTTTTTCTCTATCAGAAGTATCTTAATGCTAACTCTGCTCTTGCATAAGTGTGGGCACCTCCTAAGAGGACAGATTATTATTTTGCAGCCTAACTCGCAAGGAGGATGACAGTCATATCAATTTGCTTCAGAACTAGAGAGATGATTTTGCAAGAAAAAACCTTCCATGTATAAAATTTTCTGTTTTTGAGTTTGAGTTTTTAGTTTAATATAATGAAATTATAATTGAAAGCTCACAAAGCAACTATTATTTAAAGATAGAGAAGTTCAGTTCGGTATATTGTTGGAAAGTATTTAGATAAGAGGGCATCACTTAGTGTGATGGTAAGCCTTGCCACTTTGCAGCAGGTGGTTAGAGGTCAGAGTCGCAGGAACTACCTCTCCAGGTATGGTGGAATAGCTACATGCATCCTTCCCTCACCGTACCTGCATGGGCAGGAGCATAATACACTGGATACTATTCTTTTTATTGTACAGTTGGTTGACGATCATTTAACCATATGTGCAGAGGAATGGCACGATTGTTTAAACTCTTTGTGATTTATGTTTCTCGTATGAACCATGCACACAAAGGCATCTTTTTATGTACATGAATGTAATATATTTGTATCAGCACAGCATTACTTACATATGCATGGGTGCATGTAGATGTGTACTACGTCATGAGCATAGAAGTTGTTGACATTGACAAGCATTAATTTTTTACCTCCTTTTCTCTAAGGATTTAAAATATTTTTTCTAGTATCCAAATTTTCCTGTCTCCAGTAAAAACAAAGTTATTAATTGGCTTTCAGGCTTCTGAGGAAGAATGGAAAAGGCTTGCCTTCCCAAATATGAATGACATTAATATAGATCATATAATGATTGGCGACGAACCAAGGCGACAACTGCGTGTTTCCAATCTCCAGAAAATATGTAATGGTCAAGAGCCTAGATTTTGCAATTCGTTAATTTCTATTTGATATCCAATGCACTGGTTTATACTTCTTGGATTTTGGCAGATCAAGTTGCTGTGCAAGCTGGCCAGGAGCAAACTTCTTTACCAAATAATGGAACTTTGCATGATTTATCCCCAGAAAGAGACATCTCTAAGTTTATAGATGTTCATCCAGTGGAACATTTCACTTCTCTCAGCGGAGCATCTTTTGTAAGTATAGCCTATATTTAGAAGAATTCCTAAAGATTTTGTTGCTTCATAATCATGAGGCATGTAGATAGTGGTTCCTTTTTTGGGCCGAAAGGCTGACTGGAGAAAGGGTTAATCTTTCCCATGAAAAGGGGCCACATAGGCCATCCATAAGGGGAACTGAATCCATTGTTTCCAAATGGGACCAAGTGGATCTACCACTCCATCTACCGAATGGAGACAGACTGTGGTTCTGGATTTATTCTAGTGTTAAGCCATGAAACTAAAGTTTACTTTATAAACTCTTCAAATATTATTACCTTCCATATATATCAAAAAGAGAGAAGATTTTATATTTTGAATCAAATAGTAATTCATAAAATCAGTTGTCTATTAGCAAGGTTTCTGTATGTCTCGATTCTACTTAAGAACCCTCAAGTTCATTCTTTCATGAATTAAGATGCCTACAACATGATGAGGTACATATTCTCGCACTTCTATGCCCTATATACATTTTTGTCCTGTTGCTACTAGTGCAGCTCGCCAGCTCATTGAGTTCAAAGTTTCAGTTCTACAGGCAAAATCTTAGCTAACCACAATTTGATATGTTAGCCGTACATAATCCATAAACAATTCCAATCCATGACTCAAGTTATTTATGGTTATAAACTTTTAAGGTATCAGAAATTATGGCTTTGAGCATCTTTAGGAGCAGGCTGCTCATATATCAAGCATATTATTGATGAATCTTTGTTCTATTTGTAGTGCTAAAGGTTTGCCAAATGTCTAAGATTACCAAGTCTCAATTTGATCTGATTCATATCATTGCATTAAATATAAATGAATGGAGAAGAAGAATCCATATACCCTATCCCTAGTAGGTAGAAGACTCAATTCTTGGTTGTTGATTTTCATGTCTCTAAGTCACAATATGCAGAAAGGTCATCTTTTGTATAAGGTTGATGTATTACAGTATTACGAGTTGTATAACTATCTTCGAAAGAGTAGCTATATGAATATCACTATGATACTGTCTTTATTTCTGCAGGATCAGGTTTCCAGCTCTACTCTGCATCTGAATCCTGCTGCTATTTACACTCCAGAAACAGTGACGTTTGATCCATATTTCTCTTGCTTACAGTTCAGCGATGGTTAGCTATGTTTTACTCAACATGTTATGCAATAAGAATTCTCTCCTTACCTTGTATACCATGATCCTAAGTTCATGCGGGAATTTTTACAGAGGAACTACATCACACTTCGCAGTCTGGACCTCAATCACAATTCAATGGGACCTCAGAAGCTCTGCCCAAATGTGCTTATACTTCGCAGGATTTTGCTTCAGTTCAGTTGTCTGAGATACAAACAGGCAGTGTTAATTCATGTTCCTCCGATGACTTTGTTGATGGATTGCTGCAAATGCCAGAGGATGAAATGAGCAGACTGGCTCCACCGTTATCTCCGCGAAGGTGGGGTAAGATAATGCTGCTGCTCAAGTGGTGGTTAACTGTAAAGCGCTCAGCTGCCAGACGAGCTCGGTTTGTGCCTCCGAGTTGCCAAACACTAGTTCCGACCATATGAACCAGCTAAAGAAATCTATGTGAAGTTTCTCATTTGGAATAACATGACTGTGAGATGTTCCTGGATTATTCATGTACGTCTTAAAAAAAACCTTTGTTTGCAAGTACTAAATCAGTTGAATTCAACTGTTTTGGAACTCTAGTTTCATCTAATTACGCTGTTTGGAACATGAGATTTTAATTTATTTTAGTAGATTTGGATGGATTTTAGTATATATAATAAAATGTTTATCTGCACCGAAAATCTACTCAATATTATAGTACAAAATAATTTGTCTTTTTAATTGAGATAAGAGAAAATTATATCTAAACCACTTGACTTTAAAAGAATAAGAAGGATTTTTTTGGTTGTTTAGATGCGCTGGTCAACTCTTAACAACTTTGTTTTCAAAATTTAATGAATAGCTCATTTTGATAGATGAAAAGAAGATCTAATTCACCTAACGCTCTATTGCCATTTGCCCAACGTGCTTTCCATACATACATAGACTCCAAATTCTTAATCCCATTTGACAAGAATAATACCATCATTTATTTATACGACAATAAATCTCCCTCCTTATCTTATCTTTTCTAGAGAAATTTATATATAAAACTCTATCTTTTAATAAAATTATAGTTTATATTCTATGGATATATTTTTACTATTTATAATAGATTAATTAGTTAAAGTTAACTAAAATTTTGAGTTAAGTTAACTAAACTAAAAGATTATAAAAATATCCTCAACTAAGTCATACTAAGAGCATTTTACTTATTTTAAAAATAAAAGTATTTTTAATTATTTTAAAAATAAAAGTATTTTAATTATTTTAAAAATAAAATATTTCTACTTAACAGAATATTCAAATAACAAAACTATAAAAGATAAACCACAATTAATATTCTATCTTTTATAATCTTATCTCAGGAAGAAAGAGGCCTTCTTAATAACTCCCATACTCTCTAGTTATGCTGCAATTAATTTTGGGACTCTTGAACTTTCCACTGCTCTTCGGCCCTCTTCCGCTTGGATTCCAAACTCTCTTTGTTTAAATATTGGTACTTAATAAATCAACAAAGCACCAAACATTAAATGAAACTCATAGAAGAAAAATGATTCACATTACTAGGAGTTTGTTGTTACTGTTGTTATTGTAAAAATGCGAGGAAAATATTATTTAACACCCTAATTTTTTAGACAATAATTTTATAGTTTCTATTTTATATTTTCACTATTTACAAAGAAAACCTCAAGCTCAGACTGACCGAAAGAGTTTAATTAAAAACAAATATAATATATTTAGTTTCTTTATAATAGGAGCGTATAGATTTGAATTCACTGTAGGTTGATCTCGTAGACATCATTGGATGTGCACATACGTTAATTTCGAATATTTGTTTTCATATTTATAGAAAACTCTGATTACTTTTCATATTTACAATTATTAAAATTATAAATTTGCTTAAGTTTATAGAGAAACCAATTTTGCTGTTGAGTTATTTCTAGGATGAGAATTTTCTTGCTAAACTTGTTTAGTTTTTACCTCTAAATAAAGCTTTTTGTAACCAAGGAAGTTAATCTATATAAAAAAAGTTTTTATTGAAAAAAAAAGTTAAATTCGAAAAGCAAACTTTGGAGGGTGTAACATGAAAAAAAGAAAAGAAAAGTAAAAGAGAAGAAGGCCGTTTGGCAAACTCCGCGGTCTCCGCTGCGAGCTCTATATGGTCAACTAAGGGTGAGCAAAGAATCCTGTGGGGGCAATGTGAAGTTTCTGCTGCTCTTCGTCTCTGACCTTATAAATGAATGGATTCGTTTTCTTACTCTTTCCTGCCTTATGGCTCCGAAGAGATTCCGGCCGCTGCCGGAGGAAGAGGAGGGCGAGGGATCTCGGCCGCCGAAGCAGTTCTGCCCCCTTCGACCGTGAGTGATTCCACCCTTGGAAATTAGGGTTATGGTTTTTTTTCTTTTCTTGGGTTCTTAAGCTCCTTTTTTGAGCTTACTGGTAGCTTTTTTCCGGTGTCAGATGGTTCTTGGGGAACAGCTTTAACCTGCGGCTTCAGATGCAGTTCGAGCGCATGGCGCGTAGAGTGGTAAAAATTGGTTTTCGATTCACGATTTCGGACTTGGGTGCTTTTAAATTGTATTCATTGTTATTTAGAAGGAAAGGTTGTTGCTTTTGTCAGTCCCCTGACTAGAATATTATTTTGCTTCCGATTATAAATTTGCCTTCCCTTTTGTTCATTGCGAGATTTTGATGTATATATATATATATATATATATATATTCTATTTGGGGTTTTCCTTTGTTTTTTCTCTTCGGATGCTTCTTAAAACGTCCTTATTTACGTGCCTAATGAAGGCAAATATATCCTTGTACAAAAAAAGAAAAAAAAAATCATCCTTTTAGTTTTAAATGGTTCGATATTTCATTCTAGATTTTCAAGAACCAATTTGAGGGGAATCCATGCAAAAAATTAAAAATAAATAAAAACAAAAAAATAAAAATAAAAAACAAAACAATGGTCTTCAGTTTCGAGGGATATCTCAATTATACATGTAAAGAAGGGGTTTTAGAAGCGTATCCATGCAAAAATCCAATCTTATATTATATTAGGGTAGAATCTAATTGGTATATATCAAAAACCTAGTTTTATGGTATTGTTAAATCTTTGGAATTATAGCCATGGAATTTAATTACACCTTCAGATTCAAAAAACCTTATCCTGAGGTGAAAAATACTTTAACACTTCCCTTAGACTGTTAACATATAAGTTCCCAGTCGAGATTGAAACTCGAAAGAGAGATGGATTACAAACTATTTTAGAGCTTTGAGAAATGCTTTAACACTTTTCTAGCCATTAGTTGTCTCAGGAATCATAAATGATTATTCCAGAGGCGGAGAGAGAAAGTGGTCCATCTTTTCCGTTGCCTCAGGATGACTTTTTTGCCCCTTCAAAGATTTAACATAGAGTTTGTAGTCTAGCTCATATATATCTGTATCTGCTCTAAATTTTGGCTCTGATTTGCTCTGCCATATTTTTTCTGGATGGCTCTGAAGTACCAGAAGCAAATCAATGCGTAGCTTATGTAAATGCCACCATAAGATGCCATTATCAATCAAGTTGTATCCTTAGGATTGAAAGATGCTGAATTCCCAGTCTTCATCATCTACTTCACAAGACTTCAATATTCAGCACGCTTCTCCATCATTATAAGATAAATCGTTAATCTCATTTGACATAGTGGATTAAGTAATTTCTAATGGAAAAATAATCATTTATCTCACTTGACATAGTGGATTAAGTAATTTCTAATCATCTAATGCATACTATTTCTCCCTAGTCAGTACTAGAATTTGTTGTCTTAATGATAAATTATAAGCGGTTAAATATCTCTATCATTTATTCGAGGGAGGGTAGAAATTTATGAAACCCTCTCCTCCAGGGGCATTATAGGCATGAGAGAAGTTCAGATGATATTCCTTTTACTTCCGGTAGGATAATGCATTTGAATGCCTCAGGCTCAGATTGCCACACAGTTTTTTTACTACTATTTATTCTACTGTTAAGCTCCTTATTTTGGTTTTATTTCATGTCAATTATATTGTGTACTGTTCTCTGTTATTGTCTATTATTCATTGTTTAAAAGAATTTGTTTGGTCTGGTTTATCCAACCCAACACTCTTATCATGTATATTTGAAATTTATTGCTATGAAAATTGTTGCTAGGATGCATTATTGCATATATCATTCATGCATAATATTTGATTCACTTTACTTGCCTAAGGATGTACTTTGCTTATCATTTTACTCTATTTAACAGGTACGGGAAGAGATACAGAAGTTATTTCCTAACCCTGTAAACAAAGGCAAAGTTCCTATGTAAGTTATTTCCTCACACCAATTTTTTTTGGGTTCATTCAGTGTAACCATAAAATGATAAAACTTTGTTTATCTTGAGGAATGACTGCAGCTTTTTGTTCTGTTTAAGTATAATAAGGCTCTTGTCTGTCTGCATCATTTCATCATATAAAATTTGATGTGGGGTATCACATGCGTGAGTATGCTTAAGAAGAATCAAAGAGCGCTGTATTTTAATGTGAATAAGAGAATACAAACCATCCCATTCGCGAACCTCAAACACACCCTCATGAGCTTACCTCCTGTTGCTTTTAATTAGCTAGTACATAAAAGATACTTTTAATATTTTCCATTGTTCTGTGTATTTGGTGGTTGTAATGTAATGCTGTAAGCCTTTAGCACATGTAATCTTAGATAAGCAGCATGCAATGTAGAATATTAGAATCTATACCATCTTACACATAATTATTTCATCCAAAAACAGTTTGGCAGTTCAGGAAAATCTGAAGCATAAAGTTTTTTGGGTGGTACCATATTTTATGACATCATTTTTACACTTGATCTTTAATAATTTATTGTCTTTCTTTTTATAGGCTGCTAAGTGATCAGAACAAATGCACCAGATATCAGCTACAATTCCGGAATAAGTTTAAAGATTCATTTTACACATTCAGCAAAATTGAAGCAAAGGACAGGATGTTAGTTCAGATAGCTATAATTGATAAAAATCTACAGAAGATTGTCACATCTGATCCATATTCTTCAGTCACAGTTGAGATCGTAGTCCTTCATAGTGACTTTGGTGATGATCGAGATAATTGGAACTCAGAGGAATTTAATGGTCATATAGTACCTGGACGAGAAGGAAAAGGACCATTGCTGAAGGGGATTCTTGTGATTCAACTGGTAAATGGGGTTGCTGATCTTACCGATGTCACTTTCACTGACAATTCCAGATGTACAAGACAAAGGAAGTTCAGGTTGGGAGTAAGACTTTCACGATTTCCTCAGAGTGGAATCATCAGAAATGAAGTGCAAGAAGGAATAAGTGAACCTTTCGAAGTGAAGGAATACCGAGGAAAAGGTAGGCCTATTTCCTTTCAAAAGTTCTTATATTTTAGACTTGAAAAATTTTAAACTTTTTTGGACTTGAATGATGCCATGATGCACAAGTGATCTGTTTGGAGAATGCAGTTCTGAACAATATGATTCATACTCTTTCAAGTGCATTGAAAATCTTGGAATTCACCTATTTTATGGTAATGTTTTTTTGAATGGACACTAGCTTTCACCATATGACATTATAAGGAACAATAATAGTAACATATGGTTTAATATTTCCTTTTTATTTTTCTCATACTTGGTTGTTTCACGAAAATATTTTATTATTAATTTTGAAGGAGTCAATATAGTGTAAAATAGGGTCTGATTATGTTATCTAAAGAGTTCTATTAGATTAAAAAAAGTTTGTTTTCTTAAGGAGTAGGTTAACATTTACCTATAAAAGGCTATCAAAAAATGATGGATTTACGAAAGAATTTTTTTTTTGCTAGGTGTGTCGTGTTATCTCTCTCAACCTCTCATCCTTTCCATATACTCTCTCTAAAGTATTACTTTGTCTCTTGTTCTCTTCATCTTTTACCTTTTTCTTCATCTCATTATTCATCTCTAGCGAAAGATCCACCATCGCATATGGGATCCCCTACTTCATCCTACATCATACATTTACCGAGTACTAAGACAAAGAATTATGGTAGGTTTCAAAGATATTACTATTACTTGAGACTTACTTCCTTATTGTTGATTTTATTTCATTTTCATTTAGGTTGAACTGCTGCATTTGCCAGGATCTGAATATCCAAATATTTCATTTCTTAGAACTACATGGTAGATTGAGCTAATAGAGTAAATATATCTTTATTTGTTAAAATATCAGTATCCACAATTGTGCAATAATAAGCTAAACTTGTTTACTGTAATGCTGGGCCTATTAGTGTCATGGATGCTCAAGGTTTTAGTCTTATGATTCTTAAATGAGTAGTCTCATACAATTTGATTGCTCAGTTGCCTCCAGCCTTTAAAAGATTGATCTTAGTGTTACAAACCAGAGTTGAAACGATTTGAACGTAAAAAAAATTATGATATTTTAATGGGAGGAAGCTTCGTAAGTCACAAATTTAATGACTTACGTGATTCCGAGGTCGGAGTGAAAAGATAAAATTAAAATATTGGAGGAATGTTAGAATTGGACAAATTGGTAAATATTCGCGTTGCAATCGTCGTTGTAGGGTGGCGAACAACCAAAGGTGGTGGTGGATGGTTGTAAGGTAGGATGGTTCGTGGAGGTGATGATGGCTATGGGTTGGAGGTAGAATTATAGTTCTAAGTTAGATCACTCTTAGAAAAATAAACGGTTATGATTAATTTACTTGTACTCCTAGATTATCTTACTCTTACTTTTAAGATAAACTCAAGACTAAAATAATTTTTTAATACTTGAATGTTTGGATGATTAAACAAAAATGCTTAGCCCTCTTTATATAGAGGTCGGGTATAATGAGTCTTACTCGGACTAGCCCTAAAGACTTATACGACAAATTATGATTTGCCTTAAAGACTTACATAATTTAATTGGACTTGTCTTAGTGGCTTCATAACTTAACTAGACTTGCCTTAAGGGTTTGCATGACATAACTAGACTTGCTTTAAGGGCTGAAATAAGATATAAGCATAAATCAATTAAAAGATAAATAGATTTGATTTATCAAGCCTAATGTTTTTATGATGCGATCTGATCTAATCAGGTTTGTATCACTTAGGAGTTAGGAATTCTGCTGTTGTGAGGCAGAAGATAGTTCTTCCTCTGAAATTACATCCAAGTTTCCTTGCCAATAGGAAATTCAGATTGGAGAATGTCTGATCAGTTTAAAACAGAGTAACAGACATAATCTCTTTTTTCACTGGGGGCCAAAATATTCTATAACATATTTCTTGAAGTTTGTAGGTATGGTTTTCACATAATTTTGCATATCTTGTTGCTAATAGGCATGCCTAAAAATAGTAATCTCGTATTTATTTCTACCATGGGAAACAGCATTTGAAAAGCATTATCCTCCATTATTGGTTGACGAGGTATGGTATTTGGAAGGCATTTCCAAAGATGGTCCTTACTGCAAGGCTCTCAAGGAAAATGGTATCACAACTGTGCAAGATCTTTTAAGGTGTCACACTATAGATGAAGCCCAGCTGAGCAGAGTAAGAGAAACAGCTTTGATATAGAATTCATCTTCAATAACATTGACTAACAGTAGCACTTTTTGTTGTTTACATCTAGATGTTTGGCAAGGAATCGAGGAAGCCTTGGGAAGCCCCTCTTAAACATGCTAAAGAGTGTGATTTGGGAGATAAGCTTTATTCTTACATTGCTGAGGACAAAGTTATGCTCTTCCTTAACTCCATATATCAGGTCGTAGGGGCAACTTTTGATGGCTACTACCTTCCCTTTGATAAATTAAGTCCATGTCAACAGGTGTGTATCACACTTAATATCTTACTCTATCATTGATTAAACAATTTTGATTTTAGGCAACTGGAAGTCACATGTAGCCATCACTTTGTTATCATTTGGCAGTAATACACTAATATCACTTGAAAATTATGCTTCCAAATTTATTCTTTACTATAAAATCTGTATATCTTCAAACAGGTAATAAACTACTAGAAAGTAGAAACACAACTTAGTGGTCCAAACCACTAAGTCTTTTGTAATGTTATAAGTATCTTAATGCAATATGTTCCTCTTGCAAATATCATATGGGTATATCATAAGAGGGCATATTGGTTGTGGACTATAACTTAGAAGGGTGACATTCTATCAATTTACTTGAGAACTAAAGAATTTATATTGCAATAAGAAAAATCTTCATGGTATATAATAGATATACTGAAAATCTTTTTGTTTTTGACAAAACAAATATTTCTTTAACATTGATAAGTTCATTTTAATCTATTCTTTCTGATAACTCACCAGCTATTTCAAAATTTAAGCTATTAGAGCATTGTGATTTTTATATTTTATATTATAATTACTCTTTCTCACTTTTTAGTTTGAGAAGCTTAGGAAGTGAATTTAATTTACAGATTTTTTACAAATCACACCCTACATTTTGCCTATTTTGTGATTCGCAACCCATCTTTGGGGAATTTATAATGCGACCATTCATTTTTCCTATAATGTTCATTTAACATCCTAACATTACTCTAGCTAACTTATATTAACCATGTTATATAGTTTATGTAACTCTATTTCAAAGATTACTAAAATACCCTTAAAAGTTCCTGACCTAACCTAAATCTCCATAAAATCCTTCTTTTCCAAACTAAATCCTAATCCCACAAAATCTAAATCTTCTTATCTATAACTAAACCCTACACCACAAAATTATATCAAAACCCACAACCCACAAGAATCCCCTAAAATCTCTACAACGTACAGGCTTTAGAAGCTTCTCCCAACTTTACTTATTTTTCTTCATATTATCAACTCAAACCTTTTTTTTTCTCCATCTTTCCTCAAATTTTCTTTATCTCCCTCCCTATCTTTGAGGTCGCAAGAAACAAAATCGGCTTGGCATTTGGGGAGTTCTAAGATCTCCATGGCTTGGAGTTTGGAAGCTCTAAGATTGGCTTGGCATTTAGGTGATGTTTTCCATGGTTTGAGAAAAAGTAACAAGTATGAATGTTCAAGTTATGAATAAAATTAAAGATAAGTACAAGGGTAATGTAAGAACCAAGAAAAAAAGGGGTTGACAGAGGAAGGTGCACGTGCTCTGCACGTACAACCCCCATCCCCTCACTCTTCAGCACGCGACGAGGCACAGGGAGAAATCTCGCCTAATCTGGATCAGATTAGATTTTGATTTTTCTTTTAACATATAAATTTAAACCCTAATTCTCTCTCTCCTCAACCCCGCCAGCCTCCTTTTCCCTTTTCTTCTTCTTCTTCTCCTCTTTCGTTTTCTTCTTTCTCACCGTCGGAGTCACGCCGTAGGATCGGCCTGTCGGAGTGCCGCCGGAGCCATCAGAGACCACCACATTCCTCATTGGTGAGCCCTCTCTCATCCCTCTAGTTTAATTTCAATTTAATGAAGTAAATAAAAAATACCTAAATTTGGGTTTCTCGGCTTCATCGGCAAATCAGGCCGGCCGGCGGCTTCAGGTCGCTGCCGCTCCATCATTGGAAACGTCTTGCCGTTAGCCTTGTGCAGTGGGCGTCACCTTTGGAGCCCTCGTGGCTCCGGTCGCCGTTGGCCATGAAGTCGATCACCGTGCGCGGGTTCTTCTCTACCTCGTGAGGACAACGGAGAAAGAGAGAGAGAGAGAGAGCCGAGAGGCTTAAGGGTGGTCGTGAACCACCACCGGCGGTCACTCCCTCCCTCAACTCTTCTCTTCCTCGCGTCGGTCACGGGAAGGGAAAAGTCTGGTTGGGTTTAACCCGGGCCAACCCTTTTTCATTTGGTTTTCGGGTTCGGGTTCGGGTTTGGATTTCAGATCCAAAGACCTGACCCGAACCACTAAAATTTGGGTGGGTTGCGGGTTAGCCCATAGCCCAATCCATTGTTTGGCTGGGCCTTGGCCCAGCCCGATTAGTTCTATTTTTGGAATGGGCCGGGCCAGCAGCAGCCCAGCCCAATCCAATGGGTAATTAAACCCATTTTAGTTCTTTTTAGTTTTTTTTTTAATTTTAGAAATATTGATATTATTCAAACTGAAAATTTTATTATTATTTATTATTAAAGGTGGTGATTTTTAGTATGTGAGCTAGAGATTTGAGATTTCGGTTATCTTTGCCTAGACTCAGGTGAGTGGGTTCACTTACATCTTTATTTTTATTATATTTCGTACCTTTGTCAGACAATGTAAATTTTCTGTGTGCAAATTTATTTATTTTATCCTTACGTGCAAAAATTTAATTGTTACATTTTATGTGTTAATTTAATCATTATATTCAGTGCATCACCATACTTTGTACAAATATTAAATTTAATGAAGAAAAATGAGATTAGTATTGATACGACTTAGAGAATAATCCCGGTATAAATCGCTTGTGATTTTTCATGGTGACTCAAGTCTATCTGGAAGTCCAGGGGAAAGTCCTAAATCAGATCACTGTGGTGACTTTCTTAGGTGACTCTGGCGGGGTTAGGAAACAGTCCTAGGATGAATGAGAAATTTTCTAGGTGACTCTAATTTCTCTCAACGGTTAGTGGAAAAGAAAAAGAGTGCGTTGATCACATAGTGATACTATCTGATGACCCTAACCAGATCAGCTATGAAGAAAAGTTCCGAGCGTCATCTTGAGGTGATTTCTAATTGATGTGGATTCACAGGGTATAGACCCATTGAGACGTATGACTATACAAATATTGAAAAGATGTTAATATGTTGAAACTGTGCAAGGTTACAAGTTATGACTCACTATTGTTATCGTTGTTATTATTTAAGGAGCATGCCTATTGCAAATTGTTATGAATATTGTTGATTTAGTTTAATTTTGTTCAAACATTAATATAATTTAGAATTTATTTAGTTTTCGAGTGGATTCCACTCACTGAGCTATAGTTGTTGGCTCATGGATTTGTTTTCTTTTATTTATTTATCTATCTCAGGTAATAGTCAGCGTGGCGATTGAGCGAGATGTACCCGAACTCTACCTCCACTTAGGATCCACCTATTTACTTTTTCGCTCTTTTTGAATTTTATGCTTTAGATTAGCAGTTAAATTTATTTCGTTTAGAGACTCAAAAACTAGATTGTTTTATAATTATTGCAATTAGTTTAAATTTTATAAAGCAGATCTTCTTCATTCATTTTTATTTTTTATTTATTCTTGCCGGTGTACGCTTAGGAAATATTAGTAAGGCTTTATGTATCTCAAGCATATTGAGGTGCATGGCCGGTCATGATTTCTATCTCGGGTCGTGACAGGTAATTTAGGAATATTATAAATTACATAGTGGATTATAACAAAATATCTCTTTCTGGTATCATTCAGTTTAATTATGGTTAGGTTAAGTTAACTCAGGGTGTTAAATGAACGTTATAGGGAAAATGAGGGGTCGCGTTATAAAATCCCAAAAGATGGGGTGCGAATCATAAAATAGGCAAAATGTAGGGTGTGATTTATAAAAATCTCTTTATTTTAAGTGAGTTGGGGTTTTATAGTTTAAATTATGGATGGCCCTACCGACTGGCACGGGGCATGCCGGTCGGCACTTGCCGTGCTAGGGCGTACCGGCATGTGGCACGAGGGATGCCGCACGGCACTCCTCCTAATAGCTTCGCCATCGACCTCGTCATCGAGCTCACCGTCGCCGCTGGCCTTCGCCGTCGCTGTCGCTGCTCGCCAATGCCGTCGCCGCTCGCCGTCGATCCGGATCCACAGCTTAAGTTTTAACCGATAACCCCCCCTCTCTCTCTCTCTCTCTCTCTCTTGATCTCTTTCTTCCTCTCACTCGGGCTAGGGCACCCGACGCGAGCTCGGGTGAGCGGCGAAAGCCAGCAGCAACGGCGACGACCAGCAAGTGCCGCGACACGTGCCGGATGTTGCTGTCTTGTATGATTCGAACTCAGGACTTTTGTTCTGATACCATAATATTGCATCAATTACTCGAAGAGCTTAGTAAAATGGTGATTTTTATATTTTATATTCCAAAACTTTCCATATATCAAGATAAGAGGACATCGATTAGTTTGATAATAAGGCTTACCACTTTGCCTTCAGGTGGCTAAAGGTCAGTCACAAGAACAACTTCTCTAGATATGGGGGGTTGCTAAATATATATTTCCTCCCCAAACCTACATGGCAGGAGCATAATGCATTGGAATGCCAATCTATTGGTTGTAGTTGGTTCACGATCAGTTTAACATATGTTGAGAGGATGGTATAGATTACTTTAGACTTTTTGTGATGTATATTTATATGCACACATTCATGCATCTCTTTATTTACATGCATGTATCAGCAGAGAATGCACTAAAGCATTAGTAGAAGTTGTCGGCATTGACAAGGACTAATTTTGTACCTTTAAAATTACTTGTTCTTTCTATTATTCGAATGTTGCTGTCTCCATGAAAAGCAAAGTTATTATTTGCTTGCAGGCTTTAGTTGGAAAGTGGAAAAGACATGCCTACCAAAATACAAACAGTTTTCAGTTACATCATAAAATGATCAACAATCAGCCTATACAACTCCATATGACTGGTAACACCTCCTTTCTAGTGTCAAGCATCACAACTCTGTACTTCCAATCCCTAGATAGATCATGGTCACTACTTTCTCTTACATTGGATACCATAATTCTAAGTTCATGTGGAAATTTTAACATATTCTATTGAAGCAGAACACCAGTACCAACCAGAAGAATCACCCAATGAGCCTTCAGAAGCTCTGCCTGAAAATGTTTATACTTGGCAGGATTTTCCTTCAGTTCAGTTCTCTGAATCTCTGCCTGAAGGTGCATATACTTGGCCGGATTGCTTCAATTCAGTTCTCTGTTATATGAACAAACATTTTGAGCTCAAGTTCCTCTCATGAATTTGCAGACTTTTTTGATGGGTTGGAAATGCTAGAGGGTGAAACAAGCAGACTGGCCGCACCGTTATCTCCAGGTAAGTGGGTTAAGATCATTATGGTGCTGCTCAAGTGGGTGTCCGCTGCAAAGCACTCAGCTGCCAGTCGAGCTAGGTTTGTGCCTCCAAGTTGCCAACTGGTAAGTGAATTAAGATGTTTACTGCATGATAAGTGCATATTCTCGCACTTCAATGCCCTATATACCTTTTGTTATGTTGCTACTATTAAAGACATAATATTTATTGTTGGTTCATTACCTAATAGCTTAGACTTTTGAGTCGACTAATTATCAAACATAGTATGATAGCTAGTTTTTTTTTGCAGCTCATGGGTTTAAATCTTATTGCCCAGTTTTTATTCCCTAATTTCTAATATTGTGGTATGTGGGCAGCACATCTCATTATTTATCATCTATTCATGTGCAATATGACCACATATGAAGGGGCATATTAAGTCATGCTATATATTGTTAGTCTGTTACTTAATAGCTTAAAATTTTGAGTCGATCCGTAATCGAACAACTTCCAGTATAGCTCATTGAGTTCCTAGAGAGTAGGTAAGAGCCTTCTAGATCCCATTGTTTTACATGCTCAAATTCCAATCCTACGTGCAAAACCTTAGCTAACCATAGACGAGAGTATTATGTGTTCTTCTATCTTATATCTGTAAGATTTGATATTTTAGTTGCATTTAATCCCTGAACAATTTAAATCCATGACTCCTGTTATTTGTGGGCATAAAATGTTTGAACCATTAACCTACTGTCTATTTTAAAAGCTTAAGTTATTAGAGAACGATGATTTTTATATTTTATATTCTAACAACACTTTCCTTTACTTCTAGGCTGAGATATTTTGATGAGTCTAAAAGGTGAATTTAATTTAAACAAGTAGAGTTTTATAGTTTCAGATAAAGATGGGCATGATAAGATTTGAACCCATAACCTCTAACTTTGATACCATATTAACTCGCCATCTACTCTAAAAGTATAAGCTATTAAAGAACAATAATTTTTATATTTTATATTCTAACATAACGTAGCAAACGTTAAGGCTTTGAATATCTTTACGATCAGGCTATTCATATAGCAAGCATATGCAAAAGGTTTGCCAATGCCTACTACTAAGTCTCAATTTGGATGATTGGTGTTGGATTGAAATATCTGGCAAAAGTTTGGGATAGCTTCCATAGAGCATAAATCACATAAAAATACATTAAGATAGTTGGCATATGTTCAACAGAGACTACATAGTTCATGTATGAAGGAGACATTAAATAGAATGTTTTATAAGGGGGGAAGGGAAGAGTAGAATTAATGTGATGGGGTTTAGTAAGAAAAGACATGATAGCGCTTGATTTGACTTAAACCATTGCACTACGTAGAAATGATTAGAGGAGAAGGATCCATATAGCCTATCCCAAATAGGTGGGACTCAAATCTTGGTTGTTAATGTATCATAAAGATCATCTTTGTATGAGGTTCATGTATTAGGATTTGCATACGATGTGTAAACTATCTTCGAAAGAGTAGCTTATGAATATCAGCATGATACCTCTTCCTTTATTTCTGCAGGATGACTCTTTCGGGAGAGAAAATATACCACTTTCCAGCTCTCTGCAGTGCCAGATAACTTCTGACACTGATTACGCTCCAAAATCAATGACATTGGATCAACTTATCTGGGGTTAGTTGTGTTTTACATTAACAAGTTATGCAATACAAATTCTATTCTTACATCGCATACCATGATTCGAAGTTCATGTGGAAATTTATTACATATTTTACTGAATCAGAACTCCTGTACCAACCAGAAGAACCACCCAATGTGCCTTCAGAAGCTCTGCCTGAAGGTGCTTATACTTTGCAGGATTTTGCTTCAGTTCAGTTGTCTGATATACAAACAAACAGTGTTAACTCATGTTCCACCGATGAATTTGTTGATGGATTGTTGCGTATGGCAGAGGATGAAACAAGCAGCCTGGTTGCACCATTATCTTCGCGTGGGTGGGTTAAGATAACGGTGTTGGTCAAGTTAGTGTTCATCACAAAGCGCTCAGCTGCCAGGAGCTAAGTTGGTGCCTCCTGAGTTGCCAAACACTAGTGCCAACCATATGAACCAGCTAAAGAAATATGGAAGAGATTTGTGTTTTCTGATAGATTGCAAGCTAAAGTGGAGAGGAATCTTTGGTATGTAAGTTGTATATATTATGTGCTTTGCTCAGTAGACTTGTTCACATCTGCAGCAGTTTCTTTGTGCGACCATGTGTCTGTCTGGGTTGTAATTTATGTGAAGTTTCTTCATTTGCTTTAATCAATTTCTTTCCCTGCTGTAACTAGAAAGGATAACATGAACTGAATTATTCTGTCTATTTTATTTTCAAAACTCTATTTCTCCACCATTGTGCCAGAGATTTTTGGTAGGGCTTTGGCACCACCTATATCTGAAAGCTTAGAGTGATCGTCTTCGTCCTCACAATTACGACTACTTGGGAGACCTCTGAGTCCCTTTATTTTAAATTCTCAAAGTTTCTGTACTATAGGCAAAATCTTAGGTAACTATAGTGATACGAACCGTGTCAGATCAGATCGCATCATAAGGATATTGGACTCGACTGATCAATTCTATTTATTTTTTAATTGATTTATGTTTATCTCTTATGTAAGTTTTTAAGACAAATTTTGTTAAGTCATGTAAGACATAAAAGACAAGTCCAATTAAGTCATATAAATTAAAAAAATTAAAAAAAAAATTGAGAGAGAAGAGGGCGCACGTGTAACCTCCCTCCGTTCTCCTTCTCCTTTTTCTCTGTCATGCAATGAAAGGGTGGCTACGGGATTTCCAGCCACTCCGAATCAATTTCGGATTAGAATTTAAAACGTAACTTATAAAAACCCTAAATCCTCTTTTATCTACCAACCCCAGCTCTTTTATTTCCTCTTTTCATCTTCTTCTTTCTTTACCATTGGAGTCGTCGCCATGGAATCGAACTATGCGACTCGTCAGTAAGCCCTCTCCTACCCCTCAATTTTAATCTAAGTTTAATAAGGTAAATTATAAATACCTAAATTTGGTGTTCGCAGTTTCGTCAGCAAATTAGGTCGATTGACAGCTTCGGATCGCTGTCGCTCGTGCTCAGGAGCTCCATGTCATTGGCCTTATGCCATTGTTGTCTCCTAGGAGAGCCTTCGTAGCTCAAACGGCCAAGGTTTAAAGTCATGGGTTGTTGCTAATGGCTTCTCCTCCACCTCGCGACAAGACCAAGGAAGAAGACGCTTGGCTTAATATTGGTAGCTACATCACGTAGCCTACTTTTAATTTGGGATTGGACAAATCAAAGAGTTGTAAGGTAAAACCGTAAAAGTGACAGTAGTAGAGACAGATTCTATCACATCAATCCTCTCTTTTTTTTTGTTTTTTGTTTATGATAAAATGTTCTATTTGTTTTTTTGTTGGAGGGTAGAAGTAGAATGTATATTTAATGCTTAAATCAATGTGGATTGTCTTCTTCGATGCACACCTCACTAACTGAAGAAATATTTATTAAAAGTAAACTGCTTTCCTTCTCTTCTCCTTCGGCCTCCTCCTTCGGTAAGCTGCCGCCTCTTCCAAATCTCAGGCTCGAACTCGGGCTTGAGCTCAGGCAGGCTTGACTCGAGCTTGGCTCGATTTGAGCCGAGCCAAGCCTAAACAAAAAAACTAGACTCGAAATTAATTTCGAGCCGAGCCTGAGCTAGATCAGGCTCGCTCAGGCTCGGCTTGTTTACACACCTATTCGTATTGTATTTCGTGCTTTTTATCGGACAACATATTTCTTTGTGCAAATTTAATTATTATATTTTTTTGTGTGCAATTTAATTATTGCAATTCTGTGTGCAAAATATATGATTCAGTGCTTCGCTATATTTCGAGCAAATTGTAAAATTTTAGTGAGAAAAAATATAACTGATATTTGTTATAAGTTAGATAACAGTCTCGGTATAGATCACTTGCGATATTTATGTGGTAACTCAAGTCTAACTAGAAGTCTAGGGGAAAGTCTTATTTTAGATCACTGTGCTAATTTTCTTAGGTGATCTGATGGGATTAGGGAACAGTCCTAGGTTAGATCGAAAGACTTCCTGAGGTGACTCTAATCTCTCGTTTATTATATAGTGACTTCTTAGTGATTCTAACTAGATTAGCTATAAGGAAAAGACCCGAGCGCCATTTCGAGGTGACTTCTAATTGATGTGGATCCATAAGATATAGACTCAAATGAGACAAATGATATTATTATTATTATTGAGAAAAATTTCAATACGTTGAAACTGAGCATGTTATGAGATATGACTTTATGTTATTATTATTGTCGTTGTTATTATTATTTTAAGAACGTGCTTAGTGGAATTGTCATTCTATATTGTTGGATTTATATTTTATTAAGTTATAACTTTCAAATTTAATTAATTGTCGAGTGGATTCCATTCACTGGGCTATAGTTGTTGGCTCATGAATTTTCTCCTCCTAATATTTCAAGTAATGATCAGTGTGGCGACTAAACGAGATGTACCGGGACACTACCTCTATTTAGGATCTATCCCGTTTTCCGTTCTTTTGATCCTTATGTTTTAGACTATTTATTAATTCAATTTGCTTAGAGACACATTAGTAATGACATTAGTTATTTTCATTATTATTCGATTAAATTATATAAATTAAAATTTTTTTTATTAATTATTGTCATTGTGTACTTAGAAAGTATTAACAAGGCTTCATGTATCTCAAGCGTATTGAGGTACATGGTCGGTCATGATTCCAATTTCATGTTGTGATATAAGCCTTAAAAGGCAAGTCCAATTAAGTCATATAGGCATCTAAGACAAATCTAATTAAGTCATGTAAGTCTCTAAAACAAGTCTAATTAAGTCATGTAAGCTTATAAGGCGAGTTTTAGTTTGAGTCATATAAACTTTTAGGGCTAGTCCGAATATGACTCATTGTACTCGACCTCTATATATAGAGGGGATTGGTTTATTTATTTGATTATCTAAGAATTCAAATATTGAGAAATAATTGAGTTTAATTATTTTATTATTAACGTATTTATCGTTTTATCGTAGTTGTTAGATCGCATTTATTTTTATAGGAGTAGATCTTAATCGTAGAACTCTTCTAAACATCCAAACCTTCACCACGATCCTCCCTACTTTACGGCCGTCCACTACCACACTTGGCCGTTCGCCACAACGTCGAATATTTATCGATCTATCAATTCTAACATTTCTCCACTATTTTCTTTATATATTTTTCTCCAGATATTTGATTTAGGTGAAACCAAAACTATTAGAACCCTAATTTCCGAGCACTACCATATAAATTTTTATAATTTTCTTATGTCCAGATCGTTCGAGATCTAGTTCATAACATATAGATAGAAGGTTATTATGCATGCTTCTAGTTTACCTCTATAATTTGATATTTTAGCTGTAGTTTAGACACTTAGACCATAAGTGAGATTCAAATCCACAACTCAAATTATTCATGATTATAAAACATTTAAAGTAGCAAAAATTAATGTTTGGACCATTTTTAGGACCAGGCTACTAGCGTTTATTGGTAAGTATTTATTCTGTTTGTAGTGCAAAATGTTTGTCAATGTCAAAGACTAGTAAGTAATTTTGATGAGTGGTGTTGCCAGAAAAGGTAGAACAAGAAATGAAAATATCAGACAAAAGTTAGGAATAGCATTCATAGTCCAAAAATAGATTAAAATAGCTGTCACATGTTCAACAAAGACTACATAGTGCAACTTTGTCTTTCATTATGTTAATATAGAAGGTTCTAAAAGAGGGAATCCATGATAGTGCTTGAATGAAGGGAGGAGAAGAATCCATATAGCCTATCCTAATAGGTAGGACTCAAGTCTTGGTCCATGTTTACGTCTCATCTTTGGATAATTTTGATGTATTAGGAGTAGTATACAATGTATAAATTATTCTCGAAAGAGTATCTATTTCAATATCATTGTGTTGCCGAGTTGCTCTCATTCTTTATTTCGGCAAGATGACTCTTCTGAGAGAGAAAATATACTTCTTTCCAGCTCTTCGCACCGTCTGCTATCCTCTCATGCTCTACACCCTCCATGACCCCGGATACATGATACAAATTTCTCTGACTTCCAGCTCGACTCTGGTTAGTCATATTTTACCCTAGATGTGAAGCAATATAAATTCCCTTCTTACCTTGTTGAATATTTTACAGGTGAAATTACTCAACTGGAATTCATGTACCAACTAGAAGTACCATTCAATGAGCCTTCAGAAGCTCTGCTCGAAGGTGCTTACACTTTCCAGGATTCTGATTCAGTTTTGTGGTCTGTTATACAACCAACCAATGAACTTACAAACTTTTCTGATGGATTGTGCAAACGCCAGAGGGTGAAACAAGCAGACCAGTTATGCCATTATCTCCTAAGTGTTTTACAATAATGGCACCTTTCAAGCAGGTGTTCATTACAAAGCTCTCAGCTTCCAGACGACATAGCTAGGTTTCTGCCTTCGAGTTGCCAAACACTATTGTCAACCATTTGAGCCAGCTAAAGATATGTGGAAGAGATTTGTGGTAGCTGATCAAGTGCAAGCTGAGGGGGCCTGAGAATGGCTAGGAGGAAACTTTTTCTATCTAAGTTGTATTATGTGCTTTGCTGAGAGTCCTCATGTTGTTTGGTTGCAGACTTTTTTTATCATATGCAGCAGTTTCTTTGTACGTCCATGTCTTGGTTGTTATTTATGTGAAATTTCATTGTTTGCTTCAAAGTCATCTGTTTTCCTGCTGCAAGTATAAGGGATGACATGATTGTGAGACATTACTGCTATCACAATTTATATATGTCAGCTTCAGTTTCAGTTTCAGTTTCAGTTTCAGATGGACTTTGCCTAGAATAGTCAATATATTAAATAATTTTCTGGAGGAATTTTTTCACATCTTGGAGTGTGCATTCTATAAATTATGATGAGCCCTTTTCAGGTTGCCATTTTTCCATTTTAAAAAACATAAATGGGAACACCATGAAAATAAAATTACATGCATAAGAAGGTGACCACATTATCCAACTTTCATTAATTGGACGTTTGATCGTTAAAAAATGAGAGAAAATAGTATTTACTTTTAAAAAAAGTGAATTAAATTTTATTATTATTATTTTTCTTAAAAGAATCATTTTATTGAACTTTATTTTCTAGCAATTAAAAACACTTTGAAAAATAACAGTATATAGCAAAATAAAAGTGTAAAAAGAAGAAAGAATTAAAAAAGTTAAACATAGAAGGCACAACAACCCTCGAGACAGCATAAATACTGACTAAAACCTATTTACTAAGGTTGAAACTTATTTATTAAAAGCAAAACTTATAAACAATTATGGTCGATTAACATCCTCGTTCGACCTAAAATTATATGTTTTCTGTTTAAGAGATAATGCCAAAAACAATCCAAACTTAAAACCAAAACATTAGATTGTGATTAATAGAATCAAATCTCTTTAGAGAGAAACATCTTTTGTATCGCGGACCTACTCGTTGCAAAAAAAAAAAAAAGTTCATGGAGTTTGTATACATAAATTTCTTTGCATGAGAAATTAAAATAGATTATACTTGCGTACGCTTATTCTAATTTATTGTGGTGCGTGATTTAGCCAATTTGTAATTTGATTTTTGAAATTAGTTAGCCTATAAACTCTATGGATACAAAGAATAAAAAATGAGCACCAACCTAGTTCTTTGATTCGTATCCCAATAGTTGAGATATATGTTAGAGAATTTGATTTATAATTTAATAGAGATACCATATAAGTTTTCAATACCTTCAAATATATTTAAATAAAAATAAAATAAAATCAAGCCGAAACCCAAACCTAGTAGCTATTTAGTGCTCCGGTTCATCCGGTTCAATTACGCAGAACTCGAAGCGGCTGGAGCTAATCTTTCCCGCGCACAAATATCCGCTGGTATATAAAGAAGAACACGGGAGGGAGGGAGGGGAGAGAGAGAGAGAGAGAGAGAGAGAGAGAGAGAGAGAGAGATGGAAGTGGAGCGAGCGCGGCTTCTTAGCTTAGCCTCGGAGTTCGGATTCGAGGAGGAGATCGCGAAGCAGTGCTTAGAGCGCCTCGTCGATCTCTACGGTAGCTGTCCTCACGAACCCTAATCCTAATCGTACAATTCTCCATTTCATTTTTTAATTTGCTCGAAATCATGGACTTTAACTTGAACTTTTTGTATATTTAGATTGCCTGTCACCTCTTGTAATCTCATGCATGATGTTTGATTATTGCTATTTTTCCCTTTTCTTTTCGAATTTTTATAGTTGATCATACTCTCTTTTCATGTAATTAGAAAAAAAAAAAAAGCAGTCCAAATTTATTTGGAAGTTATCATCATCTTATTATTTTCTTCTTAATGCTTATTAAATTCCTTCACCCACTTTGCATCAAATAAGAAGCAATGCATTTTATTTCCCCATTTCTAGATGTCTAATAGGCCATTGCCACATGCACATGTCTCCCAATTGAGATATGTTTGGTACGCTACCAAGTGCAGCTGGTAATAGTGC
This sequence comes from Typha latifolia, assembly GCF_019914945.1. Taxonomy (NCBI): domain Eukaryota; kingdom Viridiplantae; phylum Streptophyta; class Magnoliopsida; order Poales; family Typhaceae; genus Typha; species Typha latifolia. The sequence goes on from NC_133091.1 coordinate 3,470,010, forward strand.
TTGGTTTAGATCCTAATGTTGGTCACTTGGAGTCGTAAAATGGAGGATAGCAATTCTCAATCAGGATTGTAAGTTGGAACCATTCTTTTTTCTTTTGGCACATTAAAATATATACGGAGATACTTCCTGCGCAACTTAAAAAATGTTAAGAGCTATATGACTAATATTACAGAAGCATCATCATGGTAATCTATTGTTTCCCTTTGTCTTATACTTTTCAATAATTTTGATTAAAATAGTTTTACAAAATGTCAGCTTTATATATCCAACGTCCTTTTTATAATGAAATTTTATGTGTTTTTGTTGTAGGAGAGGATGGTAAAGATTTTATCACTGTGGAGCATTGTGGCGACGATTTTCTGGCTGCATTGCTTGACGCAATGCAAGATAGTGAAGAATGGGATGATCTACAAGCTATTGAGAGTGAAGCTGGTGGGACTTTAAATAAATTTTGTGAGCAAGATGTTTCGGATAATCATGAAGGAGAAGATGGAACTATCTTGGGAAGTTGTGCATTTGAGAAAGGAGATTCTTCTCAACAACACAACCAGAATTATTTAGAACAGTTAAGTTCTACCACTGATGATTCTGATTTGGAAGTGTTGAGCCAACAAGATATCCACCATGATCATTCATTTGGCAACCAAAAGAATAAGAAACACACAAACTCTCATGGGAAGGGTAGAAAGCCCTCAAAGATCACTGTATGAAATTTCCTACCATAGCACCTCTTTCTCTTTTTTGAGTTTTTTCTTCTTTTATTTTTCTATCTTCCTTTAACTTTCAGCATTAGGAGAGAAACAAGTATGTAGGCAAAACTTATTCTTTAGATCCTCTGATGCTATGATATTGCATAAAACCTACTAAAACCCAATAAATGCTTAGTGAACTAGTCTTCAAACAAGATCTTCATAATCTATTTCTAAGCAGCAATTGATACAACAACTAGAAACCTTGTTTTCCTGTTGAGTTAGTAAGAATGCTACTAATAGATTTTCACTTTCATTATTCATCAACAGACCCTTGATGATGTAATATCCTTGAATTCTGGCTACAGGTTATTCTTGATTTTTTTTTGTCCCATGCCATGCCCCATCTACTGCAGTCCTATTGCAGAACAGTATAAACCACATCTGATGCAATTTTATCTACTAAGAACCATATTTACTTTGGTCCAGGTAATGTTAGTTGCAATTACCTTAGCTATGCGACTTACTTTACTCATGCTTGAAGAAGGCTAACCAACCAGTTCCTGCACATAGCTACTGATAAGTTACCTTTTCAGTACATTAGTATGGATGATTCCATAAATTACAGTTGTTTACTCTTGGGTTGGTTGCTAGTCTGTGCCTAAGTGGCATTTCGAGAGGATTATTGGGGGAACTTGATAGAACTTTATCTTTATTCTACTTGAAATTTTGTTGAGAGCAGCACACATACGTTTATCAAGTACGCTGGTTACAATCAATATGGATCAATGCATTAATCTTAGCATAAATACAATCATGATGCCACATTTTTTAATCTAAGCATTTATGTTTTCAATATTCTAAGGTGTGTGAAGACATCAGTAGACATATATCAGCTGCATCTAATCTTGATGTACAGATATGCTCTGACCCATTAGAAAACCAACACAAAACTCTGAGTTATGAAGAGCTTGCACATATGGATGATATTGAGTTGGCGAATGTTGTGATATTTGGTAACAAAAGTTTCCGGGGTCTGCAGTATCAAGCTTGCAAGTCAGCCATTGAAAACAAAGACTGTCTTATTCTTATGCCCACTGGTGGGGGTAAAAGTTTGTGTTACCAGGTTAGATCTTTCCCTATTTTAAGTTAGAGTTTGTTATTCTACACATTTTTTCTTCAACCATGCTTTGAACTGAACATCTATGTGTTCTGTCATTTTTACATCTTCTTTTAAGTGGTGATTGTTAAAGAGCTTTGTGTACAATTTTGAAGTTGAAACATGTAGTTATTCGGCATATGTAAATTGCAACTACCTCTGCGTCTCTTAGTCATTGCATTGTCTTTCATGTTTCCTAGTGTAACTGTCTGCATAAATTGTAGACATGTCTGACATTAAATAATTGCCTGTTCTAATTGTCAGTCCAAACTAATGAACTCATGGAAACAACCTCTTCAGCAATGAGTTGAGGTTGTATGTGGTTTTCCTCCCAAAACCTTGGTCTGGTAGGAGCTATGTGCTGTCAACACCATATGACCATTGTTTTCACTTGTTATGTACTTGCATATTCAAGCACTCTTTTCTTGGATTATTACTTGAAGAAGTTAGCTGTCCACATTTATTAGAGTTATATTTATTTATATGGTGGCTTTGTATAAATAGGGCCAAGACTCTCTTTTATTGATTAAACATTACATGTTTCACCAAATCCTCTCTTCTCTCTCAACTCACTCTAGGGTTAAGTTTTGTATTGTTTCATTGTATCAAAGCATCCAGATGTATATGGACTGTTGAATTTTCTTCTTCATCGACCAGCCTTTGCCTCCTTCCATTCGATCCTCACTCATCACCTTGCTTGAGAGATCACCGCAAAATTTGAGGTATCTTTGATGACCTTCATCGTAGTCTTCTCTCATAGTGGCCCTTTCTGTTTGCCTTCTTTCGTTCAAGCACCAAGTTTGCCGGCTGGTTTTTTCATTCATTTCTCTCTCGAGTGAGGTTTGAACAACCCGTGGTTGGAGCGAACAAGTTGGAGGATGCTGAAAAACCGCTTGCGCTGCCTGACTGCCTCTTGCCACAATCTATTGAATTTGTCATCCTGTGTCCATCTTCCCGCTTGTGTCGTCCCTCCTTATCATAGTCCTGTGAAGCCTTCTTGCCACAGTCATCCTCGCTGTAGTAAAGCCTCTATCCTTGCCACAGTCCAACGTACCCATTGACCAGTCCAGTGAAGCTTCCTCTTTGTCGTCCAGAGGCCATCTTCTTCGCAGCAGGTTTTGCCGCCGCCCTTGCAACCAGTGTAGCTCAACTCTTTGTTTTAGTCCATGAAAGGCATTGAAGACGGTGACAGTTTGAAGGCTATCCGACCAAGATAGAGATCATAAAGCTTCATGCTTACCTTGTGTTCGACGAAAAGCATTAGTGAGAATTAATTTTTATCGTTTCCTCTATTTGCTACTCACCTTGTGTTTGATGAAAAACATCAGTGAGAATTAAATTCCTACTCACCATATGTTCGGCAAAAGGCCCGAGTGAGAAATTGTCAACACACCCTCAAGATGTCCTCCAATGGCGCCTCATATTCTAATTGAATGTGAGAGTGTATCCTTGGTTGGGTTTATATTTGTCACTCCAAGTGATTGGGCCACATGGGCATCTTCTATCGAGATAGTCCTCCACAGGCAACGTCTTCTTGGTGTAATCCCCCTTGCACAGTTATCTAGACTATTTATGCTGAGTTTGACATGCCCAAAACTATTCAATCGGAGGTTCCTTCCTCTGAGTATGCTGAGTGGGATCTATGTGACGTGGAGGTTTGCACCTTTCTCATCATACGTCTATTGATCGTTTCAACCTCAGCTCCAAACATTATCCTTAGCTCAAGCTATCTGGGCTTACCTCAGTCGACGATTTGTTTAGTCGAGTTTGATGCATCTCTTTTAGCTCCGTTACGATGCTTAGGGGGCTAGACAAAGGCAGCTCTCTATCTAGAATTTTTATGCTCACTTGACTGACATATGGAGTAAGCTTACATTAATGAAGCCTACTATCTGCCTCTCTAACTTGGCGGTCGCTTAGTATCACTGCAATGAGGATTTTTTGGTGGATTTCTAAGTTCTACATCTAGAATTTGGTTAGCTGACTTGCCATTTGTTTTATTGCTCTACTCTCCTGAGCTTGAACAGTGTCATTGCTGAGCTACAAGCTGAGGAGCTTGGGCAGTATTTTTTGCCTTCTTAGCAGGTCTCTTGTAGATCACTTTCTGCTACCATAGAGAGTGTACTTGGTGCTGCTCTCGCTCCTTTACCAATCATGATTGATATTTTCATTGCTGCTCGCATCATTTATGCGCCAGGATGAGACCATTATTCGTTGCGCCTTTATGCACGCATTGCAACCGTCTTGGTCATCTTACTATTCATTATCATCTTTATCCTGAGCTCACTCCTCACTCTGGCAAAAGAGAATCAAAGAAAGACAAGAATCATCACTTGGCTCCCTCGACCACTGCCCTAAGCACTAGTCCATTTGATCATTCCATTAATCCCACCTTCAGCGAAGTGTAGCTCCAACAAATTCAACAACTTATTCTTGGAGCTCTCAGCTTCAGTGGTGCCTTTATTTTTGGTCTACTACCGTTGGTATGAGTAAATTCTGAATTTTTTATTGTGACGCCTCACATCATATGACTGATGACTCCATGTTCACTAGTCTAACCCTATCCCTCTTGTCCTTATCTTCACATTGCTGATAGGACTCATTACCATGTCTCTCATATTAGTTACATTACTTTTACCACGTATTTCACTAGTCATCTTACTTTATTTGGTATTTGGCTTGTTTTCAATCTTACTATGAGCTTTATTTTTGTTATCCAGCTTTTTGACTTTGGTTACAATGTGGCTTTCTCTTCTACTTCTTGTGTTGTGTAGGATCCATCTACCAGCTAGACCATCTTCACATTACAAGATCTAGTATTGGTGTTGTGTAGTTGCTCCTCTCATCTTCAAAAAAAAATGTAGCTGTTACAATCCTGCTTGATGAAGTTGCGAATAAAACTTGAGATCAATCCTAGTTCTGATCTAGGGCAGAACTTTCGAGAAGAACTGCGGATAATCTAGTTGTCCAACAGATCGGACACTTTGACAGTTGTTCCTCTTGAAGTAAAGGATCTAATGCAACCGAAATCACATCAATCAGAGTGTAGATCAGAAGTTATAAGAGAAATACTGAACATTGGTCAGATAGTGGCGAAATGGACATGATTAATGGAAGATAGAATAATGGTTAGGTATTGGGGGTGACAATGGCAGCGATGGTGGGTAGAGAATTAAGCTAGACGAATGGGTAAAGGGTGGACCCGATCCTTGAGAGGTAAGGGAGCACAATTAGATTGAAGGGGGAAGGAGACGATGTCCAATGATAGATCCGTTGGAGGAAAGTAGAGGTATAGGAATGTGAAACTTCAATAATTCATCAATAGTTCAATTAGGATGCCTTTTACATATTTAAAGGCTAACATAACAAGCAAAACAATCAAAAGATAGCCCTAGAACAATGCAGTTCGTTGATTGCGTTTGAACGTGGGTCGAACGCGTTAAATATGTTCTCTGTCTTTGCGAACATGTGCAGACGTTTTAACACGACTTCCTAGGGTTCGAACGCGACTGGCAGAAATCTTTATTCTTCCAAAGCAAAAGTTATTTCTTTCGAGGCAGGTTGGTCAGGTCCAAGCCTTATCTAGCTGAATCATAACGGTAGCGTCGACATTGTCTAAGTTTGAGTCCTTAGGTAGTAATCATTTTTTTTTGTCTTCTAGTACTGGCTATAGGTTGGCAAAATATCTCTATTTCTTTCCCTCTTAGTGAGAAAATCTCTGATTTTCCTTTTCATCTCGTGCACTTTGATATTTTGGGCTTCGCTTTGCTCTTTTCAGGTCTTCTTTTCTCTATTATTAGTATTTAATTGATGGTTTATCTATTCACCTGGGTTTATCTCATGCGTGAATGGCCTAAGGTGTGTTAGATATATCGTGATTTCTCTTTTATGGTTTATATTAAGTTTGGTTAATTTATTAAAATCTTCCGGTTTGATGGTGCTCGTGAGTATCTTTCCTCTAAGTTTCATTTCATTTATGTTTTTGTCAACACCCTACCTTAGTAATTGTGACCCTATATCACTGCTTAGAATGATGTTGTCAAACAGAAACATCATATCTTTTTGAGACTACTCATGCTTTTTTCTTTGAGACTTTTCTTCATCTCTCTTATTGGGTTGAGGCTCTTATTATTGTTCTCTATCTTATCAAGTGAATCGATCATCTATTATTGATGGTATCACCTATACGAGTAATTCTATAGTACCATCTTATTGTCATTTTCATATCTTTGGGTGCATTTGTTTTGTTTTCCTTTCTCCAAGCGAGCATAATAAGTTATCCCCTCGAGCAGCTAAGTACACTTTTTGGGGATATAGTCCTGAGTGTAAAAGCTATCATTATTATGACACCTATGCTCGTTGTCTTAGAATATTATGTTATGTCACTTTTTTGGAAGAGATACTCTTCTTTACCGTCAATGCTTTGACTCCCTCAGACTTATCCTTTTTAGATCTCCCTACCCATATCCTATCTTTTCGTTCCCTCAGATGTCCTTGGTCTAACTCCATGCTTGACGCTCATCTACTAATGGACATTTTATCAGTTCCCTCTACCCTTCGGACCACTCTCTCATTGAGTCCCCAGCCCTTCCAAAGGAGTTACCCTCTCCCTCCATTCCATGAAGACCCTATTTTATTTCTACATTTGCAGGCTGTGTCCATCTCCTACAACTGAGCCTTCCTCTCCTAATAGTGTTCTTATGGTCATCCCATCCTCTACTATAATAGCTCCTGCACTTATTTGTTGTTATTCAGGGTGAGAGCGTCACCCTCTCGACTGATTTGGTTTTATGATGTCTTTTGCTATATACACTTTCTAATTTCACACTTTCTTTGTAGCCATACATTGAATGTGTATATTACATTTTTAATTTCAGTTTAGAACTTATGAAGATATATTGTTTCAATTGTCATTATCCACCTTGTGAGTCTCCAGTGGGTTTTCAAGTTGATAAAGAACTTTACATTTACTTGCGAAATGCTAACATCTTTCAATCTGGATTTCATTCTTCCTATAAAAATGACCTTCCATCTAATCTGTATATTCCATTATGGTCTAACTACATGCTACCAAACCAACAACATACAACAATATAAGTCTTTTATTGACCATCTTTTTCTGCTTAAGAGAACGTAATTGGTAGCCTATGTAAAATTTAAAAGCTTGGATACTATTAAGTAATTGTCATCTTAATGTTCAGGTTCCCTTGTATATGTAGTGCAGACTGCAGACCGTGCTATGTTTCCAGCAGTGCATCTTACCCATTTAGTTGGACTTGTGACGTTATTCTGTTTTCCTTGTGCAATGCGATTTTTCTTTTATACTTGGGCTTGAAAGATAAGCTTGGCCTTGTCATCCACTTAAAATAGCTTTATCTTCAATTCTTAATGACACTATCATACATTTTACAGCTCCCAGCTACTATGCATCCAGGCGTTACCATCGTAATATGTCCATTGTTATCACTTATCCAGGACCAGATTTTTGCACTTACCGTTAAGTATGGAATACCAGCAACCTTCTTGAATTCTCAGCAAACTGCTTCGCAAGCATCAACAGTGATCCAAGAGCTAAGGTAAAGATAATGATATTCGGATTTGATATATTACTATATCCGGTAATTCTTTACTGGTTACGGGTGAACTGGTTTTAAAGTTCTTTTCATAGCTTGATTTTATAAGATTAATTAAAGACTTTTTCATATGTCCACTAATTAAGCAGCTATTTAGTCAGCTGAAAGTAGGTTTCAGCTATTATATCATTGTTGTAGCCTATTATTCAATAAAGCTAGATATTGTCTAAGATTCAATTATTGAGGAGCGTAACTACCTGGAAATGGCATAAAATATGATGCTTTCAAGAAAGTGGATAACTCAAAAGTTAAAAGGGATAGTGTTTTATCATATTGGTCACAATTTTTTTCAAAAAGCCAAGGGTCTATGTCAAACATTTGCCTACAACTTTGTAAAGTCAGAAAATATCCTACCATTGTGAACTTTATAGAAAGAACTTTTGAATTTTGAGAAAAGTTGGCAATTTTTCAAGAACCTATAAATATTTTTTTGATAAACAGTCTCTAATATTTTTTGGTAACATGGTCTTGAACTTTATAAGGGCTTTTGGGTATACATCTGTAAATGAATATGTGCCCTCAATAGTGTTTGCTTAGACTTTACATATGTAACCTCAAAAAGTAATGATTATATATATATATATATACTACTTAGGAGGCATAACTTGATGTGACAATTAAGTTATTTCATGCATGTTGATGGTGGAAGCGTGGACTGCCATGTATTCCATGGTGCAAGCATGGATTGCCAAACTGAGTGGCATGTAGCAGGCAGCATGAGAAAAAGGAGACTCTGTACCTATCTTCTATTGAATGTATTCTACATTATAGGTAACTGCAAGCAGCACCAGTGCCAGTGCTGCTGGTGCCATTTGGTACCCATTATTGGCTGAAAAAATGTGGGGACATCGAGCAGTCTTTTCTAGCTTAGGAACTTGCTTCCAAGTTCAGTGAATGGTAGTGGACAAAGAGAAAGGGCAGGAGGGCTTTTGATGTCGGATTGTCCTTTCTTTGGATTTCACTATGAAGATTTCTTTTTCTTCCTTTCTCGTATTTAAGAAATACAATTGATGGAAAATAACCCTCGAGGTTGGTGTCCTATTGCATTGGGGATGCTAGATTTTCTATGATTGGTCGATTTCACCGCAATATCCTGCACATTATTCTAGCAATAAATTAAGAAACTCTTAAGCTAGCCTGCCAATATGGAAAAGGGTTAGTAAACTCATTTCTTACATTTCATGCATATATGTGTTATGTATGCTGTTCTTTTACATTACTTGTATCTGTATTGTGTTTGCTGTACAGAATGACATGTTTTTAGTCAATGTCCATCTTGTAGATTAAGTAACTTCTACTAACTATTAAGTCATATATGAGGCTTGTTGAACAATTTTTGGTCAATTAAGTGTAAAAATATTAAAATATAAATTGAGCATTAGGATCCAAATGAGTTACTAGATATGATCACTATTTTCCAGCTTCATACAGGCATATATCACCTGTTATCTTACAACCAATTAGGAGCAGCAACTATTTAAGTAATGGTGCGATAAGTTGAATAAGCAGTCTATTCTCTCTGTTCTGGTTTGAAAAACTATTAGTACTAACTAATGTTCTTTCTGTTCTGGTTTGAAAAACCATTAATACTAACTAATGCACCTCCTAATCATCAACCTCCTTCCTGCAAGTTAGATCTAAAAATAACTTCAAAGATGATGAATTTTCTCCAGCTGCAAGTGTGATTTCTTGAGTTAATAAAATGAGTTCTGAACTATCAATCAATGAGATAAATACCGCCCTGCAGAGATATTGCAGTCCCAATTATTGTTGATGATTTCCATCTAATGCGAGAGTTCGAAGAGGTGAGGACTATTGCTAATCAAAGAAGTTTGGAGTAGTGCTCACTTGTTTCGGGATTGTACAAAGAAGCAGGCTCCAGAGATTCTGTTAGGAATCGGTTCTGCCCATTTAGTTTTGATAGTCACAGTGGATTCTAGTAAAGGAAGAATATGCCACTTAAGGCTGAGAAGGAAGAAATGCTGAAAAATAAGAGTTAGTAAACAGAAGGAAAAAAACTCATGAGAAAGGAAATCGTATGTAAATTGTTAATTAGAATTTGAATAGATATGTAATGATAGAAATTGTTGGTCAAAATGCCACAGTTAGGAATCCCCCGAGGAGTAATGATGGGGATCTCTCAGGAGTGGAGACATCATTGGACAGGCATCGTAATTCACATATTTTGAATATAAATGTAAAAAAGACAATTCAATGGGATTGATTTCATTATTATTACATCAGATTTCGCAATGAAAGTACGTAATACATAATTTTACATGGTCTGGTGGGAATGATATTAAATATTTTACTGAATGTAGGACTTCAACTTTAATAAGCTGCATTGTCTTTTCTATAATTTTGTGAACATTACTATCGCCCTCATATTGCAAAAAAGTGTGTTTTCCGTGCAAATTTTCTCAAATAATATAATATAAAAGTTTCTAGTTGTGCATGAAATCCTCAAGATAAAGAAATTACATAGTAAGAACACAATAACTATTAGACTCTATCAATTTGTTAACATCTCCAGCTATTTCAATATTTTAGCTGATTCTACATAATAAATCATTGAAAAGGAAGCTGAGGAGGATGACTATGTTGTCCTAGGTGAGCTAGAGCTCCACCTTCGGTGGGTGCCTAGGCAGCCAAAGCGGCTTTTTGGCTCTCATTGAGAAAAGCTATGCAGGCAGTGAAGAACCTATAATCTTCTCTTCACTTAATGTTTTTAAGACTTAAGTATTAATATCACCATCTTTACTTTTATTTACTAGTTTAACCTGTGCTTGTTATTCTCGTTTTCTTTTGGCTACAATTTATACAAAGAGGAGGTGGAATGAAAAACTCGAAATCTCAGATGATTTTTGATGAACTCTCGTGTTTGGACTTACTCTTTTATTTGATTCATCTATTGTCATCTACAGAAAGGGAAGACCATCATGCAAGCTCTTATATGTCACTCCTGAAAGAGTTGCTGGAAACTTATCATTTCTAGATGTCCTTAGATGCTTATACCAAAAGGTAATCTCCGAACTACATTTTTTATGTCATAAGGGTATTTTCTTTCTTGTAAATGTTGATTCTTGTACTTCTCACTGTGGAAGTAATTCCCCAAAAAGAAAAATAAAACCTAACCCTGACTATCTAACAGGGTTTACTAGCAAGATTCGTAGTTGATGAAGCTCATTGTGTAAGGTAATGCTTTGCAGTTGGCGATCTGTCCCAACCATCTATCTTAAATTCCATGAGTTTTGAACCCTTCATATTTTGTTTGGAGAATTATTTTCCACAAACATGACTTTGATTTCTATATTTCTATTTCCCAGCCAATGGGGGCACGACTTTCGCCCAGACTATAGAGGATTAGGATGCCTAAAGCAGAATTTTCCTAGAGTTCCTGTGATGGCTTTAACTGCAACTGCAACTAAATTTGTCCAAGAGGTAGTAATATGGCTGCATTTATTTCTTTCCAGACCATGGCATGAAAGCAGTAATCATTAGTCTGCTGATGCCTGATGGCATATGCAGGACATCTTGAAAACCTTAAGAATCACTGGCGCAGTAGTACTTGAGACGAGCTTTGATCGGCCAAACTTGAAATATGAAGTGGTCGCTAAAAGCAAAGATCCTCTGAAGCAGCTAGGCCAACTGCTAAAAGATCGTTTTGAGAATATGTGTGGTATCGTATACTGCCTCTCAAAGAGTGAGTGTGTTGATGTCGCGAAATACTTAAATGAAAAATGCAAGATAAACACAGTGTATTATCATGCTGGTTTAGCGGCTCGTCAAAGAGTTGCTGTCCAAAAGAAATGGCATACTGGAGAGGCTCATGTTGTCTGTGCTACCATAGCATTTGGCATGGGAATTGACAAAGCAGATGTTGTGAGTTTTCTGTGATTCCTACTTGTGGTTAATCTGGTTCAGTTGATAGTGTCCTTAAAGCTTTGGAGTTAGTTGATCCTTAATATGCTTAGAGTTTATATTTGAATCACGCAGCGTTTCGTTATCCACAATACATTGTCCAAATCAATTGAAAGCTACTACCAGGAGTCAGGGAGGGCAGGAAGAGATACTCTTCCAGCATCATGCGTTGCTCTGTATCAGAAGAAAGATTTTAGTCGAATTGTTTGCATGCTAAGAAATGGACATGGCTTTAAGAGTGAAAGCTTCAAGATGGCCATGGATCAAGCAAAGAAAATGCAAAAATACTGTGAACTGAAGGTACTCTAATATCTTCTAGCATGTGTCAAACTTTCAATGTGTTGCTCATGCATTTTGCTGTTAACAAAGCTGCTCAAAAGTGAAAAATGCTCTGCCAATGTGGTTTCTCAATTGCTTTGGTTAAGATTTCAATACATCAGTGTCATTATTCTAGGATGACACTGCTCTTTTTTGCTTGAACTGTTAGTATGCAAGGATAAAACATTATAGATTTCACTGGATAGTTAGTACCCTGCAAGGGAATCTAATAGTGAGATCTTCATAATCTTCATTGACTTTACCACTTTTGATTATGAGAACCAACCTAAATTTGATGTAATATGCTGATTTCAGCTCAATGGAAGAATTTTGTGAAGCACTAGTGCTAGAAAATGAGTTTTTCTTTACTTAGTCTCTTAGAAGTGGAAATTTTGAGGCCTTGCATAGTTGGAGAGAAATCTGAACTGAAGAACTAGTGGAATTTATCTGAACACGCCACAATTGCTGAGATTTCTCTTTTACTGTTGAGTTCTTCTGAGTTCTCATGTATGCTTATTGCACATCAACATGAATAGCTTTCATACACAATATTACCTGGCCCTTATTTTCATTCAATGATTTTAAGGCAGAGTCAAAGACTTGTAATTTGACAGCCAATCTTTCCAAATGAAGGGTTAATAAGACTCTAAAGAGTTTATTTCCCTAGAAATGGTAACTAGTCTCTTCTAGAACAATTCAATGCATGCACATTAATTTTTATTGGTAACAGTGATGAGTTGCATCACTGTTAATTTACATTCATACTTCCCATTAGTTAGCTTGGCATAAAATTCTTTTGTTATGTTAGCTCAACAATGATGCATAATCATGTAAAAGCACACTATTTACATCCATATGATGCCTATTTTTAACATTGTTCTAGTTGTTAATATCATTCAGTCAAGGCTAGACCTTTTTTATGTTTGTTTCAGACTGAATGCCGGAGGGAAACTCTTTTACAACATTTTGGAGAGAAATTCAACAGGGAAAGATGTAGACATGGTCCTAGCCCTTGCGATAACTGCTTAAAAATATCTGCTTGAGTCTTTAGCCTTGGTGCTTGCATTGATTTTGCCTTCGAGATTATCTGGTACAGTTTCTTTCAAACCTTAAATTTGTTTGGCTTGGAGATTTAAATGGACCATGATGCAGTTGTGGCTACCACCCATGGAGGTTGAAGCATCTACATTGAAGGTTATTTATTCTTAGGAGATAAATTAACGATCTATTGCTTCACCTTGTAATTCCTCAATGTATATCATAACTGTTATGAACTTTATGTTAAGAACATTAACACTATTTCTCTCATCATTTTGGCTTCAATCTTGCTCGTCTTTCCTTATGGTTCTTCCCACAGTAGTGCTTGAATCTAGTACCTTGGTTTAGTCTAGCTGATCTTTAAACATTAACAATCTCTAACCTCTAACCCTCACTAGCTTTCACGGAAATGCAGCTAATATTAAATGATGCTCCAGTGGAGATTGTTCATTTGGCAGGCATATGAAGTGCAATCAGGCAGGGAAGCCGGAACTCCATCTCAAGTGTTTGGGCGTGTTCCAACCTCCGGATTCATCTTATTACACCTGATCGACTTCGTTTTGGATCTGCCTCAAAACTCTACTTTGTCCAGGTTTTCTTGCCTATATTACTTCAAGCTTGCCTTTAATTTTTGTACAGTCAATTCTCAGAAGTTAATTATTGTAATCATGAGCTAACACATCTAGTTATTTTTATGAGTTTCAAGAGCAGAGTTGTTATTCTTTTATTAATCTGCAACGCTAAAGCAATTTAATGCCTATTACTTGGTTTGCCCTTGCGAATAATTTCGCTAGTTCATTATGGTTACTTCCAACCTCCCACAAAACTAAATTGAGTTGGTGAGACGTCTTAGCATCAAATAAAGTTTAGGTATTATGCTGGCCATGATTTACATATATTATGAGATATATGCTATGTATATAGGTTTATTCTTTCTTCACACCAAATAATATATATTAAAATAAGTGCCTATCTGAGTTTCAATGCCAAAAGAAAAAGAAAAAGAAAAGAAGGAATAATACTGTTTAGTGATTATTATTATTGAATAAAATATTTACCTCAAAAGGTTGATTCTCTTTAGTGTACCTGCATGGCATCATGTTGATTAGAAGCGGCCTACTCGAATAAATAAGTTTATTCGAGTCCAACTGTTATAATATTTGGTGGGAAAATTTGAGTTTTTGACCATCTTTTTAATTTTTTTATTGAAATAGATTATCCTTAAATTTATTTATCAAATAAAGTTTAATTTACTATAATATTAATAAAAATATCCATCAGTTCAATATTTTTATTACCAAATATTTTTTTTAAAATTATTAAAAGACTAAATTAAAGTAATTTACATATATATAATATTGAACAGATCGACAATTTAAGATCACGTAAAAATGCTAAACAGTTTAGCATTTTTATTTAAAAAAATATATAGATTAGTTCAGCATTTTTATTATGACTACAGTGTAATAGGTTATCCATTCTGATTAAAAAAATTTAAAACATAACTAGTTTGGTCATAAGAAAATTTTGAGCGAGTCGAGATGTCTTACATCAAATCCACCAATAATAATAAATAAATGTTATACTAAATACTTGATGGCAGTAGTTCAAGGGTCTTTCAATCTGGCCAAATCCATGTTCCGACATAATTAAACAAGTCTACCTCAATCAACACAAACTTTCATGCCAATTTATGGAAATTGAAATGTGATGATGTAAATTTAGCTATGTGTTGAGAGTTCCACGAGAGAAATATGGGTAGGTGTGGTGTGCTACTCTGTCCATATCTGGTTGTTTTTGTTGTCATTTAACTACTTTGATGTTTTCTCCTCTCCTCCCCCCACACACAAACACACACACTCCTGCAAACCTGTGGTTCTACCTAATATATATGAGTGAGTTAATTAATTTAATCATTAACTCAATCATACAATGATGTGACGCATTTGTGGCTGTTTCTTCTATCGTGTCTAATCTATTTTCGCTTTTTGTTGGGCGAATTCAGAAAATATACGTTATTTTTTCTTAATAAATGCATTATAGATTTGGACAAAGAGCCTCTTTAATCATCTAAGTTCGAGCCCATTAGTCTTTGATTTAATGTTATTACTTCCAACACTTAGCTTCTATTACTCTGAGAAACCAAAACTGTGGGGATTCTTTTTAACAAATACAATAGCAGAAGTAACTATTATTTGATGTAGCTTTCATTTCATCATTGTTTTGCTTTTATACTTTATTGATAATTATTAATTTATCTAATTACATATTAATCTCTAATATGACTCAGTATCACATTGTAGATAGTATAATAGGGTAAATTGTATGTTTTTATTTTTCAATCATAGTACATAAGGTGAAACTTTAATTTAATTAACTGTTTTTTTTTTCTTCCAATTGACACGTTTCGGAATTAAAATTAACACGTTTAGAAATTTCATAGCTCAAAGGGATGAAAGGGGTAACAATGTCAAATCACGCACGTCAAAATTGCACAATTTTGAATTCAAAATTCATAAAAAGAATCAAATTTAAAAGAAGCAGAAAATAATAATTTCTCTCTCTCTCTCTCTCTCTCTCCTGCTCGTTCGCAGAGCCATTAATGGCTTCCACCGTCAAACACTTCTCTCTCTCCGCGTCCTTTCATCTGCCGTCCTCACTCTCCTCCTCTTCTCCTCTACGGAATCCCTAGCCCTAACACTGACCCTAACCCTAATGCGAAGCCGAATCGCCTACTGTGACCCCGCTTTCGAGGAGATCCCAAAGCACCAGGAGGCCCAGATCGTCGCCGGCGCCGTCGCTTATCTTCCTTCCCCGTCGATCTACGGTTCGTGCTTCTTTTGAGAAGAATTTGGGCGCAATGCGGACTGATCCAGTGCGATTCAGTAGCTCTCCGATTAAATCTTGCAGTGTTGACTCCTAACTCATGTGGTGAGAAATTAGGGCTTTTATTGATTTGTTGGATTCCATTTCAAATGAACTGAAGTTGTTTGTTTGTGAGTTGTAGTTTTTTGGGCATATTGTCTTAGTTATAGTTTGTGAATCTCATCTACAGTAGCTAATTGAGTTCTGTGTCTTTAAATTTTTTTTTTCGAAGTACAGATTGATGTTGGCAGCGAGGAAATGGGTGTGGAAAAGACAGATTCTAAGGGCAATGGTTTCTTCAATCTGTTTGATTGGAATAAGAAGGCGCGGAAAAAATTGTTTTCTAATGGGAGTTCTTCTTCATCTGGTAAGTATTACTCCCTCTTAAAATCCTATTTTGTAGTTTTAACTGTTGTATAGATATTCACATCTTCCTTTCAGGGGATTTAAAAATAAAATAAAATTGAACTGACTCTTTGCAGAAAAAGCAGAAAAGGGGAAGGAAGTTGATGATAATATGGCAAACTCAGTGCCACGTTTGGTGGGTATTAACAATTTTTTTTTATTTTCAGTAGTTATTTCTTGTCTCTGTTGACTGTATTACTTTGTTTACTTTGATAGATTGGTGAGGATGACATGGTAGGAATATCAAGTATGAAGGGAAGCAGTGATTATAGTTATGCTTCGTCCGTGACTGATGAAGAAGGAAATAGTTTAAGACCACCAGGAGTAGTCGCACGGCTTATGGGATTGGATTCTATGCCTACAACAGGTGTTTGTGAGCCCTACTCCACGCCTTTACGTGACTCGCAATCTCTTCAAGAGAGAAGGGGTCCTGAAATTTACATTAATGATCATCTGGTGAAAGGAACCGAAGCCTACTTTAGGGGACCTGTCGAATTGAGATCCCAAAAGATGCCAAGCAGTCCAGTTGAGAGGTTTCAGACGGAAACTTTGCCTCCAAGGTCTGCTAAGACCATCTCAATGACGCATTATAAGTTGTTGTCACCGATAAGAAACCATACTTTCATCTCCGGCAGAGATGCTGCTCATATAATGGAAGTCGCAACGAAGATTCTTGAGCCTGGATGCCAGACCATCAGTACAGGCAAAGGCCAGTCCTTTCAGTCACTTTCTAGTCCTTTACAAATTTACCAGTCAAAGGAGACCGCACGAAAGACATCAGAACTTCAAGAATCATCAAGAAGACCTCTTGAGCTGGCTTCAATGAGGTCTCTTAGGGGAAAGCCTTCAAACAAGAGTACAAATGATCTAGATCATGCTACTGATTTTAGGTCCTTATGCATGGATGGAACTGACCCAGCTGTTTCAAGAGGCAAGGCAAAACCGACTGTCCAAATAAGGGATGGCACAGGCAATAATAGAAAAGCTTTAATTCAGAAGGTCTCCGATGAGCGTAAGCTGAATGAACCATCAAGGAGTCGGTCAAACAATCAAAAGAATAACAACCAGAAAAGAATAGCAATGAATTCTTCTAGCGTGCTTAGGCAAAACAACAGTAAGCAGAACTACCTAGTGAGCAAAGACAAGTTAACTTCAAAGCCAATAGTTCCTAAGCAGCAGGGAGAACAAATTCTTTCCAGAGATGCCTCTTCTGGGAAGGTCAGAACTGTTAGTAAACTTCCAGGAAGCGCTAGGGTTAGTTACAGGAAGGATGGTTCAGGGCCCAGTAATCTTATAAAGGAAAGGTCAAGATTGAGTACTAGTAGTAATTTCTCTAGAACAAAAAAGATGATGGAGGGGAGGATCTCTGGGGGAAGGGGAAGGGAACCTAGTGATAATATTTCTGTAAACATAAATGAAAAATGTATTCAGCACAATGTTGTGGTAGATGAACAATCAAAGTGGAGTGAAGATGGCAGAAAAGCTAGTACAGAAATTGTATCTTTTACTTTCACCTCCCCCGCGAACAAATCAC
The DNA here is from genome assembly GCF_019914945.1 of Typha latifolia. Taxonomy (NCBI): domain Eukaryota; kingdom Viridiplantae; phylum Streptophyta; class Magnoliopsida; order Poales; family Typhaceae; genus Typha; species Typha latifolia. The sequence continues at coordinate 3,487,572 of NC_133091.1, forward strand.
TGCCTGGGTCACGGTTCCCAACTCACATGGAGGTAAAACAAGACATAGAGAATGGATGCAGTCTTAATACTTGCTGTCCTAATAATGGAATTGATTCAGACAAGAAGAAATTGTCAACTGGCATACTAAATGAGATAGATGGAGATTATTTGGGTGTTCTTTTGGAACAAAAGTTGAAAGAATTAACATCTGGGGATGCATCCCCTTATCGTAAATCAGTGAAGGGCATAAGCATTGCAGGTTCCCCACCAGCTCTACAAAAGGCAGCATCTCCTTGCGAAACCTCTGTCACCAGACATGCTGAATGTGAAAACAGGTCCTTAAGGTCTTTTAAGGATGAATTAATTGGTATCTTCCCAATGAACACCCCGTTAGCTAATGATCACGTGTGCAGATTGAGGCACGATGCTCAGGTTCGTTGTACTTAAACTATAAAGTTGATTCTTAAAAGTATCATCATCTCAATTTGGTTACTGTTGCAATTTGAAAATAGAAAACAAATACTCTATATCTACTCTCTTGCATGACCATCTTTTAAGTTTCAGAAAATACTGATAGTGTATATAGGATATGTTACAACATGATAGAAATCAAGGCAATTTTTTTATATCTATTCTCTTGCATTACCACATCTTTCAAGTTTCAGAGAATATTTGTAGTGCATGTAGGACTAGAAGATAGTTTAAACAACAACAATAACAAGAAGAAGCTGTGAATTACAACTATTTGTGTTCCAGTTATGTGGTTTACCTTGACAGAAGTTTTAGGTTGGCTATCAAGCTACCTAATGTAACCCTCTTATATGGGCTTGGGATTGGCTACTTAAAGATATCGCAGTAAACCTGTAACAGGTGGAGTTTTGAAGATGGTTTAAACCACCTATATGATTTACTGAAATTAAAATTGATAAAGGTGACTCGTGTGAGAACTCTAGGCAGTATCGTAATGTGCCTATTGTAAATCTTTTTGTTTACTTGTATTCTATATTGATGTTCTGTTGCTGTGGGCATTTTATGCCACCCTAACTTAAACCAGAATGTAAGTGCCTATGATCACAAAAGAATAATTTTTTTTCTTCTGCTACCTCTTTCTTGTAGATTTTTATGTGGTTTTCAAGTAAATGCTTAGTTCAGTATCCTCATATTAGATGATATCTCTTGTTTGGAACAGAAGTTATTGTATTAATGATATTGAAATTTTTCCAATGGATTAAGTATGACATAGAATACTTCAGTTTGACATGATGTTTCAAACAGGAGAAACTATATTTTATCCCCATGTGGGGATGCCTAAATTCTTTCATGTACTTTATTCCCTTATGATTATACTTAAACTGAAACCGTTACTTTCTTTGTTATATTTGACTAATTTATAAGTTGAATTTGAAAATATTCATTAGATACAAATTAGTATAAGATTAAATAAGCTTTTTAATGCATCTAAAATAATACCAATCGAATTTCAGCTGATAAATATATAAAAAATATATTGAACATATGTATATTTTTGTCATACCTTTGTCATCTGAAATCTGATTAATATTATTTTAGATTTGTTGGAAATCTTATCAATTTTATCTCTAGTGAGTATCTTTAAATTCGAGTTGTAGATTAATTAAATATGATGAAAAAAGTTACAATTTTAGTGTAATTATAACCATAAGAAGGTAAAATAATACAAATAAAATTATAAGGAGGTAAAGTAAATTTAGGTCTAACCACAGGGGGTAAAATGTAATTGCCCCTATTTAAAACATAAAAGAAAGCTAAGGATGCTCAACACATTCATCAATTATAAATGGAAAGTCCTCTCGAGAATATAAACTCAAACACTCAAGTTTGCTCTTGTGCTCACTGGGAATATCATCAAGACGAAACATGAAGTATCATGATGCTCATGGAACAACTACATGTCAAAAGGTCATTTGATCCACACAAGTAGCCAGTTAATGTTATTTCCCAGGTATTGGGCCATTGTAGTTGGATGTGGTTAACATAGTTGGCACCTTGATTCTATGTTTTGAAGTTTTTTGCCAATGCCTTTCATTTGGATTGATGGTGGCCATTTAATATCATGTTGCCTTAATATTATAATTGATAATTTATCTTACCTAATAGTTTAGCTGGATTTCATTTTTTTAGGAAAGTGAAAGAATGGAGTACAGTGGCAACAGTGAGGACCAAAAAGATCCTGAGCGTCAACATCTAAGTCCCCTTTCTGTTTTTGAAGCCTCCTTTTCCAATGAAAGTTGTATCTCTTCTGAGAGCTTGGAAAGTTCAAAAGGTAAAATTGTAGCTGTTCAGCAAATAGTTGATCTTTAATCTTTGATGTTTGCTGTGTTCCTGAAATCTTAGGCTTCTTTTCCAGGAACTAAGATATCTTATTTTGGCGAAGGTATTAAAGCACTTGATGCTTCTTGTTTCACTAAGGTTCTAGAAGTTGAACCTGAGATGGAACTATCTGACTCAGCTACATCGAATGTTGTAGCAACAACAGTTGTAGAGCCAGCATCAGAAATCAATAGTACATATAATATGGATTCATCCAAGGAAGGACTGGAGTTTGTGAGAGAGATATTAAATGCTCTCTCCATATCTGACAATATTAGCTCTTATAAGTTGGACCAAGCTGGTGAAGTTCTTGATCCCGTCCTCTTTGATGAATTAGAAGATAACAGAAGATTGATTGCCTTTGAAGGAGAGGAAAAGGATTGCAGAATGAGAAGGAAGATGTTCTTTGATTGCGTGAATGAATCCCTTGATCTGAAATGCAGCCATTATTTCCAGGCAGGATATCGGTTGTGGGCTAAAGGGGTTTCTGTACTAGGTAAGGATTTAGCCGAAGAACTCTACAAAGAGATGCAAGGCTGGAAGAGCATAGGGGATTGGATGGTGGATGAACTTGTGGATAGAGACATGAGTAATCATTTGGGGAGGTGGGTTGATTTTGAAATCGAATCATTTGAAGCTGGTGTAGAGATAGAGAGGGGAATATTAAGCTCCTTGGTAGATGAAGTTGTTGCTGATATCCTTAATCAAGTCACATTGTAGCATCTCTTTTCCCCCTTCCAAATGTAAGTTATAAGTTACAAAAATTCTCTTCTTCCACTTGTTGTATATTTGCACATCGTTTCTACAGCTAACCCTTTTGTGGGTCATTCATTCAGATGATTTTTGCTCTTTCCAGTTTGACCAAATGCTATGTCAACCTCAAAATGCTCTGAGTTTGTGATAATATGAAAATTAAAGTGAAATCCTACTGATGGAGAGTATCTCCAAGAAAGAGTATTATAAGTATTTCCTGTACTACCATGGATTTTACCTTGTTATGTACTTCTTGTTTCACAGCTAACGCGAGCAGTTGAAGTCAGGAAGTAGACTTTTTCTTTTTATTTTCTCTGGAATTTATGTTTAACTTTTTCCATAGTTTTCTCTTGTCTGGTGCCTAAAAAATACTCTGAATTAGAGTAGTAGTGCTGCCAAGGTCACGATTCTTATAAAGAATTAAATAAATTATCAGTATTAGTTCATGACCCTTTAAAAAAATAAATATTTATATTAAAGCTGATCAGTTGTAACATTGGAAAATTTATTTAGTTATTTACAATTTTCTCTGCTAATGATCTTCAAATTCGATTCTTAGTTTAGTTAAATGCGATGGAAAGATTGTTACGTGCTTAAGATGAAATTAGACGAGACTTTCATACAACTGAGTCAACCTACATGGGTTAAACTGTAATTAGCCCAACATTACACTCATTTAGGTATTCAAGGGAAGAAAATGAATTATAAACCCCATTTTATTTAGTTATTATAGTCCTTACATTTTTCTTTTAATGCTACAAGAACACATGTTATTTAATTTGTATAAATATCCAGTCACGGTCACCGGATTAGCATAAACTAATGGGCAAATACTGAAAGGATAAAGAAGAAAACAGTGATTAGGAGTGGCAAGAGAGTAAGATATATGAGAAGATAGTAATTCTTGTCATTCGTTAATTTGATTCCATACTTTGTTTACAATTTTTAGTTAGTTATATGTGCGGGAGTTATACGTAATTTGGAGATGGTTACATCGATATAGGAGTAGAATAAGGTCAGCATCATATGCTGCCTGGCCTGGGGAAGCGAACTCGGCCACGTTGCTTGTCTGACATCATACTCATCGACGAGTTCTTAACACACACACACCGCTTGCCCTTTTGGGGAGAAACGAAAGGTCTCAGTCTCACTTTATTCATTCAGAAAGAGATGGGCAGCCTGGATGATGTTACCTCCAGTTTCCTTATTATAAGTTCACTGTGTGTGTGGGTGTGCATAGAAATTCTATATGCGATGGTTCATGAGAAAAAAGGGCTTTATTTAAGGATCGCAACTTTGGGGGGATATTAATATATTTCAAATGGATCAGTTTATTTTCGTTTAGTTAATAAGTAAAAAAGTGAAAAAAAAAATTTGAAGCTCATGTGTCATTTGAAAGAATTTGATTATTGAAAAATTGTTTAGTGGTTTGGTAGCTTGATTCGATTCGGTTGATAACATAACGGTACGTTTAGCTTAAAAAAACAGCTCGACGATATTTGGTTCGAAATAATTATTTGACGACGTATATAATTTAAAGCCTAGATTAGTCAGCTAAAAGCTCGACGAAGCTTAAGTGTCTTTGTATCTAAAGAAAGTTGGCACTTTGTTCAACCCATATTTAAACCTTCGAGCTTATAAATAATTAAAAAATAAAAAATAAAAAATAAAAAGAATTTGCTTGTAAATAAAGTCTCATATTCTCGCACTCTCTATGCAACATTTATTATTCTATAAAATCTAGGCATAGTTTTATTCCTAGAATAAATAAAATTTTATTTTAGTATTAATGTTTTTACAATAATATATAAAATAGACAGCTACTTGTCTAATACCTCCTTTTCTCTCAATCTTCTTTTTCGTTTAATATTTTTATATTTATCATTTATCAACTATTATTTAAATCACTAATTTTCTTTTCTTTTTTCGTTCATCCAGTATAATAGTATTTCAGTTGATTATTAAATTATTATTTTAATATATAGAGCAAATAAGCATAAGCTATAGCGATATAAAATTTTATTCTAGACAAGTGAACCTTAAAATTTTCCGTACTTAAATTAAACTCATGAGATGAAGTTAGTAGCACTGATGCTGTGCCACGTACCATCTCGGTGATTTAAGCAATGTATCTTAGTCTTATCGCAAAATCAAGTGAGCTGTTTTTTTTTTTTTCAATCTTTCTTTAGCCCGAAGCTAGATATGAATTGAACAAAAGCTAATCTTTTTTAAATATAAAGACACTTAAATTTTACTCAACTTTTAGCGAATATAATAAGTTATCTGATCTAGATTTTAAGCCATATACGTCACCGAACAATTTCTTCGAACTAAACGCCCATGAGATTTACTTCAAGCCGTCGCGCTGTCGAACTCCTTCTTCAAACCAACTGTAGTATCAACTATCAATTGAGTCTAACCGTAAGCCAAACTTCTAATTCACCGAATAATTTTCTTCACTGTATTATTTAAGCTGTAGTCTAACTCATCACCTTCTTAGTCATAGGGAATTAGTTGTAAATTAAACAAGTGAAATAATTCAATAAGACAATTTTACCACCCCCGCATAGACATCTCTCCATACGTCGTCGTCGCAGGGCATGAGTCCCGTCCGTACAATCAAGGGGTATGCTGGTACTTTCGCCAGAACGTATGGACAGGTTGTCACTCGGAGGACAGAATAATGGATACAACTAACCGTCCTCTCCGGATTGACACAGCGGAGACGTGCCGTACGATTCAGATCGGACGGTTGATAGACGCCTGGGGACCACGCGGACTGCCGCGTAGGGTCACGTGACGGTCATTAAGTTGCGCATCCAACCGTCACCACTCGGTCCGCCCCATCTTTGCCACAGGTTGACCTGATCCGCGAGCCAAATGATGACGCGTGTCTCGCAGGCCGAGAATACATGGCTGCATAGCGAGCTACTGAGGAGATCAGAATACAGAAGCATACAAGAAGCATTGCAGCTGATCGTCTTTTTATAGTACAAGAGTAGATCAGCTGTCGGATTTGGAACAGCAATTTAACATTTGGATATCACACAAAAGGCCCTCCGTTTTGGTAGATATCAGACAAAAGGCCTCTTCTCCTAAGACGAGTATTCACAGAGGACTTTTACAAAAAAAACCCTACTTTACAAAATACTTCACCACTCTTCATAAAGCCCCCCCCTAAATCCCCGCCTTCCTCCCATTATTGCGTGCGGAGGAAGATATCACTCTGTCTCTCTCTCTCTCTCTCTCTCTCTCTCAGTAGCAATGGAGCTCCAAGATCCTAGCAACGGCGACGCTGAGCTCCGAAATCCTAGCAATGGCAAGCTCGCTGGAAACCTGGAAGACTTCGTCTCCGGCGGCGACGAAGACTACGGCGATAGTACGTGCTCCACTCCTTACGTGAGCGCCCCCTCGAGCCCTAGCCGAGATCCGACCCCTTCTGGCCCAGGCTTCTTCTACAGCGCTCCGACGAGCCCAGTACATTCATCCTCTTCCTTCGTCCTCGACTCCCCCTCCGACTCCGAGTTCGAGTTCTCCGCCCGCTTCCCACTCTCTTCCGCCTCCGCCGCCGGATCCATGTCCTCCGCCGACGAGCTCTTCTTTAACGGCCAGATTCGACCAATGCGGCTCTCCTCCCACCTACTCCAACCACAAGCCCTCCCCCCGCTCCCGGATATCGACGACAACCGCGAAGACGAGGCCAGACTCGAGCAACGGACTGCTGAGATTTCCGCGAGAGGTCGCGATCTGAAGCTTAGAAGCCGATCCATCCATCGTAGGGCGAGATCTCACTCTCCTCTCCGCAATGCGCCACTCCACTGGCAGATCGAGGGAAGCGGAGGTGGAGATCGGGACGATAAGGCTTCAGATCTAGATCCGGATCCAGATCCGAAGCAGATCGACGAAACAACGCCGCCCATTCCCGCCGCGGCCTCCCGCTCCTCGTCGTCCTCCTCCACCTCCTCGTCTTCCTCGTCGAGGAGCTCCAAGAGATGGATCTTTCTCAAAGATCTACTCCACCGGAGCAAGAGCGAAGGGAGAAGCACTAACGCCAAGGAGCGCTTCTGGCACTCCATCTCGTTCGCTCCATCTTCCTCCAAGGAGAGATCGAAGCCTCCTCCATCTCCGACTCCGACTCGGATCTCAGAATCAGAGAAGACGAAGCCAAGGAAGCCGGCAGCCAACGGCAGTGTCGGACGGAGACGACGGGCCCCGTCGGCGCACGAGAGGCTGTACGCGGCGAACCGTGCTCAAGCGGAGGAGATGCGGCGGAGGACGTTCTTGCCCTACCGGCAAGGGCTTCTCGGGTGCCTAGGGTTTAGCTCCCGGAGCTACGGCGCCATTAATGGCTTCGCCCGGGGGCTTAACGCCGTCTCCTCCAGGTAATTATTCCCTTCCGTTCATACCCTTAAACTATTCCGGAAAAAAAAAAGAGTATTGAAAACCACGTACGGAAGTGTTTGTTCATTGTATTGTACAGTCTTTTTGTTTATTTTTCCTTTCTGGGAAAAAGATTATGGTTGAAGCAACTAGAATGACTTGTTCGTAAAATTAACTACGTAATGGTACTCATCACGTAACATATGACGTCTCCGTTTGGATAGTACCTGGAAAGAGCAGTTGAGAAATGAGTAACACCCGGTTTAGGATTAACTTTAACGTACCGTTATAACCCCATTAACGGCCGTTTTCGTTGTACTATGCTGCCTGTCTCTATCTTTCTGGAGTAACGTTGGGCACGTAGCTTACTTATAGTCATTAATTGATGGATAAATATAATGTAGCATTTAAGACAGTGTTACCAGATTTGGTAACTCGTAGTGTATAAATAAACTAGTTAGCTTTACTTTGGATATCTTGGTAAATCTAAGATGGACCCATATGTTGCCAGATTCAGTTACTTTTATTTACGCTTTTATCCTAGTCGTGGATTGTGGTTATAGGTCAATGTAAACATAGCTCAACTAAGACTTAGTAGTTCACACATGGAAAAATCAAATTGCCAGAGTAAAAGTAAGAGACAAGTAAGACTTCAGTCACACATGGCCGTCGATGTTTGTGTCGTTGTCTGTTTCACACCGTTGGACTTTGTCTTCCAACGAGATACTATTCTTAGTGGGAACTGCCACTGAGATCTAACTCAGCTAGTAGGACAAGATGAAGAGTCTTTTAATGGTGAGGTCAGGTCCACAGTCTACAGTATGTTAGAATGGAGCCATGGAGGGATAGAGATGGGTGCATAACTACCTATCCCTCAGTGCCATCGTGCTGTCAATTCTATTACTGCAAAGGAGGGTTGCAATGCTCGGCTCTTGTTTCGTTCTTTAGGAAACAAAGGGGTTTTTGTCTCTGCAGCCTTAACTGTTGCAATATTCCTTTCTCCCTTCGATATTTAGCTCTTTAAAGGCTAACCATCTTGTGGTGTCAAGTCTCAAAATTTTAGTGAATTCTAAGAATTTTGTAAGTATATCCTGTTGACGTTGAACTTTATCTTTCATTAAAGGCTGGATAACTAGCTGGCTTTATATATGATTATGACTGTTGGGCCACAATAACTAGTTGTTGAAATTATTATTCCGAGCACATGATAGTGTTCGTCGTCACCTTCCAAGATTCTTCGATCCGATTTTTGGATGGACTTTGCGTGCATGATTTAAGATTGGTCGGAGATTGGTAATAAAGGAGAGTATTATATATACCTTAACCCGCTCCCTTATCATGAAACTAAATTAGTGATGATGTGAAAATTAAAATAAGAACATAAGTCAATTAATTGAATAAACCCCACAATTAATTGACTCCCAACAAATACTAAATAACATTGGTTATTTTTTTAGCTTGTTTAACATCATCTCAATGACTCAATGTAAGGGACAAAATAGGATGCTTAATGGTACTGCTTATAAGATGGTGGAGTGGTAGGTGTGAAAACCAAACAGATCAAATAGTACTCCGACGTCCAGATTCGTATTATTTTTTTTTATATGAATATTCGATGCAATATTTAAAAATTATTTTTTTAATACGAATATTTGATGGATAGTAAAATTTAAATTTATATCCTACAGATAATTTTTAAATAGATGAATATGGATCGAAATTTAAATAAATTATGATATTTTTTGATATAATTAACTCAAAATTCTAAGAGTTAAAAAAATTCTTACATATCAAATACATATAAAATTAGTAAAATTAATCTCTAAAAATATTCTATAACGCATCAGTAATAATAATATTAGTATTCACCATTTCCATAGTCAAACTAAAAATTATAAATTATTAAGAAAATATGTGGGTAAATGGTTATCTAATATTTGTATCTAAAAAATTATTTTTGACCTATTTTTGTATCTAAGTTTCTTTTTTTTTAATTATCTATATTCAATTTATTTTCAAATTTTTCTAAAAAATTCTACTTGTATACCAGTTGGGTACAAATATTTTTTATCCGAATCGAATCAAATAGCGAGTCGGATCGCCAATTTTCACCCTAATTAAGTGGGCTGCTATGTATTTTGAAGTCATAAGAATGGGATATCTTATATTATCTCCACCTGATATATACTATATGAAAAGTCATTACGGTGGGGAAGGCTTTTGGCTTTTGCCACTGTAGAGACCTAAGAAGGCAACTCAAATGGGCAGCCTAATTCCTATTTTTGTGTAGTACCATACCATTGCATATCTCTATCTCATTTATTTTTCGTATATGGCTAATATCTTAATTTGATCAACATAGTTAATGATTCGTAGTGGTCGTTTTATATGACCAGTAATTAACTTACAGTATACGAAATCCGAATAAAATACTTGAAGCAAATGAGCATTATTTATTGTGCCCAAGACGTGCTTGAGAAAATTCTTCATATGGCTAATGATCTACTAATTAACTTAAAACGCGTGCAGAGTTATGAACAACTTTAATATTATGCTTTATGAACCAAATACAAGGCATCATGCAGGCATCTCTTATGCCTAAAAAACGATTGAATAAGATGGTAATGCTTCATCTTTCTGCGTGCTTTGGTAGTGTCGTGCTGCAGAAAGATGAAAAGGGTATGAATTTTTTTTCTTTTCTTTTTCTGAGACCAAGTTAGATACCATTTTTATTGTAGTTGCTGCAGTTTATAACGCAGAAAGTAAGGCAGATGTGAAGCTATTCCTACTCCTTCAACTTTATAAACAAATGGGTTTAGACTTTTTAGAGAACATATTCCATTCCATCGAAAGAACGTGCTATGAGATAGGCCTAACATATACTAATTATATTGTTATTCGTTGTTTAACAGTTTAAAATTTTCTCTTGAGTCACGTTCTAACCTTTTAAATTTTCGAGTCAATTAATTATTTAATATAATAGCCAATTTAATTGTGGTATAATCCCTATTTTCTCTTAGAATAGAAAAGAACATAACATAATATCAGAGTCATTTTTTAAGAAGTTGATGGATTCACATCTTGTTTCTTAACCTGTTTTGAGTTAAGCTTGAACTTTACTTTTGGGTTGGATTTAAATTTCGAGTCAAGCCTAAACTAATTTACTTAGGTTCGACTCAATAGATACAGCTTAAAGGCTCAGTTTGTTTACACCCCTCGGACCGCACATTTTATTATCTATGCAAAGACTTTCATCTAAAATGTGAATACACAAGAAAAAAGAAAAAGTCCTCTTAACATGATTAGAACATGATTAGAGGAGGATCCGCGAGTATAAAGTTATGTAATCTACAATGTAAATACAAACGGAGGACCAAATAAAATTTCCTATACATTGTGCATGGCACATACGACAATTGTTCTTAATTTGTTTGTCTTTTTCTTTTTCTTTTTCTTTTTTTAATTTTTTTGAGAAAGTAAGGATCACCTTTATTTGTATTAGGTCCAAAAAGACTCCCTATTAGTGCCGCATGCATCACGATCAACTATAAACACTCTACGTATTTTATGATTCCTAATATATACTTGAGTGGATATCGTAGTACAAATGTTTTGCACTCGCAAGTCGGGGAAAAAGAAAATTTTCATATTGTTTCTTCATTAAATCATTGAGTTCAGGGTCTCCGTGATCAATTTTTTTTATCTTTGAGAAAATTTTAATCTCATTTTCGACAGTTTTATTCAATTTGAAATAATTTCTTGAGAAACTTATTTAAGGCAGTACCACCTGCATTAAAATTTAAAGCTACTGCATACATTCAAACTGGGGAATTGAAGCAGCAAGGGGGAGAAATCTCCAACATTAAATTATGCTCTTAACTCGACCTGCTAACTACTTTACCAAGAGATGGAGACCCCAATTTATAAATATGTAGCTTGCCTCCATGATCCATCTCTTTATTGGATTTAATTCGGAGTATATTTAAGAGTTAATTATCGTTAAGATGATTCAGATTAGTGCACTCGATGTATCATATATCAGATAGTTTCTCAGATTAGCCTTGCTTTTGTTTAAGCATGATTTGATACATTGTTGGCCTTTTTCTTCTTTTCTTTGAGATCATGAATTTAAATTTCATTTGCCCTTTTTTATTTTCTAATTTCTACTGTTGCTGTGCAGTTAACGATCAGCTGTCTATACGTGACATCGCATGATATATATATTGTTAAAGCATTACTAGTCTTAGAATTATCATAGTTCAAAATTAAAGCTCTACTATTGAGAAGTACTCCCATGATAAAGCTAAAGTACAAAGTAATAGCTTCCAAAGCTTGGAGAAGTAGTACATGATCACTGCCAAAATGATTTTCTCTCACAAGGCATCCGAAAGAAGCCAATTAGCTAAGGACTCAATTTGGCACCAAAACTGCTCTACCGTTTGAAACTGATCATTCTCCCCCTTATCAGAATCCTCCCATGACCATGAAACCATCTTCCTTTGCTCATCCCACACCTGATCATTTCCTCTCTTCTCATCACTTTTATCCTCTAACTCCTTCCCTCCTCTCACCTCCTCATCCTCTCTCTTCTCACTTGAGTTGGCAGTGCCACCTCCATCTCCACTGCCAAAGCTTTCACCTTTTTCTACTAGTACTACTCCTTTGTTTGGGCTAAGCAACCCACTAAAATCTAACGCCTCCTCGTCTAGATCAATCAATATTGTCTCCAAGCTAGTCTCGGGATGGTCCCAAACATTAGACACCACCATGTCCTTCTCTCCCTCCACTGACGGAAGTACTGCTGTTATATCTGAGCTGTGAGAGTTTAGGTCGTACCTCTTCATGGCTGATCTCTTCGTCTTCCCAAGCTTGCGCTTGCCAGTGCCGGCAAACTTGGCTACCTTTACGGTGACGGTTGGGCCGCCGCCGCCGCCGCCGCCTTGGAAGCTTTTGACTCTCCTGCTGAGGTGAGAGTTCCAGTAGTTCTTGATCTCGTTGTCAGTTCTCCCAGGGAGATGCCCTGCTATCAAGGACCACCTGCATGCACGCATGCATGTAGCTGTGCTTGCTTTAATATTCGCGAACTCCTTAACAAGTGCACATGATCAGTTGTGTATCATGCATGTACAAAGGATAGGAAACAAAGCAATCATAGAAAATTTAGTCCAGTGATTAAGGTCCTGTAGTTGGGTTCGATATATGCTTGCTAAATCTTTTATCAGAGTGAGATATGCATAGATATAAGATATATAATTTCAGATTAGAAAACAAATGTAAGGGTATTAGGGTTCACACAAGTCTCAAAAAAGGCTAGACTTAAACCTAGACTCCATGAATTTGGGAGGTACCTATGAGCATTAATTAAGTAGCTCTCTTATATGGGATATGTGTAGACTGGCTAAAAGGGTGATATTTTCTAAACAAAATGACAAAATTAAATGCCCTATATATAAATATCTGTCAGAATTGGAAAGCGAGAGGGACTAAAGTAGGGGTATATATATATATATATGTGTGTGTGTGTGTGTGTGTGTGTGTGTCAATTAATTTAAAATGAATTGCGCTTGGTCTTAAATAATGAATTATGCCCTGTTATCACTATCAAAAATTAAAAAAGAAAAAGAAAACTTAATGGTGATTTAATGGGAAAGAAGTCAACTTTTTGAACTCTCCGTTGCATAACTATCCAAATCCAATGAGGCGGAAGAGATGATCTGTATTCCTTGGTGCAGGGAATTTCATACATTCTGGTTTGTTGAGATATACCCTCATGAAGTAGTCTTTGTTACTTGCCTGTTTCCAAAAGAAGCATGGAGCTTGGCAATGGTTTCTTCTTCTTCTTGAGTGATGTTTCCCCTCTTGAGATCAGCTCTGAGGTAATTTATCCACCTCAGTCTACAGCTCTTCCCGCACCTCAGCAATCCTTCAATCAAACACCAAAGTTACCAAATAAATTATATATATATATATATATATATATCTTCCACTGTACAAGAAAGTGAACACACACAACATACGCATGTACATAACTACTGGCCACAAAGAGACATTTCTACTCCACACCAATGGAATATTGCTACTGATGAAAGATAAAGAAAGAGAAATCCTGTGAAGAGAAGTTTAATTACTTGAGGGATATAAAACTTATTAATTCCTAGTCTCTCTCTCTCTCTCCCTATATATATATATATATATATATATATAGAGAGAGAGAGAGAGAGAGAGAGAGAGAGAGAGAGAGAGAGAGGACTTTGGTAGTTAATATTAATTCCTAGTGGCGTGGATACCTGCATTCTTAGGGAGTGACCTCCAAGAGCCTTCTCCATGTTCTTTGATGTACTTCACCAGTATCTCATCTTCATCTGTCGACCACCTTCCTTTCTTCAACCCTACCTTCTCACAACATGGTGCTCTTCCCATCTCTTATTCTGCTTCTTTGCTTCACTCCTTCTCAAACTTTCTCTCTCTTTCCTTCTCTACTTCTTTCCACACACACACACACACAGATGTATATATATAAGAATACTTCAAAGTCATAGAGTGGTAAATATTGGAGAGTTCATGAGGGAATGTTGCTTTGAGGTATGTGCTGAGAGAGTGAGAGAGAGAGAGAGAGTAAATGATGGGTTTGTGGCATTAAAGAACTGTTTCGATTTCTGTATAAGATAAAGACGGACGAAATGCACATGAAAAATGTTTACAAAATAATCAGCCCAATCCATGTTGGAGAGCCAGCCACTCTAGGAAAGAACATCTACTTCCATGATGCAATAGCCCCCCTCCGATACAACGGTGATGTTTCCTTTCCCAAAATGGGAAGTTTTAATGTTGGTCTAGAAATGCGGATCAGTCATTAGTGTTTTATAGAAGCTTTCTAAGCACCTATATAGCTTCTTTGCATGCATGGAGGGAGACTAATATTCTTTATCTAATTTCAGAAGATGTATATAAAGGAATTATCATAGTTTCGGAGGGTTAAATTTATTAATTAATGAGCCAAGATAAGATTACAAAATAGTTACTCTAAGCATGCTAGTACCATTAGTTCCAATTACTATAAACATTTTGCCAGCCTAATTACCCATAAACACTACTAACGAGAGGTTGTTAATTAATTATACTATATATTCTTGGTCAGTTACCCAACATCTTAAACTTTTGGGTTAAATTAATAATATCATAAATCTCTTTAATTTCTTAGAAAAATCTCAAACTGGACTTCTTCTATTGCTATGACATCTCACGTGCAAATGGTCCCAATTATAATGTAAAGCGACCTCCTCCTAGATATGTGGCAGCCTTTCAACCTTTGGTTCGAAGAAAGGATTTGAAAGTCCTTACTTTCGAGAGGAATGTCTTCAAGAGGAATGTCCTTCGTTATGCTAAACTAATTCTAATGGAATTAAATATGATGCCCACAACCAGACGCAACCCCTCTAAGTGTGCAAGTCTTAATGTGTTCTAGCCTTTTAATCTATGTCAAAGTTAAATACACTTATAGAGTTATAGTGCGTTGTCTTCTATTGGGCATATATAGGTTTACATCCCTATTTTGTGCATTTGGTTAGGCCCCAATTTTTATTGAGCCGACCTTGATAAAAATACACAACCATGCAATCAAACTTTAACGTAAAGTAGCACTCGGACTCCCTTTGATATCTATAATATTGTTGTATTTCTATGTTTTCTAAATAAGCATATCAAACAAGCGTGTATCCCCCTAATGAAAAACATATAGTTTTGCATGTAATGCTATTTGCGTTACTAACCGTCAAAATTTAAACAATTTCCATATAAAAAGATACAAATGCCTTTATTAGTTTTCATGCATTTCTTTTAATTAAGAATATTTTAAAATTTTTGTTTCCTATGAAAGTCAAAAATTAATCTTATATTATTTGAAAGTAATTAGAGAGTATCTATATTATATTAAGGGATATATATATATAGATATGTGTGTGTGTGTGTAAATATAAAGTGAAATACGAGTAATTAAGTAAGAAATATTTTGGGGTTATACACGCAGAAAAAACGTAATCTAGAAAATTTTATTTAAAAATAAAACAACTGGGTGTTTGGTCTAGTGGTATGATTCTCGCTTCGGGTGCGAGAGGTCGCGAGTTCGATTCTCGCAACACCCCCTAAGGATTTAAAATTTATTATTTTGTGACATATTTGCTGATGTACTGCTTTTTCAGTTGTATTTGGGAAAGGACGTCTTTTATTTTCGACCCCTTGGCCCTTGACATATCTAATTAAAAGCATTGCTAATAGGTTATTATTGGAAATCTTTATGTAGTAGCATTTAGTATTAGAGTGAGTTAAATCTTATGTTGAATATAGACATAAAAAACTCTAGATGCATGTACCACATATGCAACCCCCTACTACTTACTACTAGCAGTATTTAAGAATACATCACACCAAGTAACTCCTGAGAGTTCTTTACCTCGACCGTGGAGAGTATTTGGGAACCCTGAATGCCTACTCTCGTATTTCCAACCAAAAGATGATTAATTTTGAAGAAGCAGACCTCTTCCTTCCACTTTGGCTCTACACCCACTTGGTTGGTTCCTTATGTAAGCACCCTTTCTCTCCAGGTGGCCAAGATGCCCTTTCCCTACCTAGGAATTTTCATCTCTGATTGTCGGGTCAAGGTGCATGATCATAACTCATAAGGCTCTGTTAAACAAGATCGAAACCAGTAGGGTGATTACCTTGATCAATGCTACTCTGCTCTCGGTTACTACTTACTGTTTAGGCAACACCCTTATTCCAGATTCTATCCTCGACTCTATATCCAAATTGGTCAGGGACTTCTTGTAGGATAAGAGAACCAGTAGAGGCTCGCACCTGCCTTACTAGGATGTAGTGATGAGTGCTAAGTCTAGGGGGGCGTCGATGTTTGCTGACTCGAGACTGCCAAGTTTGCTCTCCTCGGCAAGCATATTTTTAATATAATAAATCATGGACTAGCCAGCCTCATGATCAAGATCATGCTAGCCTCGCCAAGTACCAGGAGCTTAATCCTCGGTGCCCAAAGGTAAAGGTGAATGCTTCTTGGATCTGGAGCACTCTTTGCAAGACCACAAAGAATACAAGTGAGTAGACATGATCAAAGGGCCCAGCCCGCATGTGCTCGGCCCAACCCGGCCCGGTTTGGACCGGGCTAAGCCTGACCCGGACCCAGTTTAGGACCGGCCCGAGCCCAAACTATCCATGGGCGGTACGGGTCAGCCCTTTGCCTGCCCTACCCGGCCCGAAAGCCCGTCCGTTTGGCCCGCAAGTAGGCCCGCTCGTTCTGCTACAGTAGCCCGCCCGTCTGCTACAGTACTTTGCCCATGTGCTACAGTAAACAAATTTTAGTATTGTACCGTTTTGCATTATTTTAAGCACACCTTTAAAAATTTTTAATTTATTTTAATTATTTTTTAAATGGAGGAATATAAAAAAAAAATTTTAAAAATAAGCTAATAGTTAAAAAAATTCTAAAAATAGCTAAAATATAGGTTGGGCCGAGTGATTGGTTGGTTGGGCCGGCCCGGCCCGGCCCGAATGATTGGTGGGTCGGGCCGTGAACAAATACTTAAGCCCGGTTGGCCCGAAAAACCCGGCCCAAACCCGACCCAGCCCGCCCGATGATCATGTCTACAAGTGAGTGAACGTTGGGTGGGCAATGAGCTCACCACAAAGGCTATAAGTGAACCTTGGGTCTCTGAGATCCCGCGGTGCATGCAACCATGTATCGTTGGCCCCTCTCTCCTAGAGGAAAAATCCGAGGGTGACAAATTTGACGTGTGGGTCCAATTGGAATCTTGACGAACTCATCAGGCAAACTGGCTTGGACTTGGCATTTGACATCTCCAAGCTCACTTTGGGGGATGTCACCGGTCCCAGATTCATGGATCGGTGGCTGCACCCAAAAGAAGTTCCCTAAGCCAGCTCAAGTACGCCTTTTTTACCCGGTGTAGCCTAGACTCTAGGCAAGCTACCCTTCTTGCTACACCAAGAGTGTGCTCCTTTTGTTGGAAACTCCTATAGTATAAGCTGCCAACCCTATCTCCATCGCCTGTGCATTGTGTCTAGACATGATCATTATGCTCGACTCGCTCAAACTCGACCCAAACACACTCGGTTTTAATCGAGCTAAGCCTGGTCTGACCCGAGTCCGAGATGGTAGTGGGTGGCATAGGCTAAGTCTTTGCTAGTCCGGCCTGATGCAAAAGCTTGATCCACTACTTTCATCTATTATGGCATGACTCATAATACATGCATATTCCTATAATTTTCTTAGTCCCACATTGAATATTTAGTAAACTCTATATCAATATATAAATATATTTTTATGAAAGATAACTAAAATATCTTCATATAAGCCCACTAAACTCAGTCCAATAATATATAATATTTTTTATATTTAACACATTTTGTCCATTATATACAACCGAAGCCCAATATATAATAGGTTAGTGGGCGGTAACGAGCTAGAATATTTTAGCCCGGCTTGGCTCGACTAATTAGTGAGTCGGGCTATGAACAAATATTTAAACTCAATTGGCCCAAAAAAAATTCAGCCTGACTCGCCCGATGATCAGGTCTAATTGCATCAAATGATTTGTGTATGGGCCGGGGGTGTGGAACAACTTGAAGAGCAGGCTTGACTAGGATGCTAGCCTTCAGTCCAAGTTGAACCTGAACGGACTCACTATGAAATGGCATCACCAATCGGAGCAGACTATTAAGGTCAAGGGTGGCATTGCGGCTATATTGTAGCTCATTTGGAAGCAGCACAACAATATCATCTTTTGGGAGACTGTAAGCTGCCCTAGGATGGTGGCCCGTCGGGTGGCCTCCATTGTAGCTAAATATAAAAGCCAGATGCGGACAAAGTTTCGACTAGACCCCACAGTAATAATAGCTAGAAGCCACCTCGAATCAGTTGGGTCAAAGTGAACGTGATGTTGGCGGTAACAATCTAATTCCAAAGAGTCACCAAAAAAAAATCTTATCAAAATAAACTTACAGATTACAGAATATAAAATTCTGAATAGTCGAGTCTAGTGTTGGACACTATCTCCTTAAGACCAATTCGCCCTCCACCGAATTGCTTCTACAACAGTGGACGTCAGTCTCCCAGGATACAACGACTACCTTGCACTGGAAAGGAAGCAACTTTCTAATGCCTTGATTGAACCTGAACCGTGCTGTACTCTCTTTACGTGCTGTTGGGTCAAAGTGAACGTGATGTTGCCGGTAACAATCTAATTCCAAAGAGTCACCAAAAAAAAATCTTATCAAAATAAACTTACAGATTACAGAATATAAAATTCTGAATAGTCGAGTCTAGTGTTGGACACTATCTCCTTAAGACCAATTCGCCCTCCACCGATTGCTTCTACAACAGTGGACGTCAGTCTCCCAGGATACAACGACTACCTTGCACTGGAAAGGAAGCAACTTTCTAATGCCTTGATTGAACTGAACCGTTGCTGTACTCTCTTTCGGATGCTCGATGAAAAGAAAGTCACAAATGGATGCACCATTTCGGGTCTGAAACTAATTAATAGTTACACTGTGAAGAGATGCACCATTTGGGTCGGGTTCAACCAACTAACTGATTGTTTAACTATTTATCGAAGGGACACACCACTTCGACCCCGAACTTAAGTTGCACAGTAACCTTTACCCACAAAATAGGTACCACTTTTGGGGCCCAAAGCCCATAAGAAGTTTGTTACTTATATACCATACTAACATTTCTCAAATATCCAATATGGTACTAAACTTACTTTTCTTTATTTTCCATTGCCATGATACCCATTTTAGAGCTAATTTTTATTCACTTCTCTTCATAGATTTGACTAAGTGAATATTTGACAATAAAGTACAATTTGAGCTAAATTAATTCCACCATTAAATCATCGTTAATAATATATGGACCCCACTTAAAACTTAGCTCAAAGTTAATAAAAATTTATGTTAAACACATGAAATTACCAACACGTGAATGGTGCTCTAGCTAAGGGAGGGTACTAATGTGGTGCTGAAGTTATGCCTCGTAATGAAGATAGAACCTTTTTGGGTGCTGTATGGGAGCTAGCCCCACTTAACTCAATAATTTTGACGGAGGTATGTGCTTTCCGATTAGGCTTGACGCTAGCTAAAGGCCACATGAATTTAGTGTTATAGTAGGACTCTCTCGAACCAGTATGAATCCTTTGCACAACAAACTAATAATAAATAAATAAATAAATAAGCTATTTATGCCCCTGCTCATTAGGTCTATTGTGGAAGAAATTTTTGTGCTTTTTGTGATGTAAAATTCTCATTGTTACGGGGAAGAGAATGGGCGGCCGCCGCTGTAGGACATCATCCTCCCAGTCCCAGAGGGTAAATCTGGGTGCGGTGCGGATGGCCCGGTGCCCCCCTTGAGTCCTTGACCTCTCCCACTTGTTGTTTTTGGGCTCCTCTCCTACTGCCTCTATTGATGGGAGGGTCACTAGCTGATTACAGCTCTTTTTAATCAAAAGGAAGAAAATAAGGCAAATACTTCAATGCACCTTTAAAAATTATAATCTTAATCCAACGGCTATAATAGCCAGTTTTCATACCGTCACGGTTTCTGCACCGGTTCCAAAACCACATTACGTAAGAAAAAGAGTATATCAGTTAAGAAGATTAATTACGTGTGCCTAACTTTCCAATTTTCTTGTTATACCCTTGAAGATCTTAACCATTAGATCTTCATCAAAGTGATTGATAAGTACGGAAGAAGCGCTCTACACGTTTTTTCCGTTAAGATTTCTCTCTTAAATATAATTATGCCTTAATTATAGGAGATATCATTTAATATTAAATAATTTAAATTTGATTGTTTGGAGATAAACTTTAATTTAAATATAATTCTCTATCTCTATCTATTAAAATTTAATTTAAATCAATCTTAAACTAATGGGAGATGTATGTAAATAATAAAAAATAATTAAAAAGATAAAATGTAATTAAAATTTCATCAAGTTAATTATAAAAGACATCAATACCCTTATTTTAATATATATGCATTACTCTCAGTTAATGATATATATGTCTTTTACTTAATAAAATATTAAGATAATATAATTGTTAAAAAATAATGTGCAAGATTATATATCTAAAAAAAATTACCTGCTAAACCGGTAATATCTTTCATTCCTATTATACCCTTAAAGATTTTAACCGTTAGATCTTCATCAAATTGATTGATAAAGAATTAATTTGATTGCATGGAAGAAACCCTCAGAAAATAAATAAATAAATAAATCCAAAGAATTCGGCAACGTAGATTACGATTTGCCGACTAACATAGCCCATTTGCACCTCTCATGCCCCTCACGTGCTCATCGATCACTTTGGTACCGTATTTGCTACTCCTATCACCATGACCCGCGGCGGCGGCCGCGGATGGGACCTCCTCGACGTTGAGCGCCACCTCCTCCGTCTCCTCCACGATCGCGCCGCCCGCCGCCGCCACCTCGAAGTCCACGCTCACCTCCTTCGCCACCACCTCGTCAACTCCAACCTCCTCTTCTCCGCCCTCGTCTCCTCCTCCTCCTCCGTCTCCTATTCCCTCCGCCTCTTCCTCCACCACCCCTCCCCTTCCCTCATCCTCTTCAACTCCACTCTCAAATCCCTCTCCCTCTCCTCTTCGTCCTCCTCCTCCTCCACTGCCTTCTCTTTCTTCTCTCTCCTCCGATCTCGCTCTCTCTCGCCCGACCATCTCACCTTCGCGCCAATCCTCAAGTCCTCCTCTTTCCTCTCCGACCCAAAACCGTTTCTATCCCTCCACGCCCTTGCTTTTCTCTACGGATTCCATTCCTACCCCTCTGTCTCCATAGCCATCCTCGAAAACTACACTGTTTTCGGCCCCATGTCTGCCGCCCAAAGGGTGTTCAACGAAATGCCACGCAATGATATCGTCGCTTGGAACCTTATGATTAATGGGTTTTGCAAAAGACGCGATTTTGGAAGCGGATATCGCTACTTTCGCCAGATGGGTGAGCGGAGCATCGTCTCCTGGAATTCGATGCTCGCCGGGCTGTCGCGCTGCGGCCAGGACGGCGAGGTGCTGCAGCTGTTTGAGGAGATGGTGGAGAGTGGCGGAATTGAGGTTGATGATGCCACGTTAGCGACGGTGCTGCCAGTGTGCGCTCGGATGGGGAATTTGGAGCTTGGGAGGTGGGTTCATAGGTATGCCGATAGGGTAGGGCTGTTGAAGTCGGCGGTCAACGTCGGCAATGCGATCATCGACATGTACTGCAAATGCGGGGACTTGGTGAGTGCTCGATCAGTTTTCAACGCTATAGCGCGGAAGAGCGTCGTCACTTGGAATACCATGATCATGGGGTTGGCATTCAACGGGCACGGCCATGATGGCCTTAGCTTGTTCGAGGATATGAAGAGGAGCAGCCAACAGCCCAATGCTGGCACATTTGTCGGAATTCTTGGTTGCTGTACTCACGCCGGGTTGGCAGATAAAGGCCGAGAGCTATTCCATTCCATGCATTCAGAGCATGGGATTGAGCCAAGGCTGGACCACTACGGGTGCATGGTTGACCTCTTGGGAAGGTGTGGGCTTGTTAAGGAGGCTCATAGGTTGGTGAGGAGTATGCCGATGAGGCCGAGCGCCGCCATTTGGGGTGCGCTGCTGAGTGCATGCAGAAGCCATAGTGAGCTTGGTCTAGCGGAGGTGGCCATTAAGGAGCTTATAGAACTTGAGCCTTGGAATTCTGGAAATTATGTGTTGTTGGCCAACCTCTATGCCAATGCTGGCAGATGGGAGGAGGCAGAGAAGACGAGGTGCCTAATGAAGGAGAAGAGCGTTCAAAAGGTCCCAGGGCAGAGCCTATTAGAATTAGGCGTTGTTTAATATGAGGATGTGAGTATGGATGGAGAGAATTGAGTAAATCATGAGGATCCCCTGCACAATAACTGGTGAACTTTTTTTCCTTCTTCAGAGTTCAGACTTCAGAAACCACCCATAAGGTACTCACTACGAATACATAAGGAGAGTGCCAAGAAGTGCACACGTGTCTATTATTGAAACATGAACTTTAGTATGATTCACATAGAATCCCAGAGGATCAAGTCAAAGAGACCAACAGTTCATACATGGTTTAGCACCACATGCATTAAGAAATGCCTGTATAGCCCAACCTAAGCATATGGAAGAGAGCTAGCGGAAGGTCTTCTGGAATTCATGGAGAAACCGATATGGTTACGGTTACACGTTGATTTTACTGGCCAAGTACCACGAGTGCATAGCGAGACTGCCGAATGCCATTATGTTGGCAAGTGAAGATAAACCGTGGATCATTCCAAATCTCTTGTTCATTGCTGCAAGATTAGGATTAGTTTTTGCCACTTCCACATTTCTTGACCCTCCAACTTCTTCACCAATGTTGAGATCTCTCTCAATTTTGTGCCTCTTCTTCATCATCTGTAATGAAACAACAAAAGTGCTTCAATTCCTACTTAGCAAACATCCAAGTGATATATTATGGAAGTAAGAAAAAGATGCACTCAGAATATGAGAACTATTTCTTATATAATAATGCCATGACTCATGCTACAGATTTTAACAGTGCTAGGGTGAGACATCCTTATTAAAACGGATCAGAATAGCAGGGTCAAGCAGTAGTTTTATTATAAGAACTGTGGGGAAGATAATGCACAAGCAATACCATTTTCAAATAAGAAAAAAAAAGTAATCTAAAATAATATAAGGAGATGCTTTAGATGGATTAAGCACCTCTTAAATGGCTTTCATGCATAGTTTTATTCGTTTTCTGTGTGCATCAGGATAGAAAACAAAGCTCGTAATTTGCTACAAGTTTCTTAGCCTTATTGAAACGCTTTCTTAATCTCTGAAGCATCAGAAAGTTTAATACTTTGATTCTGAAAGGCCTAGTGATTGCTGGTAAAGAGATTAAGTTAGTTTATACAGTAAACTCAGAGCAATTATTACAACTGATAAAGGCATAATACTCCAATTCTGTAGATGTTCCGAGTCCTCGATAAATTCTAATTAAAGTGTATTTGCTTTCCATTCTTTCCGTCGAACTGTAAAGATTCTGTCAAGTGTTTATCTTAATAAGATTCCATCTAAGGTACACATACTTAAGGCTTTGACCAAAATATCCTTGTAAAATTATTATGGATACGTAAGCAAAGCAAAATGTCTAGAAGGCATTTCTTGGGTTCAAACGTGCCATGTTAGGATGAGTCCATTAACTAACAATACAAAAACAAACTGTTAGCTAGACATTCACTACTCCACTTTCAGAAAAGCAAAGAACTTGCTAAAACTTTCAATCCTCCAGTTATAAAGACATTACATGTTGGTTCCTGGGCAAGTAATTAATTAAAGTTTAGCAGGTTATAAACTATGGTCAAAATACCATGCTTTACCATAGTAAGGACGTGCGACTTAATTCGTAAACAATACTAGACCATAAAGGCAGGAAGATAATTTTGTTAATTACCCTTCATAAAAAGAAAAATATCTACCTTCAGTCAGTAATTTTCGAAAATTGACATTCTAGGGTATAGTTTGATCATCTAATCATCCTTCTGAAATAGCTCCATCATGCCATATAATAAATTAAGTATGCCAAAGTAGAAATTTAAGTTGCACAACACATGAAAAAATAAAGTTACTTGTGAGGAAAACAAAACAGAGTATTTGCCCATGCAAGAAATGCAAGTAAAGATGCTTCATTTGTAGCAAAGCATTACCTCAATAGTCATAGGGGTGAATACAAGGAGGTTGGAGAGATCAAAACCGAGAGCTGCAAGGAGGAACCCAAGCTGGTAGCGCTCAATGGACGAGGCCAACTTCCACGGGTGGAGGTAGGCAAACGCCGCCACAGAGACCGCAGCACATACCGCCACCAGCATGAAGTACGCCGGGAACATCTTGCCCTGTAGACTCCCAAACTGGTGCCTCGGCAAATTCCTTCAATTTTTTACACCAACGAAATAAAAATCAAAAGAAGATTTGGAAATTTCGCTATGATTTATCAAAAGAAAACAAGATTTTTGTCCTGGTTTCTCCGAAGAGTAGGATTTCTTTCCACCAGAAATCAATTAAAAACAGAAAAACTAGCATTACATCCATCTCGATTCTCTCTAAGAGTTGGATTACGTATCTATTGCTAACAAAATGCGATATTTCCACTGAAAAAACTCAATTTGAATGGGTTTTAGGGTTCCTGGAGAAGTACTTGAACATGACGATGCCGCCGATGAAGGTGACCCAGAGGGCGGCGCCCCAGGCTGTGGAGAAACATAGGAGGTGCGCGAGCTTGGCGAGGGAGACGGCGATGGCTGGGGAGTCCGGCCGCGAGCCGAAGACGTCCGGGGCGAACACCACCCCGATGGCGAAGAACGCCACCGCTGTGAGGAAGCGAGTTGCCCACCCCATGGGAGAAGTCTAGGGTTAGGGTTTGTGGAGGAGAATGGTGAGCTGACGAGACGAAGTTAAATGAAGCTTCAATGGAAAGAGGACGGCTAAACAGTCATGGTAGGTGCGTTGCTGGGGGAAGACTTAATGCTAATTTTCAGAAATGTCCTTGCAAAATTAGAAATTTCTTTTTTATATTTTTATTTTTTATTATTTTTGGTGGGCCAACATTGAGATGAAGCAAATGGTCATATCCAATCCACCTACAAGCCTATATATATATATACCCGAGTATATATATATATATATATACCCGAGTATATATATATATACACACACAAATGAACCCCTCTAAAATTTATCAGAGAAGTCACATTCAGCATATAACACAGAGTCTCATGTTATGTTCCTATTACTTATGCTTGTAAGTTATCACAATGTTTCATTTTTATTATCTTTAATGTTCCACTACCAAAGTCCTCAAACAGTTAGGCAATGGTTTATAATGATAAACATAATCAAGTTCAGCGAAACCTTCATTGCCTTGATTCTATATATTATTTTCTCTAAAAAACAATAAGCATTAAAAGACTGCCAAATGCAGTAATTTTTTGAGTCCTTATCACTTTAATATGGTACAGATCTAAGCACCAGCTTTATGAAATAAAAGTAGAATATGTTACCAAGTAGAAAAGTTGACAATTAGGTAACAGATATAGGTTGCAAAATTCCTGCCAGTTCCCAGCAAAGAAACATTCAATGTGAATTGCAGAAAAAAAAGAAACTTTCATAGTCCAAGAAATCGGTTTTCTTCCCATTTTCTTCCTAAAGGGGCAGTACTCTCCTTTCCAAGAAATCATTCTTCTTCTTTCTGTTCATCTTTAGCAAAACATTGAGAAAGAATGTTTTGCCGGTCAAAGACTGCAACTTGCTTTTCTCAACTAAAGAATGGTTGATGCAAAACATTATTATAGTAGAATGCTTTTGCGAACGGGATTGTTTCCTTCAAATACCAGCTAACCTGCACACAGCTTGAGCGTTAACCAGGAGTTTGAGATTAGTATTGCTCGAAACAATTCATAAGATGATGACAGACCAAAATAATTTATAAAATATAGTATACCAGTTGTTGCTGAAGGAATATAATCTAAAATTTGGAAATGAGCAGAAGAACCAACCATTTTCATCAAAATACAGTTAGCCACGAAGGACCAACTCAGGATGACTTCAGAGCTCATGGACCACAAGGGGCATTTTGATGCTAACAGCTGAAACATTGTCAATTCTTACCAATCTTTCTTTAGGTGCTCAACTCAACCCAATTTGGCTGAAAAAATAGGCTAAAATTATGGTAATCAGGAATTCTCAATTAGTAAACTAAATGTTTTCTCAAAATTATGCATCTTAACTTAACACACAGCATGAATAATTATATAAAGATTAACATAAATGATCTATACTCAAACATAGTAAGCCTTATGAGTTGCTTCCCCAAATCTACTTTGAAATTATGAAGTTAGAATTCCCCTAGGATTTACACAGATTGGAACAGTGTCTTTTAAGTTTGACCTTAACTTCACTGTCAGCACCATCTGAGGGCTCCGCATTTCAAGTGAAAATTCAAACTATTATATAAGCATGATATCACATATCTGGCAAGTAAGACTAATGTTCAAATATGAAACAGGAATCTGCTTATGTCAAGATATCATCTACAGCCTGCAGAAGAAATCAAGACCGAAGATAAGTTAGCTTTGAGTTTCAAATGGTTTCAGGTGACAAAGACCTTGAATGAGTAAAAGCACAAGTATGTGAGTTCTTAATCTATACCAGAAAATTCTTGATTATATGCTTCCGGATAAGAAAGATTCTTCACCCAAGATTTGGCCTTCTGAAATGAACAAACCAGTTGGGTTCAAGGTGTTCTCGTAAAATAATACTATTAAGAATTAAACTCTTGTATCTATAGACTAGCCTTGAGCAAATGTACTTGACCAGGCGTTCCTGGCCTAATATGTTTGTGGGTTGGTTTGGGAGATTTAAGGCCTGAAGAGTTACGCTGAGCTAAAATTCCATAGGCCTAAGGATTACATTTGGGTCTGGGTTAAGTTCCACTACACCAACTAGAAATAGGCCCAATGTGCTTGTTGGAGATAGCAAGTATGAAATTGCCCCAACCGTAGAAGCTAGGCTAGTTGGCCTCCATCCTGATAGTTCCTTCATCTTCTCCCACCACCATCAATTGTGCCTACCATCCCATTCTTCTCCATCGAACCACTTTCTCTTTATGCCTTTTTACTGTCCCACTCTCTTCCATCACCAATATCAGTTCCACTAAGATCTTCATGTTATTTGCATTATAAGGAGTTTAGAAGTTTACAAGGTAGTAAAATATATCTTTAAGTCAGTTAATTTCTTAATAGCCATCAAGTAATAGAGTGTTCGTCACTTTGTTGTATGTTGAGCTTCACTGAGAACCAGAAAGGAAAGAAAACTAACAAATACAACAGCTATAATAGTATGATACGTCTTAGATAAGTAAATAACAAAAAGAATTATCAGATGGTCATAAAAGAAAAGACCTAAGCAGAAAATTTACAAAGCATAGTGAGTGCTGAGTAGAAATGCTTTGAAGTATAAACTTTGCAAATCAGTTTCCACCATTGGATATACAGGACAAACCACAACAATGAACAAACTCAAGGTGGTTCTTTGAATGCATTTTGATGATTTCAATTAATCATATTGAAAATTGTTTATGCAGACTATAGCACCACATATAATTAGACTTACCACAGGTTGTTTTAGGAGGCAGATATATGACTGCTAACATCAGGTTATGTCCTCCTTCAGATGAGCAATCTTGATCTCATCTTCAAGATTTAGTTCAACCTCCAATTCAGTATTAAGAACCTTTTGGAAACCTCTTTATATGCAAAACAGTAGAGAAGAAATTACGCAATCAATTAATCAACTATTAATAATCCGCAATACAGAAAAACTACAGTAGAAATGATAACCATAATTGCTACCTGCAATGACATCAGAATTTGAGTCGAAAGTATAAGCTTTTCTGCTTTCTTAGATGCCTCTTTGCTCATGGTAATAAAGGCATGTCACATATGAATATATAGCAACGTTGATGAAGCAGTAACAGAATAGAGCTACCGCTAGTCTTTTACTAGGGCTGAGATCCTCTGGGTAATTCATATGCCTTCCATTAGTAAAAATATAATTCTAGAGCAGTATCACCTTTGTTAAAACCATGATCAAACTTACATCAACTGTTGACAATTTTGTGAGCAATTTCAGGTTCAACCTTCTGAATAGGAGAGGAACTCAGGTGAATTCCCTTCCTTGCATATTTTTCGATCATCTGCTGTGCCTCTCTGAAGTGGCCCATACTGCTGAGGGCATCTACAATTGGGTCATATGAATGCGAAGTAAGAGTACAGCCGCTGACCTCCATCTTAAGTAGTATTTCTTTAGCTTCTTCAATTCTTTGTGCATCACATAAAGCTTTGATGATAGTATTGTACGTGTAACTATCAGGAAGTACACCAAATCTCAACATGGCATCGAAAAGGTTTTGAGCTCTCTCAGTTTTCTTCATCCTGCAGAAGTTCAAAATGAGGGCATTGAAAGAAAAAATATCAGGAATAATGCCTTCTCCTTTCATCCTATTAAAGAGCTTCATTGACTTGCAAACATCCCCAACAGAACAAAGAGAACGAATCAGTATGTTGTATGTAACAACATTCGGAGGGACACCCCATTCTGCCATCTCATTGAGGCAATCAAAAGCATCATCCATTTGGTGGGCTCGGCAAAGACCATCTATAATCGAGGTAAAAGTAATGACATCTGGCTTAAACCTATGTTCTAAAAGCATCTTCAGAATATCCCTTGCATTATTGACATCCCCAGCTCTTGAATAGCCACTTATAAGAGTATTAAATGTAACTAGGTTTGGACAATAACCTTTGCTATGCATTTCTCTAAAGATCTCCTTTGCCTCATCCATCACTTCTGCTTTGACGAAGCAATCGATCAACATATTGTAAGATTCCACACTACATACAAGTCCACCCGAAACCATCTGCTTCAAGTATTGCTCTGCCTCAGAAAACTTTCGCTCTCTGAACAAAGTCTTGACAGCCGTAAGATACGTGCTAAAGCCAGGCTTTCCACCTTTTCTTATGAAGTCATTGAGTAAGCTGATCATATCACCTGATTCCAAACCCTTTTGAGCACAAGCCATCACAAGACTAAATGTTGTGGTGTCCGGAAAATAACCTTTTAGGCTCATCTTATTCATAAGTTCTATTGTCTCACTAGCCATACCATTCTTTGAAAGGCAGTACAACACAATTCCACCGGCATGCTCTTGCATAAATGGCTCCTCTTCTAGTAGTCGGTTTAACATCTCATGCGCCTTGTGTGGCTCCATGCATCGAAACATGCCATGGACCAATGACCGGTAAGTAGCCTCACTTGGAGCCACATTTTTCTTCATCATCATCTTCAAAACCTCAAAGGCATCTTCCACTTTATTTGCATTGCAAAACCCATCCACCAGTATCGTGTATGTGAACACATTAGGAGTAAGACCAGAACTCTCCATCTGCTTCAACAACCGTACAGCTTCTTCAACTATACCAAGCTTGCACACTCCATGGATCAGAGAATTGTAAGTGAAATGATCAGGTGAGCAGCCATCCGAAGGCATCTGCTGGAACTTGAAATAAGCCAAATCAAGTGAATTAGCTTTAACCAATGCTGCAATGACTGAATTATAGATTCGTGTGCTTGGCCTACAACCCAAGAAGGACATCTGCGCAAAGACTTCATTTACATACTTGGCGAGCCCCAACCTACCCCAACTGGAAATCAAAATGCAAAGCAAATCCTCTGTAATTCGACATCCAGAGTTTCTAATCTCCTTCAGCAAGTCTACAGACAACACTACAGGACCTTTCCTCCAAAAAATATCAGATAAAATTCTGCGAACTGATTGATCCTGGGCTACTTTCTCATCAAAACTAGAAACCCAGATGTAGAATTTGAGCAAGAGCAATGGGTTTTCAGAATTTCGCAAGACACTCATCACTAATCGGGGATTCAAAGACTCCCTATTGAATCGAAACTCTGTATTGAGCATCAAAAACCAATCCTTTTCCGAAAGGATCGCTGAGACACGAACTCGGTCGACAAATTTCGCCGCCTTCTGGTGACATTCGTTCGAAAGGAGCTGCCTTGGAGCCGAGGTGCCATGGGATCCTTTGAACCCATGAAAAAAATCGGATTTTTGAGAGAACCCATCAAAAATATCGGATTTTGACGAAGAGAGGTGGGAGTTACCATGAGAGATGCGGCAGAGAGGGTCTGATTCGGAGCTCCCCCTGTCGATAGGCTTGGGATTAGTTGGGGTCCTTCGTCCCAGTACCAGTTCGGCTGCGGCGTGCTTCTTAGAAGGCGAGGTTCGGAGATTAGGAGATGGGAACCCTCTCATGTCCTCTTCGCAATCGAAGAGCAGCAGAGGAGGAGGAAAGGGTTTTTCCCTTGCAACTCGCGGTTGTGATATTTCAATCTGTCTGGTACTCTATGTTTGCACAAGCACACCCATTCAAACCTGTAACCAGTATGATTCGATCATTCGAATACCCACTTCAGGAATTCCATCTAATGAGGAAGATAATTAGTGATAATCATAAGCAAGTTAAATTAACGATTTAACGGGTTTTTTAGTTTATTTTTATTTTTCTTTTATAGATCACGAGTACATTCGATAATCATAAACAAGGCAAATGAATTAACTCTTCTTACCTATAAAAATTGAGAAATAAGTAGCAACAAATTTAAGTTATACGTATATAAGGATTTAATTACTGAACTACACTGAAGCAGCACAACTTTTAAAAAAAAAAATTAACGTAAGATGTACAATGCTGATTTTTCAGCATATTATTTTAAAATGCCGGTCATAAAAACTTTATACGAGAAGATGGTAAAAATATGAAAATATACGAGAAGAATTAAAAGAGCAAAAGAATTTGGTTTATATTTATCTTAGTTTAATCTGAATTTAATATTTTTATCTTACTTATCTTATTGTATCAAGATAAATCTCTCTAATTTATCTTATTAATAAATAATTAAAAATTATCTTCTCATGACCACCATATGGATCTCTAATATAATAAAGCTCCCATAGATTCAGTGTTTTTCTATTGAGATTGCGAGGGACTATTTTAGGCAAATGAGGTTCTTAGGTTGGCCACTTTGGTCAAACACTCTACTTATAGTTTACATGGGTTAACCTTTTATGATCCAAACTCTGATAAAATAAATTCAACCCGATTTGAAGGTTTCTGCTTGTGATAGCATAAATTCAAACCCATTTAAAACCTTGAGATTTATATCGAATTATCTTATTGAGTCAAAAATTGCCACTGTAAATCTTACTCACTTTGAGCAATACCAGCAAACAAAACATTGAGGATGATTATTAAAGATCCGCTTAAATGGAAACTTTCTTCAAGAAAGAATGAAGGCATCCCTGTAGATAAACGGTCAGTGTTCAAGTCTAACTTGACCTAATAGAATAATGATCTCCCAATTTCAATTCAGATACACAAGATTTAGTATTAACTTATCAGAAACAAAAATTATTCTATTTAACTTAACTAGGAATGCAAATATGGAAGTAACTAAACTTAAGTAGGATGCATCCCAAGATTTCTCACCAAAAAAAAGGGATTGCAATTGAAATTACTTCCCCTACAAAAATTATTTGGAAAGACTTGAAAAATAAGATCAATTAACCAATGCCCAATAATTGAGAACCATAATCCCCAACTACAAGTAATTGTTTAAAAGAATGGGAGCATCTAGACTCAAAACAGATAGAACACAAAATCTCCACTTGGCGCTGTTGATGATCACTAAATATATCATCAACAACGAACAAAACATAGAGCACCCAGAGGTTCTACAATCTAGACGTGAACAACTAAAAAGGGGGACCATGGCAGGAAAAGTTGGGAGTTCTCTTCTAGCCATTCAAAGTACATGCATTCACCCTATATGATGTACTGTGAGAGCCACTTGAAGCCATCACCGTAACCCATCTTGCGGACAATGCTGCACATGAAGACCTCAAGAGGCCGGACATTGGAGTTCCCAAGGTTGACTTTTCCCTTGCCAGTCGTGAAATTGCTTAGACCCAAGTGGTAGCGTAGCTCTTCCTCTGATGCAGCATATGGGATGTCAATCTTGTTCCCCAGAATCAGAAATGGAACATTTGTCAGGGAATCATCAGAGAGGAGAGCATCTAGCTCCTTCTTGGACTCCGCAAACCTCTCCTTGTCAAAGGCATCAACCAGATACACCACTGCGTCAACCTAATTATGAAAATGATATAGTAAATTTAGATGAAAAGAATAAAAAAATACCACATCAAAAGAAATTAAAGGACTCATTACAACAGCATATTAGGAAAACAGAAAGACTTATAGTGAGAGTAAGTACATGATGAAGAAGAAGAAAGCATTAATAGCAAAAAGGAAAAGTATGAACAAGTGAAGATGAGGTAAGATGGGAAAGAACTAGGATCTTTGGCAAATAGTTTATTCATTAGACATTCTGAGGCACAAAACAAGCTGCTCAAAACCAAAGTATGGCAATCTACAATTGCACACATGAAAATCAGAATTCTTACGAGATGCTGGTATTCGCTAACTATGGTCATGAGAAAAAAAAAAAAAATTTCAGATACACATTGAGTCATGAGTGAACTTATTTACCATATAAAATCCAAAACTAGATAAAGATCCAAACAACAAAACCTACCAATTTAGATTTTAGAATTAGTACAACCCAAAAGAATCTCATCAATACTTTAGCATGCACATACATCAGTCTGCTTTCATTAACACTTAATGGAACATACATGCTCTCACTGGCAGGAAAAAACATAATAAAATTAATTATCTTTTATTAGCACTTAATGGAAAATACATATAATTGTACCTCACTATCAACAGCATACACATGTAAAAGCAATAATTTTCATTGTCCAATAGAACATCTGCAAAAACTTCTAGCATGGAAATACAAGTAGACCACAACATATCACTCAATCCATCCGTGTGATGAAATAAATTCAGACCATTCCTTATATTGTGGATCAAGAGAGAAAATTACACTCTACTTGTATCAGATAATATGCACCAATTGGAATATCTGATGTAGGATCTAGAACTTGGCTTATGCTATTACCATTTTTCATGTTAACAATCTGGAGCATCACGCAGCAGCGACATGCATTGCCAAACACTTATAGCATCTTACATCCAGCTACAGCTACTTAATGTGCAGTCAAATCAACTAGGATAGTGGACTTGCCATTTTAGATTCTCCATAATCGTGTGGCCATATGAATATGAACCACAGATATAACCTCACTATTAGCATCAAGAATCAATCATATAGAAGATCAAGCCAAGCCCAAGGACCTTGACCTCAAATTGATGTTGCAACTCTACTTTCAAATTTAAATAGATTCCCTTATCGGCGAATGGTAATGTAATGTCAATAATGAGATATGGCTAGAGTACTTTACAAATAAAAGCAAAGAGAACTAACCAAAACGATGCATATTTTCTACCTTGAACAGCAAGAAAGAGAACATGTTCAAAATTACCTCTGCAACTTGAAGTGGAGACTAACAAGGGAGCAGTCTCATGCAGTCATTGTCAAGATTCAAGAACTTAAGCATACCCAAGTTTAAGATCAAGCAGATAAGGAAAGATATGATGTCCATGAGCATGGAGATAAGAGGTAGGTTATCTACAATAAAGGACAGATGATATTGCATCTGGAGTAAAGGTTGAAAAGTTACCACATTTAGGATGATAAATGTTTGGCTGTACAACTTTTTATTAATGACTCTATATTTAGCAATGACGGTTTCATTGCATCTCAGTCTGGCATTTTATTGTCCTAGGCTACTGACATGGCAAAAACTTATGTTAGTATCCTATTGGACACCTAAATCATATGGGACAACTTAAATGATTCGGAGGAATATATGATGGTTATTCATAAACTTCTTAACAACATGGTAACAAGGAGTCATTACAGCTTGGTGTTTGTGGATTTAAATGCTACATCTTGCAAATCAAATTAGTATATTTAACAGTTGTTACTACAACAAGCCATTCCAAGCCAAGCTCTAACAAGCTGAATTCGGCTCAAGCTTGGCTCAATTATTAAATAAAGGTCCAAGATGTGACTTGATCTCTGTTCAATTAAACAAATAAGAAGGTCAAGCCAGCAAGCTGATTCAAATATTTGATACCCTTACATTGCATATTAAGATGATATTTGTATATCTTCCCATATTAATTATTTTACTGTTGCCTTGCCTTATATATCTCCATTCTTGCGCATAATGACAACAGTATTATCTCCTCCAGCTATATCCTCTTTTTGAAGTTCTTGACTTAATAAGTAGATGATATGTCAAATTCACCTTATCAATTAAATTTTGCTAAGCTTGACTTGATTTTTAGCATGCAAAAAGACTAACACACGACATTTTCATTTCCAGAAAAGGATTTGTATGAACAAAGATCATCATCATAACCTGAAATAAATAAAATCATTATCATTATTATATATTCTAGTCTTAGATGCTGCCTTCCTTAGCAAGGCAGGCAACCAAGGGCCTGTATGCAACACCACATCACATCCACGCATAACTTGTTGCAGAATATGCAATCAAGTTGCCAAAAAGGAACTAAGAAACCTAAGCACAATTCTTCAAACCAAATTTTAAAAAAAAAAAATTAAGAAAAATATCACAGATTCTGCACCAAATACACGATATATATATATATATAACAAGAGATTACGAAGAAAGATGAGACCTTGGCATAATAATCCTTCCAGACACGGCGAGCGATCTGATGTCCTCCCAAATCGAACGCTTTGAACTTAATCCTCCCGATGCTCAGCTCCTCCGAAGTAGGGTACTGCGTTGGTTGGTGCTGAACCAATCTCTATGACACACACACAGAGAATATTATAAAAAATCCATAATTTTTTTTATAATTAATTTTTTCATAAATTATACAAACTAATCATCTAAATCGAGAATTTCTCAAGATTTTAAATATACAACTCCTCGAACAAATCGACCAATTAACTAGGTACCTCATCCTTGAGCATATGAAGCAGCGTGGTCTTCCCCGCGTTATCAAGCCCCAGGAATAAGATCTTGGCCTCCTTCTGCCACAGCCCGAGCGAGGCGAGGACGCCATAGAACCAATCTATTACAAACATCGCAGTGACCGAGAATTCTTCCTCGGCTCGATCAGATCGCTGCGAAATCTCACCGGATCACGGCTATAGAATCCCCTTAAAGCTCTCAAGATTCCGATCTGAACACTTGAAAGATGAGGAGTAAACCCTAGAGAGCGAGAGCGAAGCAGAGGAGGAAAGCGTCAGAAGCGGAGAAGAATGCAGAGAGAGGGAAGCGGGCGTTCGGCAGCTACTAATATCGACAAGGGGATCTGTAGAAGATGAGCTGGAAGAAGATGACCGGATGGGCCGGTGGCAGGATGAGATGACTAGATGGAATTTCAGCCATCCTGTGGACGAGGTTGGTATGGTGACTGGTTTGGTGGAGCGGGACTTCCCCTGTTTTTCTAAACGGAACGGCGGTGGTAATACCAGCCCAGCGCAACGCCGCTACCCTATACGTTATAGGTAGTGGGTTATTTAGTGCCTACTGCATAGTGGCCATCCCAACGTTCTAATAGTCTTTGAAATTTAACACAGGGAAGTAGGATTAAAGCGTGCCTGACCGTAAATTACTGCATTAGTGCATATTCTAATCCAAACATTTTGAAAATTTTATAAATCACACCCTATATTTTATATATTTTATGATTCACACAAATTGTCCTTCATTTTTTATAATTTTATAATTCGACTCCTCAATTTTTTTCTACTCATCGTAGGCGAGCCAAAGGTTTTAATCTCTAAATCGGAGTCGATTTAGATGCTCGATTAACTCTATCTTCTCCTTATCCAAAGCAAGAATAAATAAAAGATGAGACAGAAGAAGAGGAAAAGGAGGGAAGGTGGCGGAGATAGCCCGAGGAAATGGTTGGGAGAAGATGAAAGAAAATAGAGGAGTAGAAAGGAAGGAAGAATATAGTGGAGGTATTTTAATAGTTTAATTAATATTATAATGTTAAACGAGTCAATTTACAAATTTTTCAAAAACAAGAGTTAATACAAAATAAATAAAATACAGGATATTATTTATAAATTATTTATAATTTTTATATTATTCAAGAACTCTTAAAATAACCAAAATTCAGACACACGAGTATCAGTCTTTTAATACAAAAATACTATGAGTACTTTGACCTCGTAATATATTAAATAATAGATTGAACAGTTGCATCAGCTGTCCTATTAACCAAGCCATTACTAAGTATGTTTATTGAGTTTAGCCAAAGCTCCAAGTTGTTATATCATCCAGTAATACTCTAAATTCATCAAAATTTACACTTTAAACTGTGGTTCAAGTGAATAGTTTTCATCAGTTGTATACCATAGTACTGACTTTGTGAAATAATATGGTCTATAATTTGAAAAGATAGAATGGAGAGTCACTTCCTCGTAGTATGACACATAGTTCGAGTGATGAATTAAAATTATTTGGAAATACATCTTTTAGCCCCTTTTTATTCACTTCAAAAATAATTATTTTTTCTCTTTTTACATACAATCTCTTATTTTAGAATAATACCTAAACATTATAATAATTATATTCTATAATACAAATATTATTCATCAAAATTATATTTTATATCACACATTAGCCTAATTATTAATTTACATCAAATTAAAAGGTGTTATCATAATTTCATAAAAGATAAAAGACTTTTTTTCTATTTTTCTTTTACTTTATATCACATCAAATGTTATTATTATAATTTTATTTTAAATATAATTAAATATAGAAATAATTATTCTTAGAATAAATACCTTATTTTAAAAATAACAAGTAAAAAAAAATCTATTATAGAATTGCCTTGTTTTGAAAATAATAAAT
The DNA here is from genome assembly GCF_019914945.1 of Typha latifolia. Taxonomy (NCBI): domain Eukaryota; kingdom Viridiplantae; phylum Streptophyta; class Magnoliopsida; order Poales; family Typhaceae; genus Typha; species Typha latifolia. Next base: position 3,524,608 of record NC_133091.1, read on the forward strand.
AAGAATATCTATTCTCGAATCAATAAAAAGCAAATAAAATATTACATGTACTTATATGCGATATCGTTATCGTTAATACCTGTATCCGAGACTAAGTACCAACTTAGGGTAACAAATGGATATTCTAAAAGAACCTTATCCTAATCCCAATATGAGAGAAAGATTTTATCTTCATCTAATCATATATTGATAAGATTATATCAATCCATTGACTGTGATTATCTTAAACCACTTCAAGATAAAGCTTAACAATTTCACCAATTGACTACTCCTTAAACTTGTAATTTAAAATTGTTACAACAAATTTAGAATACAATTTATAGATTAACTTGCCCATAATACCACAAAGTTGGAGAAACTTAGGACCTTTTTTTTTTCTAAAATTCCACTCAGTCTTCTAAACAAGGACATAATATTACAAAGTTAAAAAATAAAGTATCATATTAATGACATAGAATAATAGATAATGTTATAGATGCTCATATTGTATGAATATTTCGTGTTTAAATCTCAACTGCACTAATTCAATTTGGATATTACTAAACCAGAGAAGTGGAGAAAAGAAAAGGTCTCTTTCACATTGAAAAATGACAAGATATATACTCCGAACAACTAGATGACATGTATGTAGGAAATTCCTGAATTCGGGCACGCAAATGATCAGATCTCCATCGCCACCCTCATCCTTGGTCGCCTATAAATTGGCGTTACCATCTTTCCTGATATCTCGTAAAAGCATTCGAAAAGGTGGGGGCAGAGAGAGAGAGAGAGAGAGAGAGAGAGAGAGAGAGAGGCTGTACGACGTCAATGGCGGTTGAGGTATTCTTTCTAGCATTCTCTCGAACATCTTCTTCTCATCTTCTTTTATTCTCGCTCCGAAACCCTACAAAACTCTGTCCTTCTTGGGTTAGAATCCTTCAAGTCCGCCTCCAAGAACGCTTCACGGAGAAGCAGAAGCTTCCCACGTCCAACAGAATGGTTCGGTCGGAAAATGGTCGAAATCGTACATTCCAATAAGCAGATCAATGCAGGTTAGTCGCGTTTGGCATTGCTTTCTTGTACTGGTTCTTGCTGCATTTCTGTTGCTATGGCTGCATCGGAGGTACCTGTTTAGGCTTGTTGAATGTAATAAACGATCTTTTTTGTAGGCTTTATGGATTATTTATTTTTCAAACGGGAAATCCAAGTACGTCTTGCGTTTGTATTGACGTATTTTGATACCCTAGATAGGCTCGCGAGCTTTAATTTGGTTCTTCTTGCGTTCTTGTGCTGGTTTCTTGTTCGAATTCCGTTCTTGTACTGGCTCTTGGTGTAAATTGCAACCATCTCTGTTGTGAGTTTGATTTTGTTTCATAGGAGCAAATCCATGCCAGGTTCTTGTTCTTGATTTTGTACTGGTTGTCGTTATAGTTTAATTTGGTTTTGGTTTGATTTTTTTGCTTCTTGTTCTTGTTCTATACCCCGTTGTTATGCTCGGAATAGGTTCTTTGAGTTTAAATTTCAAGGGTATAGTAAATTCTCCTAATTCGTTAACATAATAGATTCAAACGGTTTCTGGCTAACGAACACCTCGAGCAAATCCATGCAGTTATATTGTCGTTTGATTTTTATGTTTTACATAATATAAACCTTCCATGACTGGTAAGCATTATTTGGTCCTTTTATTATTCGGTGTTCTCCTGCTGGTTCTTATTCCAATTGCATCACTATGCTCGAAGGTAGTTTGCTAAATTTCTAGTGTAGTAACGATCTCTGCTGTGAATTTTCTGGGAAGATCTTCCAACTGTTTCTTGACTAACCGAAGACGGTTACTACAGAGAGAACAGCTGAAATGTTTAAATGTGATTTTTTTGGAAGGTCTACCAATCTGATTTTATTTTCTGTGGCCTCTGCTGCAATAGTGGAGTGGATGTAGTAGTATTTGACTTTTTTAAGTTCTCATGAGTTCAGGTCTTCCTAAATATAATTAGCATTTTGGATGAGTATTCGTAGAGTGATGTTTATGCAAATTATTGTTACTCTCTGTGATGGGTCAAAACGGGTGCAGAAAAAAAGAAGAGGAGAAAAACCATTTCAAACTAATCCACCTTTTGATGCATCACATAGAGAATTCCTTGCTTGTCAATATAAATAACAAATGCCACATCTAATAAAGGACCTAATATGCTTATAGTTTAAAGTTGTGCTTCGTTATCGTCTGAAACAGAAGGCTGATACAGTCGATATGGTCAATATATATCGTTTTTTCAAGCATCCGATTCTGATCTCAAAACCGACACTTAAAATCTTGGCCGATCTTGATCAATTTTAGCCGATCTACCTTGGAATCGGCCAAAACTGAGATCCGTGATTCTTATTAGCTGTATTTATAGTGATGACAAATAACTTCTTATATTTATCTTTTTTTGTAGAAATAATTCGGACATTCAAAAAGGCATAGGCAATCCTATGTCGTTTCTTGGAATATTGATGAGAATAGATGAAGGGCGACCATGAAAGGTTAGGTAAAAGACAGATGATCTTGGTCATCCGTCTAGCTTTCCATGGGTTTCAAGGAGGAAGAGACCTATGTAGCAACCTTTAGTCATGATAAAAGTGGGGAAGGGAGGATCTTCTCTAAGAGGTCCAATCAGTCCTTACTCGAGTTCAAGGATGTGATGCCACTCCGTTTCCTGGGTCGGTTGATTAAGGTTCTTGAATAAGAAGCATTGTGTGCCCTTCATATTAAAGTTAAGAAGATTGAAAGGAACTTTTAGATTACCTAGTTCCGGGAGAATAAAATAGGTCATTTAGTATATCTCTTTTAGGAAATCAAAGGGCAAAAGCTTATACAGAAGCTTCCCTCTTATTGCCATTGCTGCTGTAGATTGACTCCTGTCAGCTTGATGTGATGCTTAGGATGGATGGGGGGCTAATGCAGTCTAGCAATAAAATGTCATTTATAAAGCCTCATTACATAATATATTAACTAAACTGATAAATATATAAAATGTAGCTTTATAATATCTGGAAAATTATCTTTATCAAATCTTGTTCACACATGATTTTATTATGATCATATGGGTATTCACACATTTAGCAAACATGGTTAGTTGCAGATGACCAATGAAATGTTAAATGTCAACTTAATAATGATAGATATATCAATAATAGGACAGACAGTTATCATTTACATATGCAACCACATTCATTAGTGGTCCATATACGAGTGCATATTCATATGTGGTCCACAAATATAACCCCTATATGTGGTTCAATTGCATATAAGGATTGGATAGTGCATTATGCAGAGCAAATTACTTACTCCCAATGCTCATGCAACGAAAGCTATATAACCAAGTTTGTACACCTGAGTAGCCTAACAAGTCTTTTCTCATTCATGGAAAGGTTGATCATAAATTTGGACAGGTTACTTCTACATGGGGCCAAATTTTTTATCAAAGAAATATAATGCAGACCTTGTATGAGATGTTAGGAAAAGTAAAGAAGGTGCAAGATATGACACGCAAAGAAAATCCAATTTGTGATTATATGATATATGCACTTGATGCAATGATGGTACACATTTATAATATTTTTAATAAATTTTTAAAGATATTTTTCGGTCTTCGATATGTCAATCTTTGATTTTTAGTTTAAATATATGTATTAAAAGTTTAAAACCTATATTATAATGTTTTATCTTTAGATTATTTTTGTAAATGACATATTTTAGTAAAGATAAAGTAACAGTTAAATATAAATATTATTCAACACATACTATGATTGAAGACATTCATTAAAACTAATATTAATGATTAGACACTCCATAATATTATTAAATACTCCATAATATTAATTAATAATAGTTTTATAATTAAAATTGATATCTAGTTGAACGTAAAATGACAAGGAGGATTAAAGACTTCATTTGTCGGCACAAAAATAACATAAGAATGTTGCATTAAATACTGTTGATATTCTTCAAAACTCATTTATTAATAGTATTGCTCATTGTAACGTCTTACATAGTCTTCGTACAAATAGAAATTTTATAATTATCCTATAATATGATATGAATATTGAACATGCACGAAAATGAACGGCATCGACACAGACACAGGCATAGACACACTATAAGCACATGCAGATTGAGGATATGGAGTATAATAATGGTGAACTCATATCATCCTGTGGGTGCACCTCTCCTAACGTTCTGCTACCTACAAATTCAAGTCCTCTGTAAAAAAAGACTACCTCTCTGAGAATGTTGTTTAACAGGGATGTATATCTCATCTCCATCATCATCATTACCAGACTAAGTCTCGTTGTCATCTCTAGTCTTATTATCATTAATTTTATCTAAGATTTTTAAATGATCAATTGATCAGTTGATTTTATAATGATTGATGAAAATAAGAAATTTTTAAAAAAAAGACTCCACATGGCACAATGACCGACATGCGTCCGTGCCGAATGGCAAGCTCGACACTCAGCAAGTGCCGGTCAGCACGGGGCGTGCTGACCTACATGGCCATCCATGATTTGATGGCAATTATACTTTTAGCTTTGCCAAGAATTTCAAGGTTGAAGCAAAACGGCAAGAGATACCATCAGAAGAGAGTAAGAGACAACAATGAATCAAAAGGAATATGGAACTATGGACAAGAAATCAAAAGAACATAAGATGGCATTTAGTGTTTAGACTGTAACATACAAATTTCTTCACTTTAATCACTTGAATAGTTTAATATATGAAGCTAGGCAGATATTCTTGTACTATAGTGAGATCTTGTGGTTTGCGAATGTGTGATATATTCTGTAATAATTAAGCATTACTGGGCAATCATGTGTGGAGATTCAGCTGTGTTAGTTGCCAGATTTGTCTTGTTTTATAGTGCATAACTCTAAATTTTATCCGAAACATGCAACCAATCTGACAGCATCCACAATGAATATTTATCACAAATGGAGCTTTCCTCACTGAGTTTGAAGTAACATATTGTAGCCTTTGCAATTTGATCTATTTTAGTAGGACTCACTATTACTATTGATTATTGAAGCATCATAAACTATTTTTACCAAATTATGATGAAATATCATAATGTATCTCAGCTACATCTGGCTGTCGACAAGATTACTTTTGCTCCAAAATAGGAATACTTGAAAGTTGAAAGAAGTATTACGTACATCAATGAAGCATGAAAGAGTATCATTTTTAAAGTGCATCTGATTTGAAGATTGCCAAGTACTTGTGCTTCGTAGATATGCAGCTGTACCCAGTTTCTTGTAGAAACATGAGCTGTTATGGCAGATGTTAACTTACTGTTCTTTGCGTGGTTTCTTTTTAGCATTATTAATCTTTTTTTCTTAGATTTATGTTTTAACATTTCTATGCATCCATCAAACATCATAACACTTAAAAGTGAGACATTACATTTTAAATTCTATCAGTATGCGGTACGCACTATTTCTGGATGTTAGCAAATGCTGATTGTGGTGCTGCTCTTGCTTTATATTAGTATCCGTGCCTTTGCCTAAAAAACACTAGAATTGTGTGTGCATGTTATTGCTGCTTTTTCTAAACTGCCTGAACTCTGCATGGCAGCTAATGAGGTAATATGATTAATTACTAATCTAAAATTATTACAGCATGTTAAGGTGTTTAGCTTCAATGACGAGCAGAGCTGGGAAGGGCAAGGAATTGGGCATGTTTCTATTGAACATCTGGAGGTTCACTTTATATTTTTATTTTATACTATACACCTTTTCTTTTAGCATGTACGCTACATTTTCTTTGAAATATGTCTTTATTTTTTTGTCTAATTCACTTTTAATATGAGTAGGGATTTAATGAATATTCTGTGCTATTAGAGTCTAAACTAGAGAAACCACTATTTTTTAATATCTTAAGCTTTTAGAATAGTTGATGAATTAACTAGTGTCAGAGTAGGGGATCTATGTGAAATAGGAATTCTTACATAGATATTATATTTACTCAAATTATCTTCAACTATGAACTATTTTTTTACCTAATTGAAGAAGGTTTGGGTTATTATAGATATTTGATATCTCATGGGTATTCTATCTTCAATGACTGATGGATTAAAACCAGAACTGTTATTTATTCCGGAATGAAATCTTATCGTAACTTCTTATGATAAAAGTGACATTCCTTGTCTTCAATTATTTAATATTTAACTTTTATTACTTTTCTCTACATTTAAACTTACAAAGTTACAATTAACTAAAATGTTAGGTTATTTATATTAGGTTATTCACTTATTTGTATTAGGTTTATATACATACATATATTTTAGTCTCTCTAATTGACATTATTATATATATACACACACATACATACATACTTTTTAGTGTCTTTAATTCACATAAAAACAAGTGATTTACTTGGATATTGCAAAAGAAATGGTCGATATAGTTTTGGTAGGTCATAAAAGATGGATAGGTAGATTTTGATACAAATTAATCGAGATGGGTCAGATCTAGATATTTCTAATGTCAAATCAGGATTTACTAGGACATAAGTAAAGCATTAAATTAAACTTTTCTTCTGTGTCAAGGCAATAGATATGAATAATTAACAAGATTTTATAAGTTATTTTGCAAATGCAAACTTGTGAAGTACAAGTTGCTTGAATACATGCAATGAGAAATTGGATAATAATGTTGCTTGTACTAATGATTTTAAATTATGAATTGTTTGTCTTTATGACTTACTGATGTATTTGCTTGTTTATCAGCATGCTAGTTATCTTGTCATATTATATGTCACGACTCAAAATTAGAATCATGACCAACCTTGTATCTCAGTGCACTTGAGATACATGAAGCCTTAACTAATATTTTTCTAAGTCCCAAAATAATAAGAATTTAAATTATGAACAACTAATTCCAGTAATTATAACCCAATAATAAAAAAATACTAATGTTATTTAGAAGAGGGAACCCATGAATTAACAAATATAGCTTAATGAGTGGAATCTACTCAAAAATTAAATAAATCCAAATCCATAACATAACTTTAAATAAATACAAGTCCAATAATATAAAATGAGAATCTTACTAAGCTTGCTTATGATAACAATAGTAATAACAGTACAAGTAATGACAGAGCAAATCATATCTCATAACATGGTTCATGTCCATATGTTGAATTTCTTTCAATATTAATAATAACGTTATATGTTTCAACTTGGGACTGTTCTTGAGGATCCATATCAATTACAAGTCACCTCGATATGCACTCAAGTCTTTTTCTTATAGTTAATCCAGTTAGGGTCACCAAGGGTGTCACTATGTGATAAACTCCTCTTGTCATTTTTACTAACCATAGAAAAAGATTAGAGTCACCTTAGAAAGATTTCTAATCTAGCATGGGAATGTTCTCTAAGCGCGCCAGATTCACCTAAATAGATCATATGCTGATCAGGTATAGGACTATCCCCTGGACTTCAAAGTAGTCTTGAGTCACTACAGGAAGATGCACGAAAGTATCTAGCCTGCGTCTGTTCTCAAAATCCTACCACATATCAATTATGTTTTTCCACTAATATTATTGATCACATAAATGACTATATGCACTAAGTATAGCAATGTAGTGAGTCTTATATTTTGCACATAGAACATAATAATGCACAAAAAATATAATAATTTATTTGCACACTGAATTATACGTGATTTGATAAAAAACACAAAATATAAGACGAATAAATCAAATAAATACTTTAGTAAACTCACTCACCTATGTCTAGCTTAAACAACTGAAATCTCTAATCTATGGGTTAAGAAAAATCACCATATTTAATAATAAATAAATAATATATTTAAATTTAACTAATATCATAATTTCTAAAATTTAAAGCTAATTAAATAACTAAAATGGGTTGGTTTAAGCCCATTGGATTGGGTTGGGCTGTGGGGCAGTCGCAGCAGCTCACAAGATTTTGATTAAATGGGTTGGGCCAAGGCCTAGCAAAAAATTAGCCCATCATTTGCTAATATGGTGTGGATTGAGTCTTGGATCTGAAATCCAACCCGAACCGGCAACTAAAAGAAAACGAAAGAGGAGGGGTTAGCTCGATCTAACCCGAGTCCCACCCCACCCTTCTTCCTTGAGAGGATCGACGCGAGGAAGAGAGAGAGGAGAGAGAGTTCACCGACAACCGTTGCCGTCGACGGTCAGCCGCCACACCGTATGCTCCTCGCCACGATCGCAGCCACGACAACCACACGAGGTGGAGGAGAGGTCGCCGTCGCCGACTAACGCTCCTAACTCATGGTCAATGGTGATTTGAGCCATGAGGGCTCCAAAGAAGCACACCTATGACACGAGGCCAACGGCACGACACTCCGGCGCACGAGCGGTAGCGACCCAAAGCCACTAGCCGACTCGATTCACCGACGACGCCGCTTCTCCCCGAAAATAGGTATTTTTATTCTAACTTATTAAACTTAAATTAATTATGAGGAATGAGAGATGGGGTACCAACGAGTCGTGTGGTGGTCTGCAATTACTCCGGTGATGCTCCGACGGTTTCATCTCATGTTGTGATCTCGATGGCAAAAAAAGGAGGAGATGGAGATGAAAAGAGGGAAGAAGGGGGGCTGGGGTCCATCCCCCAGAGAGGATTTTGGGGTTTGAGGTTTGATTTATAGAGAAGAATCCAAATCTAAAACAAATTTGGATTTAGCTGAAAAACTCGCGGCTGCTCCGCGTGCCGAAGAGGGAGAGAGAGAAAGGTGCGCACGTGCGCTCAGAGTTTTTTTTTTTTGGTTTTTACATTATATGTTAGGGTTAGTGGGATGCTCAACTTTTCAGATGATGAGGTGAGCCATCATAAAGATAGTTTTAAAATTCAGTGAGAGGTAAATTTTTTTATATATACACCCAAATCAGGAAGTGAATGCAAGAGAAATTAGGCGAAGTTCTTCCTTTCTATAATGCATTTCAATTATGTGTATGGCTTTCTTCTGTCAGGCTGTATGTAGTAAAGCTTGAAAGGACAGCTTTCATAGTAAGATGCAAACAGATGTTCCATAAAGAATGTTAGAATGGTAGACAAGGAACATGCTGACAATTGAAATGTCAGCATCTGATTTACTGAAATGTTGATTTTGTTCTCTATAAACAGAATGCATAGAACAGGCTGGAGTAAGTGGTTAATATAAGGCAAGTGTCTAGGTGAAGTAGGTAGCTTTTTCTCTAATACAATGCATTTCTGATATAGGTTTCAGTTCTTTTAACAATGCATCGTGACTCACTGATGCATGGAAGAACCATTATAACTGTATTTGGGGCTTCAAACCAAAAGCTTACAAGGAGAGATATTGCATGTGGAAGTCGTCATTTCCTCTTTGTAGGAGCAGACCTCAGGATTGCTAATGTTGCACATCTAAGTAGAATAACTGGCTACCCATTTTCAGTCCTGAACTTCTTGATTTGTCATACTACTCAATAATTGATATGCTTGTAGAAGCAGCTGAATGGTTCTTAATGAATTAGTTCACATCTTATTGAGGTTCATAATTTGGTTGGAATCAGATAGGATATTGGTTCTATTGCTGATTTCTAGAGAGTTTCTCGTGGAGTTACTTGGGCACCGTAAAGAAATTCTCTTCATTGTCACATTTGTATTCTATTTAGTATGTCGTTGAACATGTTTGACAGTTCTCATTTGTTATCCTTAAAATGACCATTGGGAGGACACATTTTTTGTTGTTTTGTCATTTCTTGTTGAACTGTTTATTCATCATCTTATTTTATCTCTACTTTCTTGCTCTGTCATTCTGATAATTTCTGTGTAATATGCTAATTTGAAGGATTGGAATGACCGCATGACCATTTTGGCACTTTCCGGAATCGTCCAGTTCTTTGGTTGTCATACTTTTTTTCTCTCCTTCTCTTGGACTATCAATTTGTAGTGGATTGGAAAATAATAATATTTCTTTTTTTTCTTGTTATTATCCTAAGCCTTTGACCTACTTATTTTAAAACTTTTAAATGTTCTCATCTCATATATATAAATCACAATTGAAGGCAATATAATGGGAACAAGTATTGAAAGCTTAACTCTAGCTACAGGTAGTGGACATGCTCAGAGGCTTGAATTTGATTAACAATAAATCAGAAAAGGAAATCAATAACCTTGTGAAAACCTTGTAATGGTGTCCATCCTCGTAATCCTGTTGCCTATTGCTTTTGATCTTTTGACTGTAAAGAAAAAGAAAACCTGAATTTCTTATTCTTAGCTCATAATCTCGTGATTTTTGGAGTTGTTTCTGACTTGATTTGATAAAATGATTTTCAGAGGTTGGAAGATCTTGGTTTGACCGTCATCGGTGAACAACATAATGATACTTTACTTGTACACCGAATATCCTCTCATGATATATATAAAAGGCCTAAAGGTGCACAAACATGCACTTTGTAGGGACCAAATATCCTCTGAGCTCCCTTTGTTAATTTCCTCATGTATATTGTTGGTTTCTAACTTTCTATACAATCCTATTCATACCCTGGAAACATGGAACTTTTCTTTTGTCAATTTTGACAGATGTTATCATCTGTTGGGAAGACCCAGAATTAGCTACAGGATTGGGATTATACTTTGAAGAGGCTGAAAGTTGCTCCTTCATATGGTACTTTCACTATCATGTGCTTTGTCCTGTTAGTGATAGATTTCTGTGTCTGAGTTGTGCTTCTTTCTTCTGAATATACTCAACTCACACTATTTGTTTCTTGTAGGGACAATATTTGTCTAGTCCAGAGGAACCTGCTGTTTAGTAGTTGTCGGAGTAAGTGACCTAGGATTGACTTCTTATCTCTCTGTTGTCTGTACATACTTCCTTGTTTCTATATCACTGTTTCCCGTAGGTATTGAGATTCTTTCTTGCCCAACAATAGAATATTCAGAAGCTATGAGCACACTACAGTGAAATGATATCCTTTATTTTCATTATTATTGATCTTAAACAGTTATTTGTATTATGTAGTTCATATTATTGCTAGCTTTCTTCTTATTTTTTAGCACAAGTACAATTTTCAGTTAGATAGATCTTCCTAGACATGAGGATTCAAGTGGATTGAACACTGAATATTGGAGAAAAATGTTGCTACTCAATAGGTGGTGTATAATATTCCTGAATTTTGGTGGCTTAAGTCTTCAACTGCTTCTCTTCTCTATTTGATTATGGTAATAAAGAATACAGCAGATGAGTTGAATACTCAGCTTTGAACCTGTAAGGTGATATTTAAATAGCTGTATCTTCAAGTGGAATCATACCTCCACTTTGATTCACAGCTGAAGTCTCGAGTGATTTTTCTTCCCTTTTATGGTTTCTATTCACTATAAAATCATTCTTTTTTAGATTTTTGATCCTAACTTAATCCTGGTTTAGAGAATTTGAGCCCATAAGTAAACATAATGGGAAATTGGATAAATCATAAGATAGTCATAAATTTGGAGTTATTTTGTCCAATTTTCGTCAAGATGCATTGAACTATGAATAATTTCTTAAAGAGAGAAAAAGACGGAAAAAGATCTAAATCTTTTAATAGCCAAAATCTTTTGGTTAATATATACTCTATTAATTTACCAACTATTCTAAAAACTTAAGTTATTAGAGAATAGTAATTTTTATATTTATATTCGAATATACTGCCCATTACATAAGTGGATTTGACTTAAATTAATGGAGGTTTTATTATTTTGGGCAAAGATAGATATACAATATTTGAATCAACGATGGTTGTGCCAAGTGGCACGCGTTAGCACACCCCATCGTGCCAGTGGCACATCCCTACATGTCATTGGCAAGCATTTATGATATTTTTAATACACTTTTTATGACATTTAAAGATATTTTTGAGTCTTTAATATGTCAATCTTTGATTTTTGGTTTAAGTATATATATTAAAAGTGTAAAATCTACATTATAATGCTTTATCTTTATATTATTTCAATAAATGACCTATTTTAGGAAAAAATTAGAGGTTATTTATATTTCTTGGAAACCCCTACCCGCATCACCTACTATTGGCTAAATGTGAATGGCATGTGACGATAGAAAGCTCAATGACGAGTGGATCGTTGCTAGGAGGGGTATCATGCGGCACCCCTCGTGCCATGTGCCAGTATGCCACCAATATGGGCATCACTGGATACTACATATATTCTCACATGACTGAGCCACATACTCTTCAGTCTTTTTTATTTTTTTTATTTTTTTTACAGAAGTGAGTAAGGCCCAGTTAGATTTATTAGAGCCATATACTCAGTTATCTTGTTTGCAGTTGACTTTGATTTCAATCCTTCCTTGAGGGATCAAATCAGCTGCTTTTGCGAATAAGAAAGTTAGTGTTTTCAGAGGATGAAGTAGGAAAAAAGAAGTGAAAACATTCCTTCTTTTTTTCCTTAAATCCTTGTAGGCATTGTAAATCTTGACTAAAGTTTGAAGGCCAAGAAAACCTGAAAAAGGTGATCGAAATATTCTTCAACATGATCATGTTCAAAGGCTATGAAAAGAAACGAGCACTTGTTTTGGAAATATTCCAGAAAAGTGCATCTTATGATATGCCACATGGATGAGTTGGCAAATGGTGTTACAGTTAGAATGTGAACTGGGCTAGCTCATTCAAATATAGCAATTTCAGGAGGTCTTATCTGATTTTACTAGCTCAAAATTTAGATTTCGGTTGTGCATTTATTTGTGCATCTTCCATCTTCACTTAAGTAGGAGCCATAAAGAGAACATTATGTTACACTGTTGTCGTATGATTGTATCAAACACTTTTGGAGTTGCAAAAGAATTTGGGTGAGAGTGTTGATGGATAGTAATTTGCATCTGGGAATTATCCTTATTTCTTGGTTGGTTCTGGTTGTTGAAACTATGCCTTCTTAGAGTTCTGAACTAGGAGCTTTGGTTGAAGGCTGACTAGCCCAAATTTTAGAGCTTTGGATTTGAAAAAGGTCTGGGACTGTTTTGAGAGTCCTAGGAACAGAGGGATGAATCAAGCATAGGAGTTGATGTAGACAGCTACTGAATTCACTTTGTTGCTTGGATAATCTTATCTGTAACCTATAAATTTTATTTGACTCTAACCACCAAGGAGTTCAATTAAGTACATGGCTAGGGGTTCAGTGCTAACCTGTGAACCTGGAGGTTTTTATTCAACTTGATGCAGAGTTGTTCACTCTATCTGGTAAAGATCAACTGTATGCAAGAAAGAAAAAAGGATCTAAAAGGTTTTCATGGTCAGGAATAAAATTACTGATTTACATCATAAGCTTGTTTTTTCCTCTATAATTTGAATGAAGAAATAGTTTATCTTAACAATTTTTTTCTGGTTAAATATGGATCTTAAAGTTGAGAATGGAAATGATGTAGATGAGAGATTTGAATTTGTTCTCAGTCATTAGATGACGAATTAAGGAACACAGTGTCCTTTGGTCTTGAATTTTCCTTTTCCACCAATACAAGAGTAATGAAATAAGAGGTACACCATTCTAGCAGGAATCCATAATTAAGCATTGTTGGCTGGCATGAGTTTTAACTTTTAACTAATGTTTCTTGGAATGGAGGCGATTTTAGTTGCATTGTGACCATGTTGCGATTCTCTTTTCAGATGAGTCATTTCAGGCTACCAAGAATGAATTGAGAGAGCTTGCATCTATTGAATTGTCTAGTCTTCCTCTAGTTCTGAAGGTTTGTTTGATCTTGGTGATTACTTTCTTTTTTCCATGATCCACAACCCTCCCGCTTCCATTTGTCCATTTGTTTTGTTTCTGAACATGTTGCACTAGGACAGGCATTAGTTTTCTTGTCATTTCTGGTAGTCTCCTTCCAGGATGTCTAGGTAATGCTTCTTAATTCTTTAAATGGCTGAATAAATATTTTTTTTTAATTTTTTTTTATAAGAGCTTGATAAATTATATCTTGTTTTTTTTAAGGAATTATGCATACTTCTCAATATACTTCTATAGTTTTATTTTCCACTCTTCTTAGGACCCATCTGCACTACTAGTTATGGAGATTGTTTCTCTGTATTTTATGGTCAAGTCATCCAGTAGTGCTGTCGAAGTGCATACATACATATATATATATATATATATATATATATATATGCACATGGCACCTGAATCTTTACGATGTCCTAATACTCCTATTCATGATATTCATATGCTTGTATGCTGCTCAATTCGAGTTGGCTGGGTTTCCTTCGAGAAAAAGAGCAAATTATTTTATATTCTTGCTTGCTTCTACCAAGCACTCTCTTGCTGGGGCTTAAATTTGGAAGACTACCGTGTATGGGTGATCACTTGATTCTATTATGCAGAGCATACAGGACTGCAATGCTATGGAGCAGCTGCACGTGGTGGAATTAATATCACAAAACGTGAGCTTCTAAGTTGCCTTATTGAATTACTTTTATTCTGAATAATCAATTAGAAGCAGTCTATAGTTGTTGGAAAATGTCAACTTCTAAGTTACCTTAATAAATTTTTTTTCTGAATAATCAGTTAAAACTTAAAAGCAGTCTATACTTGTTGGAAATTTTCCTTGAATCTGTTACAAGTATCTGGATAGTGGGTAAGTTGCAGTTTGCTTTGAGTCATGTGAAGAAATCCCTCACCCAAATAATAACCAGGGCTGGGGGCCTTCCCCAAGAGTTTGGCCTTTTGGTTTCCATGAGCCTAAACTGCCACTGAGGAGGCCAACTTTTTTTATTTGTGAACTAGTCTTACAGGCTATAGCTTTCACGTCAAGTACCTATTTTTTTTCTATCTTTTGGAATTTGGCTTGAATATATGGATATTTGATGTCAAGCCGAAACCCTATTGTGAGAAATCTCAATTCTCTTGGAATCTTCTTAGCTTTGGTTGTTCAGCTGAAATGCATCATCAAATTGGATTCTGATTGTACCAATATCTAGGATATAGGACTTATTTAGCCATAAAAGCTATTTCAGGCTCTAAATTCCCAAAAATCAAATTTTTGGGAATTCCAAGGCTGTGAGAGTGTGCTAGTCTATACTCTACTTGGTACACTATGCCGAGCCAATATGCCCTCCGTGCCATTGCCACGACAATCCTTATATACCTATATATACAATTATAAATATATTATTGCCAACATATAAATCTAGCATGAGGACTAATCTCATGTCCATTTTCATAACAATTGCTTGCATAATATTGCCGCAAATAATGCAGTTGAATTTTTGAATAAGCAAGCGTCATGAAATGATTCATTGTAACTTAAAATATACATCAGTTTACATAATTGAGAAAACTAAATTGTCATAATTTGTCTACATCATTTCTAGGAAATGTTATTTAAAAGGCAGCGTTGCCCTTAACTTTAGCCTCGTTGTCCATCAGAGAAGAGAATAAGAGAAAGCTCTTAGACTATAAATCGGAGAAGGAAGATCCTAGATCGCAAAATGAATTAGAGAAGAGGGGGTTTTAATATTCCTTCTCTAATGCTATCGGGTAGAAAAGTTAGGTTGGGCTTTGGGCTTCTTTCAGTCCAATTGGATAGGGACTCTAATAGAGAAATTGTAATTGGGCCTCAGCTACTACTTGTCTAAGAAAAGAGGAAACACTAGTAATTCTATTTGCAATGTATTATATATTATATATGATTATCTTTAATTTTCTATATATTAAAATGCTAGACCGTCTTGGTCCTCTTTCCACCTAGGCACTAGGTGGTGTTGGGTTGACCGTCTGCCATCCGCAGCCACTTTTTATTACATTAAAAAATATTGCAGAGAATGAATATAAGTATATCATGCCTCAGTTGTATTTAAACAAGTGGAAGCTGCATCTTGCCCAAAGTATTTGAGACTAGAGAAGTGTTTAGTGAGAACAAACTAGTTATACTAGCATACTTGTGAAAGTGAGAGAGAAGTCTTCTATGAAAAATCCAAGAGACAGGAGATGGATTTGTTCATGGTGCCCCAACTAGGATAGAGGTTGAGAACAACCATTAGTTTTGTGGTGTACGCTGATTGCTTTCTTTGCTGACCCTTTCTAGCTAAGATGTTGAGGCGACAAATGTGCGTGGCATCACCAAGAAAGGAAGTGCAAACAAAATAGCAAGAATACAATTAGATGACTACATAATGATTGATTGCACGTTTTGTTAGTCACATAAGAGCAATAATATTAATTGTCACGACCCAAAATAGAAATCATGACTGACCATGTATCTCAATAGGCTTGAGATATACGAAGCCTTATCAGTAATTATCTAACTCTATAATATAATAAAACTTAAAATTTATTTAATAACTCCATTTCAAAAATTTCTAAAGATATAAAACACTTCAATTAATCAATGTCTTCTAAATATTACTAATGCAACATTTAACTTTTTAATCTAAAATTAAAAGCCACAATTATAACTGAAGGTGTAAAGACCAAAATCCTAAGTGAAGGTAGAGTTCCGGTGCTCATATTTATTCGCTACATTGACCAACATCTAAAATATAAAAAGAGTTTAATGAGCTAACAACTTTAGCTCAGTGAGTGAATTTGCCTAAAAGCTAGAGAATCATTATTTATCTAATATGAGATAGTAACCAAAGCTCAATAATGAATAACAATAGCTAGCAAGCTCATAATATGAATAATAAGTATAAGCCCTAAAGATACAATTAACAAACTAATATCATGCCTTGTTTCATTATTCAAACCTTCTCAATCTCAATAATGTCATCTGCCTTAGCTTGGAATTGTGTTCGTGGAGCCACACCAACTAGAAGTCATCTCGAGATGGTGCTCGAGCCTTTTTCTCATAGCTGATTCGATTAGAGTCACTAGAATGTGTCACTATGTGATAAATGCTTTTCTGCTAGCCATAGAGAGATATCAGAGTTATCTCAGGAAGATTTCTGGTCTATCTGGGGACTGTTCTCAGGAATCTTCCTAATCTAAACATGATTAGGAAGATTCCTAATCATGTTTAGATTAGGAATAAGTCTATCCCCTGGATTTCAAGGTAGTAATAGACGAGGATCAATATTTCATAAACTAAAGTATTGCACGAAGTAGAATATGATACAAGATGTAAAAAATGATAATATATGTGGTATAATACTGCAGGAATAATAATATGAAAAAATTATAGTATAAAATACGAGATGATAATTATGTGAGTGAATTCACTCACCTAAGGTCCATGTGGAATAGATCAATTCAATAAACCAGGTTAAAACTCTTCACATGCGATTTGTTTGGTGCTATTTGCTTACTCCGACGACTCCAACAACTCCGATAATGGTAGCTCCAACGAGGTAAGGATGTAACAAAAAAATTTAGATGAGGAAATAGGAAATGACGACCTCCTCACCTCAGTACTATAGCACTGCTAGAAATTTTGGGTTGTTACATTAATGCTAGAATTTGTAGGGAATAAGAAACTGCTTTACATGACTGTTTTAATATGATAATAGTCTTTACTTTTAGGGTATCTAGTGAACCCTTTTTCCTAGAAATCATGTTTTTTTCTCCTTCACAATGTGGTGCAGCAGGAATTTTTCCCAAAGCTAATGGAACTTTTCAGAAATTTTGAAGATCTTAAAAACATGGATGGTCTCCACATGATCTTTAAAATTATTAAAGGGATCAGTAAGTACTCATTCTAATTTGCTTTATTTTTCGATTTCTTTGACAGCATATTTGACAAATATCTTTTTTGGTTTGCAGTTCTACTGGACAGTGAACTTATCTTTGATAAAATTTTCTCAGATGAGTTCATTATGGATATTATTGGTTCTCTTGAATGTAGGTTGATTACATAAAATATTATTTGCTTGTGCTGCTATTTTTGTACCTAACGTTCTTGTCATTATACCTTTGATACTTTATGCACTTTGTGATTTTCTTATTGCTTTCTGTCAGCTTTTTTGAGTTATCTGTGCTTATTGCTTATTATGCAAGTTTTTTCTGTTAAGGGTTTCATTTTATGTCACAATTTACATCTGTGCAGGTGTGCAGTGTTTGGTTGGATGCCTATGACTTTGTATCTGTTTATACTGACCTCTTTGATTTGTGCTAATATTTACTACTTCTTAGCTAGATATTTTGATTGGTTTATATAAGACTATATATGGGATAACTAAACAAAATAACATCAATTACTATTTTAAAGTATTATTGATTATCTCAAATTTAAATTATATCATTAAATTGTATTATATTAATTATAAAAATTAAGCACGTTCAATTCAAAATAATCAGAATTAAAACCAAAATTAACACAAATAATAGAATAATTTATATAAAAATCAAAATGTAATATTTTAGAGTTAAATACATTTTATCCCCTATACTTATACCCAAAATTACTCTACCATTCTATACTTCAAAAAATCTTAAACCAATCATTTTACTTATGACTAAAGTGAGACTATTAGTTTTTCTGTTAAATTTAACTAATCATTTTTTGTTAGTTTTCTGTTAGTTTTTTTGTTAAAGGGATTGGTTTGAGACTTTTTGAAGTACAGAGGGGCAAAGTAATTTTGGGCATAAGTACAAGGGGGTAAAATATATTTAACCCAAAATTTTAATATAGTAATATTTTAAATAAATGTAAAATATAAAATACTAATAATAAAAAAATAAAAAAAATTGAGTAATTAAGATTGTTAGTTTTGTTATTTGTATATCTAAATTTATTATTTCTTAATATAGAGTTGTGCAAGGTAGTTTAGGGAGTAAGTTATATGAATAGCTAAAAAGTTAGACATATTTTATTAATTTGTCTACAATCACCCAAACTGCAAGGAGTCAAGACAATATGCATAGTTACATCCTCCCATTTCCACTTAGGCTAAGGTAAAGGCTGCAACATCCCTATAGTTCTCTGATTCTCGACCTTGATTTGCTGATAAGTGAGACATCTAGCTACAAAGTGAACAATGTCTTTTGTGCCATTCCACTAAAAATTCTCCTATAAGTTTATACATTCTCGTACCTCTCGGATAAATGTTGATCCCAAACTATGGCTAGAATACACACTGTTCTGATACTTAAGCAATCCGCTATCTAGCCTCGAGCAATCAGAAGCTTCTACTTTCTCTAGTTCTTTTAGAACCTTCTTGAGATTAGGGTCTTTTAATTGAGCTGTCTGAATCCGATCTAAAAGTGTAAGTTTGACCGCTAGCTGGTTGTATAAAGCTATGATGCAATGTCACCACTATATCCAAATGTCTGAAATCCTCAATAATGCACTGTTGACAAGTCATTGCTACCAAGTGTCTCTTTAAAGATTTCCTACTCAAAGAATTTGCCATCATATTTGCCTTTCTCGGATGATAATTAATGTTGAAATTATAATCTTTGATCAACTCTAGCTACCTACACTGCCTCAAGTTAAACTCCTTTGAGGTGAAGATATACTTGAATCTCTTATGATCAATAAAAATCTCATAAGATTCTCCATAGAGATAATAGTGCTAAATTTTCAATGCAAAAATAGTTGCAGCCAACTCAAGTTCATGAATAGGATAGTTCTTTTCATGAACCTTAAGTTGCCTAGAAGCATATGCCATCACTTTCTTATGTTGCATCAAAACACAACCCAAGCCCTAACAAGATGCATTAATGTAAATCACGAAGTTGCTGCCCTTAGTCAAAACTCAAAAGTCAAAAACATAGGAGTTATGACCAATCTTTGCTCGAGCTGTTGCAAACTATTCTCACAATCATAATTATCAAAACCTGACCAGATTAGGTGGTTAGATCGGTGAACCAGCCATCGGTTTGATTTTGTTATCGAACCGGATAAGCAATCGACCCAGTAAAAACTGACTAACCTGACAATTGAACCGACTGGGATCAACTACTTTTGCAAAGTTACCCAATTGTCTTTAATATTTAATTATTCTATAACATATTTGTATTTTCAAATTAGTTTTTTTAGCACATATACCCTTAAAAAGGCTCTTATTGCTTGTATGTTCAACTAAAGTTCATATTTATATGTATATCGCTCAAAATAAACAGTTTTTGAAATCCTCATTTTTTTGCATGAATACCTTTGGAGTAAACTTTAAAATTTGAACAAATTAAATGTAAAAAGATACAAATATCCTTATTTTAATACTTGGTGGAAACTCTTCTCCCCTGTCCCCTTCCTCCTCCCACTTTCTTCTAAGCGCTTCTCTTTAATACTATGCCTCCTTTCCCTATGGCACCTGTTGCTAGAGTTTTCCCCTGGGAGCATGTTATTGGCATGACCTGCTTTGTTGAGTATTGGCAATCAGCAGTACTTTGTTTGCATGATTCCGGGATTGCTTATGGCTTTCCACTTCCTATGCATTTTCCACATTACCACTTTGAATGCCATTCCCAAACTATTAAATATATAGTGGTGGCATTGATTTTTGGATGCATACTACTTAGTTTGCTACAAAGTGTGAGGTGAACAGTTATATCTGCAAAGACAAATTGTTGTGAGGAGCTCTCTGCTTCTAATTAACCAATTTGAAGTAGTTACTAAATGTATCCTTTTCTGATCATTATGGCTGTATCAGCTTTCTACTTTTAATCAACCAGAACAAGTAATTTATAATAATGTCATTATTCTTTGTACAGATGATCCAGATGTCCCCCAGGTGCAGAATCACCGTGCTTTTCTCAAAAGGCATGTGGTTTTTAAGGAGGTAAATTAACTGAGACTTGGTAGATCATCCTCTTGTGTTTTTCTTAGGAACCATGTCATGTTGCAGGCCATCCCTATTAAAAATAATTCAGTATTGTCAAAGATACACCAGACCTACAGAATCAGTTATCTAAAGGTCAGTTTGTTCTAATGGTGTTTAACAACTAGTGGTTGCCATATACTCGTATGCAGTTTCTTATTGTCACTGATGAATTTAGGATGTTATTTTTCCGAGCATATTGGATGGGGCTACTCCAGCGAGTGTTAATTTCATAATTGATGCAAATAATGCTGTTGTAAGGATCTCAATCTTCAGTTTTTTTATATTGAGACTGAATAAAGTTATTCTGCAGTTTTCGTTTATAGTTTGTGAGATTTGATTCTGTTGTAGGTTGTTTCCTTGCTGAAAGATGATGTTTGTTTTATTCAAGAATTGTGTGCAAGGATGAGAACTTCTAGCATTAGTGCTGAGTCAAAAGGAGATTTGGTAATATGACTTTTGTTTCGGTTCGCAAACTGATGGGAATAATTTACATTCATTTTTTATGCTACTCAGTGTGCATGTGTTGTGATTAGGACTGTGAAGTATGAACCACTTATGAACCATAATTTTCTCTAGCTATCTGGGTTGACCAATCTGATCAGGAGCTTCTTTAGCATAATTGTAATTTGAAATATCAGGAGGTGAAGGATGATTCAGTTTATACTTTATTTAACTTTTGACAAATTTGGTTATTAATTTACTGAAACAAAGACCATGGTAGAAATCCATTTGCCTGGTCTTCATACTTTACTTCCTGTTATTAAGAGCTACTAAGAAATATATGATTTGTTATTCCCTATTTCCCTTTTGCTCTTCCTCTAGATGATGAATATTAGTTTTTGGTTACATGTCTAGGATAGCGTGCTTTAGCTCATTCACAAATAAATGATCATTTTACATTCACATAACTCATTGAAGGGTCTTAGGGAAACATCCAACAAAGCTAAAAAAAATCCAGAGTTATTGGGTAAAGAAGGTTACGATAGTTCAGTGAAGGTGTTCCCCAAAAATGTTAGAACGACGTCATGAACTACTGCCCAAGTGCCCAGTAATACAGAAAACAAGATATTCATTAGTTCATTATCCTAGTTGCTATCCAGTTTTACTCTTGTCAATTGTCATAAACATAAATTTTGAGTAAAGCCTTAATCTTATGCACCTCAAATAGCATGGTCATGCCGTAAGAATAGAATTTATTGTCATGTATATTTTCTTTCTGTTTATGTCTATATGTCAATGTATAGTGTAAAATGGGATGTCTCATTATTCTCCCATGTTCAAAGCTTGATACATAAGAAGCTTTAACCAATAAACTTCCCAAATCCATAATATAAAAGAATTCAATATGAATTATCAACTCTAAGTCAATAACTAATAAAAAAAACTCCATAAGTGGTAATAGCGGAAACCAAATTTGACAAACAATGTCTTCCCAGATAAACTAAGACAACAAATAGTGTTCAAATAATAACAGAAATGATTGATACAACTGAAAGTAATTGACCAATTTTTAAGTGGAGGTAGAGTCCTAGTGCACCACGCTGACTAATACCTAAAATGTTAGCGGGAATTGCATGAGCCAATAATTATAGTTTAGTGAATTGAATCCACTCAAAAGTCAAATAAATTCAAAATCCGTAAGTATGATTTAAGAAATTTAAGAGTGAGACAAATGTAATAAGCATGCTCATAAATAATAATAATAATAATAATAATAATAATATGCTTATTAATTCATGGGATTTTTACAAATCACACTCTATATTTTACCTACTTTGTGATTCATAATCTCTCTGAAAATTTTGTAATCCTCCCCCTCATTTTTCACTATAATTTTTATTTAACATCTTGATTTAACTTAGATACTATTAGAAAAGGAATATTTCGTTATAAGATACAAAATAATTTATGAATACCTAAATTATCATTGTCTTCATCCTCTTTTTCTCTTCCTAAAAAAGAAGAATAAAAGGGAGAGGGAGAGGGAATATGAGGAAAGGTGGTAGCGGCGGCGGTGCGATGACGACGGGACGACAATGATGGGGAGGTAGTGGAAAAAATAGTTGATGGATATAAAAAATGAGGGAGTGATAGGGGTATTTTAGTAACTTGGTCAGTGTTTAGTCAAAATAATATCAGGGTGTCAAATGAGAATTATAGAGGAAAAGAAGTGGCCGGGTTATAAAATCCTCAAATACAAGGTGTGAATAATAGGTAAAATATAGGATGTGAGTTGTAAAAATCCCTAAATTTATTATGCCGAACTTCTCAATATTAAATAATTTCTATATTTCTTATTTGGATCTTTGATTGGATTTATATAAAATAGAAGTCACATCGAGATGGCGCTCGAGTTTTTTCCTCTTAATTGATCGATTAGGGTCATCAGGAGATGACATTATGTGATAAACATACCCTATTTTTTTTCTTTAATAAGTCATTAGGAAGTTTTACAATGTGATAAATATACCATATCTTTTCTATTAACTATTGAGAGAGATTAGAGTCACTGTAGAAAGGCTTTCGATCTAGCCTGGGATTGTTTCCTAATCCTATCAGTGTCATTTAAGTCCACAATGACAAGAATTAATGTGAAAATCTGAATTCGATAAATTTAATCCAATAATATGAAAATAACCAATGCCACCACCAATGTGCCTCTAATCAAACTAAATTAACAGATAATTTAAAACATAAAGACTAAAAGAACTGAAAGGTAAAAATGGGTAAATCCTAAGTGGAGGTGAGCTTCAGTGCATTTCGCTCAGTTGCCACGCTGACTAGTACTTGAAATATTAGAAGGAGAATTCCATGAGCCAACAACTATAGCTCAGTAATTGAAATCCACTCAAAAGCTAAATAAATTCAAAATCTATAAATTTAGATAAATCTAAGTCCAATAATATAAAATGATAATTTCACTTAGCAAGTTTGTAACAATAGTAATAATAATTGCACATATAATAATGACGTAAATCATAACTCATATCATGCTTTGTGTCAATATGCTGAAATTCTTTCAGTATTAATAATGTCATATGTCTCAGTTAGGTCAACACCCTGTAGATCAACATTAATTAGAAATCACCTTGAGATGACACTTGGATTTTTTCTCATAGTTGATTCGGTTAGGGTTACTAGGAGGTGTCACTATGTGATAAACTCACTCTGTCTTTTTCACTAATCGTTGAAAGAGATTAGCGTCACCACAGAAAGTCTTTTCGATATAACCTGAAATTATTCTCTAACCTCGCTAGAGTCATCTAAGAAAGTCACTTATAGTGATTTAAAATAGGACGTTTTTCTTGGACTTCCAGGTAGATTTGAGTCACCACGAAAAGTCGTAAGCAATCTATACTGGAATTGTTCTCTAACTCATACTAATTATCGGTTATATTTTCCATTTATATTTTTATTTATTAAAAATTTCTATTTGCACGAAGTATAGGCAATCATTGAATCATATATTTTATACACAATATAATAATTAAATTGCATAGAGAAATATAATAACATATTTGCACATAAAGATACGTGGTCTGATAAAAAACACAAAATATAATATGAATAAATATGTGAGTGAACTCACTCACCTAAATCTAGGTAAAATAACTGAAATCTTTAACCTCTACTCGACGTGCTAAAATCACCACTTTTAAATAATAAAAAATAACATAATTTTAATTTAATTTTTAATATAAATTTTGAATTTTAAAACTAAATAAATGGCTAAAATGGATTGATTTAAACCCATTGAATTGGGCTGGGCCAAGGCCCCACCAAATAATAGACAATGAACTAGGTTGTGGGTTAGCCTGCAGCCCACCCTTCATTAATTTAGTTCAGGTCAGGTTTGTGGATCTGAAATCTAAACCTGAATGCAAACTTACAAAATAATGAAGGGTTGGCTTGTGGTTAAACCCGAGCCCAACCAAATCTTCTTCCTCGAGGTGGTCTATGCGAGAAAAAGTGAAAGAAACAGAGAGTCCACTGGCAACCACCGCCATCGGCGATCCACCAGCCATAGCCCAAGCTTCCTCCCACTCTCACGATTACACAAACCACATGAGGTGGAGGAGAAGCCGTCGCCGAAGACCAATAAACTTATCCCTTGGTTGGAGGCAATTCAAGCCACAAGGGCTCTCCCTGAAGGCAACCATGGCATATGGGCCATGACGTGAAGCTTTGGTCCACGAGCAGCAGCGACCTGAAGCCGTCGGTAGATGCAATTCGTTCTCAAGCCCGCAACACCAAAAGTAGTTATTTATATTTTAACTCATTAATCTTAAATTAAATTTGAGGGGTGGGAGAGGGCTCATCGACGAGTCGCATGGTGGTCTCCAATTAATCCCGCGGTTCAATTCCATGGTGAAGACTCCAACGAGGATTAGGAAGGAGAGAGATAATAGTGTAGGGTTATATTTATAGGTTAGGTTTTAAATCTTATCCAAATCTAGATTTGATTCAGAGTGAAAATCCCACAGCCACTCCTCCGGAGAAGGAGAGGTAGGGGGGTTGCACGTGCAATGCACATGCACCCTCTTTTCTTTTTCTTTTTCCAGTTCTTACAATTGTTCTCTAAGTCATGTTAGTCACAACTTAAGTATTCCACTGCACACGTGTGCGCAATATTTTTTTTCTAGTTATCACACTCATACGCAATGTGAGCGTCATGATATTGTTGCCTAGATTCCATGGTATAAGATGAACATCTAGCTGTTCTAGTATTTTGAGACTAGGATAATTTTTTGAGAGAAACTTGAGACTAGGATTGTTAAGAGTACCTAACATGTATCCAAGTTTCCAAGTGTTTTTATATGTAATACGTACCATTTTCTCCCTTTATAATATTGTGCTTATTGATATAGAAATCCTTGGATAAAGTATTTTCCTTCATAGTTTCAATTAGGCTTGCATTGCTTTACTAGTAGAGGTTGGCTTGGCCTAAAATTGAAAATGCTTGAATTAATTTTCACCCGTAATCTATCAAGTATGGATAATTTATTTGCCCCTCCGTACCGGTATCCGATATGTATTGGATACCGATACGACATCAATACCATGGTTTCCAGTTTCGGCCGATCCCGATCTCAGTCGAAATCAGCCGATTGGGGTTTCGGCCGTTTCGGTCGGGATCGGCTGTTTCGGCCGATCCCGACCGAAACAGGTGGGAACGGGTCGGATCCGATCGACCAGGGGACATCAATAATTGATGTCCCCACCCCCCCACCCGCTTCTCTCCCTTTTTTCTCTCTTTTCTTTTTTTCTCTCTTTCTCTCTTTTCTTTCTTTCTCTCTTTCTCACATGTCTCTTTCTCACCGGCGACTAAGTAGTGAGTAGATCTCCGGTGACCCGATGACGTTCTCCGACGAAGATTCGATGACCTCGATCTCTGACGACCCTGGGTAAGTTTTTTTTTCATTGTGCAGCAGCAGCAGCAGCACCAGCAGTGGTAGCAGCACCTAGTGCTGCTTATACAGCTATGCCTCATAAATTTTAAATTATTTTATATTTTATTTTGATTTTTGTTTATGTTTTTTAGTTGCAGAGTTAAAATATCAATGACTCCAAAAGAGAAGTCATATGATACTGACATTAGGTGGCAACATTGCAGCACTATTGGGCAAGATAAAAAATGTGTTAAATGCAACTGGTGTGGAAAGAAAATGAGTGGTGGTGTCAGCCGTTTGAAAGAACATTTAGCTAGAAGACAAGGAAATGTAGCAACTTGCACTCAAGTGTCTTTGGAAGTTAGAAAGCAGATGTTGGCTCATTTAATTGGCAAAAAGAAGGATAAATAATCTGCACAACAAAGAGAGTTAATGGTTTGTGAAGAATTGATGCATAATTCTATGCGCATTGATAATGATAGCAGTGAGCAAAGTGAGGAGGATGAGGAAGAGAGACAGATGAGGAGGGCAATGAAAGAGAGTAGAAATATGCATAGAAAAGAGGAAGAGATGAGAAGCACTGGTGGTAACTTTCAGAGATCTAAATCAATTAATATACGAGGAGAGAGAGAATTTGGAGGCAGTAGTTCTACTCATAGGACTCCTGGTGTTATAGTAGAGTTTGAAAATATTGGACCAATGGATACATATCTTCAGAAAAAGGGGTCGTACATAGACTTTCATCAAAATAGCTCTCAAAGGAATTAAAAATGCAAAGAAACACATTGGTAGGACTATCTCTAAATTTTTCTTCTCCAACCATATTCTTTTTAATGTAGCTGATAGTCCTTACTATCACACTATGGTGGATGCTATGTAATCAGTAGGGTCTGATATTCCGCCTCCTAGTTCAAATGATATTGCTACTAAATATCTTGACTCAGAGGTAGATGAACTTCATACTTAAATTGAGACATTTAAACGGTATTGGGATGAATTTGGTTATACACTAATATGTGATGGGTGGAGTACACAAAATAGAAGAAATATAATTAATTTCTTAGCGTATTCTGGCATGGGGACAATATTTTTGAAGTTTGTGGATGCTACTGCTCATTTCAAAAATGTAGATTATATTTGTCAGTTGATGGATGAGGTGGTACAAGAAATCGGTGAAAAAGAGTAGTCCAAGTGGTTACTGATAATGAGGCAAATTATAAAGCTGCTGGAAATTTATTGATGATTAAAATACCTCATTTATATTGGACGCCATGTGCTGCACATTGTATTGATCTGATGTTAGAGGATATTGGAAAAGAGCCTGAAATTGATATGGTCATACATGAAGGTTAGAGGTTAACAAATTTTATATATAATCATGGTTGGGTTCTTAATTTACTCAGGCAGATGACTGGTGGTAGGGAGATCATCAGACCCGTGGTCATTAGATTTGTCACTCACTTTTTAGCCTTGGAGAGCCTCATGTGCTATAAGGACGATATTATGCGGATGTTTACATCACAGGAGTGGTCTATAAAAATTAAGAATATGAAACCTAAAGATATATCTTTAGGTGAAACTTTGAAATATATGGCTTTTGGAAATGCATTTTGGGATAATATTACAATTGCCACCGCAGTATTTGATTCTCTTATCAAAGTATTAAGACTTGTAAACAGTGATGACAAGTCTGAGATGAGTTTTTTATATGAGACAATGGACATAGTAAAATAATCAATAAAAAAAATGTGGGCAAAGTTATAGGAAGTGGTGGAAAATGATTGATTCTAGATAGAACAAACAACTACATAGAGATATACACGCTGCTAGTAAGCATGCTTTTAAGTTTTAAGTTTTAATTTATTTTTATTTATGAATATTTAAAAATTTGAATGTTTACAAATTTTAAATTTCTACAAGGTATTTTTTTAATCCAAGATTTCAATTCTCTAAAAATGTCAATAATGATAGTGAAGTCTTGTTGGGGGTTAGAAAGGTAATCAGCAAGCTTGAGCTCGATATTCATAAACAAATCCTGTGCGATAAAGAAGTGAGTTATGATTTAATTAAATAATTTTATTATTATTTGTTTCAAGTTTTAACTTTCAATAGAATCAATAAGCTAATAATATATTTTTGATTTCAGATGGAGAGATATAGATTGAGAGCTGGACAATTTAGTACTGCTAAAGTTTCTGCAGCTATATCTTATAATACTCTAGCTGAATGGTGGTCTATCTATGGATGGGAGGAGGCAACAAATTTG
This sequence comes from Typha latifolia, assembly GCF_019914945.1. Classification (NCBI taxonomy): domain Eukaryota; kingdom Viridiplantae; phylum Streptophyta; class Magnoliopsida; order Poales; family Typhaceae; genus Typha; species Typha latifolia. Next base: position 3,552,977 of record NC_133091.1, read on the forward strand.
ACGCCAATAGCAAATAAGATTTTAAGTCAAACTGTGTATTCATCACAGTGTGAAAGAAATTGGACTACTTTCTACTTAATCCACACAAAAACACGCAACCGATTGACAATGGAAAGATTGGAGAAGTTAGTTTTTTGCCATTATAATATGAGATTGAGGGAGAGAAATTTAAGAAGAAAGGCAGAACATGATTGATTTAAATCATGTTTTTGATGAAGAAGACCTCTTAACTCATTGGATCAGAGAAATAGAGGACAGGTTATTAGATGACAGAGATAACTCATGGTTAGATGAGATATTGGGATAGACCACGATGAGGATAGATGCTGGTACCAGCGAGAGATAGTATACCTACTAGTATTAGACATAGTCCTGAATCCTGATGATACATATGGTGGTGAGATCGTTCCATCTATATTTGTTGAGGAAAGTCAAGGAGGCATAATGAGTGAAGACAGAGAAACTGAGAATATATATACATATCAGCGACGTCGTTATGAGATGCATTTTGGTTTTATGATTATGGTACATCGAGTATTTATTGTTTGGAGCCATCACAAGATCTAGATGCTAGTTATTATCCTCAGTACCCTCAGTATTCTCAAGCACAAGATCCAAATACTGGTTATTATCCTCTTTTACACAACAAGATTCATACAGTATGACTAGTATGATGGAATCACTTTTTGGAGCATCAGGTCTCAGACATCAATATTTACAAACTTATGGTGATTATGATGATGAAGACTATAGAAATTTACGAGAACCAGCTCGGTATTCATTAAGGTTTTAAATTTTGAGTAAGTTAATACATTTTTTAAGTTTTTAGATTTCATATGTGAGTTATTTTTGTTTTCTTATTTTTTGTCATTTTTTCTAAATTTTTCTGCATTTTTTGTATTTTTAAATAATATTTAGAATTTTATATAATTAAAAAATAGTCTGATCCGATATTAACGGCTGATACGTATCGTTTTTCTGGACGGCCGATACGTATCGTTTTTCTGGACGGCCGATACCGATCCCGATCCCAATATTGGGAACCTTGATCGATACAACTCAATACGTATCGGATATGGCTCGATACTTATCGGATATGGCTGGAGGAGTATCCGAATTAAAAATAATAATTTTAATATTTCGATATGGTGGGATACAACTTTGATATGGCAGGATACGGTTCTGATACGGTGGGATACGTCTCTGATATGGCTCTGATACATTTCTTGGTCATTCAGTTCTTTTTCTTTTTTTCTTTTTGTACTAAAAGATGATATAAAACATATACTTTATATGTATATGCGATTTCCTTCATGATACTTCAAGTCTTTTTTTTATTTGATAATGAATTAAACATTTAACTTGAAAGCCATTTGAATATCCAAATTAATTGTAGATTAATAGTTGCATTGTATTTTAATGTTTCACTAACATTTTGAGTTTCATATCAGTCTCTGTTACAATATTATTCTAAAGTTATAGACATGTAGATATTAAATCCGTAGCTTTCTTTCATTTTATCTTATCATTTTTGGAGTAATCATTTTTGGAATAATCATTTTTTACCATATGTTATATTGATTGACAACAAATTAAAAATATGTTATTATTTATTGGCGTGTATCCATGCTATATTCGTATTTTACTTTAAAAATTTATCGTATCCTGTATTCTATATCTGTATCCGTGCTTCACAAACCCATAATTATCACGAATGAGTGAAGCACGGAAATGACAGGTAGAAATACAAACTTTATGAGCTGTTATAGTGATTTGTAAAGACTGGTTGCATTCTTTTAAGTTTCAACGGTACTCTGTTCACTGCTTTCTATTATTCCTGTTGTCTTACCTTATTATGACCGCCCATTGGGATGTACGGGGATGAATGTATCATTTTCAACATCATAATGATCTATTTCATCCTGAGGTTGCTATTTCTTTCTTTCTGGTGGACATTGATCTCGATTCTCGATCACATTAAAAACTGCCAATCAGTACTTGTCTCATCCATTAGTTATATTAAAGATCAAATATGCATATTTTCACCTTTTATTTTCTGTTCCATGTGATAGATACACAAAGGTCCTCATATATCTTTATTCTGGAGCAGGTATTGTTCCTGCATGAATTCTGTTCTCTAGCGAAAAGTTTGCCTGCAGCAGAAACATTGCAGCTATTTCGGTATTTCTTCGTCTTTTTTACGTTGTATGCTTTTTTTTCATTAATATATAATTTGTTGGAAGCTTCATTTCACTATCCTTATCACTTGTTTATCCCATCCTTACAGTCCAATAAGAACATCATTAGAAGAAAAAATTGTTTCCATTGTTGTCGAATAATTGTAAAACATGATAGTGAAGTTTCAGCAATGGCAAAAGACAGTATTCTGTTTTTATTTCTATTGTGAAAAGGTGTACTTTAGATTAATTTAGTGAGAACAAATTTAGGAAACTTGTTTTTCTAACTTCATGTTGAGTGATTAGCATGTAAAATACTAAATTCTAAGATATGGAGGAAAGAGGTTTGTTTTGCCAGTTGCTAATAGCCTAATATGATTGTTTTTGACTTTTTGTTACCTTTATCCTTCCATTTTCCTATCCAGGCCCCTCCTTCCCCTTCATTTTTTCCCAAGATATGGTGCTATTACTGCCTTCTCCTTCCTTTTGATATATGGTTTATGTTGTCTATACTCCAACAATTGTTGTGTCATATAAATATCCTTTGGCTTTACCTTATCAAAGGAGATTAAATAGGAGATGCTGCAAAATGCTATAAAACAAGTATCACTATAAATATGTGATGTTTCTTTGCTCTCAAGTAATGACTAATAGCTTTTATTGATATTTAATTTGTTATAGAGGAAGATATAGATATAAAGTACAACTTGGCGTGCGCGTGTGTATTTATGTATATTTATGGAGAATGTAATGATTATTTTTTATACTGAATCTTTTCCTTATTCTCACCCCTATCAAATCATACCAAAATATTGGAATCCAGTACATAGAGGTTTCATGTGCAAATAATTATTTTTTCTGTTTTATTCTAGGTTTAACAGTAGGATGTCGTTGGCGTGTACCAGTCTCATTGGTACTGGTTGACATGATCTAGCATGAGGTTTTCTTTCTCTAAATGTCTTAAAATTAATAAATAACATGATTATCAAGAGAATTTTCTGTAGAATGAAACAGTGAATGAACCACACATCCTCTGTTGTCCATTATCCACTCTTCTTCCTCCAAGCAAACCCTCCTCTTTGGTCCACTCTTCTCATCTAGTCAGCCTCCTCCCATTCCCTCTTACTCCATCTACATGTAAGGCAATGGTCTACAATGACGCAGAGGGCTATAACGACAGCATCTCTTGTCAAGACCTGAAATTGGAAATATAATCGGCCATGTATCTCAATATACTTAGAGATATATGAATTTTAATAAATTTTATAAGTCCACAATGACAAGAATTAATGTGAATATCTGACTACAATAAACATAATCCAATAATAATGAAGATAACCAATATCACTATTAACAGATAGTTTAAAACATAATAACTAATAGAACTGAAAGAGAAGAAGGGATAGATCTTAAGTAGAGGTGGAGTCTCGGTATATCTCATTCAATCCCCATGTTGATCGGTACCTGAAATGTTAGAAGAGATGCCGTGAGCCAACAATAATAGCTCAGGGAGTTCCACTCAAAAACCAAATAAATTCAAAATCTATAACTTTAAATAAATGCAAGTCTAATGATATAATGACAATTTCACTAGGCATGTTTTTAACAATAGCAATAATAACAACACAGGTAATCATAGCGTAAATCATAATTTATAATATGCTTCATGTCGATATGTTGAATTTCTCTTAATATTAATAGCGCTATATGTCTTAATTGGGTCAATACTCTGTAGATCCATATCAATTAGAAGTCATTTTGAGATGTTGCTCGGATCTTTTCCTTATAGCCGATCTAACTGTTGGGAGAAATTAGAGTCACCTCAGAAAGTCTTTTAATCTAATATGAGATTGTTCTCTAACCCTGCCAGAGTCATCTCAGAAAGTCTTTTCATCTAATATGAGATTGTTCTCTAACCCTACCAGAGTCACCTAGGAAAGTTACCGCAGTGATCTACAATGTTTTAAAAGGCGGGCGTGGGTGGTCAATGGTCACCCCACCGTCTAGCGCCTACGCGAAAGGCGGGTGACTAGGTAGTTTAACATTTTTAATATAAATAAATAATTAAATAAACATATATAATATACATTATATACTTATATGTAATTACTGACAAACAAATTAATAGACTAACTACTAAGTGATTAACATTTTACAAATTAAAACATTTCAACGGATTAAGTGATTAACAGATAATTACTGATTTACAACTTTACAAGCATTTATTCTTCAACAGATAATTAATTCAGTCAATTTTTTGTTTGTCATTTTGTCTAATTGCCTAGCATAACTGATTAAAACAGATTTAAAAAGAAATGATATTCGATCTGTCCGACTGAGAGAGTGAGACTGTGAGGGAGGGAGTGAGAGAAAGAGAGGGAAAGAGGACTGTGAGAGAGGGAGGGAGGAAGAAAGTGAAAGAGAGAGGGAAAGAAGTCCGTACCTATTGATGGAACTGCCACTGTTGATCATCTAGTGGTCCTTTGCCTTTGTCTTGGTTGGTGGGGGACATTCTTTGATTGTATTTATGAGGTGTCAATGCAATTTGAGGCCTGGCTCTAGGTGAATTAAAGGTGAAAGGAGTTTGACTAGCAAGTTGTCTAGCTAGTTGTTGTTTTCTGACCGGCTCATAATTCAGTGCAAAAGTATAGGCTTGATCTGACAAAGTTATCCTTGCGTAAAACTAATTTATCTCGTCTTCAATGACATTGCATCTCATCATATATTCCTCAAATTGGGAGACGTAAGATTGGTCTACCAATCCAATAGGTCACTATGATAGGAATGAAGAAGATATATTTTTCTAAATGTTTCTTTCATTTCTACCCAATCAGTTTTTTGGATGTTGATTCCTCATGCGCGAAATTTGCCCAATGCTTCACCAAATGAGTTTGGCATGACCGACTAGTTTCATCTAAACAAACTTAACTCTCCTATCCTCTGACAAGTTATACCACTGAAAAAGGTGGTCTATTTCTCAAATTTAATCAGTGAATATTGTCGCACCTAATCAACTATCAAAAGTGGGGGTATCAACCTTGATATTTTTTGTCATGTGATCTTCAGGGTTCCAAAGGTCTCTATATGCAACATGATTCCTAAACCCTCAGTTCATATCTTGATCTAGCATTTCCTCTCTATTATTATTATGTTGTGGGAACTTTTCTGGAATTCTCTCTTAGTGATAGTGGTTAGGCTGTTGTCGAGGGGCCTTGACATTTTGAGCAACACGAACAACTCCCATGTTGGAAGCTTCTCTATAACTTCCGTTCAATTTTTGCTCACAACCAGCTTCGAGAACCTTGAGTTGAGCAATGAAGCTGTCTCGTTTAGTGGTAGGGCTAATGGTATATCTCTCAAACTACTCTTAGATAATCTTACACATGTCATTCATGGCAGAAGGTTCCATAATAGACTGGGACTGAATGCTAGAGATTACATACCATTTACGTAGGTTCATGCAAATGTGACTTCACAATGTAAGATGCAATCTACTAATGCAAAATATGCAATAAGATGTCAAAAGTAACAAATCATGTCCAGCAACGGTGACGAATACAGTAGCAACAACGTTGGTGAAGTCACCAGAATTGGCAATGTGTGCTGCAGCAATAGTGTTGGTGAAGTCGGCAGCAACAGTGACAGATGAGGCAGCAATGACAGTGATAGATATTCTTTGTTGAAGCTTGAGGGAGAGAGTATACTCACCACAAGGAGGGTGACCGGTTGTCCATGGAGGCCGAAGATGAAAGTGGTGAGTAGGGGAGATCGGTGAAGTTTAATAGTGTGGGTTTTTTCTTTTAATTTATTTTTTAACTGAAGGTGGAAATGAAAGAGTGGAGGTAGGAGGACAAGGAGGAGGGAGCAAAAGAGGAGATCAAGGTGGTGGCTAGGCTTTAGTGTTTTTTTGTTGTTGTGTGTGTGGGTCTCAGGCTGGAGGTTGAATATAAGAGGAGCTAATAGGTGAAGTTGGTCACGTGAGGGTTGGGGGTGTTTTCCAAGTTGTTGAGCTTGCTGCTGCAATTTGATGGTGGGCCCATGGGTTTTAGTGGTATTTAGGGGGAAAATGCTAAATTGAAATCTGCTTGGATTTGGGTGGTCATGATAAGTTATGATTTGATGAGAGGATCAGGGAAAGATATATTAAGATAGAGGTTGTTGGAAACAAAATTTGTTGAGGTACAAAGGAAAGAATAAGTCACTTGAAATTTAAAATTTAAAATTTTAAAATTTTGGATTTCTGAGGTGAGGGGAAAGATCAAAAATTCAATATTTTTCAAATAGATGCTCTGTTTTTTTTGTTCACCTACCTATGGCGATTGCGACGATGAAGGCTTGGCGGTTGGCATCTATTGGATGATGAAAGACTACAGAACTTTGACAATAGAGGAACCGGAGAAGATGGCCGTTGAATCTTGCTTTGTGATTCACTGCAGTCTTCTTGTTGTTCGACGATGGCAATCTCTACGTCTGGCTCGGCGATTCCAATGATTAAAAGAGTGGTAGGATCTTTGGCTTTGATACTAAAATTGATATAGAATTAAGGTATTGCCGAAGAACAAAGCAACAAACTCATGGAATCCACCAACGAAAAAAGTAACAATCTCAAAATCTCAATATATTCATTAACCTCTGGTATTCAATCAAAGAAAAATTGATTCTGTTGAAACCTGACTTTTAGTTATATTAGGAGCATCTTGAAAGCGTCTGGGTTGAAATTGGGCTTTCAAATTAATTCACGAATTAGTAGATGAGAAAACTTGGGGTTTAGATCAAAACTACTTTCATTAGGAAAAAGAAAAGAAAAAGAGATCAACAATATAGCCCTCATTTCAAATTTTCACCAAATTTTCAAATTTCTTCTATCATTTCAGTTTTAGTTTTTTTGAGATATAAATATGGGCAAATCATTTTCCTTTTATGTCCAATTCAACTAGATATCTGATTAAAATAAATACTACAACTATAGATCTACACGATCTTATCTTCTATTTGTTACCATTTTTTAAGTACCCACTTCATTGTCTTGGAGTGTAGAAAGCATGTTAAGGGTTACTTTTCATCTTGGTTCACCATATTGGCCAATCTCGATACGGATCAGCCGATCCGGTGAACCATGATCCGAACTCTTTCGCTCTTTCTTTTCACTCTCTTTTACTGTTTTTTCTTTCTTTTACTCTTTCTTTCTTTTTTTCTCTTCTTACATATAATGATTGGTTTTCTAACAGAGAGATTTAGCTCCGGTGAACTCCGGCGAACTCTAGTATATAATTTTTTAATTAGTTTTTTTTATTTCTCTTAGTTTTTCCATTTTTTTCACTCTCTCCCTTTTTAATTTTCTTCCACTCACGCTCTATCTAATATTTGCTTCTTTTTAATTTTTATTGCACCATAGTTTTTTCTTTTTTCTTTTCTTATTTTTGGTAAACTTTTTTCTAAATTTTTAAAAGTTTTCCTGCATTTTTAAATAATATTTAGAATTTTATGTAATTAAAAAATCCGATCCGATCCAAGCAACCGATATAGCCGATCCGACCAATACGTATCGTTTTTTCGGAAGACCGATCCTGATCCCGATCCCGATTTTCCGAATCTTACTTATCATTGATGTAGCCATTAAACCTTCCTATATTTTATGCATAGTTGCTCTAGAACTTCATTTTCTTTTACATGGTGGAGTGAGATCAGTTAAAAGAGGGTTGATGCATATCTCTTTCCATTCTTCTTTTCTCCTCTTCTAACATCCACCAAGAGAGGACTGTTGGTGTTTTTTTCTACGTTCCATACCTTGTGTCAAGAAAAAGTAACACTTTATGGCAATTTGCTATATTCTTTTCTCAATGTTTTTGTCCCATTTTCAAGTTTGGTAATATATGTTGCATACAGGAATCTTATGGGAGGAGGCTTGTTTGACATAATTACTGATGTGTTGCAGAGTCAGGATAAGAAGCTTCTGTCAGCTGGGTAAGGTTATCACTTGTTAAATTAGATAAAATTGTGGTAATTTTAATCAATTCATCTCTCCAGCTATTCTCATTGTTGTTCAGTTATTTAATTTGGAGTATTTTTGTAAAATCAGGTTAAATATTCTTTTTCTCTTTCTTGATGAAGATCCTAACCTTCTCAAGTTGTATGTTTTTGAACAAAAAGGGAATTCTCTTCTTGAAATTTTGGTAAGAAAGCTGACTATTAGACTGTCTTGTATTGGATATATGTTTATCTACTTTTTGAGTTTCCTAGTCACTGATTTTCTATTTTTCTATTGCATTCATGCTGCCTTCACATTATGCGTGCATTTATACTTTGTTTGTTGTAACTATAAGTACACAGAATGTGACTCATGAATTTACTTTTTTACATATTACATCTTGTATTTACAATATTTATAAATCACACCTATATTATACAAAATATTTGCAAAACACACGTTTAGTTAGTTAACACCAAGGTTCGAAAAATCAGGATTGGGATCGGCCTTCCAAAAAAATGATACGTATCGGTCGGATCGGCCGTATCGGTTGATTGGATTGGACTTTTTAATTACATAAAATTCTAAATATTATTTAAATATACAGGAAAGCTTTTTAAAATTTAGAAAAAAGTTTACCAAAAATATAAAAAAAGGAAAAATTATGGTGCAATATAAATTGAAAAGAAGAGATTAGAAAGAGCGTGAGTGGAAGAAAAAAAAAACATGCTGGAGTGAAGAAGAAGAAGAAGAAGATGATGAAGAAAAGAGAAGACAGAGAGTGGAAAAACTGAGAAATAAAAAAAATTAATTAAAAAATTATATGCTAGAGTTCGCCGGAGTTTGCCGAAGTTCGTCTCTCTCCATTAGAGAAATAATCATTATATGTAAGAAGAGAAAAAAAGAAAGAGTAAAAGAAAGAAAAAAAGTAATAGAGTGAAAAGAAAGAGTGAAAGAGTTCGGATCGGGATTGGGTTCGACCGATCTCGATCCGGATCGGCCGATCCTGATACAGATCGGCCGATACGGTGAACCATGGTTAGCACTAACATCGCCTATGAAGATGGCATCACAAAAGGAATATCTCGTCAAGGTCAACCTGTTGTCTACCAAAATACCCAATATACCCTCATCTTCTTTCTCTTCCTCCTCTTCTAGGGCATGATTTTACTTTTTTCTTCTTCAGCCACAAATCTCATATCTAGAAGAGGGATAAGGGATAGCAATCTTAGTTTAAATATTCCTCTCAACTATTTCTTCTCATCCTCCCACTCTTTTTCTCTACACTATCTTCTCCTCCATTGTTTATTAGTGAAACAATAGAAGGTCCAAACCCAGAATGGATTTGGAGAGAAAAGAGGAAGAGCAGAGAGGATTTTGGTGAAAAATTGTTTTTGCTTAGTATGATAGAGAGGGTCTTAGCCCAATTTCTACAAAGTCACTGTATATCTAAATAAATGAATAAAATATGGAGTGTCCAGAGGGGCAGAGGGAACTGATAGTCTAGAGGTATCCATGGGTCGAGGAGTATCAGGTAAAGTGGGAGGGCAAATGGTGGGGTTAAGCAGGGACATATGCGGGGACGGAAAATAGGATAGGTGTATGAAAATCCAGAAAGGCTAAGTCCGAAGAAGTCAAAGCATCGGTGGTAAAAAATGGTATCTCTTTCAGAAAAGTGACATGGTCTGATATCCTATGACGACAATTAGATTGTCATAATAATGATAACCTTTATACTTAGGACTATGTTATAGAATGACGTACTTAGCTACTCGAGGGGACAACTTGTTACATTCACCCGGAAACGTCAAGTTTCATCCTTCTTCAATGTTAGCAATACGAGAACCACGCAAGGGCTTAGGTTTTCCCTCAAAAAGCATTTTCTCAATAGCTTATCAATTTGTCATTTAAGTTATGTGTGTTTAGTTGGATCGAGTCAGTAATAAGGTAAGTTGGGAAGGGATGCACCAGCATTCGGGAGGAGATTGATAACATGTTGAATGTCCCGTATTGGTGGTAATATATCTGGGAGATCTTCCGGGAAAACATCATAGAATTCCTCACTCACAAGTGTGATCTCAAAAGGGATTGATTTGTTAGGTTCGTTCAGAATTTCTTGAGCAGCAAGAATCAGAATTAGAGTTCCTTTACTCATTTCATGCTCGACACTCTTAGCACTAATCAAGTTGACTATGCTTTCAGACTTGGAGGTGTTAGGCTTCTTCTCGGCACTGTCATTTCTAGGTTGCGAGGAAAGAATCCTGATCTTCTTACCCTTGTGGTCAAACATACATATATTTGAATGGCCATAGATATGAACATATTTATTGAAAAGCCAAGGCGTTCTAAGGATAATTTGACTCAACGATGGCACAGATCGTGGCGACCGCCAGTCAGCACGGCACAGCACGTCCTGCGGCACTTGCCTGTTGTGCCGTAAGAAAATGAGAGAAAAAGGTAACACCTTTTCCATTGTCGTCGCCGCTCGCCGTCGCCACTCGTCGTCACCTGAGCTCGCGTTGGGTGCCCTAGCCCGAGGGAGGGGAGAGGGTTTATCGTTTAAAACTTAAGTTGCGGATATGGATCGATTTGACCCACGTCCATGGTCAAAACATCATACTAGATTTTATCCTTTTAAATAGTGAACTCTACTAGGACCAAGCATCGCTCTTTAATCTCTAGCGTAGTTACATTGATCTATGAAACCTTGTCAGGATTAGGGTATGGAACAACTTTAGGTTTACTTTAGAAATAATAATAGACGACACCGCATTTATGCAGCTCCCAATATCCACAGTCACTTTACAGTTTCTACCTCTAATATTTGTGAATGTGTGGAAGATGGAGTTATGTCCGCAATCATCGATGACCTTAGGCTGAGTGAAAGCACATTTGACAACATGCAATTTGGTACAGTCCATATATCACAAGCATCCTATGGTGGTTTCCTCCCCTTCATCTTCAAAGTTCTATTCTTCCTTATCTAGATGGCGAACATATCTATGAAATTCTTATTTGGGGTTCTCCTGAAGGAGCTCATCAATTAAGCTGATTTTATATGGGCTTGCACATTTTGCAGTGACATGCTTATAACCTTGACACTTGTAGCATTTTACACGCGAGTTAATTTTGAGCTCTGATACCAACATTGTCACAACTCAAAATCAGAATCATGACCGGCCATGTACCTCAATGCACTTGAGGTACACGAAGCCTTAAATGGTATTTTTCTAAGTCCCAAAATGATAAGAATTTAAATTATGAACAACTAACTCCAGTAATTATAACCAAATAATAATAAAAACACCAATGTCATCGATAATGTGTCACCAATCAAACTAAATAACAAATGGTTGAGAATAAAATGTCTATACAATCGATGGACAAAATAGTAAAATCTTAAGTGGAGATGAATCCCGGTACATCTTGCTCAGTCGCTACATTGATCAGCACCTAAAATATTAGAAGAGGGAATCCATGAGTCAACAAATAAAGCTCAACAAATAAAGCTCAGTGAGTGGAATCCACTCAAAAATCGAATAAATCTGAATCTATAACATAACTTTAAATAAATACAAGTCCAATAATATAAAATGAAAATTTTACTAAGCATGCTTATAATAACAATAATAATAACAGTACAAATAATAACGAAGTAAATCATATCTCATAACATGGTTCGTATCAATATACTGAATTTCTCTCAATATTAAATATAATGTCATATTATCTTAACTTGTGACTGTGCTTAAGAATCTATATCAACTAGAAGTCACCTCGAGGTGCGCTCGAGTCTTTTTCTTATAGTTAATCCAATTAGGGTCACCATGAGGGATCACTATGTGATAAATTCATCCTGTCTTTTTCACTAACTATACAGAAAGATTAGAATCACCTAAGGGAGATTTTCTAATCTAGCCTGGAACTTTTCTGTAATCACGCCAGAGTCACCCAAATGAATCATATATTGATCAGGAATAGGTTTGTTCCCTGAATTATTCTCTAATCGTGCCAAAGTCACCTAAACGAATCATATGCTTATCAAATATAGCTTTGTTCCCTGAACTTTAAGGTGGACATTGGGTTATCACAGGGAGATACACCAATTTATCTAGCATGTGTTTGTTCTCAAAATCCTACCACATATCAATTATGTTTTCCACTAATATTCATGATCATTTAAATGGCTATATGCATGAATAATATTGCACACAGAAATATGATATTGTATTTGCACACCGAATTATACATGATATGATAAGAGCACAAAATATAAGACAAATAATAAAATAAATACATGAGTGAACCCACTCACTTGTGTCTAAGTGAAACAACTGAAATCTCTAGTCCATGGTTAAAAAAAATCATCACATTTAATAATAAATAAATAACATATTTTGATTAACTAATATCATGATTTCTAAAATTTAAAACTAATTAAATTATTTAAATAGGCTTGTTTAAGCCCAAATGATTGGGCTGTGGCTGGCCCGCAACCCACGAAACCCACTAAATAGTTTGGGCTTAAGGCCCAAACCCATTATTATTCATGGGTTGGGCTGCAGTTGGCCTACAACCCATCCAAAAAAAAAACCTAAATGGATTGGGCTAAAGGCACAATCTCACTAAATTAAATGGGTCGGGTCGAGTCCCTTGGATTTGAAATCTAACCCGACCCTAAAATCCTTGACTTAAAAATATGAAGATGAGACTCGGTTGCCCGAGTCTGCCTTCCTCGTCTCGAAGGGACCGTTGAGAGAAAGAAAGAGAGAAAGAAGGAGAGGTTGCCGGCAACGGTTCTACCAGAGGGCCAAGCCGAAGGCATCCACTCCACCCCCGCGACCTCAGTGACTCCTACGGGCAATGCCAAGTTAAAGTTTCTACTACGACCGTCGCTCATCTCTACTACTTTCTGAGCCATGAGGACTCAAGGGCAACTTCGAGTTAAAGTCACCAACCGATGAATCTTACTGATAGGTCACAAATGCCCAAAACCAAGGTACTACATTAACCCTAAAATTTTCAACTTAACTTTGTGGGATAGGGGGGAGAAAAAACTCACCGACGAGTCGAGTTGCGATTCTGATTGCTCCGGCAGTGCTCCGACGCGCCGATCCGAGGACGCAACTTTGACGAGAAATAGAAGAAGAAGAAGATGAGAAAAAGAGAAAGAGGATGGGGTGTTTGGCTTTTTCCCCAATTTAGGGTTAAGGTTTTATTTTATAGGGCAAATCCTGATTTCATTTAGGATTTTGAGGCCACTTCCTCCTCATCGCAAGTGCGGTGCACGTGAGCCTTTTTTTTGTTCTTACAGATAAGACAAATATGGGTTAAAAAAATCATATCACAAACCCATCCATTTTGCCTAATAAACATGATGGGGCATTTTGGTCATTTAGACACATTTCATTAACTTTGACAAAAAGACTGATGATTTCGCTTTAGTCGTATGTAAAGGGACTGGTTTGAGAAGAGGATAAAATAATTTTAGGCATAAGCACGGAGGGGTAAATGTTTTAACTCTTAAATTATTAAGAATGCAAGGTGTGAACTAAAATATGTGAAAAGATAAGGTCTCAAATATAAAGAAACCTCCACCCCAGTCCACTTCTTCGGTCTCTCAAAATTGTTAGGCTCAACAGTGAGGAGAATATTAAGAATATAAAAGATAAAAATCACTGCTCTCTAATAGATTAAACATTTAGACTAGCTAGGGAGTTTAACTTCCGGATTTGTTCTTAAGCATCATGTACGAGAAATGAAAATCAGCGATTAGTAATTCATGCTTATAATATGGGAATATTGACAATGCAATTTAGGTGTGATATAGGTTTTGCATATATTGCAGGAGTGTCAATTAACAACATGCTGTTTCTGGTAAAGCCAAGACAACAGCAAAAATGCACTAGTCTTTTCTTTTCCCAAAAGGAATTACAAACATTTTACATTGCATCATGATAAATAGATTAATTTATCAAATATATGTACATACTGTGTATATGGTGCCACACATGTAATCTAGTGAAGTTTTAAGCAGTTCTCTCCTTGGTATCCTTTTGCATACGGTTACATTCATTGAGAATGCCTCAATATGTTCATTATCGTATTCTCACCCCTTAGGCTATGTGTTTGTGCAATTCACGTAGCCTAAGAGGTGAGAATACAATATATTGCAGGAGTATCTTTTTTTTTTAATTAAATTTCTGTTATACCCAAGAAGGGCATTGTAACTAACGTGTTTTTCAGGTAAAAGGTATAATAGCAGACTTCGGCCAGGACGTGCATATTGAATTCCTTGAAATTATGAAAATATTGATGAGCTCATACATAATCTCTCAATCGCAGGTGCTTAAAATTTGTAAAAAGAAACACCTTTTTAAAATGATTTATTCTTATTCAGTAGTGAAATGTTTCTATTTTCATACATTCTTATGTGGTCGTAAGATCAATTTTGATGTTTACTATGTTTCTTTTGGTGGTTCTATTTTCATGTATGAAGCATGATAGCTCTAGTCTGGACTCTGAAGCAGTGTTTAGAAGGGGCATAAAGTAGCTTTCTCCCCTTCATTCCTAGATTTGTTCCAAACAACATACCTTTTGACTTCTGAGAGTAGTAGACTATCATCAAACTTCATACTTAAAGGAGCAAAAAGGTACTTTTATTGCTTCATCCTAGAAAGAAACTAGTATGAGACGCACCTTATCTCTCGGCGAGCTCGGCAAAGTTCTTCAACACTGATCCATCAAACTAGAAGTCTAGTGAGCTCCTCCTCTAACACTGCATTCCAATGCCTTACCTTTTCTCTTTCTTTTCAATTTTTTTGGGGTTTTTCATTTCTCTTCTCTTTCTCTAGCGACCCACTTCCATCTATCTCTCTGCTCCGACATAGGAATCATGACCGGCCATGCATCTCAATATGCTTGAGATACACGAAGCCTTAATAATACTCTCTACGTATACGATGACAAGATAAATAAATAAAATGAGAATGTGCTTTATTAAAATTTTATTACTAAATGCAATTAAAATAAAAACAATGTTAATATTTTTGAGTCTCTAAAATAAAATAAAATCTTCTAATCTAAAGCACAAAATCTAAAATAGCGGAAAGGTAAATAGGTGAATCCTAGGTGGAGGTGGAATCCGGGGCGACTATTACCTGAAATAAATAAACAAATACAAAAAAAATAATAGAACTCGTGAGCCAACAACTATAGCTCAGTGAGTGGAATCCACTCGAACCAAATAAATTTTAAAACATATTAATGCTGAATAAATTAAACTAAAAGCAACAATATCCATCATAATATGCAATAGGCATGCTCTCTACATAATAACAATGATAACAATAGAGAAATGTCACAACTTGTAACCTTGCACGTTTTCAACATATTAACATCTTTTTGATATTTATACTGTCATATGTCTCAATGGGTCTAAACCCTGTGGATCCACATCAACTAGAAATTACCTCGAGATGACGCTCGGGACTTTTCTTCATAGCTGATCTGGTTAGGGTCATCAGAGGGTATCACCCTGTGATTAACACACTCTGTCTTTTCCTCTAACCGTTGAGAGAAGTTAGAGCCACCTAAGAAATTTTCTCATACTTCCTAAGACTGTTCCCTAACCCCGCCAGAGTCACCTAAGAAAGTCACCGCAGTGATCTAATTTAGGACTTTCCCCTGGACTTCCAGATAGACTTGAGTCACCACGGAAAATCGCAAACGATTTATACCGGGACTGTTATCTAAGTCGTATCAATACTAGTCTTATTTTTATTTTCACAATTTTTCAATATTTGCACGAAGTATGGTGATGCACTGAATATAATAATTAAATACACAGGAAATTAAAACAATTAAATTTTCGTACGTACGGATGAAATAAATAGATTTGCACACAGAAATTGCAACAATTTAATTTTTTACATATAAGGGTGAAATAAATAATTTGCACAGAAAATTTACATGGTCTAACAAAAATACGAAATACAATAAAATAAATATGTGAGTGAACCCACTCACCTGAGTCTAGGCAAGACAACCAAAATCTCAAATCTCTAGCCCACGTACTAAAAATCACCACCTTAAATAATAAATAACAATAACATTTTTAATTAAAACAATTATTAAAAATGTTTATACAATTTAACCTAAGAATAATTAATTTGGGCTAAAATAAGCTCAAATCAATTGGGCTGGGATGCAGTTGGCCCGCAGCCCACCCAATTAATTCTTAAATGGATTGGGCCAAGGCCCAATCCAAATAGATAATGGAACCGGGTCAGGTTCCTTGGATTCGGATCCAACCCGACCCGAATCCAACACTAAAAGGGAGAAGATCAGACTCGGGC
The DNA here is from genome assembly GCF_019914945.1 of Typha latifolia. NCBI lineage: Eukaryota > Viridiplantae > Streptophyta > Magnoliopsida > Poales > Typhaceae > Typha > Typha latifolia. The sequence continues at coordinate 3,569,479 of NC_133091.1, forward strand.
AACCCGAGTCCTGTCTTCCCAAACCGAAGAGAGAGAGAGAAAAGAGAGGAAAAGAGAGAGAATGAAGAAGAGAAAGAGGAAGACGCGGCGACCGCCACGGCGAAGGTTCGCGGCCGCACCCCCAGCATCTCAACACCCATACGGTGCCGCCGTCCTCGCGAGGTGGAGGAGAACCCGCGAACGGCGGTCGATCCCATGACTGACGGCGACCGGAGCCACGAGGGCTCCAACGGTGACTGCCCACGGCACGAGGCCAACGGCAAGGCGCTTTCAGAGGTAGCGGCTGCGACTCGAAGCCGCCGGTCGGCTAGATTTGCCGACGAGGCCGAAAACCCCCAAATTAGGTATTTCGGATTTACTTATTAAATTTTAAATTAAACTAGAGGGATGAGAGAGGGCTCACCGGGGAGGAGTGTGGTGGTTCCAATTTCTTCCGGCGACGCTCCGGCTGGCCGATTCCACGGCGACGACTCCGACGGTGAGGAAAAAGCGACAGAAGGGAGGAAGGAGAGAGAGAAGAGGGCTGGGGGTTATAAGCATTAAGCAGAGAGAGAGAGAGAGAGAGAGATTAGGGTTTAATTTATAGTTTAGATGAGGATCAAATCTAATCCGATTCGGATTAGATGAAATCCCTTCTTTCCCGCTGCGCACCGGAGAGGGAGAGGAGGAGAGGGGCTGCACGTGCAGAGCACGTGCACCCTCCTCTCTCAACCCAATTTTTTTTTTTTTCCTGGTCCTAACAACGAGAGCAAGAGTGAGTAAGAGAGAGGGAGCGACTAAGTGGGAGGTCCTCTAATTGACAATGAGAGATTGAGAAGACATTGAGTAGGAGGGAGTGGGATTGGGAGTGAGCAGAAGAGAGTGTGTGGAAGATAGAGATAAAGAGTGAACTTTTTTTATTCCAGCAATTTTTTTTTATCATTTTCTAAAAAATTTAAGATTTTTGTATTTTAAAATAATTTTTATATAATTAAAAGTAATCTGGTATTTGAGGCCAAAATGGCCGATACGTTGATAGGAATAGAGGTCTAGTCACTCCATTCCAGTCTACTTATCAACGGAAGCAACACTGGACAGTTAGAGGAAAACCGGAGGAGGCAGCAACAGCGTAGGAATTTTTTGGCCAAGCATTCAAACGCCTAGTCTGACGTTCGAATGACATTTCTCGAGAGAAGGCCTTCTAGAATCATTCAAACGACCTTCTAACGTTCGAATTCTAGTCTGGTTTGCTTGGAAAATTCACGATTCATTCGAATGCCTCCTAGGCCATTCTAATGCCTGACGAACGTTAAGTTGATTTATTTCAGAGTTTGATTAGGGTTTAGCTTGTTTTCTTTCCTTAAGTGACTAGTTTGATTGAGAGATTATATATAGGATATCTTATGTTATTAAAGGCAAGCAATAAAAGTATTTTCTTTTCTTATCTCTTCTCTCTCAAGTCTAGCCAAGGGCTAGGGTTTGTTTTCTTCTTTATTTTCATTTTTATCTTGCTATGGTATTGCTTGATAGGGCTCTGTCGGGTTAAAACATATCAATTGGTATCAGAGCTTATGTGGTCGGTTGACATTGGACAGATGTCGAAGACACGAGTGATGTCGGTTGAGGATCGTTTCAATGCGTTGGAGTTGTCTCTTTATCAACAGGCTATGAAATAATCTCATGGGGAGGCCGTGCAAATAATAAATACCAACATGGAGGAAATGAAGGATCAGATATTTCGTATCACAAAGATATTGGTTAGGATGAAGGGAGATTGATAACTGCTTCGGCAAGGGGATTCGAAAGGAGGCCAGATTGGGGCAGTTCAACCCCAAATCACCCAGAATTTTTCAAAACTCTTGGGCAAAGATCCTATACTATGGATATTCAAGGCAAAACAATTTTTTCACCTACCAAGGGACGCAATCAGGGGAGAGGATTAGGCTTGCTGCATTTCATTTGCAAGATGAGGCCTTGCCATTGTTCCAATAGTTTAACTGTTTAAGAAAGTGAACCAGTTGGTAGAATAGCCTAAGTTTACTTGGGGGTTGACATCGAGGTTCGGACCATCGGAATATGATAATTTTGATGAAGCCTTGAAGAAGTTGCAATAGATGGTCAAAACGACTTCGAGAAACTGGCTTCAAGAGTCTACGGATGGACGGTGTCTGTGTTGTTGGGTTACTTTATTAAAGGACTATAGGAGGAGACATAACTAGAAGTCAAACCTTTCAAGCCTCAAATGATAGCTCATGCCATGGACTTAGCACGGATGCACGAGGATCGACTCGTGAGGGGCAGATGGATATAGGGCTGATTGGGGTACAACCACGCCAACCGCAAGGTTGAGTTTGACACTACTCACGGAAAGCACGACCTCAGGGTTGACATCAACAAGGGCTCAGCCAGTAGGCATTGTACAACCTACAGCTTTGTTGAGTAATAATTTTCGGCATTTGACTTATGAGCAGATGCAAGAGCTAGTGGAAGAAAGCTTGTGCTTTAATTGTGACGAGAAGTTCGTCCACAAACACCAATACAGAGGACAACTATTCGTTCTCATAGCTAATTCAGACTTTGATGAGATGAAGGATGTGGAGACTACCATAGCCACCTTTAAAGACGTGGTGGAACCATCGGAGGTTACCTTGCATGCTTTATCCAAGTGTATGATACCGCGGCCCCTGCGGATAATAGGATCTTTGGAAGGAAGGTCGGTGTCAATGTTGATTAGTGGGAACAATTATAATTTTATGAGCAAGTTGATCATCTGGGAGCTTCAGAGTAAGCCAGAGCCAGATTCCCCGTTTTCTGTATTGGTGGCTAACGGGAATAAGTTTGGAAATGATTGTCTTTAACTACGAAAGTTTAACAATGGAGTTCAACACAAGGGGAAAAAGTACCGGTTGCAAAAGGATGAAGGGATGGTCTTTCGAATAGCGCAAATAAACCCGATACAACATATGATGAGTTATAATGGGAGGGCATTCTTGACGATGATAATGGAGATGACTCCAGTCTTGGGAGCCAGGATGCATGCCAGTTTTATGCGACCTAGTGGAGTGGCACAAGATCTGCCTCTTGGCTTATGTCAAGGTATTGTTCCTCCACACAATCATGGATAGTGAGGAAGAATTGTCATTAAAGGGTGCTATGTGGAAAGATTTTGAATAGCTAAAGTTGTGAGGCCCTACATTTGAACCTTGAGGACAAGGTTTGTCATCAAGGGGAGGGGAGTGATAGGAATAGAGGAGGTCTATCATTTCATTCCAGTCTACTTATCAACGGAAGCACTGGACTGTTAGAGGAAAAGCGGAGGAGGCAGCAACAATGCGGAAAGCTATTTATAGGCCTCATTTGAACGCTTGGTCTGACATTCGAACGCCATCTCCTAAGAGAAAAGGGCCTTCTAGAAGCATTCAAATGACTTCCCTAGCATTCGAACGCTAGTCTGGTTTGCCCGGGAAATTCACGATGCATTCAGATGCCTCCCATACCATTCGAACGCCCGACAAACACTAAGTTTATTTATTTCAAAGTTTGATTAGGATTTAGCTTGTTTCCTTTCTTCAAGTGACTGGTATGATTGAGAGACTATATATAGGTTGTTTTATGTGAGTTAGGGCAAGCAATAAAACTCCTTAAGTGACTAGTCTGATTGAGAGACTATATATAGATTTTTTTATGTGAGTTAGGGCAAGCAATAAAAGTATTTTCTTCTCTTATCTCTTATCTCTTCTCTCTCAAGTCTAGCCAGGCGGTTTGTTTTCTTCTTTATTTCCACCAATATCTTGCTGTGTTATTGTCAGAACCAGAAACAAAATAAAAAATTTAAAAAAAAAAATTTAGGGGTTGAAAGAGGAGGGTGCACGTGCTCTACACGTGCAGCCTTCCCCTCTCCCTCTCCAGCACGCGATGAGGCGCTGATAAGGGGGGATTTCATCTAATCTGAATCGGATTAGATTTAATCCTCTTCTAATCTATAAATTAAACCCTAATCCTCTCTCTCTCCTCAACCCCCTCCCCCGCCTTCTTTCTCTTCCACCGTTTTCTTTCTTTTCTCACCGTCGGAGTCGTCACTGTGGGATCGGATCGCCGGAGGAAATTGGGACCACCACCACTCCTCCCCAGTGAGCCCTCTCTCATCCCTCTAGTTTAATTTAAATTTAAAGGGGTAAATCGAAAATACCTAAAATTGGGGTTCTCGGCTTCTTCGGCAAATCAGGCCGGCCGGCGGCTTCGGGTCGCAACGGCATCGTCACCGAAAGCTTCGTGCTCCAAGCCCGGTGTCGGCGATATCTTCTAGGGAGCCCTCGTGGCTCCAATCGACGTCGGCCTCGGCGTCGGCCGTCGGTGAGTGGGTTCTCCTCCACCACGAGAGAGAGAGAGAGAGAGAGAGAGAGGGAGCCGGTCATGACCCGCCGCCGGCGACCACTCTCTCTAGCTTTCTCCCTTCCTCGTGTCGGACACGAGAAGAGAGAAGGGATGGGTTGGGCTCGAGTTTAACCCGAGCCAACCCCCTTTTCTTTTAAATTCGGATTTCGGATCCACAGACCCGACCCGAACCAATTAAATTGGATAGGCTGCGGACTAAACCGCAGCCTAATCCATTTTCTTGGCTGGGCCTTGGCCCAGCCCGATTAGCCTTATTTTTGGAATGGGCCGGGCCAGCAGTAGCCCAGCCCAGTCCAATGGGTGGGTTAAACCCATTTTAGTTTTTCTTTTAGTTTTATTTTTTTTAAATTTTAGAAATATTGATATTATTCAAATTAAAAATTTAAATATTATTTATTATTTAAAGTGGTGATTTCTAGTACGTGAGCTAGAGATTTGAGATTTCGGTTGTCTTGCCTAGACTCAGGTGAGTGGGTTCACTCACATGTTTATTTTATTGTATTTCGTATTTTTGTCAGACCATGTAAATTTTCTGTGTGCAAATTATTTATTTCACCCTTATGTGTAAAAATTAAATTGCTGCAAATTCTGTGTGCAAATCTATTTATTTCATCCGTACGTGCGAAAATTTAATTGTTTTATTTTCTGTGTGCATTTAATTATTATATTCAGTGCATCACCATACTTCGTGCAAATATTGAAAATTGTGAAAAGAAAAATGAGACTAGTATTGATACGACTTAGAGAACAGTCCTGATATAAATCGTTTGCGATTTTCTGTGGTGACTCAAGTCTATTTGGAAGTCCAGGAGAAAGTCCTAAATTAGATCACTGCGGTGACTTTCTTAGGTGACTCTGGTGGGGTTAGGGAACAGTCCTAGGATGAATGAGAAAAATTTCTAGGTGACTCTAACTTCTCTCAATGGTTAGAGGAAAAGACAGAGTGTGTTAATCACAGGATGATACCCTCTGATGATCCTAACCGGATCAGCTATGAAGAAAAGTCCCGAGCGTCATCTCGAGGTGACTTCTAGTTGATGTGGATCCACAGGGTTTAGACCCATTGAGACATATGACAGTATAAATATCAAAAGATGTTAATATGTTGAAAACATGTAAGGTTACAAGTTGTAACATCTCTCTCTATTGTTATCATTGTTATTATTTAGAGAGCATGCCTATTGCATATTGTGATGGATATTGTTGCTTTTAGTTTAATTTATTCAACATTAATATGAATTAAAATTTATTTGGTTAGTGAGTGGATTCCACTCACTGAGCTATAGTTGTTGGCTCATGGGTTCTATTGTTTTTGTATTTATTTCAGGTAATAGTCAACGAGGCGACTGAGCGAGATGTACCCGGACTTCACCTCCACTTAGGATTCACCTATTTACCTTTCCGCTTTTTGATTTTATGATTTAGATTAGACATTTTATTTATTTAGTTTAGAGACTCAAAAACATTAACATTGTTTTATATTTTTATTGCAATTAGTTATAAAATTTAATAAAGCACATTCTCATTTTTTTTTTTGTCATCGTACACTTTAGAGAGTATTAATAAGGCTTCGTGCATCTCAAGCATATTGAGATGCATGGCCGGTCATGATTCCTATTTTGGGTCGTGACAGGTATTACTTGATAGGGCTCCGTTGGGTCAGAACCTCTCGTACGCATCATTTTTTCATACAACCAATCACAATCCTGATATTTTGAACCTAGCTTAAAATCATGGTTTGTTGATTTATTGCAAGAACTAACACACAAGGAGGGTTACTGTCTTAAGTTTTTTTATCTGTACCGCACCCTATTCAGGCTTGCTAACTCAGGTGACAATGAGGCCTATTGAAATATCTATTTGTATCTGCTAAAACTTTTTTCTGCTCTGAACTATTTGAAAATTGTATTCTTGATATAACCTTGCAAGGTTCATTTTTCATCTTCTCTCCTTCAAATATGTTGTCAAATTATTATCTTTTATCATGTTAAATTCACTTTATTAGTTACTGTAATTTTCTTTTTCTTGTTGCAGAAGTACACAACTATAGAGATTTTCTATGAAAAGTATCTAGACCAATTAATAGATGTTATAGCATCATCATGTCCTCCGAAAAACAATTCCACTATAGTGGCCAAACCATTTGCCATTGGTAGAAGAACTCAATCTTGTGCTACAGCTAAGCCTGAAATTTTATTGTCTATATCTGAGCTGCTATGTTTCTGTGTGATTCATCACCCCAACAGAATATCGTAATGTCCTGCCCAACCTTTGGCTTTCTACTACCTCTATCAATGATTTTTTTTTTCTTACTTAAATATGCTTGCAAATTCTATTACAGGAACTACTTTCTGTTGAATAATGCCATAGAAAAAGTCTTATACCTAGTTCACAGAAGAGAAAAGTTTCTGGTTGTGGCAGCAGTTCGTTTTATGCGCACTATTATCTCCAATAATGTAAGTGCTTGGTCTCTTTATTCGTAGGTGCACTCTATAATAATAATTTGAAAGTACATATATTTTTCTTGTTTTTTAATAATTAGTCTGAGCTAACTGATTAATCTAATCATCTATATTAAACATTCAGAGTGAAAAGAAATCTTGTTGTCTTTCTTGGATGTACATATCTTGTTGTTTGTTCTCAGGCTTTGAAAGTTTCAGCTGGTCTCAAGAAGAAAATTTATTTCTTTAGGCTGCCTAAGACGTGGTTATTTTACATGCTTTAGCAATTTCTCTCAGTAGAACCAACAATTCATAGGATTCAAACTTCAAACACTATTAGACAATACTATGTTACTATCTTTCTGATTTATTAAAATGTGGTATATAGAAACTGTCATATTATTATAATGGCATTGCAGAGTTATATTCCTACAATAGTCATGCAAAACTAGTTTACATCCTATTGTTTCTTAATTCTGCATCTCTAGCAAGTAACCAATTAAGTTCTTGATTGGCAGGCAATTTTGGTTTTTCAGTGGCATCACTTAGTTTGACAATGATGCTCATCTCCGGTGCACCTTCATTTTTTACAATGCAGCACAATATTTCACCGCAATTTTTGTTCTGTTAGTGGAGTAGTTCGCTCTGAGTTTGTTCAGTCAACGAAACTATATGGCGCGTGAGAGTATCTTTTATCAACGAATTAACAAAAAAGTGAAGGAAATTAAAGCTATTTCAGGTTGTCCATTAATGGCTTTAAAAAATTACAGGACAGCAAGATAGTAGTATAGTCGTCTTAGTTTTTCCTTGTGGAATATATTTGGATTAACCTCTCTGCTATCTGAAGCATAATCCAGTCTGGTCTCTTATACATTTTTAGAGAAAATTACAAATAACACCACACATTTTGACTATATAATAAATAAAATCCTCTATTTTCATTGTTCATAACTAAGTCCTCCTATTTGCTAAAATATATCGAGTAACGCTTTGAGTTAAGTTTAATTTAACAAGAATCTAATGGTGTGGAATAAAAGGTAGAATATTTTGTCCATGTCGAATGATATTTTTTATATTTTCTAAATAACTGTTATCTTACTCCTGTAATATGACCTTTGAGATTAAACAACCATAAGTCCATAATTTTGGATTGGTTAATATTGTAAGACTTGATATTTGGATGCAATTTTAGTGTTTAAAGGCTTAATTTGGTTCAATAACTAAATTAACCTGATGGTTCAATTAAATTAATAATATCAAATGGTGGGTGTGGCTTGGTACTTTTCAGCAAATAGAGGGCTCTATTTGTAAATAATGAAAAGAGATAACTTTATTTGTGATATAGTCAAAATGTAGGGTGTTAATCATAATTTTCTCTTTCTTAATCACATTCGACTGTTAGATTCTTGTAGTTACAGATGTCATGAATCACATTTGAGTATTAATAAGTTATCTTTCATTTGCATCTACTAAGTGTTACCTCTATTTATTGCTGGAGTCTGATAAAAGGGAAACTGGTTCAATTCTCTAGAATGAGCTTCTACTTCACCAGATTGTTAAAGGAAATCTTTTGAAACCAGTCATTGAGGCTTTCCTTGAAAATGGTAATCGCTATAATATGCTGCATTCAGGAGTTCTTGATCTACTTGAGTACATCCAGAAGGTAATGTTGTATTCTGTCAAAATCTTCAACTGCATTTCAGATCAACCTTGAGTTCTAATCTCTTGTCTCTGTTGTACTAATGCAGAACAATCTCAGATTGCTACTCAAATATATTGCAGATAATTTTTGGAAACAACTACTAAAGTTTGAGCATTTGAGGAGCATTCAGTCCTGGATAGTCAAATATGAGGAGGTGAATCTCCTTTTGTGTAGGATCTAAATAACAGATTCCCCGTAAAAGTTGAAAGTTAGAACGATACAAATATGGTGCATAATTTGCTAAAACATATCTAGATAAATTATAGTTTGCTGTGTTTTGTTGGATATGCTATAACATTTTTCTTCTTCTTGGACTTATTGTTTTCCAATTCATTGATAGTTCCAGTCTATGGATAACTGTGACACAAGTGGCACAGTAACCATGGTAGACATTCAAGAAAGGATTGGTAGAAGGGACCATGAAGGAGAAGATGAAGAAAATGACAATTCTGATGAGGAAAGGTTGTTCTTACTTAGTATCCCATCTGCTAGTGTAGTATGGTCCTTCGATAACTTTGGAGTTAATATATTTGTATTATACAGTGATGAAGCAGACTCTGCTAAACATGTTTCATGTGTGAGAAATCAAAATGATGGGGCTAGTCTATCTAATGTGGTGAAAGTTGACTGCACATTTCTAAGGTATCCCTAAGCAATGTGTATTTTCAAAATGACTTTTTCCTGAATAGTTAAGCTTACTTGTTTCCTTCATATCTGATAGTGCAAGAAAGCTTGGCCATGCCACAGGTATGGACCATGATGACCACCGGCCCGCACGGCATGTGCCCCGGCCAGCTAGTACAGTTGATTGTAATGATGAGGAAATTACCCTGGCAAAGAAGTTAAAGATAGATTTAAATGATTGTAGGGTTGCTGATGCTTCTTGTGGTTCAACGGCATGCAACAGCTACTCACAAAGTAAAACCTTACATATTGTTGGTTCAGACATTATGAATAGATTAGGTGGCTCAGGGGACCATAATATCGAGAAGGAAATTGAAGGTCACAAAAGTTCCACTGTCTACCAAAATAACGGATCGTCTAGTGGAGGCAATTGATTCACATGATGGCACTATGCTTAGATGATTACACTATGCTTTGGTTACCGATTCACCACAATCAAGTCAGTCCTTGAGACATTAAGGAACCACAAGGATTCCTTGGTTTTTAAAGTGGCATTGTTTAATAATGAACCACAAAGTACTTGAGCATGTTTGTAATATTTCGCTGGTAGCTGCAAACAGTGGACCACCATGAAACAGTAGCTGAGAAGCATGAACTAGTGAAGGAGATCTAAGAATTTGAAGCTAAAGACTCGGCTTTCTTGCTAGTAGTTCTGTCAGGATTTGTCTAAGTTGGTAGTTCACTGTAACCATAGTTTGCAAGCCTATTTTTCTTGGACTAATGGTTATTTGCATATAAGATACACCATGGCTTGTTTCCTTGTTAATACTCTTAAGTTTGTAATGGATGGTTGATTGATTTGAAGACGTGTCAGGCTTTGATTAAGATGCAGTTCTTTTGCTATTTGTACTATTTTCAGATGCCTCAGTTTCTCTCTTTTTCCCCCTCTTTGGATAAAAGCCTACTATTTTCAGGTATCTTAACCAACAGAGCAGTTGATGCTGCCCTTTTAGTACAGTGGTTCCTGATCTATCGTGACTCTTCTCAGGTGGGAATAACAACTACGACGACATCCTCATTTACTCTAGGAACATGGATAATTCCAGGATAGATATTCTTATTTATTATTTCTAAAATTAGGCCTTTAATTTAGAAATAATTATTCTTATGTTCACTAACATTCTAAAATAAGGATGTCATAATTTTTTTATGTGATATAAAGTGAAAAAAGAATATGAGAAAAAGATGCATACCCTTTTCCCCCTCTAGATTATCCATGCCCTTTTTTAGGGAGAGAAATAGATGCATACCCTTTTAAATTTTACTTATGTAAGCCACAGTTTTTTCATAGATATTCTTTAGTTTTTTTTTAATGAATTTATGTCTTTCCAAAAAAAAAAAGATAAATATAAGTTTAGATTATTAGCACCTAAAATATGAAAAGTATAAATACAATTAACTAAAAAGAATGTGTAAAAATAAAAATAAGGATTTATGTTATAGTAGAATTAATGAAATTTTAAGAGTTCCTTATATTGAGAAAAAGTTTTAAAAGATCTCCATTCAAAAATTATAAGGGTTTTAAATTTTAAAGGAGATAATGTAAATATTAATTTGAGAGGATATGCATGGAAAGAGATTTTAAAAGGGTATACATTAAAAAAAAAAGTTGAGTTACATGTGAAATCTACTAGTCTAGTGCTTTCATAGCTAGAAGTGAATAAGTAATAATAGTTACGGAAGGTATTTATGTAAATGAGATAGATTAGATCAGCGTAATTCAAGTTAGCTGTGGAATCTGTAATAAAGATTTAGATGTAATCCCAACTTATCTCAATCCTTACAACATTAATAGTTTTAATCAGATGAGATAAGATTTTCCAAATCTCCGTACTAATGATCTTCCACCTGGAAAGATAGATTCGGTAGTTTCCCGAATCCTTGGTTGGTATATATAAAGGACCGCAACGCCTACCAAACTTGCATGATCAATATTCTGGCCCTTCGATCGTCTTTCTTCAACTTTCCAAGAACAGGAGGAACAAGAAGAAGAAGAAGGCATCGATGAAGCTGGAGGAGCTCGGTTTCTACTTTCTTCCGTATGACAAGGAGTTGATCGTCGACTACCTGTGGCGACGGGTGAAAGGCCTCCCGCTTCCTTCCGGCGTCATCTGCGATGCCAATGTCTCCTCCACGCCGCCGTGGGAGCTCCTCGCCGGTCGTGAGGAGGCGTACTTCTTCTCGGAGCAGGAATTGTTGAGGTCGTCGCGAACTAGTCGGAAGATGGAGAGTGGAACGTGGAAGAAGGAATTTACAGGCAAGGAGGAGATGGCCTTCCTCGACAGCGGCGCGGTCGTACACTGGAAGAAGAGTCTCTTCTCGTTCCGTTCCACTGGATGCGACCGCAGCAGTGGGTTCGTGATGCGCGAGTACCAGCTTTGCGAACCACCCAGCATTAGTGATGAGAAGAGGGGGATCAAGAAGATGATCAAGACATCTCAATCTCGATGGGTTTTGTGTAAGATTAACGTGAGCCAGAAAGCCCTGAAGAGGAGCAGAGAAGGTCAGGGTGCTCGACCGGGAAGATCTTCCAAAGATGCTGCATTAATGTTGGAGACCCAAGAAGAATCGTTGGCACCCACCGCAGAGCCAATTCATGATCAAGAAACATCTTCTTCTACATCCTTGGACTGCATGTCAAATCAGCCGTTGCCACTGCAAGAAATAGACCAAATCCCCCACATACTGGATTCCGGTGCCTATCTTGAGAGCCTGCAGCCACCAACTGCAGGCGACGCTGCTGCCATCCCTGTTGACGATTATGGCGATTACGAGGCACCGTTAGTCTTCTGCAAGACGCCGGCGGTGCGACACCAACAAGTCATCGGACCCGTCGATGGTGCTGTTTCTGCGGCGCAATCAATTGGCCATGAGCACGAGATGACGGCATCAGCATTAGTACATTATTGCTATTCCTCGGACTGCAACTGCGACCATGCTACTTCCCCTACATTAATACAAATAGGGGAACATATATACCCTATTTGACATGAATATGCATAAGTTGGTCGAGCATACCGTACGTGCAATTTTGTTATTGTGTAATTACTTGTCCAGAGTTCATTCATCTGTTTTGCCGGATCCATTTATATAATAAATAGTGATCAACTTCACTGAGTCATTTTTTCAAAACCAATTCAGTCTGCTCTATATACGTTGTTGTCTTAATTATTAATTATGAGATGTTTCTTTGTATCCTATTCTATATATAATTGTTGGATTTTACTAAGTTAGTTTGGGCTAGCCCCATAAGGTCACATACTTGATTAATAAGTGGTTGAGTTAGACTTTTATTAATGGGGTGCTTTTACTCATGTCACTTAGTGAAGAAAAAAGAGAAAAGTATGTTTTCTCTATATACAATAAGTGTTTGCAACTTGAAGACTTCTTGGTTGGAATCAAGGTACAAAGATTTTCTTCTTCACATTTATAAGAGTGCTATTGCTTCAAGAATGTTTGAGTTTTTCTATTGGAGATGTTCTCTAAACTTTGAAATTTGAAGCTAGTGTTACTGATTTCTTATGAATGATATTCTTGTGATCTTGAGAGACTTGTTATAGTGATCTTCTTTGTACCATTTTATGCCCTGTGATTTTTTCTTTTTCGGTGTTCTAGCTTTCTTTGGTGCTTAGTGTTGTTTATTGTATATCTTTCTTAACTGGCATCATAGTTTAGCTTTAGTTGTCATAAATCTTTTGGATGAGAAAAAGAGCTCATTTCGAACAAAAATAAATACTCATTAATATATAGAAAGATACATAGAGAAAGGGAGCTAATCGAATAAATGAATCAGGAGCATCTATCTTATACGGCACCGGCAGTGATGAGACGGTTCAACTCAAAACTGACTCATTCCTCATAATGCAAGTTTGCCTTCAGCTTACCCATGCTAGCTCAACTGTAGATATTGTTTTATTCATCAGCAATATTTTCTTCATCAGTTTATACTTCTGGAGCTTCAGTATAATAATTCTCCTTCCAGAACCGTACATGGTGTCATTGTAAAAAAACAGTCATTATTCGTGGTAGTCGTATAAAGTAAATTATACATTAAAAATAGCAAATAAAGCTCATCCAGGATTGTTCTACAAATGGGCCATTTTTCCTTTATTTTTCAGAGCATCAGTACATCTGAAACTTTGTCTACCTCTTTTCAAAGAGTTCTTCTGCAATAATGGCTCTATTACAATCAGATGTGCCTTCCTGCTGGTAGAATGCAATGCCTCTCAGTACATTAGCAACCAAATCATCAATAGCTATTGCAGCTTCTACCGTGGCTTCATATGCCATCCTCTAGATTGTATAAAAAGCAAAACAAGCAAAGTTACATCAATATATAATTGCTCATATAACTGTACATAAAGCATTTATTTCACAATCAGAGACCTGTAACTTTTCAAGCTAGATTCGTATTACTTCTCAGTTTGATCCTTGGATAGGCCTGTGATTTCTTACCCTGAGTTTATAAATATTTTTTCCACTTAAAAATCATTGTGTCGTGTGATTGTTTTTTATGCGTATTTTCCATTTTGCTATCTCGTGTTATCTTTTGGTTTTCCAATTTAAAAATTAAAATCCCTAACATAGTGAATGCATTTTGTCATCCACTTAACTGAAGCGGATGTCAAGATACAGAATATAAACTCAATTTAGTCCTTGAAAAGAATACTTCATGATATCTATAAACTAAAAGATTAGTTTTTGTATTGCACTTTATATGTCTAGACGCAGTTTTCTAAATGCATGAAGACAAATGTCCCCTTAATGGAATCGTTTGCTGCATTATTATCATACAATCCAGTGTCAAGCACCCTTGCTCTAATCCAATGTGATATACCACAAACATAATGTTACTGGTAATTAGCTAGAATTATTCTACACAAGGAAGAAACAGATGCATCCATTTCAAGATTACTCAGCAAAGCAAAATCTTCTACAAAGTGGCAACATAAAAGGTAAATGCTGTCAGATTTATTTATACTCTATGCAGTTACAAAGAGGGAGACTACATATACATAGCATCTACTCATTCAGTGGACTCCACAAAGAAGTGAAGTTTCTAACTCCATGATCACTTTCTTGGCTTAATTTTTAACCCATCCAAGCTTGCCAAAAGTCATAGAATTAAAACCACTTGAACAGCAACCCCCCATGAGTTGCAAAGAAGGGAGCAAACACCAGGGATTCAACAGCCATAAGCTTGATCAGTATATTCAGGGATGGTCCAGATGTATCCTTCAGAGGGTCCCCGATTGTGTCGCCGATCACCGCAGCCTTGTGAGCATCAGATCCTTTGGGACCTAGTGATTTTGCGTGGTCAGAAACACCTGCCTGGTGAGAATAAAAAGTCTCTAATTAGATGCTCAGGAAAAGAAAAAAAAGAAAAGAAAAGTAAGCTACCACTCATCCATGATCGAAAAAGCAGCACAAACAAAAGGTTACATGCAATGAAATTATTAAAAAGTTTCTTGACAAGTGATTAGAATATCGCTTAAAGCATGAATGTGCACCTGTTCAGCAGACAAATGATGTTTTAGTACAAAAAATTTAACAGGCTTTGGAAAGTAGTTCAAACCAAAAATTGGAGTGTCATTAGCTAGAAGTAGCATCTAATTTCAATACCCTATATTTATAGGCCTATACACTATCTGTAATCTGAAAACTCATTCACAGAATTAACAGATGAAGCTTTCATGACGAAAATATTTACCTCTATGTACTTCTTTGCGTTGTCCCAAGCACCACCAGTGTTGGAAGACGAGATAGCCACCTACAAGAGTTTGATCAATATCTTTGGCAAGGAATTGAAGATAATAAGACTATAAGAGAATGCAACAATCCTTTATGGATAGATAGCCAATATAGAAGAAGTAAGAAAAAATGTCACAATAAATTAAAGTTCTTGAAATATGATCCAGTGTACCTGTACACCAGAAACCAGTGAGCCAGCTAGAACTCCAGAAAGAGTCTCCACTCCAAAGAAGGTTCCAGCAATCAATGGAGTGACCATAACCAGAGCACCAGGAGGAACCATCTCCTTCAAAGAAGCATCTGTGGAGATTTTCACACAAGTTGCATAATCTGGCTTTGTCCTCCCTTCCATGAGCCCAGGTACTGAGTTGAATTGCCTGCGAACTTCTTCCACCATTTTCAGCGCTGCACTGCCGACACTCTTCATTGTCATGGCAGAAAACCAATATGGGAGCATTGCTCCAAAGATCAATCCAATAAAAACTTTCGGACTTAATACGTTAACTGTCTCTATTCCAACTCTGCTCACAAATGCGCCAAATAAAGCAAGAGATACAAGAGCTGCTGAACCGATGGCGAACCCCTGATGAATGATGTAATATTGTCAAGACAAGATAAAGCAAGGAAGAAACTGCAGTTTTAATCAATGGCAGAAGAGTTTTATCAACTCTTTGTATCTGCTTCTCTTCTCTGGAATTAATCTTTCTTTGCCTGTTTGACTTAACTTCAACTTAAAGAAGAAGACAAATTCCCGAAACAAAATTCTCATCTTACTCCCTCTTCTATTCTAAATTATTCCATGCCTATAAAATTTTCTAGAAGAGTTGAACCTGGGTTGCATGAGCTTAAACTATTCCTGGATTGTGTTCTAGACAATCCCATATTATTGGAGATAAGGCTTTGATGATAATAATAGATGATGGCATGTCTATTTCTTTGATGGATGAGTATGTCCTAGGAAATTATATCATACAAGCAAATAGTTTGGCACCATGTTATAGGAGATCCTACCTTGCCAATAGCAGCAGTGGTGTTACCAGCAGCATCAAGAGCATCTGTTCTCTGGCGGACCTTATGGCTCATTCCAGCCATTTCAGCAATTCCACCGGCATTATCACTTATGGGACCATAAGCATCAATAGCAAGACCAGTAGCAATTGTACTAAGCATCCCCAGGGCAGCAATTGCAATCCCATATATGGCAGCCAAACTGAAACTCGCATAAATTGCCGCAGCAATGGCAGATACAGGGATGATGGCAGATTTATACCCCAAAGCCAGTCCAAATATCACATTAGTTGCTGCACCAGTCCTACAAGAATCTGCAATTTCTCGCACCGGACTGCAAGTTTTCAAAGAAATAGAAGTCATACGTCACTCTAGGACATATATGCAAAATATTATTCCAACCCAAGAAAAGCTTACCTATAAGAATTACTTGTATAATACTCGGTAATATATCCAATAACAAGTCCTGTCCACAGCCCAATTGAAACGCAGAAGAATAGGTACCTGTCATTACAGTGCAAAGGAGTGAAGAGGATTAAATTACAATTTACTATAGCAGCAGATGATTTAGTATAGCTGGCATGACAAAAAATAATGAAACACATACCAGTTCTTGACAGGTTTCTCTTTTCCAAAATTAAATAGAGTGAAATTTGCAGGTAAAGCAGCAAAACTGACGATAGCGGTGCCCACAGTCATCAAAATGGTTGATACGACCAGTTGCCGTTTCAATGCAGGTGCAATTTCAGTAATCTTTTTTATCTTGAAAAAGTCAGTTGCAACTACAGTGGTGACTAAGCAAACAAGAATTCCCAATGAGCTTATAATCAGTGGATACAAGGTTGCAGTGAAGTTATGGTTAATGCCAAATGAAGAAATTGACGCAATAAATAGCGCTGCACAAGAGGATTCTGCATAAGATCCAAAGAGATCAGAGCCCATTCCAGCAATATCTCCAACATTATCACCGACATTATCAGCAATTACCTGTGTCAGTACAGAAATGTAGATGGTCATCACAAATATACAACAAAAAATTGCCAACATGTAGATTAAAAAGGTTTTGGTTTTGTAAATTACTGCAGGGTTTCTTGGGTCATCTTCAGGTATATTTCTTTCAACTTTGCCAACTAGATCAGCACCAACATCTGCTGCTTTTGTATATATGCCTCCTCCAACCCTTCCAAAGAGTGCCACTGAGGAACCACCAAGGCCATAACCTGTGATCGACTCATAAAGGCCTTCCCAATCATCTCCATAGTACAAGCTGAATAAGTTAATGGTAACATATAGAACTAGTAGACCATTTGCCGCTAGAAGAAAACCCATCACAGCACCAGACCTGTAAGCTGTGACGAAGGCTTTTCCAACTCCTTTTCTTGCTTCTAGTGTTGTTCTTGCATTGGCATACGTCGCAATCTCCATCCCAAGAAAACTTGAAAGAACAGAGGTGAGTGCACCCAGCGAGAAAGCTACTGTACTGAAAACAGCATTTGCCACTGCTGGCCTGCAAAGTCTACCCTTAGTGTAAGTGCATGGTTCACTCTCTTTACTAAAACCCTTCACTGATCCCAGGAAGAGGAAGATAATTGCGCCAAAAATGACCATGAAAATAGCAAGATACTTGTATTCTGTAAATAAAAATGATCTTGCACCTGGAAATAAAATATCAACATCATGCCATGTTAGTTTGGTAGCAATCCATTTTCTACACAGATAAAGTTCTTTTAATAATCTATCAGGACATGCATAAGAATCAGAAGATGCTTCTTTACAATAACGCTAGCTTCATCCTAAATATCAAAATAAAGAACAAATACAGCCCTCAAGTCCGATCATTATGATCATTATCCACATATAAGCTCCACAAAAGAATAGCAATCAACAACTAAATTACGAGTCATCATACATTCTACAAGGAAACAGAGTAGTTTTAGGAGAAAGGATGATCTCAATGACCAAGAACATTATCAATAGGAATCAATCAGAATAATTAAAAATTCTACTTATTTCGCCAACGACATAAATCCAATGCAATAACAAACCGTGATTTTTTTTTCCCAAAAAGAAGACCACGAAAGGTCACAACTTTTAACTTCAAAAACTGCACTTTATTGCAAAAAGGAGGTTGGAAGCGAGCAAAACAGCAATACCCACCGACGGAAATAGCACTCTGTATCTCCGCGCACTTGGCAACCGCGACACGGCGGTCGACTCCCTCCTCCTCCTCTTCCTCCCCGTCTTCTTCGATGAGATTGTCAGCATAACCATTCTCCTCCCCAAGTTCACCGGAAATCTTTATCTTGGACACCAAGAACCACTGAAACAAAGCAAACCCAATTCCAATAACCGCCGCCAGTGGTATCAAGATTTGAACTGCGGCCTCCTCCATCATATCCAATGCCCCAAATGGCGCCAAAAAAGAAGAAGAAGAAGAAGAAGAAGAAGAAGAAGAAGAACGTGGTATGAAGAGAACCCACTTGGGAGAAGTCCTGAAAAGTGGAGATTATGGCTTAGTTTTAGGCGTTAAGCAGCGTTTAAGAAGGGAAGGAACTCAGGAAGGGAAGGGAGGTCTTGCCTCGGAAACTTCTTTCGGCGCCTTCGGAGGCAAGAAAACTGACTGCTTTCGTTTTTTGAATTTTTCTCAACTTGCCTCCAACTTTCATGTTTCCAACCCTCAAATTCTCTAATATTTACTTTTAAGGACTAAACTTTTCACTTAGCATTGACCAAATCAAATAACTCTCCATTTGATCACTGAGTAACCTAGTTATGGTGATCTATCCATAGACCTTTAATCTTTTCTTTTCTTATTTTTACTAAATTTGAGTTCGCAATGCTGGTCTAAAGAGAGTTCCAATATATTTTGGAAACAAAAATATTTGAGAATATAATATGTTTGCATGTAATTTGCTCCGAATTTAACCTACTCTTTAATTTTTAACTTAATATGGACCACAGAGATTTAAATGCTTTAGTTTGAAATGCATGAAAGTAAGTTGAAATCGAGTTAAACCAAGTAGGGATAAACTATAAATTTCTATATTTGAATATATTCGGTGTCACAAAGAATCAAAACTTAGTAACATTAAAACGGTAAACATCATAGAGATAAGAGAATTCAAGTTTTGATTCCTGATGCAAAGTATAACATTCAAAGTCCATGCATGCATCCCACAACTAGATTGAAAAATCACAAGCAAAAATGATTAGTAACCGAGAAATTATCAATTACTCTAAAATTTTAGACTAAACAATTAGCTTAAACTCGCTTGGTGGATACTTTTATTTGGTGGCTTTTTTTTGGTAGTCACCTACCCTTACAAAATTTACCATTTGTGATTGCATCATGACTTTAGTTTATTGATACTAAACTACTAGCATTGACCTTATGTTCCTTGGGCTGTAAGTATAACAAAGTTTGAATGTGAACTTGGAGAAAGATGTTTTATTGCACACTCCTTTGACAACTTCAGTATCATTGCTTCATCTTTGTTCTGAGGACTTGGCCCAATAAAGCTGGAAGTCCATGTCTTATGGATCAGGGACGAGGATGTGCTTGCATCATTTGCAAGAGATAAAGCTAATGACAAGGTGGCACTTCTATAATAATACTAAGAGAGTGGTTTAATTGCTTAAACGCCAAGTTTTTTTCATTTTTTTTCATTTGAAGTGCTGGAATATAAAATGTAAAAATTATCGTTCTCTAACCGGAGGATTATCTCCTTTACTATGTCGATAACCTAGTATATATTGTGCACCCTATCATTCTTGCTTATGGATAACATTACTTCATGTTATTTAGCCTATGATTTGTTAAAAATAGTCTACTTGTTGATAGAATTATGAAATGAAAGGAACGTCCATTGTTATTAGTAGAAGAAATAAGTTGAATGTTTATTATAGTCAACTTACATGTTCATGATTTACTTACACCTGAAGTATAGTTCATATGAAGCATTGACTCTTATTGCAAGATATTTGGGCTTTTATTCTATCAAGCCATTTCCAACTCTGAGATGTAGACCCCTCGAAAGAGTATACATTTCAAATTCTCTCCTCCTTTTTGCAACTATAAAACATTATCAGACTGATCACTAACATTTACTTGAAGTTTTAGTAGAAAAAGCCTCCCAACTTCTTTACTCTGCAAAGCCTGGAAAGCATTCTATTTTACGCTGGATAAGAAGAAAGTGGACACTGAAACAAAGGCTGAAGGCCCAACAAGTCAAACCTTAAATTTGTAGATTTATAGATATATGTGACATCCCTATGATCTTATACATCTTATGGTTGCAAATTTCAAGTATCGCAAATAATTTTATTATCAAAACTGAAGAAAATGTGCACCTTATTTGATTACATATCCTTGATAAATAGCAAGTAACTAAACTTTGATAAGCCCAAAAAGGACTTGCCTTGTTCTCATTGATGATAGGTTGATAAAAGAGTGCTGATCCAGTGGATGACTTCTGCAGTCATCACTAGATCGAAATACAGAATAACAAAAACCAAATTTGATAACCTGGATATTATGATATTAGCATAATATTACAACACAGTGGTATCATAATTAACTGTCATCAAAGGAGCTTCGTGAAGATTAACCTCTGTAGGGATGCATCACCCATCTGAATTAGTTCAGATATACTATTTGAGATGGAGTTCCTGAACAACTGTTCTTCAACCATGAGTTCTTTAGGAAAAGATACTTTCTATTTTAAAGTAGAGCTCCAAAGCCTCCAACATAGCAGCATCTGATCCTTATTTCTTAATCCTGAAGATTAGGATGCAGAATATGATGATCCTCATTCTGCTACAGATTAATCCCATGAAATATGATAATGAAAAGCTTCTGCCATTACTTGCCCAAAGAAGCAGGTTTCAAACTGGGATAAAAACACTATATTGGATAGTATATAATAGACTCCGTTACGCCTGCTGTAGAGAGATGGGTCAGTAATATATTTTAAGGATGAGCAGGAAGATATTGACATGAAATGGAGCTGATCTCACTGTTTCATTTGTCATCAAGAAATAACACTAGATCGCTCCACGATCGAAGAACAGTGACTTCATACTGGCTGTTTTTTATGGTGAATTTTTTTCTCCAGGAAACGTATTTTTAAAATTCATTATCCATCAAGATGGCTCCAGAAAACTCAATGAGCTCTTCTACCTATCAACAGAACCCTTCTACATAATGACTCCTAAACTGTGAAAGAATATAATCTCATGAATTTAGCATCATTGCTTCAGTTAACTGGCTTGTCCACAAAGGAAGAGGTGCCTGAAAGCAGAGCTGCACACCAGTGACTGGGTGCTCGAAAGACAAAGTCTCTGCATGCAATGCATGGGTTTCACAAATTACACCCTTCCATTCATGAACCCCACCATACTTAACATCACCTTTAATCGACAGACCTAAATACTGGCAGTGCAGGCGAATCTGATGTGTCCGACCACTCTTTGGATATGCTCTAACCAAAACCTCATCGGTCTTCTCATCATCGCCAATTATCTCATCTCCCTTTTGTTGGACTATAATTGACTCAACCTCTTCCATATCAATATCAGTTGGTTCCCTTAACTTTCCTCTACCATTAATACCCAATACTTCAAAAGATGTCGCCATATGCTTCACAAAAGAACCCCCAGGAAGTATTCGACTTACATCTGATGCGGAGTATACACGCCAAGCACCAAATTTGGAACGTCCATGGCCAGAGTTTATATTAATCTTCTCCCATTTTGGAGCGCGCCCGACGCAGAGAGCCAAATATGTCTTCTTTACCTTATGATCAGTAAATGCCTTCACTAATTTGGCTGCAACTTTGTGGCATTTGGTTATGACCATGAGCCCACTAGTGTCACGGTCCAGCCGATTAGCTAGATGAAGTTCAGATTGGATTGTTGCAGACCCTGCATATTGTTAAACCAGTAGATATAGTTGGTTATCAAGAAAAAGAAAATGAGATGAAATGCTGCTGATATCCAGATATTAAACGAATCATTGGAATCAAGATCTGGCTGATTACTGAGCTAAACTGAACCATTGATAGTTTTGATCTATATGTATATCTAGTGAGCTTAGGGCATCCGTAGAAGGCTAAATCACCAAGTTGCTGGCTCACTGGTCGAACTATGATAAACCAGGAAAGTTTTAAAAATGATGCTTCACATCCAATGGATAGAAAAGATGATAGCAAAGTACAACAGGAAATGGTGGGCTTAGATCAACAACAATTAGAATGATAATTTTTATCAAAATGATGAATTATAAGTACTGTTTCATTTTCTAATTTCACCTCTATGCATTACGCCATTAACAATTTTAAAGCATAAGAAGAAAAGGATTTACAGAAGCATCAACTTCCTTATTTTAACACTTCTTGTCTTCCATTTCAGCAAATATCCTATCAATTACTCAGAGCTTAATTCTACAAGGACAATGCTTCATGAATAATTTTGCAGAAATTTTCATCATAACAAACTAATTCCAAGATCTAAAACCCGAGAAAACGTAGCAGAAACTAATTTACATTCAATCACTTATGTCCACTTCTTAGTATCAAATAAATCATGATGCAAAACTGTTGCTTGATACTACAAGTTGGATATCGAGTAGGTGGCTTCTCGAACGCATACGCTCACAGGCGGCGAGGATAAGGAAACTACTACAATATCGTACAACGAACCTAGAGAGGAGAGGAGGGTCTCGCAGTAGATCCCGGCGGGCTTATTGGCGACGGCGAGCCACTCGTCCTCGAAGACTAAATCAGCGCCCGAGTACGCGCCGGAACGAGCCTCCGCCGTCATCGCACGCCGGAGCTCCACCTCCTTCGACTGCGCCGGGTAGGGAGGCGACACAGGGATCGGGTAGCTCCCGCCAGATTGATGTTCCAGGGAGGAGCCTCCGGATTCGCCGTCCGGTCCCAGCGACATGATCGGAGGTCGGGCGGCGAAGAAGGGGACGGGGATGGGATTGCGGCGGAGAGATTTGGGAGGGAGGAGAAGGTGGGAAGTGGGAAATAGTAGGAGTTTCGTCATCAATGGGGAGGTTAATGAGTTAAGACTTACTTAAGAGGGCATTTGGCAAAATTGGTCATTGTTTATCTTTCAATTAGAAATTTGTTGTGATCTTCGAAATTAAATAATTTAGTATTTTATCTAGAGTTAGAAGGTATCTTGCCCGAGATTTATGAGTTCAACTTTAACTTCAAATAATATTATAAAAAAATTATTTAATAATTTATAGTTTAGTCAGTTGATGGCTTAAAGCCTAAAATAATCTGGGGCTGAGTATCTCTATATCTAAAAATAATCTAACTCTTTGTCCAGCCCAAATTTAGCCTTAGTATTCAAACCCGAATGGTATTTTTTTTCTCAATAAAAATACTGATTTTATTGGTAATTTTATTCAAACGATAATCTCTATAGTAAATTAAATTTGGTATTAAATTTGAGAGTGCTAGTCGTAGAAAACTCGAAAACCGAGCTTCGAGTTCGAACAGTTGACCAATCCTCATCATGGCATGAAGATACAATCGATTCTTGTCTAGAGTGGATGGACTGCTCCGATTTGAGCATAATGTTGTGAAGACGGATAAGATTCGGGATAAGAAATATTCAACACGAGGAATTGAGTTCTTATCTGGTTTCACAAAGTCCACTTATTCCGAAACCCAAATAACCCATTTGGCCTCTTCAGTGCTAAACCCACCACTTTCCATCGACTTCTGCGCACCGACGAACGGAAACCACCACGGTAAGCTTGCAATTTAATTTTTTGTGAACTTAATTTCTGTTCTTTTGTGATGAAATTGTTCTGAGCTCCGCGTCTTCTTCCCTTCTACTACCTCACCATGGGCAAGAAAGCTTCTGAGATTAATATTTTTCCCCCTTTTTTTCTGAATTGGGTTTCTTCCTGCTGCCTCTATTAATTATGGTGATCCTGGTAAGTGATCAAAATGGGTTTTTAGGCTTTTCCTAAGCGGGAATTGCTTGGGGCTAATTTGATCATGTGGGTCTATGTGATCTCAGTTGGGTTTGTTCTGTTTGGAATGAATTGGTTTCTTGTGGGAAAGCTTGGATCTTGGTGGATTCTGATGGGCACTGGTAAATTGGGTCTTTAGTTTTCAGTTGTTTTGTTATTTAAATTTATGTATATGGATTTGGATCTGAGAAGGAATAGGATATTGATTAGAGAATAGCGTATTGAAATAGGATATTGATTACAATTGAATTTTCATCTTTTGTCATTGCTGATGCAGGTGCCATCTTAGGGTTTTGGATTTTATGAAACGGTCGATGTGAAGGAGCAGCAGAATAATCTTTGTGTGTGGGTGTTATGGCTTCGCATGTAGTGACACCAGAAGATGTGCTTGAGTCGCTGATGAATGATGGCACGATCGATGGTATTAGGATGAAGATAATTGCTCAAATAAAAGCAAATGTAAGGGCATCAATGCTAAAAGTTTCTTCTTTTTTTTCTTTTGGGTATATCTTTACTCCGGATACATTGATTTATGCAATTGTTGAGGAATAACTGTTTTATTCTTGATTAATTAATGCAGAATTTGCTTCACACATTTTGTTTATGCATCTTTTAAAAAAAATATATTCCTCAAACAATTGTTGGGGTTTCGAGCTGGTTCCTCAGTGATATGCTTATAACTTTTGTATGTTGCTACAATAAGATCGAATTGGAATTGTGATGTATGCTATTCTAAAATGCAGTCTATGTGCTTGCATAGGCAGCAGTAATGTTCCGTACACTGCCTTGGCTTTAACCCACATAAGGCGTAGTACTGTAGTCTTAATGTATTGTTTTTAACTACAATTATTGCTAGACATACACAAGCACTAATGAAATATGACACTTGTCTACATTTTTATGTACACGGTGCCTTACGTATTCTGTTGAAAAGTTATATTTCTTCACACTTGACCTCAGCCTTCCAAAGGAGAAACAGAATTTTCTTTACCAAGTCTTGTTTTTTCTCTTTTCGGGCCATGGGAGGCAGCACTACACTAATGGCGTTCTCATCTTAAGCAATGAACCAACAGTAGCTATGCCAAAGGACTATTCTTCACATTCCAGACATGACATCCAACATTGAAATAAAAAAATTGTTTACTTGTGCCATTCGTTTGCAGTTCATCCTAATAAATATGATTGAAAAATTCAGTCAGTATGTTTCCATCTTCAGATTAATAGCCTTGCTCTCTTCGTTAGTTGCAAAGCTCTTTTTTCCTGCATCTCCATCTCAGTGCCATCTGTAATTTCTACAACAGTTCTTATTAGAGTTGTCTAACCATTAGCACGTTGCGCCTATTGGTTAGACAGATGTGAAAAAGAATATTCTGCTCCAGCTTCTAAATGTTTCATGCTCTTTTGTAATACAAAACTTGTTTGCTTTCATGATTGCTTTCAAGAAAGTTTTGCAAAAAAATATTTTTATCAGTCAATGTCTCATTTTGTCATAAAAGTCTTTGGCATTTTTCTCCAGGAAGACATGAAGAAGAATACAATGATGATGGTGGAGCAAAGTAAAGTTCTGAACACACCTGGAGCAGAGAAAAAGACTAAGAGGGAGTTGTTTGATGCACTTCGGCAAGAATTAGAGTGAGTAATTTTAAATTCACAAAAGTGGTTGTTTTAAAGACTGATAAGGTGGTCATCATTCTAAAAGGAAATGTTGTGTCAACCAACAATGGTCGTATTGATGGTGGCACGGCGGTGTGCCACTGCCGTGTCGAGCTGTGCTGGCCTGGCACAAGTGCGTGCTGACCCGTGCTGATGTGGAGCTTTTTTTTTTTAAAAAAATTTGTTTCAATCAATTATCATTAATCAACTTTAGTACTTAACATAATATTCTCATACTATTCTTGTGCTAGCAAATGAAGCCTTTGTTCTCCTCGCCATTCTACATTCAACTAGATAATTATTATAATTATTGAACTATTATCAATTGATATAATTCGTTGAATATTATTATATATTCAATTATATTATGTGTTAAATAATATTTATATTTGACTGTTGCAATATCTTTAATAAAATAGATTACTTACAAAATTATATATATATATATATATATATATATATATATATATATATATATATATATATATATATATATTCAAACCAAAAACTAAATATCGGCATGCCAAAGGCCCAAAAATATCTCTAAATATTCTAAATTTTTTATTAAAAATATGTTAAAAGATGCCTTCAACACAGTCATCATTGGTGCCAACTTAATTTCTTTGATTCTTACTAGAGTTTGACTTATACTTGCAATACAACATCTCTCTGTTGATGCTGCAAGAATTGTCATGGACAGCAGCATGTATAATCAGGTATCTGCTGAAAAGGGAGAAAAGTTATGATTGTACTTTTAGGATGATCCTCTCATTTATTTATTATTCAATAAAATATCATTTAAATTGATCTTGATTTAATGTGGGGTGCCATCAAGGAATATTCTGTTCAGTCAGCTAAAAAAACTGAACGGATTAATAGTTTCGGAAACTAAAAGTATTTGGATATAGAGAGGGAGAAGGTGTTATCAGAGTGAATTTGTTTAGTACTCTACCTCTTTATTTTTCTCAGAATCTAATGGTGGATTTTACCGGAATGATTTTTTCCCATCACTTCTAGTTTAACTCAATGGGCATCATTTGATTAAATAAAAAAAGGGACCTTCATGTTGACATTTTAGATTCTGTTTTCTTATATGCTGGATAACATGTGTATGAAGTTCACATTTCCCTTTTTTTCTTGCCATGGAAAAAGTGGTAACACACTTTGGGGAACACTTTCTCTCCAACTTAAATGTAGACATTGCAGTAATGCACAATTATAACTGCAATAGTAGTGTGACAACCCCTATATCTCATGTAGATTGTTGAAACTAAATAAATGCTGCAAACTATGCAGACCTCCAGTTCTTGAGAAAGCCTCAAAAGCAGTGTGGGAGCTGATACTCGACAGTAACAATTTGGGGAAAGAGATAACTGAAACCGTGGAGAGAGTTTACTGCCGGCTGAGTGGCCAGGATCTGCCGCTACCCCCACCTCCAATCTCTGAAGGGCAACAGCAAGAGGAGGAGAAAGAGAACAGAGACAAAGAGGAGGAGGGTGAGAAGTCCAAAGAGATGGAAGTTTCTGAGTCTTTATTAAGGAAAAGATCATTCGGGGATATGAGCATGCAAGGAGCGGATGCAGTTGTAAATGGCTTAAGCAAGCACTTTCCAGTTGTATCAGACGACGGTGCACAAACATCTAGCAAGCCTAAGACATGATACCTTATTCCTGCTTTTAGCTCTTTGACCGACAAGTTTCGTCAAATCTCTGTGAGGTTAGCTTCGCCTTTGACAAAACTCTGTTGTAATTCTCTCTGTCGCCATTAATTGCAGCTGTGACTGCATTTTACATGACAATCCTTTTGGAACTTATTTTTCTTCCTTTTCTGTTAGGTGTATCTGCTCCTCCTGCTGATTCAGACGTGCTCCAGCCATTTGAGGTTTTGCTTACTTTGCTGGTGTTCATGCTTTTCCACAATGAACCCAGTCAGTTTGGGAGTCTTAGATAATAGGGTTAAACACCTTGCATTCCTGTGGTCATGGCCCTCCCAATTGTAACAGATAATCTGTGTTATTTCTGCCAAAAAGTTGTAGTAATGATGTTGTAGCTAACATTTGTGGCAGACTTGGGAAAGCTATAATCTTATCTGAGTGGTGAATTTTTGCAACTCTGGGTTTTGCATTCTAGAGGGAGTTTCTGACCAAACCAGCCCTATTTTATATTTTATTCATCTAAACAAAGCACACTTAAATTTAATAATTAAAATGAGTCCGTTACATTGTAGGGTAAAACTTAATACCAAAGTTCAACGTTTCACCATTAGAGAAAATGCCAAAATTTTCATTTTATAAAGCGATAAACTATTCGGCATTTTATATTTAAAAAATGCTGAATAGTTAGAGTTTTTCATCAGAAAATTTTAAAAATAAATTAAATATAAAATTTAGAGGAACTACGATTATTTTTTGTGATTGCATTTAGTTACAAGGAATCGTTATTCTCATTTATAAAAAACGTATATCTTTCTCGATTAGTATTTTTAATAATAAAATTTTTTAATTTTTTAATATTTGATGTGCACTCTCGTTTTCTAATAAATTGCTGAATTGTTCGACGTATATTCTTTTAATAAAAATACTGATAGAATTAGTTTTTTATTTTAAAAAGTGATGATCTAATTAGCAATTTATTTTTAACTAGGTAAAAAGCTTATCAGTTTAGCATTTTATTTAGTACCATAAATAAAATTAAAAGCAGGTCTAGTTTGTTCATATCAACTTCTTTTTAAGAGGTATTTATTTTTCGGTTTAAAGAAAATTGATGAGAGAATCATTTGGAACTCTTGGATTCAGGTTTCTCGTATTTTCCAGTACAAAATGAAGCATATACAGGAAAAAAAGCTGCATATAATTTTTCCCCGAAAATATACTTTTCAGAACATTTTCCGGCAAAAAATTTGTCTGGAATTAAAATTTATAAACATGACAAATTTACTATCTGCCGCTTTACATGATGATATAGGTGGCTTAGTTAGTTCTCATTTATTCCAACAAAGTTCGAACTAGTTAGGTTCGGAAAAAGCATTCTTATTTAAAAAAAAAAAAAATCGTGTAACTAAAAAAACAGTCCTGAATTGAGACGTCTCAGTTATTAGACTCAAACAGCCTCAACTATAACAGAATAAACCACAAAATACACTTCTCGATATTCTTGAATAAAGAAGGAATTCAGACACGATCTCATGTCAAACAGATACCTGGGTCTTATAGTTCAAGAATGACTACAATGAAATCTATTAGTTGTCAAACAAAAACAAAAAGGAACTCTACCACTGAGAATTGTCCTACATCGGGCACTATACACGTCTCAAACCATGCACGTTCATGTCAATGGACAAAGAAATCTGGCGCAAAGAAAAATACATTTGAGTTATCCATTAATTTAGTGGTTAATAAGCTGCATTGCCTCTTAAATCTCCACAGTAGCCAAAGCTGCGTTCAAAGCATTGCAACGGCTATCATGTAGATCTGTAATTTCCTTACCATCCCATAGGTGTATATTAGGAACATTTCAAGCTGATAATAATTTCAAGCTCAGGCGTCAATGAAATGGATGTTAAAAGTGTTGGGTTGGATCTGCCACACATTCAAAGAAGCATATTCTTCCAAGCACTCCTTTAATTGAGCCTCACTATATCCCTGCCCACATATAAGGAACACAATGTGAGAAAGTCTGAATACTATTACCACATGTTAACTTTTCAAGAAAATACAAGCATCTAAATTCTTGTGGTTCCATTGAACATGTAAGTGCTGACGAGGTATAATTCATTCCTTTCCAAAAATGCAAAAACTTAGATTTCTCGTTGTCAGAAAAATATGTGGGTATATGATCATTTATAAACTGGAACATCTTCAGTAAATGGAATTTTGGGACGAGTACAGCATAGTCAGCAGATGTAAGAATAACAAATACCACTTTGTACGAAGAGCAAACAGTGAAACCGCTCGCTGCAATGTGCTAGACTTACTAACCATGACCATTGCAATAACAATCTTAAGAAGTGATGCATTAAAGATAGCTTGCTTAGGCATAGCTAAATCTTAAGAGATATTAAATCTAGGGCTTCAATTGATCAAAACCTGAGAAATAATTGCAGGATAAAGAGAGAATGGGAGTCAACCATATTGGCAAAAGACAAGCAGCCAGGTGACCCTATCAACAGATTAGACTCAGTATCAGATCTCAAGACAGGCTTTGGCTGAGAGAAGTACATGAATAGAAGAAGATACAATGAAGAAACAAGGCAAAGCCAAAACATAGCCGCCAAGACACCAACTTAAAAGATCAATCAAATAGAAGGAAATTTAGATGATTGATTTGGGTTTTAAGCACTGTAAAGTAAAAAAAAATCTGCATTTGAAGGAAAGTAAAAGATGATAAGACCTTTCTGGAGATCCAGTTGAGAGCATGAGCATAGCTCACGTCCATGCTATTTGCCCTGGCTGCTTCATCTCGCAAGATAGAATAGATATCAGAAATGGCATCTAAACCAGATCTCTGTCGATCATCCGAGTATAATGAAAATTTTGACATTTGCATCAACCGCAGTGCTTCATCAACATCACTCTGAGCAACATTTTCTGAAAAACGAAGCCTTGCTAAAGCCTGCATGCATGTTTTTGATATCCTTCTAAGATTAGCCATGTGTCCCCACCATTCCATAGGTTTGTGAAAGAACAGGAAAAATTGTGCATGCAAAACATTGACCAATCGGGGAAATTAACTCACAAATTACACAATCTTATTCATGAGCCCAATGCTATGAGAATCTAAAACAAAAGACTTACAATGGATATCCGAAGAATGCTAAGAAGTGTCCTGATAGTCGTGTAAGAATGTGGTGCATTAGATTTTGCTTCATCTTGGCGGATGCTAGAATATGCAGTTGCAATATATTCCTCAAGATCCCTTGGAACAGAAGGAACAATTCTTCTTGCCGCTGAAATATATGCTCTGTCTCAAAGATAAAATGATAATAATCACAACCAGATATTGACTTAGTAGGACAGGATTTTTTAACAGATTAGGGAGGATGACACAAAAGCATACCTAAGAACAGATGGTTCAAGTGGTGTGAATCCAAGTGAAGGTGATTCAAGATTCTGATGGACATGGACAATATGTCTTGCCATTTCAAGATCACTATCCATGTCTGCACGATCCAGAATAAGCCAAAGAAGATCAAAACGCGATAATAGTGCTGGAGGAAGATTAATATTTTCAGCTGGAGTCCTCCTCAGATCATATCTTCCCCTATGAAAGAAGAATAGATATCTGATTGTTGAGATAACAAAATAACAACAATCATTTTACACTTTGGCAATATGACACATAAAAATAAAAAATCCTTGAGGTTTAATAGCTACCATGCAGGATTAGCAGCAGCAATAACCGCAGTTCTTGCATTGAGAGAGGTAGTGATACCAGCCTTGGCAATGCTGACAGTCTGCTGTTCCATCACTTCATGGATTGCAGTTCTATCTGACTCTTCCATCTTGTCAAACTCATCAATCGCACATATACCCATATCTGCTAGTACCTGCAAATTAAAAATATCAGCACCATATATGTTGTTAAATTTTAATGTACTGTTGAAAACTTGCTGCCAGAGTCTAATTTGGCATACATGATATGTGAAACGCAAAGGAAAATCAATCTGGAGGATACACTAAAAGAACATCTTTCATATATTATCCTCTATATTAGCAAGTTCAGTTGTCATAAGAATTTTGAGAGAATGAGCATAAAAGACCCCGAATATGCACCAGGAGTGTCTTCTGGACAATGCCAGGAAACATGAGCTTACATCTAGGAATGATTTTTATCCATTAAAAGAAGGGCATTCAGTGCCCAGGATCCCATCTATCCAGGATGGTTTTGGAAGGCATAATCTATGCAATCTTACCCTCATCAGATTTAGATCAACTATTTCCGTAACTCAAACCACTTATAAAAATATCATTATTCCCTTTACCTATTACAGATATTTTTCTTGCAAGAAGTCAATATCATTCACCAAGCACACAATGAATATAATAAGCATCTGCAGAGACATGGATGCTTAAGTGAGAATAAAGAGCATGCTCCGATACCTTCCCTTACATTGAAAATTTACCAGAAAAAGGAAAACAGGTAATGAAAGGTAAAATCAACAGAAAAGTCTCACCAGTGCTCCTCCTTCAAGGACCATCTCATTTGTCACGGGATCTTTCTGGACAGCAGCAGTTAGACCTACACCACTGCTCCCTCGTCCTGTAGTATATACTCCTCTAGGAGCAACATTGATTATGTGCTTGAGCAGCTGACTTTTTGCAACCCCTGGATCTCCCATTAAACAAAGATGCAGGTCTCCTCTGATCTGCACTTCTCAAAAGTCAGCAAGTCATGCACTAATACTCAGTCAAAAGAAATAGCAGAACAAATGTTCACTTAGAAGAATAGTTCACGGTTTTATCCAGAATAATGGACCCTGCCAACTTTCTCTAATTTAGGAAAGATACAAAGGAAGAAAAACACTTTTACTAAAACTAAGATGTTCATCTGTGCTATTATTTGCAGCTTCTCAACATATATAGCATTTGAGCAAGATTGGCACTAAATAGTCTTGTTTCAAGATTTATTCTTTCAAAATCAAAACTAAATAAGACATAAAATTAATCTATAACTGTACCTTGTAGTAATAATAATAGGATGAAATATCATTCATGGGTATATTAACTAAAAGCAAAGTCCATGGTGATGACAGTAAGATTAAAACTCATCCAAGATTACTTACCTTCATACCATCAGAGAGCTTCCTATGAGGGGCACCAACAAGAAGTAGTAGAAGAGCTTTCTTAACATCTTCATGGCCAAATATTTCAGGTGCTAAGGATCGTGACAGCTTATTGTATATATCACCATCCTCAGCCAAACGTTCAATCTGCTCCTGCTCATCACCTTTAAGTTCATATCTGCACAAAGGTCAAATCTTAATGCGGAAACAGTAATTGCTTGTTTGGATAAAGACAAACTCCTATTGGAAGAACTTTCTTGCAGAATATGCCTGTCATAATCCAATAGAATTATTTTCTCTGCATAAAAGGCTACAGTCCTGAGACATCATGTATCAATATTGAACGAACATAAGCAGAAGAAAAATGTTCTTTATTAGATTGTATATCTTTCTCAAATGATATTCACAATGCAATCCTAACGATTATCAAATTATGTCAAGACTGATCATACTTTTTTTAACCCTGGTTTTCAGTTCCTGCTGACATGGGATCCCCATGGAGGCACCTAGTCCTCTGGTAGATCTTTCCTAATCTGTTAGATATAACATTTCTGCATGAGTGCAGGCATAGCAAATATCAGTGGGCACTAATGCATGATTCACAAGCCTATGACACAACTGAAAAATGCATAT